>NC_089979.1:34579274-35779274 GCF_036417845.1 Apteryx mantelli | reverse complement strand
GCATTAGTTTATTTCATTCTAACATTCCTGGGTGTCCCAGCGTGGGCAAGTCCTAAGAAAATAATGCTAGCTGAAATGAAATCTTGGGTTTGCGTTTGTCCCCTCCATACCCTGCTCTGCTACCATGGAGACAGACAGCTCACTTAGAATCTAGGAATCTCATCTTCAGAGAAACAAAAACATTCTTAGTGAAAGTGCCTGCAAGGCTATATAGGCCCTAAATGTGACAAAAGATCTTGCACCGTTCATTGAAATCCCTCTTTATCACAAAAGGAAACAATAATATTCTCTTCTCTCCTTGCCTTCCTATCATCTCTTTCTCTGAATGGTAATCAGAGCTCCTAAATTATAAAATTGTTCCACGGACAACAGAATTCATAAGTCCTGCATGGTGCCCTACATCCCCCCAGCACTGTCACACTCCATCTTCTCTCCCACATCTCTTCCACCCCACACTGCAGCTCTTCCGAGTCCTCCCCAACAACCCAGGACCCTGCAGTCCACCCTCGCATTCCCAGCTCAGCCTACTGTGTTCATCCCCTGATTGCCTGGGTCCATCTCCTTTCCATACCTCCTGCCCTTTTGCAGGGGACTGACAGCACATGCACTGCTGGTAGCACTGACCAGCGCATGCTGGAGGACTGGCGGGGCTTCAGCTGCCTCTCAGGGCAGATAATGACTGAATTCTTCCTGTGTTTCCTTCAGCTTGTCTCTCTTCTCTCCTACAAGCACTCACAAAAAAATACAGAAATGTAACCTCTGTGTCCTTCTGCCAAACGTTGCTGAGATTAGCCAACTGATGAACGGCGGGGTAGCCAAAAGACAGCCTGGTTACCTATAGTTCATTGCCATCAGAAAACAGGCCCATGAGATGAGAGCACCAGGCTTCTCAGTATTCAAACTGAGAATTGGCATTCCTTGTGTTCCCCATCAAGTCACTTCATCTAACTCTTAGTTTATTTGTCTATGTAATAGAAATGTGAAAAGAGTATTCAAACCTAATGTTCATAAAGATATTTGGAGTTTAAGACACTGGTTGTATACTGGGGTACTGATGCTCTTCAGCATTGGAGAAAGAACTGGGTAGGACTTTTAATTCTCAAGAATATATAGAAATGAAGAAATTAAAACAAAACTACATTCAAGTGCTTGGGGATATTTGTATTTTGGGGGTATATTCTGAATACTGCACATAATTTAGATGGAACTCAAACTATTTTTAAAGAGAAAATAAGTGACACATGGAAGTTGTTTGCATGTTAACTGGAGAGACTGATAGAAATGTAAATGTAACCCTCTGAAACTGGGAAGGACAAAACTATAGCACATTACACTTTCATGTGTTTTAAATAAGTCACAAGATTGTGTCCTAGATTGAGCCACAGTAAGAATGTTCCAGCTGGGCCAATAAAATGGCTGAGTGAAGGTTTGCACAAATAATTAGTGTTTCAAACTGAAAAACCCAGAAGTATGTTAGTATGTTCTGGTTCAGATGAAAATGAGTTCTTAGTTTTTCATTTCTTTACCAAAGGCCTGAAAGATCAAGAGATCTTTGTTCAATGTGAACCATTCAGTTCCATCCAGAAAAAACATGTTTTACAGAAAAGTGAAGTAAATCAAGGGCTAGAAAAACAAATCTGCCAGAGAAGATGACCTTCTTTTCTCTTCTCTTCTCTTTTCAGATGAATAGTCAGACTTCTCACAAGTCATCACAGGTCTCAGTTCAGTTCCTTTCAGAAGCTGCTGTGAGAAAATCTTGACCTTGCTTACTTTCCTGGAGCACACTATAACCATATGATTATACGTTATTCAGCTGATTATAGTGATCACAGTCTCCTTGTTAATACACCTCTTCTGTGCATAAACCACTGAACTGTCACTGGCTTGGGCTCATCTTCCTCCTAAAATAGTAAAATGTTTTATCTTGATCAATGTAGTGATTTAACTACTGAAAGCAGTCTCTGTTCTATTGATAGGCTCTTGGTACAAATACAATAGGATCAAAGGATCATCCTTCCCTTTACAAAGAAAAACAAACAAGCTAATTGCCCCATTATTCTGCCTGGGGAATACCTGAAGGTGGCAGGGCCCAGCTGCCGCATATCAGGTACCTCAGGTTACTTAACACAGAATATAATGAACCTGAAATCACTAGACTGGTGCCTATGTGTGGCAGCAGAAAGTATGAGATGGAAAGTACCAGCCTTTTACACACTTCCAACTTCTCCAGCTGTAACAGTTTAATGTCAGTTCAAGAGGGTGAGGTGGGAATATTGCCTGACAGGAAGAGGTGAGCAGGTGAGCGAAAAGAGGGATGTGCCCAATAAGCTATCAAGATTCAGCAGAGATAGACCACATTTTTGATTTTTCTCATTGTCCCTAACGTATTTTAGCTATTTCAAAGCATGACCATTAACCCCATTCCACTATGGCAAAGTATACAGGCAGAGTAAGGATTAGTCACATACCATCTAGGCAACTTTATTGAAAAAGACAGAAGACTGAGATTAAAGAAAGTTATGTCCTATTTCTTGATTGGTATTAAACTTTTGGATGTGGGGCAGATCAATTAACTTTTGTCTGTTTTCCCATCTAAAAAATGTAGATGATGATGCAAATTGCTAGGCATTATGTAAATTGTGCATTTTATTATGTATACAATATTTATTACACAATTCTTTGTCAAGTGTGGCTATTGTTATTGCTAAGCTGTAACAGTGCATCAAGAGCAAACTTTCATAATCACTGTTACTTAAATTCTTACAGATCTCTTGTTCCAGTGACGCATTTTTTCTTGGCAAAAGCTTTTTTCTTTTTTTTTTTCTTCTAAAATACTGAGTTCAGTGTCACTCAAACTTCTAAAGCCCAGAAATAATGGGTTAAGATATACACCAGAACCACCTTAGCTCTGCTCTCTTTGAACAATTGTAGTTTAATTCACAAGCATATACTTTGCCTTTGACAATCACACATATTGTTCAGGAATTAAGGCTTCAAATCTGACTCCATCTATTGCTAAATCTAAGCATTTGTTTACACGAGAGATATTAAACTAAAGCTTCCCATGTCAGCTGTGCACTTAAACTTGTAGCATGGTACCTAGAATCAGCCCTATCTCTGCTAAATTTTACAAACATTTACTTCACTCTCAACCACACAACTCCATCCAAACCTGTATTTTCACAGGCCTACTGTGAGCACCACAACCCACTCTTCCCTGTGTGCCAGCAGTTCTTACAAGACCACTGGAGCCCACCACTGACACAGGGTAAAAAGCTTGGCTTTGAAACAGGCCATTCCACATTCCTCAGGGAATCTCTATTCCTTTGATCACATAAATGGGGTGAATCACCTCATGCCCCAAAAACAGCTCTGTCAAGCTGCTCCACCTAATCCTCTAACCCCTCAATTCAGCGTTACCTAACACTGGGGACACAGCTGGATGCAGGCAGACAATTCCAAGTGATTATTTCCAGATCCAGGAAGCAGGGCTAAGGTTGCATTAACAAGTACCTTAATTCCTCATTCCCTGGTTTTCAGAGATCAGAGTGTTATTGAACTGCACATCCTGAAAGAGTATGAGATGTTACAGAGCAATTTTGACAATGTGTTAACACATTTTTCAGCAGTGAAACCAGCAGGATTATGGAACTAATGACCAAGCTTTTTAATTCACAAGCTCACCCTCTTCCCCCTCACCCTCCCACATGCAATCCTTTCTTCTTTTGTGTGGCCATTGCATTCAGGAAAAAATTGAGACGGTTTATCTCTCATGACTCTTAAATAGCATTGCTGGCCCTGTTTTTATGGATTAAGAGTATGTGTACATTGTTCTTGTTTGCTGTAAACTTAGCCATAAGTCTAACGAACTTGTACTTTATCTATGCAAACTATTCTGTAGAGTATAAAATATGCATATTTTTTTCCATAAAGAGAAATATTATTGTATTTGAAACTACTGTGGAATATTGGAAAATATCCCCCTGCAAAGACTGTAACCACTTTCAGTTTTGACCTGCAGCTGTGCTTATAAGTGTTGCAAAATACACAAAGTGAAATGTGAACAGACAGGGAGAATTGGGAGATGTCTAATGGATCCCTTTATTATTCAATTTGTGTATATGCATTTTCTTTAAAAAAAATTTTTCTGTATCAGATTACTCTATCAAATCTGAAACCTGTGCACTGCATTGAACTTCCTATGTTCAGTGGTCCCCAGTTTTAGATCTCTTATGGACAGATTATGTAACAAGAATATAAGTCTGAATACAAGGAGGAGATTATAACTAACCTTTCCAAAGCAATTCTTCATTTCTCAACTTTCAGCATTGACATTTAATGAAGTTCTGTTGTTTTGCATGAAATATGATTCATTTGTGACTTTCTGTGGCTCCATCCAGTTTATCATGTTAAAAGATAGGCATATATAATTTCCAGTGACACCTAATGACTATCACCTCTTCAAACAGCCAGGATATCTGCTGCACTCAGAGAGACTTTATTTTTTTCATTATAAGGCCATCAGGAAATAATGTTCAATATTATAAACTTTGCTAGGGAATATGTTAAGTGCTTCAGAGGAACAGTTAAAAAAGACAAGAGCTAGTTTCAAAGCATTTACAGTCCAATTTTCCACATGGCAAAGCAAGAGTTTGCCAAACTTGAAGGGGATTTATAGGGAGATACAAGAAATAAAACCTTTGATTTCCTTTGGTGCCACACATGAACACTGTGATGGCAGGATAAATATTTGGTAGATAAAGTAATCTAAGTCTATATTAAAAAAAAAAAAAAGACACTGAATGAATTGTTCTTCAGCATTTTGTCTCCTACCCAAATTTCATTCACATTTGTTTCCACAAAGAAACAATGATATGGAAGTGAGATACAGCACAAAGAAATGAAGAAGAGATGAACAACAAACGTAAGCAAATTATGGAGACAGACCTCAATATTTGAATATTCGGCAAGATGTGGGAAGAGGAGGTAAGTCTGCCATTAGTTATATGGATTTGGAAACGGTTTTCCTGTAGACAAGGTACTCCCATAACTTCTTGTTATTGGAGCTGTGCACTTTCCTCTGAAATAAGTTACAGTGGATAACTTACTAAATGGATGGTTGGTATCATTCAGGCCAGCACCCCTTCCCAGTGCCAAGGAAAAGAGGTCTAGGGGGCTGATGTCAGTAAAATGTTGCTGCTGCTCTCCTCCCCCCTGCCGTGTCTGTTCCTGTTCAGGCTAATTCAGGTGCTCCCGCCCATGCAAGAGAAGGCTCTCTTGGACTGCAGTCCCAAGCTCCGCAGGTCTCGTGGGTGAAGCAAGTTTCCACATGCTTTATTCTCCCAACTTCGACTACTGTTGTTTCCCTTCCTTTTAGAGATGTCTCCAAGGGGGCAAGGTGTGTGCAGCAGAGATCTCCTGTCCCTTTTCCCAAATCTAACAGAAGGACTGAAGAAAGAAGCAGATCTTGTGGGTCATTAATAATGGACTCTCTGGCAAATTTTATATCCCTGATGCTTAAGAGGCTTTCTTGCTCTGCTGTATTGGGAACTCATCTTTTGCCACCAGCCTGCCATAATCTCCTACCTATTCCACTGTCTTCATATTCGAGTGCCTAGGCAACCTCCTGTGTGAAAAGTCCTTCCTTAGAAGGTTTCTGAGGTCAATGAGGAATGATTGAGGCGCACATAACGAAAAATTCCATTTAGCAATGCGATTGTTAAGTAAAGTATGGGTTTGGTGATTTAAAGAGGCAAATTTAAGAACTGAATAGAAAGAGGAAGGTGGGGGGAAAGAATTAAACAGTCAGTTTAGTGAGTAGGAAGGGCTGTTGAGGTTTTGGGAGTGCTGGAGATAGTGATGCACAAAAAGGGAATGGTGAGAAGAGCTCAGAATCTCAGTCCTAGAAAAGGTAAAATACATTACAGCCAAATATCCAAGAGATGGTTGGGAGACTGTTAGAATTACAGCAGGGACTAAATATGTTTTGGGGATCCTTGACCAACATGTTTCACTGGGAGTATATTGGGCTTTCCCAAAAAAGGAGGGACTATGACCAGACTCAGAGGCTAAAAGAGTTGAGGAGAGCAAGACACCAAAGGAAAGGCTGTGGGGAACACAGGGCAAGATGTAGACAGGGAATGATTTTGGACTTAAAAAATCACAGATGTGGGAAAAGAGGTATCACTGCTGGCAGCATGGAGAAGCAGCTCCCATTCTAACACAGTCTGTGCAATTGAACCCTGCTGAAAATGAGGGGTGGTGAATCTGTTTGCATGTAAACATCCAGGTGCTCTTTCCACTCATGGAAATTTCATCACAGTGGCATGCCTAAGCCTTAGGCACAAAGAAAACATTTCAGGACTCATGTTATTGCATCAGATATGTATCAAGTTATCAGATATGAATGTCATTACAAATGAGTGAAAAATAATCTGTCCTCAGACACTAACTGGCAGAAAAAAGCAGTTGCGAAGTTCTAGCACCAAAAGACAGAATTGCCTTTGCTGAGGCTCCCTTCTAACCGCTTGCACAATTAGCAGGTACCACTATGTCCAATATGAGGCCTGAACACCTCTCATTTTCAGCCGTGACAGAGAGGTGCCTCTCTGAGGGACCTCAGATCACCCTGTGGTCGTTCCCCTGCACTGCAGGTGACTGCCATTGCTGGCGTGACCGTTACTGACAGTAACTTTGTTTGTCCTCACTCCTCATCCCTCGCTGACACCAGGAGAAGCCCTAATAAATCATTCGTTTCTCGTTTAAAAGTGAGAATTCCTAAAAATCTTGTTGAAACACATGCTTTCTGAAGGAATAACCTTACCGCAGCTGTAACGACCCCTTGCATAAGGCCGGGCCAGAGCCGGCCTCACCACAGCCAGTACTGCGTCCGGCCCCGCGCCAGGACTACATTTCCCAGCAGCCCCCGCGCGCAAAGCGGGCGGGGGCCGCCGCGGGGGCTGCTAGGAAAACCGTTAGTGGCGCGAGCCCCTCTAGGAGGGCGGCAACGGCCGCCCGTGGGGAGGGGCGGCGGTGGCGGAGTTGGCACCCGTGCCCCCTAGTCCTCGGATCTGGGAGGAAACAGTTTATACTGACCGATGCCGATAAGCACTACAGCTGGTAAATAAGACTCAGCTGCCGGCATATAACGTAAATATTAATTCACATGCAATCACTTTTGCAACTTTGAGGGGCCAGTATGTGACACCAAGACTGCATGTGGATTCCAGCTGCTTTCTGTCTGCTTTCTAGTTTGCCAGAGCATCAAGACACATCTTAGAAAGTGTGTGTGTGTGTGGGGGGGGGTTGTTTGAGGGGTTTTTTTTTTGGAGGCGCAAAACTAGTGAGAAAACATAAAAACCTGAAAAAATGAGAGAATTTAATCAATCCCCGCATATAATCTCTACCGAGAACAGTGTAGACAGTGTATCAGCAATCAACAGCTGTACAGAGGAGGTTCTGGGCTGGCTCTCCTGTGATTATATGGAGGGAGCAGATTCTTCCTTCAGAAGTCTCTGGTACTTTGGGAATTAATCAATTTTAAAAATCAATTATTAAAATTATGATGTCAATAATCATGTAACATACATCCTGGAAAGTAATGGCTCTTACAGAGTTGCCACGCTTATGTACTGTGACTACTTTTATGAGCATCTGATCAACATACTTGCAAAGTTCAGCCCTCAGGAGACCTGTGCACCATTCTGCAGGAGCTTGCAGCAGATCCTTGTATAGCTGGTATCTTAGTTTGGCTGAGAGTTGCAGAAACAACACATGTCATTTTGTTTCTTCTGGCTTTTTGGTCTTTTCTAGGAAAGACAGGGAACCTCAGGCTGGTAGCTAGGCCATCTCTTCAGCAACGCCTTCCTGACCAGTGATTTCTTACCCTTTGGAATGCCAAAAATGGAACAAAGGCTGTCTACGAAATCATTGGGAAAAAATAACTACAACAACAACCACAAATATTCTGGAGTGCAAATAAATAAAAGCAGAGAAAATTAAAATAAGAAATGAGTCTTCAAAGATTAAGTGTAGTTTTTGATCGCTTGTAACTGAAAACCATTTGGGCAACACTGCCCAAGCCACGTTGTGGATTTTCTTTTATGAAAAAGGTAGCAGATCATTTGTTTTCCTCAAGAAGGTTGGGTGGCCCTTCAATTAAAAAAAGGAAGGAAGGTCTCTGTTAAATGTGATAGAAAGCTTTTTCCCACCTTCCTCCTCTGTTCTGAGTATCTATATTTTCCATCTCAGTTAGTCTGTAGATTCGTAGAAATTTTCAGATGGAGCTGCCTCTCCCCTTATGGCAAATTTAAGATCCGTGACAACAAGTTTGCTTTTTTAGTTACCTTTGTTACTCCTTTACCTCCTTTATAATCCATAGATGATGCAATCCATGGATCACAGTTTAAAAAGCAGCACATCTGCTAACCCACATTGTTTTCAATTTAGTGATGTCTTCATTAATTACTTTCCCTGATTATGACAGTATAAATACTATGTGCTTATGCTCTTATGTCTGCTAAAGCAGGTTAATCAGGTAAAGCCCTGAGACTTTAATTGTACATCAGTGACATACTGTTAATAACACAGACAAACTGAAAACACGCATTTTGCATACAAAAGGTACTTTTCTGAAAATTCACACAGAGTTCATCTAGAGCTCAAAATGCAAAGCAATATTTCCTTAGTTATCCCAGAGCTGCTGTAATCTGGAAGCATGTCAACTCCATTTGCTCCATTTATCCGTTGGGACCATTAAACACAAAGCTCTTTTCTGTGGCTTTAGAAGGCCCTGAGCTGTGTGTGTCTGTATGCACTGGGGAAATACTACTTGTTTGCTTTCCCTGCTATTATACTGTTTTCCTCAGCATGTGTTGCTGGTTACCTGAGAAGCAAAACACTAGGTTAAATAGATGTTTTATCTAACCAAGTATGGTTGTTCTTCTGTAAACAATTACTTAACAGTCGTTACTGTATAGGTACATGAATCAGTCATGTCAGATCAGCTATGTAGCTTTGATTTCTCAAATAAAATGCTTCTTTCTTTAAACTGCTACTCTGTATAATAAGAATATTCTCCACAATCACTTTATAAAATGCCTGACACTCATCCATAACTTAGCTGCCTGCTGAATCTCTAAAAATCTTCTCTGGGAAAAGAAGTAATTTCAGACACATCCTTGTCTGTAATACTACCTGTTGCAAAGGTTAGTGGCTTCCTGCCCAGGCTGTACTTCCATGTCTCATTGGAGCTCCGATTAAATTAGCCTTGTTTCAGAGGCTTTCATTTCTATTCCCACACAATTCTGTGCTGTCTGTGTGGGCATATGGTAAATCTGATCACAGAGAGGGTCCAGATGAAAAAGAAACACAAAATATTTTATTGTAGAGTTTTATTCATCAAGATCAGTGCTGATCTGGTTTACCACACTGCAGTAGAAGGCTCATGGAAATAAAGACACAAAGTGTCAGGTCTAGATACCAACCATCACACTGGCAACACAGTAACTTGATGGGTTGTGAACCCTGGGATCTGGGCATCTAACAGTTAAGTCGTGGTGATCCCCAGTGCTGGTGTGCTCCTGTTCCTATGAGGATCTGACCCTTTCTTAGTTTGATTTACAAGGGATAGAGGCATGCGATTTAGTGGACCGTGCTGCTGGTTATATTTGCTGTGCATTTAGTAAATATCTTGAACAGAATATATTAGTGCAGTACATCTCATCCCAGCCTCACCAGAAAGGAATTGGCACTCTTTGTGGACATAGTGAATGGCGTTCCAGTAGGTAACAGTTTGTCACTTCTGCAGTTCTTGCATTTTCAATCTGCTGGTAGAATTCAAAAAAACTCATTTGGGACTCAGTGAACTCTTCTTAGAGGGTAAATGTGACTCAAAGGAAGTTCATGTGGGAAAGAAGAAACTCAGAATGCAACTCAGTCTTCTGTGTTCAGGATGATGATCCTTCCTTTAGACTGGAATCTCCTTTGCCCTGCAACTCTGTCTGTTTTTCTTCTTCTGGAATAAGAAGTCAACTTTGAAGAATTCTGTCTAATTCTGCTGTTTGCTCTACTTTGTTCATAGGCAACCTCGCACACAGGAGACATTTGATTTCTATTAGAAAAGCACCAGATTTCAACCTAAGATCTGCTTCTCTCTGGGGATTTGCAATATGTCACTAAGGACAAGTTTGTATAATGCTGCATTGCAATGATGTACCTGCAGTGGCTAAAGCAGCTGGCACGGCCACTAGAAGCTTGTTAGAACTCTACACATTGCACAGGGGATGCGTAGACTGAATCACAGAATATAGGCACCACTGCTAGTGCCTGTACTTCCTTTCCTACTTCTTGCCAGTTAAAAGAAAGCAGAAAGCTCAGACTGCCTACAAGCACATCACACACTATTACACTTAATCAGTTGGGATAGGCAGACAATAATGAGTGTTTTATCACTGAAATATTTATCTATTTTGAGCTGCTCTGATGGGGGGAGGGGGCAGGGAGAGGAAGATGAGAGATCTTTTAACAGAATATGGCCCTGAGCAAACCATGATACACTAAAGTGAGAATGAATAATCTAATCACCATGCAACTGTACTTATCCAGCTCAGACCAACCCTTAAATCTCTGTTTTCATCATCATTTGTTGTGACACATCCATAATTAGGATACATCTGGTTTTGACATCATGATCAGTATCATAAGGTATCTACCCTAGTTTTGTGTGAAGCATGCGTAGTAATTCACTGCACTACTGGTTGCATTGCTCCACTAAAGGTGCCAATATCTACCACACTGCAAAGGCCCAGAGTTTTCTGAATATAAAGATAGGCCAAAATACAGTGCAGCCTTTTGGCAAAAACCTGCTACAGATTAGTTACAAGTAAGCAAAAGTGAGAACACTTAAAAAGTTGCTCAGACTTGTTCTTAGGACTGGAATGACCTTGGGTTCCTTTAAAAACATACAGCACAATGTTATACAAAATACAAACAATGCCAGCCCCAGTCCTGCACTCCTGGAATTTTGCCAACAGTCACAAATTACTTCAAAAATACTAATATGTGGCATGAGGGTGGTGACATTCTTATCTGATACAAATAGGATAGTTCCATTTCTAGACTGAAATCAAGAATAACGATAATACTTCTATAGTATCTCCCACCTGACAGTCTTAAAAAGGATTTCTTTACATTAGGGCTAACTTTCATCATGCAGAGAAATAAACTGAAGACATTCAGTGATTTTTTTTTCTTGCCCAGGAGGAAAACTTTGTAAGAGCTGGGGGAAGGAGCCAGGTCTCTCAGTTTCTAGCCTCCTACTGTGATCATAAGGTCAGTCTCAGTGTTAAATGTTATTAATTTGAAAGTATTACTATGAAGCACAAGTCTTTTTTAAAACTTTTGAATATTAAATGAATGCTTTTCACACTTTTTTTTTCTTTTTTCTTTTTAAATGAGCCATTTTAAGCAATACAATCCACAAAAAGAAAGCAGCCGTCAAAACCAAATTTGATCAGTATCTTGGCTTGGCTATCATCAGCCTCCTGGATTTGCTGTATTAATACAATAATACATTAAAAACTCCTCTAAAGTATTCTAATTTGACAATTCATTTTTTGTGAGCAGCTCTTGAGGGTGCAGCAGTCTTAACTGTAGATAAGAGTCTAGACTTTGACCCAAAACTGTATACCTAAGAGAAAGAACTTTTGACCTCTTTCAACAATACTTTAAGTAGAATGTGCAGTGGAAGCAAGAAAAGTATTTATTTAAACAGCAGAGCAGCTTTCAAAGCCCTGCTCTTTCTGACTACGGGGACCCATTTTTTCCTAAGCAAGCAAGCAAAGCAACCTTCTCTCTCACCAGTATATATCACAATATACCCATCCTTTCTCCTTGAAAATGTTCACGTATACAGAGTTCTAAAAATTTCTTTGGAGGTTATTGGATCACACCTCAGATTTTCAAGGCCGCCTACAGAAGCTCAGGTTATTAATCACTGTTTAATGGTCTTTATTATGCAGTATATTAAATCTGGTGTCTCATGACTGAACGTTTGCTTAACTCAACAGATAAAGATAAGATTCTGAAAGTTGTACCCTCTCACTTTTACAAAAGTGTAACTGCAACACAAACATACCCACCTGGAAAGGGGGGGGATTAAGGATCGAAGTGCCAAGGAAGTATTTTCAGCCATAATTTTCTAACAGCACTAAGCATCTCCTACTCTTACCTACTTCCTCTAAAGTTGTGAATATTCAGTGCTTTTAAATATTTGAGTTCTGTTGTTTAAACATGAGCATAAGGTTAAAAAAAAACAACTCCCAAACAATGTTGATTTAAGGGAAGAAATTATCTATAGCAGAAAATATGCAGCACTTAGTACCCAGTTAGCAAACTTAGATCCTATTCTTCTTATTCCTGTTCTGTATCCTGACTACAGCTGTAAGCCATTTTGCAAGCTCAAGTTTTCTTTGTTCACATGAATGACAGCATCCAGGAATGTCACATTCACCCTAGTGAAACCTCATCTCATGCAGGATAACTTCATGCACAGTGTGACCTCATGCCAGGTGATCTCTTCACACTCAGTACAGGTCATGTGCAGGCCTCTTCACACTTGCTGTGAGCCACAGTCCTACCAGATGTAACAACATCTTCACACAGGCCTTCATGGTGAATTCCCTTAAGCCCTACGCAACCCCAAGTCTAATATTGTCAATTTTCTCGCAACTCCCTCTAAAGCCGAGATCGACGCCCTCCTTTCCCCCAGCAACACCTCCCCAGCAGCCACACCTTTTTCTTCCCCACGCACAGCCCAGCTAGGTTACTTTCCTGGATCAACCACACAAAACTTCACTAGACCAATCACCCGGAACTGTGTAATTTCTATAGCTCCAATCAGTAGCTTCTCCCACAGAAGTTACTTCTTCTTTTACAAAAATCAAAAACACATTGTGAAAACCAGCAATTATGAGGAAACTGCGCAAAACAAACAAACAAACAAACAAAAAACCCAAGAAGGTGCCCTGAAAGCCCTCGCCGGCAAGCTGCTCCGTACTTACAGCCTCTTCGCCCTGCCCCGGACCTGGCGGGGAGCTAGCAGCGCCCAACACGAGCCGCCCCCCGCCCCAGGGAGGCCCGCGGGCGCCGCGGGGCAGGGGCCAGCGCAGCCCCGAAGCGCGACAGCCGAAACCCGCCTGCCCGGGGCCGCCTGCGGGGCAGCTCCCCCGGGCCGCCCGCAGCCGCCCCGCACCGCCGGCGGGCGCGGGTCAGCCCCGCGCCTCATCTCCGCCCCCGCGCATCCGCGCAGGCCCCGCCGAGGGGCGGGCGCAAGCCAAAAGGGATGGGGCGGCCCCGCCGCGCTTCCTCAGCGCTGCCCGCGGGATCCCGGCCTGCGCTCGCCCGCCCCGGGGCTGCGGGAGCCGCGGGACGCTGCGCCTCCCCGAGCAGGCCGAGGTACCCCCGGCGAGGGCTGCGGGGCCCGGCGCGGGGGGCCCGTGCCGGCGGCGCGGCAGGCTGGGCGCGTGGAGGGGGCGGACGGCCCCGGCGGCTGGCGCTCCACGGCGGCGGCGGTGCGCGGCCCCTGCGGGCCCCGCCGCGCCGCGCCGAGGGCCGGGGAGCCGGGCCGGGGTGAGGGGCGCGGGCCCGGGCCGGGGTGAGGGGCGCGGGCGGTGGGCGCGGCTGGGGGCGCCGGCGGCCCGCGCAAGGGGCGCGGCCCGCGGCTGCAGCGAGCCGGCCGGGCGTGAGGGCGCAGATCTCGGCAGCGCTGAGCTGGCGGCTGCCGCTGGCAACTTGTCTGCTTTTCTTTTTTTTCTTTTCCCTGATGTTATCGATTGGCTTAGCAGACAAGGTGTGACTTCCTGGAGTAGTATAGACCGCTACAAAGCAGTAAATTAGAACAGTGTAATATCTTCCGGCTATCCGGGAAGAGATTGCTGCACATAAGTACTCAGACTGTCGCTGCAGGAACATTATATTTTTGGAGGCTTGCAACCCTCCAAATATGGTGAGCCAATTCATGCCTACCTCTACCCAGGTGATTTTATGATCAACTTTTAACAGAACATAGCCTTGAGAAAAACTGAGAAACAATTTTTTGTTGTTGTTATGTTATTGTTAGGTGATCAACTTTGCCCAGCAGCTCTGAAGTGAGCCTAAGTTCTGCCCTGGTGTGTCATGAGCAATGGTAGTCTTCAGGAGAAAATCAGCTGTGAGCATCAGTACATGCACAAACAAGACTGTGCTGGCAAAATTGTCAGCAGCTGAAAAGAAATCCGCCAGATAAACCATGTAATGGTTTGATAGCTCACAACATGTAAAAGCCCTTGACATTTATGTGTGGGTGTATGCATGTTAAAGGCAACCTATGCCATCAGAAGAGTTGTTCAGACTCTGGGGTCTGATATTGTAGTTGTGCCAAAAGTATCGTTGGTCAATGCAGCTGTAAATATATCCCTGGTCACTTTGGTTGAGGAGCCAAAATCAGCCGAGTGCATTGGCTAGTTGCATTTCTGCTTGTGGGTGCTCTTATTTACAGTAGTAGCTGTAATCAGCCACGCTAATGCAGTGAGCCAGCAAGGAGCGAAGGCCTTCTGGCCCAGTTAAAGCTGAGTTAGGTGACAGACGGGTCAATGGCAATTAAGCACTCCTACGTCATTGGGGGATATGGAGTAGCTATGCTAACAGAGGGTCTCCTGTAGAATGTATCCTTAAGATGACTCTACCAACAGTAACTACATCTCTAAGCTCTGATGTACCTCAGTCATATGCAAGGCTAATACATGATTATTTTACATAATAAATTACTGACATAAAAGCTCCTCAAGTTCTTGTAGGTGTAGGTCAAATTGTGTATTATGCTCCAAAAACAACTACCTCCCTCTTTGTTCCATAGGGATTAAGGACTGTATCACACTTCCCTTTAACATCCTTATCTGCCCCAGAGATACCAATCACCTTTCACCCAAATGGAGAAAGTGTCATGTTAATTACATTAAATTAGTGTAATCAAGTTAAACTCAGCATCTGAATTTATTTTAAAGATTTGTTGCTTCTGTTTTAGGCACAACAAAGAGCTTGTGTTTCCAAAAGCTTGCTAGTTTTTTTTCTTGAATCACATGAAACTTAATATTTTTCCCTGATGAACTTTGTTTTGCTTATTTCTGTAGTAGTGCTATAGCTGTGACAGTCTACTACAGAAAATGTCAATATTAGCCCTAGAAAAATGTTACCATGCTGTCTTGGCGTTTCTTTCATTTCTCACCAGTTTTACTGTCTCTTGTTTGTGCCAGAATCTAAGCACACAATCTATGTTCCATTTTAAAGGAAACTAAGAACAGAAAACACTTACCATATGACTAATCGTCTTCAAAAAGAAGTTGTTTCCCTACCCACTATGGTTTTGGTAAACATTTTTCTGTTAGCAGAATGGTTTTAAGATTTACTAATGTTACTGTCAGAAGATTTTCTGAAATGACTTGCCCTGTTTCAGTAGCTGCCTGTTCCGTTATAGAAATGGAGTTGTTTACCATGTACCAAAACCTAAGGCTAATCATATTATGTGTATATGCACATGCTAAACTTCACGAACTTTGCTCATTGTAGCAGAGATCCAGGTAACTTATCTCTTGGCACTTATCAAACATGATTGCCTGTGTACATAGATAGCAATGTTAACTAAGAGATGTGATCAAATTAGGCATGTAGTGCTAAAGGTTGAAGTGTAAACTCCAGCATGCTGTACCTTTAGCTGAGAAAGAAGATATTAATCCTTTATACTATAGTTAATCAAAGCAGGTTTTAATATGAATATTTCTTGCGTAATATTCATATACTGGGGAATAGGTAGTGTTCTTTCAATGACTTAAATGTCTGCTCAGTGTCAGACCTACTGTGATGAGCATAGGTTGCAAAGTTAAATGATACGTGAGATGGTATGATTCAAACCTGTAACATTTGCTTAATGCAGGGTGGTAAAGAGAGGGAACAGTGTGTTTACAGTTTTACAGTGTGTTTCTAAACAAAATACTTTGAAGGAGAGCCTGCTTTTGCAATTGAACAGTAATGGTAGTATTGGTAATTGAAAAGCTAGTGACAATATTGGTGAAAACCAGTAATTTACCCAGTGTATTTTGGAGTCTTATAAAAACATATTGTATTCTGAAGTTCCTTAAACTGGTAGCTTTTAAACAAGGTTGAGACTGTGCCTTGATCTGCATATGATTTCTTGATAACAAGGACCCACTGCAAGCAAAAAATTGTGGCCTTAAAGGAAGATTTCTTTTTTTTTTTCCCTGAGCTTAAATAATTGCCTAAACTACTAGTTTATGAGCACTAGAATTGATTGCCATCAGTTCTGATTTGGGATTGCTATGCATTTCTGCTTTAGATGCTTAAGGTGTAACACTCAATCTTTTTTTTAAGAGATGTCCATGCTCTGTCAGAGCAGAGGTGGAAACCCATGATCACAGAATCACAGAAGGGTTGAGGCTAGAAGGGACCTCTGGAGATCATCTAGTCCAAAGCCCTGCTCAAGCAGGATCACCTAGAGCACATTTGCAAGGATTTTGTCCAGACAACTTTTGAATATCTCCAAGGATGGAGACTCCACAGCCTCTCTGGGCAACCTCTTCCAGTGCTCTGTCACCGTCACAGGAAAGAAGGGTTTTTTTCTCATGTTCAGATGGAACTTCTTGTGTTTCAGTCTGTGCCTGTTGCCTCTTGTCCTATCACTGGGCATCACTGAAGAGTCTGGCCCCATCCTCTTGACACCTTCCCTTCAGATACTTGTACACGTTGATAAGATCTCCTCTCAGCCTTCTCTTCTCCAAGCTAAACAGGCCCAGCTCTCTCAGCCTCTCCTCATAAGAGAGATGCTCCAGTCCCCTAATCATCTTTGTAGCCCTTCGCTGGACTTGCTCCAGTAGTGCCACATCCCTCTTGTACTGGGGAGCCCAGAACTGGATGCAGTACTCCAGATGTGGCCTCACCAGGGCTGAGTAGAGGGGGAGAATCACCTCCCTCGACCTGCTGGCAACACTCTTCCTGATGTAGCCCAGGATACCATTGGCCTTCTTGGCCACAAGGGCACATTGCTGCCTCATGCTTAACTTGGTGTCCACCAGCACTCCCAGGTCCTTCTCAGCAGAGCTGCTCTCCAGCAGGTCAACCCCCAACCTGTACTGGTGCATGGGGTTATTCCTCCCCAGGTGCAGGACCCTGCACTTGCCTTTGTTGAACTTCAGGAGGTTCCTCTCCGCCCACCTCTCCAGCCTCTCCAGGTCTCTCTGAATGGCAGCACAGCCCTCTGGTGTATCCGCCACTCCTCCCAGTTTGGTATCATCAGCAAACTTGCTGAGGGTGCACTCTGTGCCTTCATCCAGGTCATTGATGAAGAAGTTGAACAAGACTGGACCCAGTACTGACCCCTGGGGGACACCGCTAGCTACAGGCCTCCAACTAGACTCTGCACCACTGATCACAACCCTCTGAGCTCTGCCATTCAGCCAGTTCTCAATCCACCTCACTGTCTGCTCGTCTATCCTGCACTTCCTGAGCTTGTCTATGAGGATGTTATGGGAGACAGTGTCAAAAGTCTTGCTGATGTGAGTTAGGAGTGGTAGATTTTTAAAGCAGATGACTGGAGGTCTTTCTTGCCTCTGCCAAATGGTAAATCAATTCTGTGCTGCATTCTGAAGGAGAGTGGGAACGTCCTGCAGGCAAGACAATATGGCAAAAAGGCAAATGGGCCAGACATGCAGATGCAAGTCCATGTGTTTTTGAAGCACTTAACACTCAGAAGGAGGACAGAGAGAATATTTAGACTGGAACTGAAAATGCCTTTCAGTTCTAAAACACTAATGTTTACATTGTCTTTCTTTATGGTTTATTCTATCTGGTAAATATTTTCCATTATCAGGTATCTGACGAAATAGCCTCAAGATGAACTTCTTCCTGGAGATGCTTAAAGTTATTGGACTTTCATTTTATTACCTGTTGGAGTCACTAGTGTTCTTGATTGTGCCTAAGCGGAAGAAGAATGTTGAAGGTGAAATAGTATTAATAACAGGAGCAGGAAGTGGAATCGGAAGACTTTTATCTGTAAAATTTGCCCGCCTTGGAGCCACACTGGTTCTTTGGGACATTAATCAAGAGGGGCTCAAGGAAACAAGTAGACTGGCCAAAGAAAATGGGGCAGTAAGAGTACAGTCTTACATCTGTGACTGCAGCAAAAGGCAGGAAGTCTACAGAGTAGCAGATCAGGTAAAGTACTTCATCTGGGACTTTGATACTGTTCTGAAATTTGTGTGCATGCATGTGTGTATGATGTGTGGTAAGTTTGAGAGACTTCAAAGTAATGTCAAAGTAATGGGTTAAAGTTAATTGGTTCTGAATTTATTGCATATGCTACCTATTTTAAGAATGTTGTTTTCTAGAGTTTTCTTTCATACCTCTGTTCCTTTAAAAGAAAAAAAATTTTCTCTCTCTCTCTCTCTCTCTCTCTCTCTCTCCAACTGATTAGCTTCCCTGATTAGTTTAGTTACTGAGCAAGTACTTGGTGAAGTGCAGAAAGTCAATTTATTGAAGTTAATGAAGTAGTTCAAGTTCTGGCAACCTTCTATAAAAATAAACAATAAAGGCCATACCTCATAAAAAGGATTAACCACTTAGGCAAATTTAGACTAACTCCATCAATGAATTTTGTAGATGCATTTTAATAAGTATCTCTCGAAGGCTTAAATATTTCTTGCTTTCCTTTTTGAAGCACTTTAGAAATAAAGCATATGGTTATATATTTTGGGTAGACTAGTAGATATGCCAAAAGCTAAAATTGCTCAGTTTCCATTATAACAACCTATTCTCATTTGCTTAAAATATTGCTAAGCTTAACTGTTGGACTAGAAAGTTTCCACAGTGAGTGTTTGCCTCAGGATGAATTTTTTGCTTTTTTGCTTTTTTGCTTTTTTGCTTTTTTGCTTTTTTGCTTTTTTGCTTTTTTGCTTTTTTGCTTTTTTGCTTTTTTGCTTTTTTGCTTTTTTGCTTTTTTGCTTTTTTGCTTTTTTGCTTTTTTGCTTTTTTGCAAGAAAAAAGTTCAGATGTCTTTGGGAACATCTGTTGGCTGAAACAATGTTTCTATTCTGTCCTCTTCAGTGCTGTTCAAGAAGGTCTAGTGCTCTGCATTTTTCTGTCTGTATGAGAATCACCATAAAACAAACTTTCTGACAGGTGAAGTTTGCATGTGACCTGCAGCTTGTTAGAGGCTGCTACTATTGTCCTTGGATTCTGATAATGGTCATCACGCTTGCTCTGTCCTGCAGCTCCTTTATGCTGGTTAAGTTACACATCTTCTGTTTCAGTAGAGCAATTGTATATGTTTCACCGCAGGCCTCTAGACTTCCTGCTGAACTGGGAGAAGGAAGAGTGGTAGTGCAAAGGGCTCAAGATGATGGAAACTAACCTTCAGTTTTGAGGACTCAAGGGCTGGTGCTTGGGTCTCAAGGAGAAGGTGGAGAGCAAAACTTTATTTGATCAAACATAAAAGGGAAAAGAGGATGTGGATATGCATATGATATGGATTAGGGATGATAAAAACAAGAGGGAGTTTGGAGTGAGGAAGTGGCAAGAAGGTCTGTAACTGGTCAGTGCAGGATTCCTGACTTAAGCTATTCTGGGAACTGAAACTATTCCCAGTGACTATTCTAGTCCCTGGGAAAATCCATGGATAAATCAATTCTCTGGCTGATCTATGTAGAAGAAAATGTCCAACTACTGTTTCAGAAATGTTGTGTCCTGCTGACAGCTGATGCAGAGTCAACTGACACCTTCCCTATCTAACTAGTAAAAATAAGACCTTAATATTAGCTAGTGCTTGATGACACTGTTTTAGTACAGTATAGTAGATTTTGGTTCATAGTGTGCTGAGTCAGCCTTTACAAGATGAGGCAAAACAGTTTGAGTCTGAGGGTTTTTTCTTGTGATTCAGCTGTACACAATGACTTAGAGTTTTGCAAGATTATAGTGAACTAAATTCATACAGGCAGGACAGGATATTGTT
This sequence comes from Apteryx mantelli, assembly GCF_036417845.1. Taxonomy (NCBI): domain Eukaryota; kingdom Metazoa; phylum Chordata; class Aves; order Apterygiformes; family Apterygidae; genus Apteryx; species Apteryx mantelli. The sequence goes on along the minus strand of NC_089979.1, from coordinate 35,759,221 downwards.
GAAAACTTTGTGCCCAGCAAAACAGACCTACAGCCAAAATGAAATGAACATGAACTTAGAAATACCCACTTTTGGTACTTCATCAGCCACACAGAGGATATGATCCCTTAACATTCAGGGACTAGAAAAAGTTATTTCAGTAAGAAGAAAACCCCAAAGCCCTGGCCATGTGGTGTCCTTGTTCCCTTCCTGTACCAACAGCATGAAGGAAAGCTTATGGCTATTAAAAACTATACCTTAAAGCTTATTTATAAAGTCCCCCTTCCAGAAGCACCCCACCCCCAAAAGAAATGCAGCCTTCTCCCAGCCACTGAGCCTTCCCTAGAATAACTTTCAGGCTCTAGGGCTCTGAAAGAGGAAGGTAACTCTTCATGATTTTTGATCTCCTACTTGTGAGGAAACAGAAGCCTCTTCCTCATTATCAAGTTGCAGAATTGCATCTGGGCTCACATTTACTTCCAGGATCTGTCTTGCACTTTAGTGGTTTGCTTATGCACTGCTTTTGCTTGTTTGTTATTCAGCTTTCTACTTTTCTAGGAACTCTCTTTACTGTTGCCCCTATGCACATCAGAAATACATTTCCCAGTGATATTTCATACAGCACTTGTTTCTACCCCTTCCAGCCAGTTATGGAAGGGGAAGGGAGGGAAACATTGTCTTGGTTCTTTGGAAGCAGACACCTTGGGATGCTGTTTGGGAATCACGGTAATCACTCACTAGCAAACTTCTGTTTACAAGGCATAAATACATATGTGAAAACAATCAGGAAACAGTACTCATGCTTAGAAAAGATGCTTAACAGGATCAGCTGTTTGTTTTAGGCCTGTGTAAGGTAAACGTTGTGAAAACACCTGGAACACATTTTCTTACACTGTACAATGGAGAGATTTAAGGTTCTGCAAGGTCAGCATTATCTGCACCTTACTAGCTAGGGAAAAGATTTTCCATGCTTGGCTTCAAGGTGGGATGTGGGAGCCTGGGCTAGCTGTCTTAGCTCTCTGCACTGTGCACAGCAAGAGCTGAGAGGAGAAGAAAGGAGTTAAAATGGTTAGTTTGCTGAGCAAGGAGCTGCCACATCTAGTTTCTTGGAAAGTAGCATGAACAGAAGTGTCATAAAGCCAGAGGTATCTGTCTGGGTTGTAAGAAGGCACTTGAATCTGCTTTGAGTTCTATCCAAGGTGTGAATATTTTCTGGAAAGCTGGGTAGAAACAGCTGTCTTTAAACATAGGGGAGGGCAGAGGTCATTCAAGTTTTTTTCACTAGTTAGAACTGGAGCAATCAAGTTTTTTTTGTTCCTTCCCCTCTTCTGACAGTGTCTTCATCTCCTCCATCTAACCTGAATATCCCAATAGCCAAGTTATAAACTGTGTGCACCACATAGCCCCACCTCTGTTCGTGCTTATGTGCACAAAAGGAGCATAAGAGAAGTACCTGCGTAAACAGTTGTTTGCCCCAAAGGGTAAGGCTGGGATACTGGTCCAGGCTTCTAGGATTACTAAATCATCTGACATGAGGCAATACTAATGCGCCTTTTATTAATGATTACATGTATGTTTCTGAACTCATACTGTTTTGAATGTGTGATGCATTTCATGCTCCGGTGGTGACTGGAACAACTTGTCTAAGGCTGCCTGTAGAGATCATATGGGCTACTTCAGAAATATTTAAGTTGTTACATAATAACTTTTTGAGAGGGAAATAGAAAGAAAAGCATATATAGGAACAATGACAAAGGTGGAGAGGGACATCTGGCTTGTGTATTCATTATAAAAATTATTCTGTATAATTCTACCAAGGCTGCTTTGCATTTTTTAAATGGTTAGCTAGCTAACAAACATACATGAGATTGGAAAAAAGTTAAGCAAAATTAAGTTAAGCTGGAGTAAAGGATTTGTTATAAATCTTTCTTTAATTCTTTACTGTTATACAGGCTACGCTACCCAGTTCTGCCTGTGCTTTCTTTAGTCACTGTATTCACCTAACATAGGAAATACCGTTAAGAAATGAGGTTCTGTGGTCTGGAGCTTTGTGGCTAGATGGCATAGGAAGAATATGTTTCCATAAACTAGCTAAGCACGTATGCTGATCATGCTTGATCTGGAAATCACAGATAAAACAACAATAAGAGAACTTGTTTTCTGTTTCCAGAATAGCTTAATGAGCTGTACTTCAAATACGGCGTTAAAAATATTCTCATTCTCCTTTCATGAAAGCTGGTGCAGTATCTTGATCATATTAGAGGGCTTATAATTATCCTCTCAAATGAGCCTGCCCGGAAGTTATCATTCTGGAGCTGAAATGAAAACTATACTTCCTCTTACTGAACTAAATGTATAGAGATTATTCTTTAGCTAACTTAAGTTCTGGGAACCATCTCAAAGATTCTGGTACAGTGTTAGAATCAAAGCAAATATACGAGGAAAAAAAGCTTCTGCACCATATCCTGCTCCAGGAAAGCTCGTAAGATTTCTGCCTTCTGTTGATACATGTGTCATTTTAAGAACTCCGTCACCTTAACTGTAGGTACACAAACAAAATCTTTTATTCAGAAGCCCAAAGCTTTTGTTTAATTTTTATGACACACTCCTGAACTTCAGTTTTCTCACTTCCTGTGTTGTCTTGAGAGCTAATATAAATGGAACCATGGTGTTCTTTCAAGGGATCGTCATGAAATATAAACTTGTATAAAAACTTACTTGGTAAGAGAACCTTTTAAAAGTTCCTGACCTATAAAGCTGCTTGCAGTAATCAAGATACCTGAATAAAGAAAAAGGTTGTAAGAAGAAATTGCTCTATGAAGGGCCACTATGTAATACATGTTAGTGTTTAAAGACTGTAGTCAAGAGAAAAAGAACATGTGGAAAACAGCACAAAGCATCTTGAGGTACCTGGACTATTAAGATGCCGTTAAGTGGCTGCTCCTCTGTGCAGTGGGAGAGATGATTTCGTGGGCTCTTGAGACACAAGCAATCAATGCTACTAACAGGAAATCCAGTTTTCCTTCTGCTCATCAGAAGACTCAAGTGCTGTGCAAGCTGACTGTGGTCCAGAAGTTGTATAGTTGCATTGCTTTTTGACCCAAGGAACTGTGTGGAAAATGTAAAAGGATTTGAGTGTAATGTAGCTAGATACTACAGCCCTCACTTAGATTTGAGGTACGTGCTTCTGTTGGAACTACCTTGAGGATCTCTGCGCTATGCTTCACAGCACGACATAGAAATAATCCTAAGTACAGAATGGCTCATTGGTTTTAAAATGGTTTTACTGTAGCAAAATGCTTCTTGTTTTAGACAAACTCACTGCAGTAGAGACTTATATGGAAAAATCATAGCAAGAACCAGAGGTGCTGAAACCAGAAGCCTACTTGGAGCTGTGGAACTGTCAGCTCCGCATCCCCAAAAATGTCCAGGTCCTAGCTCAGCTCTAAAAAGAGACATCAGGATAGAATGTGGGAGAACCAGGGCTATTTGGATCCATAACAAGCCTAATAAAATTTTAACTTAATTAAAACCTGCAATATTTATATTTCTTTTATTTTCATAAGAAAAACTTGGAAAGTGCATTTTATATATAGTGCATGACATCTTGTGGCTTTTTGTTTTAGGTTAAAAAAGAAGTTGGTGATGTTAGCATCCTAATCAACAATGCTGGTATTGTAACTGGAAAGAGGTTTATTGAGTCTCCAGATTCTCTTGTGGAAAAAACCATGGAGGTGAACATAATGGCACACTTTTGGGTAATACATGTACTTATTCATACTTATTTATTATTTACTCTTTTAACATGTTTTCAGGGTTAATTTTGCCTTTTGGAATTGAGGAAAATATGGAAGGGTATATAGCTCCTTATAAGCTCAGTCAGAAATGATACAAAAAACTATTTTCCATGACTGTGAGCCCATGAAATAAAGGGTGGAAGAAAGGATCCTTTAGGAACTTCTGGGTAGTAGGTAGGTGGAAGCAAAACTGTTAGTATTTGGAAATGCTTTTAAGAATTGAAGCTTATATTCTGCTAAATCCTGTAGTTATTGTGCTATACCCCTTGGTATTAATATCATGCAGGCCTAGCCTAGAAGTTGCTACTCTAGTAACAGAGAAGTGTCAATCCTGTCTTTGTTCTAGTTACTTTGTGGTTATGATAGTTTCAGTAAGAAATACCGCATGTTCAGATAATGCTTTTATACTAATTAAGTGGGACTTGGTCCAAAATGAGTAACTTGATGTGCTTTTTCCTCCTTTCAAAGAAGATGGGTCATCTATGTTATGTTTTTCTTATAAAGAACTGCAAAGGAGATGTTAAAACATGCTTCGGGTTGATTTAAAATCAAGAAGATTAAATTATTAGGAGAAAGAGGAAATTCAGATTTTTCTGTTTGCTATTTAACTCCTGTTTGAAACATTACAGTGCTGAGCTTTGAAGTGAAAGAAATCTACCAGCTAGCTGAAGCTATATCTGTCTAGGTGATAAGGATAAACTGGTATTGGTGGGGCCTTGAAGGTCCCAGCTTAGCAGATGACAGAGCTGAAACAATGAATTCCTATTTTTTTCTCCCTTGCATGATAGGGGGAAAAAAAATCTTAAATTGCAAGCAGGATTCCTTCTAAAATATCTTCAAAATATTAGAACATGTAGCTTTTTGAGTAAAATGTTTCATTGCAACTCTGACTTACTCTGCAGACTTGCAAAGCCTTCCTCCCAGCAATGATGGCCTCTAACCATGGACACTTGGTTAGTATTGCAAGCTCAGCAGGACTCATTGGAGTCAATCGTCTTACAGGTTAGTGTAATAAAGCTAATGCTTGTTTAGACAATTTACCTATTTATCTGGCTTAAACTCAGTGAACTACGCTCACCTGCTCCCCCTTCTCCCTCCCCCCCATCCCCCAAATTCTGAGTTTCTGGATCATTGTATGCAGGTAAAGGAAATGGTCATACTTTCAAACCACTTAAATAGATCATTCCTTTCAAATGATTTCAGATACTCAGCACTACTGTGAAGCAGGCTTTTCTGCTAAGGTAGCTAGAGGATCTAGGAGCTTCATATAGACATTTAGAAACTGAAAAACTCAATGCTGTAAAGTTAACCTGCAGGTGGGGAAGAGATTGCTTCTTTTTTTTTTTTTTTTTTTTTTTTTTTTTTTTTTTTGCAAGCATGTTCTCAGTTTAAGTGAGGCCCTGTACAAGCTCCTCTAACTGAAATAAATACTAAAATCTAGATGTTGTACAGTGGCAGATGTGTGACGGCTTATTTTGCATCCTCTGGCTCTTGGAAATGCATTTAAGAGAATCCATACAGTGACAGAAAATAAAGTGTTGAGGTTAGGATGAACTGAGAAGAAATTCTAGGAAAATGTGTGTAAAGGGGGAGCAGTATGAAATAAGGTAGCATAGCAATGAAAGAAATCTAGCTATATTATTTTCAAGGCAGTGATAATGAAGACAAATGGAGTTGCAAGTTGAAACTAGATTACAGAGAGCCTTGAAAGCTTGGGTTTGATGCAGTAAATAAGAAGCTAGTGCTGGATTCAAAGGTAAAGTCCAATATGAAAAGATCTCATATGCTATTTTTCAGCAGAGAGTGGAAAGGTGATAGCAGGGATATGAAGAGAAACCTTCTGTCTGCCAGTATGTAATAACAATTAACTTAAGAGAGAGAAAGTAAAAGAACAAACCACATCAAGTTTGAGTATACTCTAACCACAAAAATGGTCCTTGCTCTGTTGTAAAGTACTTTATTACCAGACAGTAGTTTTGTGCAGATACTATGTGTATATCATTTGTATGTCATGGTGCTGCTGTTCTATATCACAGCTGCTGTGGATGCTCAGTTTACTCTTATTAGAGCATAGTTTTGTCCTTTTCTTCTTTGTCAAAAACTGTTGCTGCTCCTATGAAGTTCTTCAGTGGTAAGACCCACTGACACTAGTTAGTAAGGTTTAATTAGTAAATGAAAATGTTTAACTGCAATTAATGTTTTACTTATTTTACAGATTACTGTGCAAGTAAATTTGCAGCAACTGGGTTTGCAGAGTCAATTAGCTTAGAGATGAGAGATCTGGGAAAGACTGGTATTAAAACCACAATTGTGTGTCCTTACTTCATAAACACAGGAATGTTTGATGGCTGTAAAACCAAGTGAGTAAGCTTTTGTGAGGTTTTTATGCAACTTGCATGTTTAGTGTGCTACATGGTCATATTTCCTTTATGGAACTTGTAGGATTGACCTTGCTCTGCTTGCATTATTTTTAGGGTCTCACATGGATATCAGTTCTGCTATACAATGATAGGGCAACTTAAATGTCAAAACCCTTGGTACCTAGCAATTCATTTAAATTGAAACATGAAACGTAATCAGTGTCCTTTCTCACAGTCCTTTCCTCTGCAGAAGCCAAATGCTCCTGTTGCCCTCCTTGTTTTCTAAACCCCCATTCAGCTCCTGAAATCAGTGGCATAGCTCTGCTCAGTATGCTTATATAATTACAAAACTGAGGAGCAAAATAAAAGCCTAGTGTATCTTAATAGGAGGACTATGTGGATTTGCCTTGTGAGAGATGATGAAAAGTGAAAATGACAGTGGCCCCTTACTCTCTTCAGGCTAATGTAATGAAGATTCTTCTCTTCATAGGATTTATTTCTTCTTTTAATTAAATATCTGCAAAATTGAGACTTTTAAAATTAAAATTTGAATCCAAAACAGCTTGTATTGTAATTGCAAATGCCTTCTCTTCCAGGTGGCCACGTCTGCTTCCCATTCTAGAGCCAGAGTATGTAGCTGAAAAGATAGTCACTGCTATTCGACAGAACCAAGAAATTCTGATTTTACCACGCAGTCTGTATTTCTTTTTTGCTTTGAAAAAGTAAGATTCTCTCCTTTCTTCTTTTCCTCTCCTTTTTTCTTCCCTGTCAAATGATGTTTCAGCTACATGTCTGACCAAAAATGTAAGCTATACTTGACAGTATGAATTTTTAGTAAGTTCTGCATGCTTCTGGAGTTTTCTTCTTGGTTTCCAGGGGGTTCCTCCTACCCTTAGACCACAGAACAGTTACAGAAATACCTACCTGTGACTTTCTGACTCCATCTGGGTGCAATTTTGCTGTGGGCTGTGCTGATTGGGTCTACTCCACACTAACTGCAGATCTGGTCTCTCTTGCCCCATCCTTGGTGCACTTCTGACTCTTGCAAGCCAGGCTGGGGAACTGATCTAACAACTAAGGCTGCAAAGTGAGTGTAATAGATATTTTGAGAACTAATGGTACTCTAGAATAGCGGGTATATTTTCTTAATTGTTGGCCAGGTAAAATGATTTATGTGGTAAAACTGCACAACTCTTCTGATGTCTGGTTTTGTTTTGTTTTTTCTTCCTCCTCCCACTCTCTTACCTTACAGTCTGCTACCAGTGAAAGTAAGTGTTCTCCTTGGAGACTTTGCTGGAGCCCTCCACTTCATGGATTCCTTCAGAGGTCGAGTGAAGAAGGACTGAAAATAGTGCAAGAATCAAATATCAGCAACTCTGAAGTGAACTGTGTTGGGGTGGTGGTGGGAAAGGCGTGCTTAAGCTGTGGACTTAAGGTGCCTCACTTTGTTAGTAACAATTTTTAAGGAAGTTGCTTTTCAATTAGCTCTTAATCAACAGCTTTGACACAAACTGATTTTTTTTTTCTTTTTTAATCCAGTGAAATAATTTCTTTTCACCTCATTGTGGAAAAACATTAATTGAAATGAGTTACCTTGGTGATGTTTGTTATAATACCTTAAATAAGTATCTATCTGCATCACAAACTGATAATTGGCACTTTTGTGGGGAGATTGGGCCAAGAAACCACATGCCAGTTGGCAGGCCTTCAGCAAAGCCTCTAGTGGATATGATCCGTCAGTGTCACTCACTTGACCATAAGGAGGGGCTACACTGAAGCTGTTACAATTCTGTGGTAAACTGAGGAATTCAAGAGCTTCCTGAAACAACAGATTCTAAAATTCAAGTTGCAACAAATGGAAGCTTTGTGAAATGAAAATATTTGCTGCGTTGGTGCATAACCAGTAAAATGCATTAATTTTTGACGGTGTCTGAGGACTCAGATGACTGAATGTCTGGAGGGAAAAAAATGAATGTAAACGATGCATTTGTGCTACTAATGTACTTTTTGTCTAATTTATTTTTAAAGCTAATACTATGTCTACAGCTGTATAGTAGGACAAAGTCTTTATCTTTAAGTGCAATATTCTAAGAACAAATTTAAATTTTCCACTCCTAAGCAAAATACACCACTTATACAGCACAAAACTGGCAATTCTAGGTGGGCTATCAGACATCTTGCCAGGTAAGACAACAAGCTACTAAAAGCAAAGGTATTACATAGCATAATCAGGGCTGCTTCTGGGATTATTTCAGACAGGAATGATGCTGACAGATGTGAAGTGAATGAGATCACTACAGACAACTATAGTTTGACTAAGTGTTAAGTTTTGTGCCTCTGAATTGAGGAGATTGCCTTGCATCTACAGAGATTAGTTTTACTTCCCTTTTACTTTTGGGACCATTCACTTATTTTGGACAAATGCTGAGAAGTCCTCCCCCTCTTTGACAATGGCCACTTACTTAAAAAACTAAAAGTCCCTCTTGACTTTTGGTAAATCCAAAACAAGAAAAAGGAGGATTATGTTTTAAATGTATGCCATTTAAGCATATGCTGGTTAATCCCATCTCATGTCACAGTACTCAACTGGCAACTGGTAGTACCTGAATGGAGAAAAGGGTATGTGGGATTTTTTGTGTTTGTTTTGTTTTAATGTCTGTCTTCCATGTTGGTCTGGAGACTACCTTCATTTCCCTTGTCTATGCAGTTAGTGAGGTTTATCAGTTGGTAAAACTTTACATAGAACTATTTTACTACTGAAGAACAAGAAACACTTGAGTAAAACGAGCATGTTAATAATAGCTCTCCATATGTACATTGCACTGTTTGCTGGTAATAAAGTTGACCACTGATAACTGTTGGGTGTATCTGTCTTGCAGACTTCTCTCCCCTTCATTAATGGGATGAAGAATATACCACACCAGCTACGCTTTTCCTTTTAACTATGAAATAATAGGTGTGCAGGGTTCTGGAGCAAAGGAGGAGGGAGGCAGAGCGTGCATATGAGAAGCATGTATCAAGCTCCAGTTTCTGTGAGGGCAAGTAGCTTTCCATTCTTAGTGTCTCTGCAAATATGTTCTTTTCTGGGAAGTTCAAAGCAATGAGTCTAGTGAGATTTGTAGATTCTCACCATGTTCAAATTTGTCATACCACTAGGAGGATCTTGCCTGTTAATCTGTGCTGGAGAAGAGAAGTATATCTCCATAGGGATTTTACTACTTCACATAATCATTGATGCCAGAAGGGACCTCTGGAAGTCATTAGTCCAACTACCTTGTTCAGGACAGGGTCAGCTACACAAGGTTGCCCAGGACCATGTCCTGTTGGGTTTCAAATATTTCCAGAGATGGAGACTCCACAACCACTTTGGGAAATGTTTTCCAGTGTTTGACCACCCTCACAGTAATTTTTTTTTTCTTATGTTTAAATGGAGTATTCTTGTTTCAGTCTGTGCCCTCTTGCTGGGTACCGCTGAGAAGAGTCTGGCTGTGTCGTCTTTACTCTCTCCCATCAGGTATTTATACACATTGAATCTGCACCTTCTCTTCTCCAGGCTGAACAGTCCCAGCTTTCTCAGCCTCTCTTCACAGTAGGTGCTGCATTTCCTTAATCATCTTTGTGGCCCTTGGCTGGACTCACTCCAGTAGGTCCATGCCTCTCTTGTACTGGGAAGCCCAGCACTGGATCCAGCACTCCAGATATGGCCTCACCAGTGCTTGAGTAGAGGGGAAGGATCACCTCTTTTGACCCACTGGCCACTTTCTTCCTAATGCAGCCCAGGAGGCTCTTAGCCACAAGGGTATATTGTTAGCTCCTGTCCAACTTGTTGTCCGCCAGGACTCCCAGGTCTTTTTCTGCAAAGCTGTTTTCCAGCTAGCCAGCCCTCAGTCTGTGCTGTGTATGGCATTATTTGTCCTCAGGTACAGGACTCTGCACTTCCCTTTGAACTTCACGAGGTTTCTGTTGGCCCATTTCTCCAGCCTGTTGAGGTCATTCTGAGTGGCAGCACAACCATCTGGCATATCAACCACTCCTCTCAATTTTGTATCATCTCAAAACTTGCTGAGGATGCACTCTGGTCCATCATCTAGGTTATTAATGGAGATGTTGGTAGTGAACCCAGGGGTATACCACTAGTGACTGGCCTCCAGCTGGACTTTGTTCCATGTTCTTGGGACAACACAGTTAGACTGTGGAGAAGTAGGACCTCAGCATCTGCCTAGCATTATGTATATAAGAAGGGATTTCTGGTACAGGTATTTAAAACTTGCAACAGGGAAGAGCTCTGTGATGAAGTTGAGGTGGTAGTAATTAACATTAACTTGGCTAGCAGAAAATGCATGTTTTTTTTTCCTCTTGCTGGCATGCCTAGCAAGCAATTTCTTAAAGCAGGATTATTCCTGAGAGAAAATAATTTGAGAAAGGGTGTCTTTGCTCTGTACAAGCAGGTGTAAATTGCCTCCCAAGCCGTTCTATGATGTGCAGGTATGCATTTTATAGAGGAGGATCTGATGCATCAGTTCAGTCTGCATGCTGACATGAAAGAAGATCCTGTCTCTCCTTGTCTTGATGTAGAACATGATGGCCCTATTATCCACCTGTGCAGTTGAAAGAGTTGGGCCTTTTGTGACAGTGATTCAGAGGGCTGGGGCTCAGGTACAGGTGCGCTGTCTTTCTGAAAGGAATCATTCTCTGCTGTAGGCTTTGACAGTAGCGAAGGAGTGAACAGAGCTATGCTGCAAGAATACATAGGATCTTTATGCCTTTTGGGGGATGAGAGTACTAACACAGGCATGATTATAGTTTTGACCAAGAAGTGTTTGCTGGAGCTGTACAGTGGGGCTTACCAACACCACAAAGATGCAGTTGGTGGGAGAGGTTTTGTTTTGTTTTGTTTTTTTCTCTTGCAAGCTCAAGTTGAGTAGGGTCTGAAATCTGCTGTTAAGTAGGTAAGTAATAGCCTTCTCGAACACAGTGGCAGCTCTGATGGATTGCTTGATAAAAGAAGGTAAGGTGTGACTTATGGAGCCCTAGTTGAGTGTGTAAAATCTGCTAATAGAGAGTTTCACTAGAAAATCTCTCTTTTGCTAGCCAGTTATCCTCGTAGGAGTACCTAAACATTGCTTTTATGAAAGTGTGTTGCTATCTCTTTGAATATCATGGTCGCCATACTGAAATTACTTCACGTGACTGGAGGAGAAGATGCTATCCTGATGGCATCCTACAAATACTGACCACATCTATTGAGATGACCTGATAGATATGTAGAGCTATACCCTTGCGATCAAGAAATGGAAATCCTTCCTCTGTTCAGGAGGTGGGTATGAAGTGAGTGTTTGGATCTTCAACTGAATTACAAACTTCTTGAGATCAAAGATGGCTCACTACCAGGAAAACAATGGTTTTCATTTCTTTCCTGATGCTGATTCCTCCTGCTCCTGGCAAGACAACTGGTCACAGAAGGATCTCTGTGAAAGACCCAAACAAGAAGTTAGAATATGAAATAGAAAAGCATCTCAATTGTGACGGTGCTCGGGGCTGACAACAGTGTAGGGCTGCTTTCTAAAGCACCTCAGAGAGATCCTACAAAGGAATTATTTGTTCTATGAGCATTGCTTGAAACTCTAGTCTCTACCAAAAAGACTGCATCTCAAAGTTGGCTGGGATAGCAAGGCTGGCTTGACAGTCACTGACAGAAAATTTATAGACAGTGCAGAACATAATGTTTTGTTACCTGCTATGTTTCTTTTCCAGGTGTGGGAGGTCATAATCCTGTAATAGCAAAGATATTACTAATCCTCAAAGCATGGAGAGTATCATTTGTATTGGCACTATTTTGATCCTTTGAACAAGACTGAGGAGGAAAAGAAGATAACTAGCAGCTGTGATACAAGTTATGTTGTTATTTACTGTTTTATTCCTATGGATTTGGAAATCTTATCCAAGAGCAATATCCAGCTACTTGGAAGCTGGTCATCATGGTTTGATCTCATTTTATGAGGCAACCAAACAGCTACCTCTTTTCTGGTAACTTTCGTAGGGACAGACAATATTCTGAAGACAGGTACCTGGATTGTGTGCTTTGGTAATCACCTGTCCTAAACCACAGGCTTTGTAGAATAAATCTTATAACAAAATAACTTCTCTGGCTGAGTTTTTCTTTGCTGTCACAGTCAGGATTGACCTCTTCAGATCCACTACTGGATATCCCAGGAAGATGAAGTACTGTCCTCCTGGTGAGACTTGGTGGTTCATGTTGGTGTTTCAAGAAGTGGGGGAGTACTACAGGCAGTGGCTTTTGTCCACCCAGTGTATAATATACTTTCTCCGTAGCCCTGGGGGCCTCCAGTTTAGCAGGTCTTTTCCTTGCTTTCCAAAGCCACTACGTTGTGGCCTGAAGTTGCAGAGGTGGCATGTGCCTGAGGAAAATACAGTTTTGTCTAGGGAAGAAGGGTGAAAAAGAATCCTTCCTGCCTTCTTCCCTTCCCCTCAGCAATATTCATGCTATGAATGAGTAAGAGTGTCCATGTGATCTGGAGATAAATGGGCAAGAAAAGGGTATGACACTGTGGGAGGTAAAGGCTATATGTTAAGATTATATGTCAACCATTCAGTGTTGGGTCTGTTGGATAGTTACAGGTTGAAAATAGCTATACTGTTAGTTATGACTTATGTTGAGAGATGTGACTATTATCCCAGGTGGTGAATAAATGCATCTACCTAAGGAAACACAGTTCTGCAGGGCTCGTCTTCCCTCTACAAAACCCAAGAGGGAAGAACTGCAGAAAAGACCCAAGAGAGGCAGAGCCCTGAGACAGGGCATACTTGGGCACTTCCTCCTCTCCATGTCTTGAGGTCCAGTGGCAGCATCACTGGTTGTGGCATAGGAGGAAGAATCAACAGACCCAGGAGAGCAGGAGAAGGGATAGCCTTATCAGCAGAGGTAGGCAACAGCAACAACTGAGGTTCTTGCAGAACAAGTTTGTTGTCACCACAGACTTCAGTGTCACGATCTAGGCTATGAAATCTAGGTGGTGGTGCAGTCCCATTGGGGAGGAGACTGTGTCACTGGTATTGACATTGGTGTAAAATAAGCTTGCTCAGATATTAACACAGAACGAGACAAATAGATGAGGTGTTCTGTCATGCATGCAAGGCTCAGTGAGTATTATCCATTGCTGGGAATTCTTGGTAGAGGGCTAACTTAGAGGAACTTCTCTACAATGATTTAAAAAAAAAAATACACTTTGCATTACTTATTGGCCCATCTGTGTATTTCTGGAATGATTATGGTTGTCACTGGAAGTAAGGTCATACAATGCACTGTGTTCAGTTAATTAAATTCCAAGACTGATTTGAATCATGCTACAATGATTGTTATTGCAAAATAGCATACCTGTGTTTTGCGATGATTCTTACTAACAACCTGCTCAAAGAAAGAGCTGTCAGTGGCAAGTAATTGTACATCTAAAGGATGTGTATCCAGAAAGAACAGATCTTGACAGAAGAGTCAGGTGAGGTGCTTGTTTGTTTGAGGTGTTTTCTTCAGGAAGTATGTCACTTCCGTGCCTTGGTATTGAGTGAGTCTGTAACAGAGGATGGGAATAAAATGACAAGATACATAATTGAAATTTTATGTTACAGCTCCCTAAAAAATGGATGTGGAATCTCTCTCTCTCACTCACACACACACACTCTCTCTCTCTCTCTCTCTCTCACACACACACACACACACACACACACAGAAAATCAAAGGATATAAAATATGTAGTGAGCTTTCAAGTAGCACGCTATTTTTGAAGCCTGAAGTTTTTCTAAGCTGCATCTGCATTTCTTTGATACGGATCACACTCTATTACTGTGGTTAAATAGAATTCTACCTGAATTTAAGGCTAGTTACCTACATCTGCTATAGACTGTGTATACTGTCTTTATTTTCATGTGATGACAGACCAGATGGTTTGTATAATGCGCTTTAAGCACACTGTTAAGGTGTCTTTAGCACTTTAGCAAGGTGGAGAATTGAACATACAAACCTAGTTGGATCCAAGAGGACAAAATTAATATAATTCATTAAAAATTATGATGTTCCTTATTGTTCAATACAGCTTACATCTCTGAATCTATAGACAATGACAAACATAGCTGCCATGTGAGTACCTTACCCTGCAATACAGGGCAAGTGAGGATGGAAAAGGAATACTTGAAGCAGGTAGATCTTGCTTCTAGAAATAATCCCCACCTGCAGCAACAGGCAGAAATCTGTTTTCAGCCTTGCTTCTGAGTTGAAGATTTGCAAGATAGCTAGGAAACCAGTTCCTTCAACTTTTTTTTTTTTGTCAATGAAATGCCTGACTGCCTTCACTCAAGCTGTTAGATACAGATAATTTCATCTGCAGTTGTATTTGTATAAACACTTTAAAGGTCATGTTAAAGGTCAAGGTTAATGCATTCAGATAATTAAAAACTAAAGTATCTTTGCTTTTAATTTGCATGTGATTGTAACTGCCCATCTAAAATGGTTCAGGTTTTCAGATTATCTGGTCGATATTAGAAGCATTGCTATAACAATTCATTTGACTGAAGTTTACTCTTACTTTTCAGAAAATCCAGATACCTCACTCTATTCCTTTAAATACTCCTTCTTTTCTGTGCAGTCAAAAATACAGCGTCCTCAATGGGCTGTAAAAAAGAGGAAAATGACCTAAATGTGCTGTAAATTGCCTGTGGTGCCCCTACAGAACTACCACTAATTTCACAAGTAATATCTCCCTGTAGACCATCTGGGAAAGGTAGGAGAGTGGTGTGATTAGGCAAAGATACTTTGAGGCCAAAACAAAAAAATCTCTAAGTCATGGCAGGACAGAGATTCCTTTAGGCCTTGAATAACTGGCATAAGAAAGTTTAGCTGGAACTGTTCTTTGGTTTAAGTCAGCCTATGCTGGTATTTCCTTGGTTCAGATTGTCATAGGAGAGAAAGAGCTTTCAGATGACAATCTGAAGGAACACGCTCATGTTCAAGCAGAAGTGTCCTGTTTTCTGCTTCTTCCTAGATTTGGAAAGAGGCAGCTGGATTTGGGGAGGAGAGCTACAGTTTCCAAAACGGAGAAGCACCTTAAGAAGGATGGTGGAAGGATGAAAAAGTAATGAAGTTTAATTCACCTTGTTCCAACGGGAGTCCACTAAGTATGTGGAGGGAGGTGGGGAAAGAGGCAAGGGCGATCCTGTTAATGAATAATTTGTTGGTACAGGACCTCCCAACAGGAAGTCCTTTTGCTCCATAGGATTCTTGGAAGAGGGAGCTGTGTCTTCTGCTTTAGGGAATCTCCTGAACTGAAGAAGGAGTAGGTTAGTGTTGTGTCTTAAATGTTTTGTGGAAAGAATAAGCAGAGGGAGGGCATTTTGGAAGAGCGGAATATAGGATAGGAGATATATATATATATGTATGTGTGTATATATGTGTGTGTATGTGCACATACATATATGAACTATAGTTTTTACTTTTCTTTTGGACTCTGCTTGTGCAAAGGGAGAAAGTGTTTGATCAAAGCTGCTAGTATGGCCAAAGGAGAAACATGCCTTCTTCCTGAGGCAGAGGAAAAGACTTCCAAATCCAGCCTCCTTTTCAAAATCTTTTTAACTAGTCTTTGCAATTTGGATTTTCCATAGCCAGCTAGAGCTTTATGTTTGAGGCCATGTAGAGCTTTATTTACGCAGCTTTTTCCTTCATGGATTGGTAACCTGCCACTCTTTACAAACAGCAGGCATTTTATGGGGTAGCACCCCAACTGCTAAGAATCCACATTAAGGAGATGTTAGCATATTCAAATCTTTTTTTCTATGTAGTCGGGGACAAGTCTAGCCTTCTTGTCATTGCTTTTTCATATACCACACAGAAGTAATGGATTTTTCACATCCAAAGGAAGAGTCGTTGCTTTATTTCCATTGTGGAGGACTGTCTTGTGTTCTCTTGTATAAATATGCTTTTTGTCTTATTGTACTATGGTGGGCCAAGTCATGAAGCTTTACTATAAATACCCATGTTCTCCACCTGAATTATGGCTATATGGAGCTTTTTTTCTTTCTTTTTCCTTTTAACAGTGTTGACTTCATATCCAGAAAGGACCACTGAAAAGACACACAGATCAAGGGAACACATTAGGAGAGATGTTCAGGGATCACACTATTCCTTAACTGAGGATTTTGGAGGAAACCTAATAGAGCAATGAATTGTTCATTTGCAAACCAAATATGATTTTTCTTAACTATTTTGAAGCATCTGGTCTGGCCATTTTGACATCCAGGAAATTGCACCGAAAGAATCTACAATGTCTGTACTTGCATTTCTTAGTATAAACCATTAGAGCTTCTGTGGGGACTGACTAGTGAAGTTTTGCATTCGTTAGGGCTTCATGCTTGTGTATTCCATGAAATCTTCTTTTGGAAGACATCGTTTGCCACAGTACTGTCTCCAGATTTTATACATCTACAAACATTTCTAAAGAACACTTTCACACCAACAAAACTATAAACTTTAAACTGTAAAAACAATGAAGTAACCTAAACCCAGAATGATGGATTTAGGTGGTAGCTAAAAGAGTGTCTTACAAAGAATGTTGTGGGGTCAAAGAATGCTGAAAGGTTATGCTTGTTCCTTATTAGGCAAATGGCTTCCTTTCTTCTTTATGTGCTGCATAAGGAAGTGAGAAGCCATGCCTTTTTCTGGGATGCATTGATAATATTTGCTAATCCAGGGCAGAATGGTCCTACATCTAACTTTCATCAACCAAATATTCATGGCACTGCTTCAGTAAGGACTTACTAGCACTTTTAAGATTTCTGGAAATTCCTTGGCTCTCATCCTATTACCACTCCCAAGTCAGACTGTAAAGAGACTTGGCTGGAAAATATTAAGAACTTTTGTATTATGTCTGCATAGAAGAAGGGATTGCTATAAATTGACTGCTACTATCATAGAACTTTTTTAAGAATAGTAAAATGGATTGATTGTGAATAGAATACAATCCTTTAAGGAATAAGATCACTCCTAACAAAAGCAGTTGTTTTAGGAGAAAAAAATACCTGTAAACCTATACGCACATACGTTATGCTTAACTTTAAGATAGTGACTAACTAGAAGTTAAATAGAAGTCTGAAGTTGGACTAATTTGTTGGAAGAAAAAATTCATTGCACTATTAAGTTTCACAGAATCACAGAATCGCTGAGGTTGGAAGGGACCTCTGGAGATCATCTACTCCAACCCCCCTGCTCAAGCAGGGACACCTAGAGCATGTTGCACAGGATTGCGTCCAGGCGGGTTTTGAATATCTCCAGAGAAGGAGACTCCACAACCTCTCTGGGCAACCTGTTCCAGTGCTCTGTCACCCTCACAGTGAAGAAGTTTTTTCTCATATTCGGATGGAACTGTTTGGAGTTTCCTCCAAAATCCTCAGTCAAGGAATAGTGTGATCCCTGAACATCTCTCCTAACTTGTTCTCTTGATCTGTGTGTGTTTTTAGTGGTTCTTTTTGTATATGAAGTCAACACCGATTAAAAGGAAAAAAAACTTCAGAAGCCCAGAGACTTTCAGTGGTAAAGTGGTTGGTTGCTGGTTTGAAAATGAATTGAGGTAGAAATACAAAAAGGCAAATCACAGACAGCATGATGTTGATAATACTTGTGTGGCTCTAAGGGGTGTGTGTGTGGGTGTGTGTGTGTGTGTGTGTGTGTGCACGCACTGTAATCCAAGGAAGAACAGAGTTTAGCTCAGCTCTCTATTGAGGTAGGAATGATATTAAAGTATACAGTATTACATGCCACTTAAAGAGGTATGTGTACCTTTGCTTTTGCTTCTCCGTGGATGTCTACATTTTCCTCGTGGTGATGTTTTGGAACATTATCTCTGCAGATAAGAACCTTAAATAGTATCAGGTCCAATGTCTACTATTCCAGACAATAAAATATCTTTTAATTAAAGATGTAGGAAGTTCATGGAAAAATATGTAAAGGAATGTCTTAGAGTAAATCTCAAATCTGTTTCTCAAGCAATATGCTTATCTCAAGATTAATTTGAAGGCTTATTGAGAGACAGTGAGTGCGATTATATGAGCAAACCTGCCATTCTGCCATCTCCTTGGACCTTCCCACACAAAAATGTTAATAACAGTCAGACTTGTTCCAAAAATAAGAATTGACAGAATTGCAGTTGTTCATTTAGCTTGGTCCTGCCAGGTGATGAACCCTCTGGCTTTGCTACAGTGAGGAGTTATACAGATACATAACTTCAAATAATCCTATTTGGCACTGTTTTTTCTACCCTGCAGGACTGAGAATTTAACCAGCATTGTGCAACCGTTGGTTTGTGAGAGGAATCTGGCTCAAGAGACCCTGACAAAGATGATGATAGGAAATATCTGTTAGGACAGGGTGAGCTTGCCAACCAGCTGAACAGTCACCAAGATACTGCTGTTATCCACGTGGGAGAGAGGGGAGCTGGAGATATGCCTCTCTTGAGGATGGAGCCAGTCCCCAAAAATATCTTAAGCCATACTACCAAGAGGCCAGCATAGAAAATATCCAGCAAAATATTTGCCAACGTAGATAAAGCTTAGTTTTTCCTTGGCACTTTCTAAATTCTATCAACCTGAATGGATGGTGGGAAGCTAAGGTAACTACCTATGACTGTGTTTGCTTCAGACTTCAGCTGCTCAACGAACTCTTGCTGGTTACGTTAAGTAGTACAAATCTGCACCACAGCAGGTGAAGAACAAAAAGCATGCTGGTTCTTGCCAAGGTGTTCTCATTGGTGACTTGGAGATGATCTTCTCACAGTGTCTGCTTGCTCTGCAGCAGAGGTGGTTGGTATCACTGTCACTGAGAACAGCCAGTTGGCTTACACACCACTTTTCTTCTAATATTAAGGGGAAAAAGGTACAGGTACTGAAAGAAATAGTCCAAAAGGATCATTGATCACATTAGTTTAAAATGTTGTGGTGTACTGGAGTTGTTTTGTATCTCAGACTGGCTCAGTTTGTTTGCAAAGGAAACTTAGACTTGCCACATAGTGACAACAAGTTTTCTTTGTTTTTCTGCAGAGCTGCTGGTTGGACATGTGCAGTCCCTTGGGGAAGCAGAGCCTGGCTCAGTTTTCTATGTGGTTTTTAGTTTTCCTCCTGTCTTTCTCTGCTGTCACCAATCCAGAAAACGGTAATTTGAAATTGCAAGATTTCAGAAGGCTCTTCCAGCTCTGATTTCTTTGGGAAAAATCAGAAGTAACACCTGGTTGGAGATATTACATTATTTTCCATGTTGCCAACTGGAAAAGAGTGAAGCATCCCTGACCAGTGTTTCTCCAGTTACACTGTATATGAGTTATTCACAGATAGCTTTTTCTGTTAATGAAAGCTTATGGCAATGCTTGTAAGAAAGTCCTGGCTATCATGAATGAGCAGCTGCACAAGGAAGCTTTGATTAGACAAGATCTCAGCAGGGATTTTTGAAATCACAGTAAAGTCTGTGCAGATGAAGGCAACTACCTCCAACTGCAGCAGAGGTAGATCTGCAAGCAGGAAAACACTCCCAGCTGCAGAAAACTATTTCCTTGCTTGTCTGCCTTGACAGCTCACTGTTGCTTGAGGAACCTGAGCCAGACTATCACTTTCAGCATTTCAGCAGGTGATTCACCAGCAGCTGAGTCATCCCTGTCTGAAGGTTAGGACTTCCAAAAACAAGGGAGGGTACACAGCTGGGGAAAGGAAGCACAACAAAACTTCCCCTGCTAATTCTTGCCATCCGGGAGTGACAGCCTGTAGCCTGCAACTTTATTTGCAAAATATTGGTTACATTTTTTATTATTGAGTCCAAGGGAAAAGACTTATAGCTCACAGTTCATCATCATTACACATACTGATGTTCTGGATTCAGCTTCAGAAAACAGGAAACAATACTTGTAAGGTTGGTTTCTTGGGCTTTTTTGCAGACTACCATTGGTAAGAAGTTGGATGGGAAATTGGAACTGGACGGTGTTATGGAATTGGAGTGTTTTGGTGTTACAGGTCTCTTTGCTGAGCCAAGGAGATATGAGCTGTTACAGTCTTGACTCATCAGTTTGAGTAGTGGTAACCCTGGCTTGTTCTGGAGGTCTCTTGCCCATGACTGAACAAGAGGGCAGCAATCACATATGGTCACCTGCAAGCAGATGCTATGTGGTCCCTGTAGCTCACGTGTCCCAGTGCTTGCACAATCCCCGTGCTTGAGCATGAAATTTCATGAGGCAAGTCATTAACACAACAGAAAGATGTTCCCTTTAACCCGCTGACTTAACAAACTTAATCAGCTCAGTGAAGGGTCCAGCAAGTGTCAAAACTGGTGAAAGGTAGAAGCTGAGACTGTCCATAGGCAAGAGGATGGTGTAAAGGGAGCAGGCTCTCCCCATTTTGACAATGGCATGCTGTTAGATAGCTCAACCCTAACATGTAACTTCGTCTTAGAACACTTTCTTCATTGGTCTCAGATGCCACTTAAAAAAACCCCCCAAACTACTCAATAGTAATTACTGAGAGTATGAGTTTCTTTCCTTCTGGCGCAACCAACAATTAAATAACAAACTTGCAAAGCAAATATACACAATGGATTATACATTAACCCATAGTGTAGGAAAGGCAAATTCACAGACCTTAGCTAACACTTTAAGCACTGAATTAAAGTCAAAATACATGTTGAAAATCATTTTGACCGGTAGTTTTCATGGAGAAGGAGCATCCATTGCACTTCCAATCTGACCATGCAGCCTGGATTGACAACAGTTTCTAGCATCAAGGCTGCGGTGAATGGAATGGACACTCATCTTCCCCAAGTAAAGGCAGAATTTGGCTTAATTTCAGGACTAGAAAATTGGACTAGAACTACATTCCAGATTCCCACATCAGCTCAGGTTCTGTCAGAGGACATATACAGGGGCAAAACATTCCCAAATCTCCTCTCCCTTTTGCCCCCACTTCCTCAGACATGACAAGGAGGCAGGAACTGGCATGTGATGCAGGTTCTGGAGGAACCTAAATGAAGGCATGAAAACATTAGGAGTGTGAAATCAACAGTTAAAGGCCAGGATTTCAGGTGTATCAAGTGGCTGGGCTTTCACACTATGAGCATAGCCTGAGACATACTCAGAGGGTCAACATTCACAGGGAAGAAATACTGCCTAAAATCACAGCTTTCCATTCTGAAAGCACTGTCTGAAACTGCCAGTATCTGGACCTGGGTCTATGAATATAAGAGCCATTGGCATCACTGAGGATGGCACAGGTCTACAATGAATAGGACACAGACTGCAGGTTTCCCCATCTGTGTGCTCTAATGGAACGTTTCACCTCTCATTGAGGCTCAAAACTCTCCCATTTGCTGACTTGGGAGCTTTGATATTACAGGTGTGTGTGAACTTTTAAAAGTTATTCAAAAAAGTTACTCAGATCCACTTATTCAGATCTAGCTATGGATTAGATCTGCTTTTTTTTTTTTTTTTTTTTTTTGAAAAAGCCAGCTGTTGGCAACAAAAATACTCTTCTAAAAAAGCTGGACCATAACCTTTATTAAAAGAGGTGCTCAAGCTACTGCTACATTAACTAAAGCTAATTACGATAACTATTTTCAAATGTTATTTAGTTGGAGAGTGCAAATGATGGCAGAACTTAACAAATGTTCCTTTTAGTATTAGCAAAAAGATAGTACACTTGTCCTTTATACAGCTTTTAAAATAATACAAGTGATTGATATGTCTGTTTAAAAATGATGGTGGACTAAAATTTAATGAAGTCACATTTTTAAGATAAAAAACATAATTTCATTATTAATACTAAAACAAGTTATATTTTATCTTAAAATCTGTAAATGTCTCTTAAATATTCTATTTTTCCCTTCTGTCTCCTCTTCCTTGAATTATCCTGATAAATGACATTTAGCCTAATAACATCCATGTAGCTGAAATAGGTCTTAAAGAAGGGGAAATAAATTTACTTCTGGTTCTGAGAGCTAAAATGTGATTATCTCACCAAAGGGAAAACACACACGTGATCATACAGGTGCAATGGACATTGACAGGTAAACGCTTACTCGGATGTGTGCTGCTTGCTTTTCTGTTTTTCCAGGGAATGAGGCCTAGAAGTTTGAAAAATGAAACCAGAAATTATTTGGGAGAGGTCTACCTGAGAAAGCTGTATCCCTAACAGGTTACAGAGGTGCCTTTTGCTGCTGTTCCTTGGACCAGTTTTTTTCAGAGCAGCTGGTAGAACACTGTCTGTGTTGAGGAATTTGGAAATGTGTCTGCCCCTCATTAATAAAATCTCAGCTGTCCTTGACAGCCAAATTCAACAGACTTATAAGCTTATAAGGGAGGTATAGCCAGATTTGGGGGGGGGGGGGGGGTTGTTTTTCTCTCAAGGATTAGGTTTTCATAGCAACTGAGGAAAATAAGTACCAGTTGTGTGATCTGGCTTCTTGAGAATAGAAAAGGATTACTTTGGTTTTCTACTGCCATCTTTGCTGAATTAAAATACACTTTAACTCTGTTAGGTGGCCAGAGATTGGGGATGCTCTCTTTCAGGGTTTATAGGTGAAGCTAATCTTCAAACATGCTGTTTGCTACACACACAAGCAACTTGTTAGGAGCAGATGAGGCACCGGCTAATAAGCAGGATATCACATCTGCTTCTCTCTCAAACAGTTTTGGTTCTGTTTAGCAGAGAGGGAACATTTTAAAAGGCTGCTATCATCATATTTATTCTGAGATTCATGTGGAAGAATAATAATTTATAAACTCCCTGATGCAAACAATGTATTTTCTTAAGTGTAACTAGTATTTGGTAGTTTAAATGTTTCTTATTCATCTTGTGAGGGTGAACTTACCTCTACCAGCCACTCAGAAGGGCTGAGCACTGCAGCCCAGTCCTTACTGGCAGCCAACAGGTTCTCTCAGACTCCTCGACGCTCACTGTGAAAGTAATGAGTATTCATATGAATGTAAGCTGCTGCCTCAAGTCTTTAGAATGTGTTGTATGAATATGAGTGTTTAATTAAATCAAAACTATTTTATGGCAAGAAATGTCTTGCTTTACTGAGTTATGTTAGGGGACAAGACTGTTAAAGGAAATGGAAGAGATTAAAATACAGTGAGGTCATTTAAGGACAACATTCAGTGATGTTTTGTTTATTTTGAAATGTCCAGGCTTTTTAAGAAATTGCTCTTAGAAGGTTTTTTTTCTATTTTTAGAGTTGCTAAACTTTAAGAATAATCAAATTGAATCAAAATGTGCTTCTAATTTTAAGAGAACAAAATCAAAGCACCATTTTAACAAAAAACATGTGACTGGGAAGAAAAATAGTATTGTTTCATTTTCAGGAATGAGGAAATGATGGCACAGTCTTATGAATACAAGAATATATATATAAGAAATACAAAAGTAACTTGACAAACAGATACTCTCACAATCAAATGCTAATATTTCATAGTAAAACCCATCTGTATTCAATTTGCTAACAGAACTCTTATTGAATTTGTGACATCTAATATCGGCTTGCCTGATCATTTCACACAAGGTCAGGAAAGACTTATTACCCTAATTATCAAAACAGAATAGTCTGGCTATGCTGGGTGATGAAGATAGAAGCCATATATTAAAGCAGGATCATCAGCAATGAAGCAAAGTGCTTATGGATGTCTTACTCTAAGAAAAGCCATGCTAAGGAACTACTTTCATAATATGGTAAGATAAAGTCAGTCTGGCAGTCTAGTAAACCGTATTATGCACTCCAAGAGTGCTACATACCCAGAAACAGCAGGACAAATTAAACAATCCATATAATGTAAATACATGGAATATAAACCTAGTCATTGTCTTGTATCTCTCAAAGAAACCCGATCTTCATGCTACTCCTTAGAGGTTGGGGGGGGGGGGGGGAGGGAGGAAGGTCATAGCCTTTTTTTAACTAAGTCAATTTAAGGTCATTTGGTTAAATACTGTGGGAGTCAATGTTATCTGTGAGCTGCCTGACAGGCTATTTCAGACAAAATCCAAAGCACATGATCAGTAATATCTGATCCAAAGATCCACCGTGAAGATGCATAGCATGTTCTGGATCTCATGAGCATCCTCAGGAATGCACAGTACAGGAAGTGATACAGGGAGGGAATTTCTGGCAAAAATTCCTTTCTGATAGTGGAATCACTTCTCTCTGGAGAACTTATACTTTTAATTATAAAAAGTGCCCAACTTCTGTAGTTCTTGGTCTTTGCAGATACAGAGAAGTGATTTTTCTGTCCAGAAATGTTGAAATATGTATTGAATATGGGCTTTTGAAAGAACTCTATGCACACCAAAATCTTTGCTACCCACAAAAGGGTTTATGCATGTGAATTTAACACAGTGAATTGTTTGCCTTGTTAGAAACCCCAGAAATTGCTGCGAGTCCAGTGAGTGAAATCCTAGGAAATTTTTCTTTTTGTGCATTTCATAATCCAAAACCTAAAACAGGCTGGAATATCTCTGATGAAATAGAAAGCAGTGAAGTGATAATATGAAACAGCTCACATTTCTTTGGGTTGTTTCAAATTATTTTATTTTTGAGTTTCACAGATTAGGTTTGTAGCTCTGCAGCAATTCCTGCTTTAAAAACCTGAGCGAGAACAACACAATAAACTCTGCTAGGCTCTTAGCTGAGCCATTCCCATCACGCCCTCTTTTGGTGGGAAATCTCTCAGCACCAACAACTCCTCTCTCCCCTCTCAAAAATACTGCATAAAACAGATAGTTTAATAAATACCAAATTATATTGCACTAAAAAAAATTCTTGGCTAAGCATGTGATTTGGCTCCATCTAGTTTGATGAAAAGTGGTTTATTAAATTAAGTCAATTTGCTTACCTAAAATTTGTTGAATATGTTCTTGCAACACCACATGTAAGAATGTCCTTTTAAAGGCTTGTGTAAGAACATCTGCAAACCTCCTGTGTCCGAAACATCTCATCAGAAATATTAATCCCTTACTGAACAGAAAAATGTTATTTCTCTTGGGTTTCTGTGGAATCTAGCAGTGTGAATGTAAAGCTAGAAATAAATCAGAAAGACTTGCACATAAAATCATTCTGTAAAAGTGAACAGCAATTCTATACCTAACAGAGGATGCAAACAAAGCATAAATGAATCAGTTAATGTTTTAAATTGGCAAATTGCTTCTGAGCACTGATTTTAGAAACAATGTCAGCTTGTCACTGTTTTACAGAGGTCAATCTGTAGCACTAATCAGCAGAAAATGACCTCACGAGCATGTTCAAAAATGATCAGCTTTGCACTTCTGAGCCAGTACAAAATTGTGCAGAACTGTACCCATTTGGGTCAAATTGAGAATTAGGATTCCCAGCCCTGCAGAACAGCTGGCTGTTTGCAAACACCCATGGCCAGCTTTACAGCAGCTTCTCTGGGAGCAGATCTCCTGCAGCTGCCAGCTGGAAGAGACCGAGAGAGACACTGATGCTCTCTGCCAGCTCCTGGCTGGCAATTTTTCTACACCGCAGAAAAACCAAAGCATTTTGTGAACTCTTCTTGTCCCACAGCAGCCCTAAAAGAGCTGAGGTGTTAAAGTATTTATTAACATAATTGAATCTCAGGGCTTTGAACATTAAAATTTAAAGGGCAGAAACTTGAAAATTGCTTTTACTGCATGGGTAGGTAAAACCTACCACTGAGTCTTTTACTGCATTTCTACTCCTCATACTTGCGTGCTTGCAGCACTTAATTGCAACACAACTACGTCTAGGTATAAGATGACCAGCACACTGTCAGGAAGACTGTGCTGGAGAGACAAGAAACTGTCTTAAGTCTTGGCTCCTTCCAGGTTTTAGTTGCTTGCCACCTCGAGAATCACAGCCTTTGTACCCTGGGTTTGGAAACCTAAACCCTTTCTTTAAGCACCAGCACTCTGGTTTCACCTGTGGTAGTTGCTGTGGCTTCAGCATTTGCTCCCCATGTTTTGCTGCTCACTCAGCTGCCCTGTGTCATCCCTCCTGCCCCCAGCACATGAGCATTGCTGCAGCTGCACAGTGAAATGCCAAGGCACACACTGGGCTGAAAAGCAATAGCCCTTCCTCTCCCCTTCCCCCTTTTCCTGGGGTGTTTTTCAGCTTCACACATTCCCCAGGCTCATGCCCTGCACCAGCGTTCATGGTGGCACAACAGGGACCAGCTGAGGGGCAGGGACAAGGGACTTGGAGCAGTAACTGCTGAAGGAGGTCCCTGAAAACATGGCTATCAAATAACACCCTGCAGAAAACTAAATTTCCTCCCCCCCACCCACATAAGTGCACTTCATGGCCACTCCCCCATACTGATGGGGTGAAACGTTTCTTCCATGAATTCCAACAGCGCTGAGCAGGGGATAAGCACCCAGCCCTGTGGCTCTGCAGCACTTGGAAGGCCCAGCAGACTAGGAAGCACCAGAGACATTTGATATGACAAAGCTTGTCACCTACAGCCTCTAAGCATCTCCAAGTTAGCTGACAGGTGAACTGGCCTTTAAGAATCTCATTTGGAATTTAAGAGTCAAAATGGTTCTTCCATCCTCTTTAGGACTAGCCCAGAATTGTAAGCTAACCTTAATCTTTAACTCATTTTTTTTTAAAGGAATTGCTTTACCTGTCAAGTAGAGGAACACCAAAACACAGCATTTCTTAGACCATCAGTAAAGGCTATTTGAATCCACCAGCTCCTAAGAAACCTAGAGCCAAAGTACTGAACACTGATGTTGCAGGATATTGCAGAGTCACAACATATGCCATACTTCAGGATCTGTCTCTTCAGCTTTATTTCTTCCTTTTAGTACCTACACACTGAAGGAAGTATTGTATTGTTAGAATATTCCAGTGCAGCAAACTTATTCAATTCCATTATGTATCCAAAATCTAGAGGAAATACCACAAACTCAACTCCTGCCACTAATTCTCACATGCAACTTTGCCGACTTATCAGTTAAACAGTTACATGTGACTCTAGCCAAGGATTGCTTAGAGGTCCACGTCTCAAGGCAAGAATTTTGTTTGAGACTCACATGTGGTATAATAAAAAAATATGACAGCAGGCTATTTCGGTGAGAACAATGAAAAAATCTTTTTGGGGAAAAAAAGCAATTGCAATCTTTTATCAAAGAAAAATGCTTAGATCCTTCACAGAAATACGACAATTTCCAAGCTTGAGCTGATCCTATTTCTACTATGAGTCTAAATTGGTCTTACAAGTGTGAATGATGTTTAGTATTAGTGAGTCCCTCTTTTATAAAAATCTTCAGCATAACCTTTCTTGTACACTGGTACACCATACATTCTTATTCCTCTTGCAATTGTTTTCCATACTGGAACAAACTCTGAAGTATAAGCATTTATTGCTTTGTTTTTTCACCCATTGCTATAATGTGATATAACATTGTTTGGACATAGAATCCTGATATTTGATTGACAGTAATTCAATTTTGTTGTATGCATATAAAACAAATCTGATTCTTGACCCAAAGAGTTCACAAATTGCATAGTTTGAAGCTAAATTTTTTTATCAGGTGTCATGAAGGACTGATGCACTTCACTCTAAGAGGGAAGCAGCACTATGTTTATTGCAGTAAGATAGCAACTTAAAGTTCAATCAAAAATAAGAATTATTTAACAAGGTTCAATTGGCAAGGTTCACTCAGTTATTTACTGCATGAAGGACAGGGTCAGATGCGTGTGCAACAGACTCTCCCATTGCGTCACGAGGTTCAGACTGGACCCCCTTGCTTTCTAAACTCCTTTGGAGAGGAGCCTAGGTGCGACTGGATCCAATCCTACTCCCAGACTTGGTCAACTGTTTATGTCTAAGGGATTACATGCGCAGTTAATCAGAGATATAACTCAGTTTCACGAAGTCCACAGAAGTTCAGCATGCTATTAATCACTTACCGAGGATCTGTCGCAGGTAAGGAATCTCTCAACCTCGAGGAGTAACCTTGAGAGGCGTCCCTGCTCAAGAGGAGGTTCTGCAGTGCAGCCCGCTGCTGTGCAGGAGAGCTCCATGGGCTCTGGGCTGCCCCCTATTTATGGGGGGGGGGGGAGATGATTGACTCAGTCATATTTGCATGCTAGATGGGCCTTAGTTAGCACATGCTCAACTAGCCCCTGCCTACATGCTGTTTACAGGGAGGTCAGGTTGAGGGGGAGAGAGCACATCATTGGGGGGGGGGGGGGGGAAGCACACCATCACATCAGGTCACCCAAAACTTACATTCAACTGCTTCTACTGAAAAGTAGTCAAGGAAATCTTTCATTTTCATCCCCGTAAGAATAAATTTAAGAGGGCTGTTCTTTTTTTAAAGCAGTTTATTGATTGGAATCTTTCTATTTTAAGTCTACCAATCTGTAGCACACACAAGAAAACATCTGGCTGCTGCAGGAAAGGTAAGGCAAAGCATGGCGTTTTGCAGTCACTGAGGGTGATTATTCTTATTTTAAAGGGCAATGAATGACATTGATATTCCTTGGCACAAAGGACAGGTTTTGTGCCAGGAACCTGTCATGTGAAATGTTAAAAAACAAAACAAAACATAATCCAGCATAGTCAGGGTGCTGAAGTATAGGAATTTAATAGCACCTTTCCAAAAGCAAAGGCTGAATTTAAAAACCACTGAGAAAAGAGTACAAAAGGGTATAAACTGAAAATACTGAATGCTGTACATAAAAAGCACTGTACATAAAAAGCAGGTAGTCAGATACATGCACTTCTGTGCTGCTGAGGATGTTAGAGACAAGATCTCTTCACTAAAATGGAATGAAAGATGTAACAGAGGAAAAAAGATAAAATAGAACGCAGTATTTGCAGGAGTAGTATAAGAGTAAAACCATTTTCCAGGTAAAATTTAAGTCTGGCATTAACAGAAAATGTATGTTACATAGCAGCTTCCAAAGTTGGACCATAGCTTGTATCCAGTCATGTGACCTAGAAGAAAGATGAAAGAGCAAGAATAGGCAAGATGCTTTTGAAACTGTTTGAAAATGGAAACTCTTAAAAGAAAAAAGCAGCAGCAATTTTGACAATTTAGACACTCACTTTTGTTGCAGGTCCATGTTCTGTTGAGGTTACTTAAGTATCAGAAAGCGTTCACAGTCCAGAGCTGCTTATCAGACTAGGTGAAGAGGTAGCCCAAGGGTACTGAGACTTTTTCAAAAAAGAGTCAGAAGAATAGCGCAACACAATAGAAAAAAAATTTCAACAAAAAACACACACAGAAGCAGGCTGTGGAGTAATTCCAGTTAGATTTAAATAGTGTAGAATTTGGGTCTCAGACAATCTGTTCAAATTTAACTTTATAAAAAAAATACAGATCCTGAAACAGGTTGACTGCGAATATGAATTATCCTTAGGGGTATATAGTACCTAGGAGTTAGTGTAAATCTCTCAGCTTAAAGGGGAAAATGTTATACATAAAGCCTAGATATAGAAAATAATTATTAAAAAAATAATTTTAAAAAGATGTTTCAGAAAAAACAGTATATGCTCAGCTTTGACAATAAGGATTTTATTAGCTTAAGAAACATCTGTCCTAATTGATGGAAGAGCCATCATGCTCCAACTTGTCTCTCATTTTGTTAGACAATCCATTTATATGTAAATGTATATATTAAAGAACTACTGCAGACAGCATCAGGAGAGAGTGCTTCATATTAAATTGCCTTCTTTTTTATGTCTCTTCTGAAGAGATTAACTTGGGAAGGAATTGCTAATAGTAATTAGGCTGTCTGCCACATTAATGTTTTTCTGACATTCAAGTAAAAACTTGAAGCTCTCAGCCTAACAAAACTCAGCATTATTTTTACTTTTTCTAGAGTGCCACAGCTGTGTATAGCATTCTACAGACTAATAAGAAATGGCAGGTTGCTGCTCACAGAGCTGACAATCTGCATTAGACACAAGGCACCACAGTATGACAAATGAGATTGGAAAGTTTTTTTGAGAAGGGGCTACCAGAACTTTAAAAAACATCAAGATATGCTTTCACTAGCTACCAACTTAGTATTTCATATGGATACACAAATACTCTTGGAGTTTGCTGCTAGAATAGCCTTTTCTTTTTATCATAGGGAATTAGCTACAGAAGTGCACTTTTGGGCAGAAGTGGAAGCAGTGCTGTTAAGAAACAAGTTTTAGATTGATTTGTAAGAGAAAAATTCAGTTGACTAACACCTGTATGAGCAGGGAAGATATTCCACCCAGAGCTGATACAAATCAGCTTGTGAAAGAGAAGACTAAGCAAAAGGCAATTGGAGAAAAAAGCTATAGAAAAAGGAAACTTCAAGATGAACATTGAACGTCATGTATATATGGAGATCATGAAGTTACAAGTCAAGTTAGAAAGCAGCATAATTGATAAAAGGAAGTAAAACGGCAATCAGGACATGAGACAGTATTGTAGCTGAAAAGCACAAAACCACCACAGTAAGAGAACAGTGTCTACAGTGTCTACAGTGTCAGCAGCATCAGCAAGAGGAAGACAAAAGGCTGAAATTATTGAAAGTGATGTTGAAGAGAGAAACAGGCAGTTACAAAGGGATTTCATGTTACCTACATTCAGCTTAGCAGCTTGAATGTCAGAAGGGAAGTAACCATATGTTATTTAGGGATCATTATGTGGAAAGTGTTAAACTTGAAGTCACTCAGAAAAGGATTTTGAGAAAGGAGGCATCAAGACAGAACCCTGGAGGATGGCAAGATTACTTATTCAAAACCTGATGAATCTTAGTTCTGTACAATATACATATACAAACATACCATGTTCTATTTTAATGACCACTGCATGGTATAAGTACAGCACATCTCTACATTTCTCTATCAAACATGCCAATTATTCTCAGTACTCAGCTACTTCTGTCAGATGACCACAATAAAATATTGTTCTGAGGACCATAATACAAGGCTTCTAAGGCTGCATGCATCAAAAACCTTACACTTTCCAGCACAGTGGTTTAGATTCTGGTCCTCCTCTTTCATTTACAGTGTCAGGACAGCACCAAGCTTCTTTCCCACATGACTTCTGCTACCTCTGTACCAAGAGGCTAAAAAGCCTACATAAAAAGGACCAGTTCCAGGAGTGGAGTGGTTTTGTTTTCATATGGTCTTTTTGTTGCGCAACAGCACCATCCAGCTGTCAAACAAAAAAGTGAACCATCTTAGCACCAGTATCCAGATTTGGTTTTTGTAATACTTTGGATTACAAAAAAGAACACAGACAAGATGAAGAATTCTAAAACTATTACAAAAATGGAAAATCTTCCCCCTGCTTCTAAATGACTCATTAGTCCTTTATGTTACATGCCTGTACATGAACTCAGAAGTGTGCTTTAGAGAAACTAAGAACCAAACCCAGTTTATTTCTGCTCAGTAAGACTGGCAGTCTGTAGCTTACCTCTGTGTTTCAGTGAAGTGTGGAATATAAACTCTCAGATATGAGGAAAAGACCATTATCTTTGGCTCACAACCAAAGATAATTAATCACACTACAAAAATTAATGGAAAAAACTCAACCATTGCATGCATAAGAGACTGTTTTGACTACCACAATTTACTACCCTGAGCTTCAGTAGTAAAAGCAAAGACAGTAACCTCCAGTGAGGGGAAAAAAAAAAAAAAAAAACACATCTAAAAAAAGATTTAACTAACAGGATAACTCGAGAGGCATTATGGCATGAGGAAGAAACTTTTGTTTTCTAAGATTTTTCATTAAAAAGAAGTTGTGCTGTTTGAAATTAACCACAAGACATACTCAGTGGAAATACATGAGTAAATCACATACTCCCCAGAACAGGTGACTACCTGAATTAAACCCATATGGCTACTGCCTAAATTGCCCTCGGATACTCACCAAGAACCCAGCTTTGCAATAACATCCACAAGCAGTTTACCATGTGTACTCAGTGATCATCAGAAAGTCTCTAATATTAGAAATTGTTCTTGCATTATTTGTGCCTTAGCCTGTCCTGGGATCTCACTTTTGTGTCGTAGAGTATTTTGAATCACAGAATGCATTTCTGTTTCTGATTTTCTAAAGTCCAGTAGTTTAAAAAAAACCCACACACTCTAAAGCAGTACAGGCTATTCAGGTCTAAGGATAAGTCAGTCATCTCTTACAAGAAAACCAACAAACAGAGGAGACTAGTAAGTAAATAGAAGCAGGAAGAATTTGCAAGTGTGACAACCTAGGAGAAAAGGCTTTTCTATACCCAAAAGGTGAACTAGAAAGGAAAATCAAGGATAGACAAGTGAGATGACTACATGAAACAAACTCATGCAAGGAAGAATGAGCATAATCACTTCAAGAAAAGAGACTGTTTTTCCTCATACATTATTAAAACATACAGTAGATTTAAGTGTAGGCCCAGAAAATAAGAGTGCAGCAACAGGAAAACAGCAAGTACTAGAATAGTAACTAAAGCCATAGGAGCAAAGAGAACATGCCCAAAGATGCAGCAGAGATGCCAAATGACAAACCTGTGCCAAGTGGGAGAGAATGTGCCATTAGAGGAGAGAAGCAGCAAGACCAGAAGACTCCAGAGAGATACAACTCTAAGGGAGCAATCAGCTCTCTGAAGACTGCGAATGAACAGATCAAATAGAGGCATTGGCCATTAAGGAAACTGCATGGCTAAGGCAGCCTATGAAAGGAAAAGCAGAGAAAGAACAAAGCTATCAGGAAAAAAGGGTGGAATAAGACTACAAACCAAAGAGCTAAGACCAATGAAAGAATGAATTTGGGCCAAGAATGCAAGAAAAGACTGGTAGGTAGGAGGGTATTAAAAGAATTGGGAGGTGATAGGCAAGTTAGAGTTTTTGAAGTTATTATGGAAATTTCTTCTCCATACCACACACAAAACACAATGAACAAAGACAGCAGAGTTTAAAGTGCAAGTACAGAGAAAATAATTTAAAAGAAATTAAGAATTTGGCAACCTTTATTGGAAAAAGACTATTTCCCTCACCAGAACCCACTAGAGAATTTGCTACATGGTTTGGAGGCTGGACAGTTATGCACCAGGAGCTGTACACTCAAAAGGCATAGAGTTACACACTCTTTCCAGTAACAGAAAGAAAGGGTATGATCAATCCACTGCTGAAACTCAAGAAAAGATCAGCCAGAAAGAAAAAGACAACATTACGAAAACAGTAATAAAGAGAAGTTATCTCCATTAGTTACTAGTTAGGTCAAACAACAAGGGGGAAGGTGGAAACAAAAATCCCACTAAGCATAGAAATAGGCCTCTAACAGAAAGAGATGAGAGAAGTCAGCCAGAAGGAGAGATTGGAAGCCATGAAGTTTTTCCAAAACACTCTAAATAGATACAACACTTTTACACCATCCTCCACGAGGTCAGCCAGAGTTCTGCCAGCTTCACTGCAGTAAGTCTTAAAGGATTTCACATGGAACTTGAGCTCACGACAGTGTTTTTTCCCCTGTTTTACCACAGGGTGTAATTTTAAGCCAGGACACCAGAAGGTAATCAAGGTAGGAAGGTAGTGTTTCACTAGATAGCAAACTGATTACACTTACTAACTGTCCAGTTTAGTTAAGGAATCAATCTTACTTAAGATTAGAGATCCTGTTCAAACTGTATGAGTCCTGTATGAGTAAAGGTTTCCAAGCCCAGGCCATCAGCTGTCCACAAAGTCATACATAGATGTACTATAGTTAAACCTGCAATGTCACTCAGAGTATATGTTTACATGTCTATTAGCTTCCCCCAAGTGAAGTATCTATTTACTATCCAGAGAAGGTACTATTACTACTCAGTTCAGACCCACGTTCAGTTTATCTTCATCAACCTCTCTAACCTTGTAACAAGCAAAGCTTACCAATCTGATTTATAGCAAGCCTCTGCTTTCAGTGATGAGTGCAGTGGTAAGCCCTCCTAAGGACAGCTTGTTAAATTTGGGGTTTTAGTTCATGAACAGACTTATTTAAATCAGGGACATGGAACACAGTTTGCATGAAAATACTGATGCAATCACACATGAGAAATGCAGAACAATTGTCAGAATAGCTAGATACAAGAAATATGTTGCAAACAGTCTTTCTAAATCTGCTTCATCCTTAGAACTATATTGCAACTCCCACCATCACCCCTTTTTGAACAGACTTTTTGGGACTCGCATTAATTTGATAGCATTTCATAACAAGTTAAGTTTCTGCTTCCAAAGCGTCTAGAATAAGTTGTACCCACAGTTTCCAGTGGAAGACCAAGTTCCCATGAGGGGAAATATGAATAGAACTGAGAAGTCCTATTTCAAAATTCAAGAGCTTATTTTAATTCCAGATATGGCAACAGTAAAGTTGCCAGTTTTTAAGAAGCTTGCTGCTGACAAGACTTCATATGTACAGTGAAAAGAGTAAAACAATGCCAGTTTGTGGTCAGTAGGGCTTCCCTATTGATTCCAACATTTTCTTTCTCTCTTCTGCCAAGGGCATCTCAGGTTTCACACCATTTCTTCTCCTTTGCATCTTAATATCATGCTGAAAATAGAAGAAAGTGAGAATGAGAATAGAGATTTCTCTGGAGTCTTTGCTTCTACTGAGCTCCTACTGAATAAGGTTCTTCATAGAAGTACTTTTATATATCAGAATCCAGATACTCTAGATCTGATTAGCTGATAACTAGATGCACTGGAACTTAGTTTAAGCTATCTGATAGTTCACCTTGCTGCTTCAAGAGACAGTGAAATCAAATACTCTTGAAGAATTACAGTATTCCCATGACACCATGTCAGACTAACATACAGTTGTCTGACAACAGTTTTTTCATTGTTTGTGCAAGTATTTAAAAGCATCAGCTAAAGAGGTCTTTACTTGCAAGACATATTCAAGGAGAGTAGAGAGCAGCTCAACTGCAGATAGTTCCTCATAAAGCTTTTCTACCCAGGAGAAGAAAATGAGGACAGAGATGAAGAACGAACTCTTCCTAAACTTTATCTTAGGTTAAGACAACATGACCCAAAATAATGGAAAACTAGACAGACATCTTACCTCGGATAGCTTTCCTTTTATCAATTTAAAACAAAACTTGTTACTAGAAATATCTGACAGATTCAGAGGGAAACATATCAGGTATTGTAAGAACATTCACTTAAAATCTAAGAGAGTAAACTTAGGAGAGCCAAGTAGAATAGTTTGATGTACATCTGCTTAAGTCTTCCAGCAGCACATATTGAGACTACCTAGGAACTATACCTAGGTCTGTAGGTCAGTGTAAAAACAGGGGTAGTCAGCACCAATTAAATTTAAAGAGTTCAGAAAGCAGTATATCAGAAGTAATATAGTTAGAGCAAAGTACGGAGTAAGATTTCAGCTCTGCTGTGCTTAAACCTGCTTACCCAGAATTTTCTGCAGCTTTTGTACTTCAAAAAAAAATCAGTACACATATTCTTGTCATAGTTGTTGTCATCCATACATTTTCTAGAGGCATCCGTTTCCTTTAAACAGGGAAAAGGTACTTCAGAGCTGAGAGAAGTTACTGTACTAAAGTGTACAAATTCTAAAGAATCACTGAATGTCTATGAAGATAAAGCTACCCAGATGAAAGAATAATAATATTGAGGAGAGCAGGCTAACATCCATCACTACGCATAGTAAGTAATCCCAAGCAATGACTTCATTTGGAGACAAAAATTAAGATAGAAGCCCACAGGATAGCTGATTGCAGAGATGCTTGGTATAACTCACAAAAGACTATTTTAAAGTAATGAATCAAGCTTGTCTAACCAGGATTTTTGACTCTTATTTAAGCACAGAAATTTCAGAAGATTACTACCAGTTGTGTTACTCCTATTTATGAAGAATTACTGGTTGCCATTTCACACTTACTACAAAGTAATTTTCAGCTTATTTCCCCCCTGCCCCCCACTTCAAACTCAAGAAACTTTTTATGCAAGATACCCATGCAAAAGTGCTATCCATAGCCCAATTTCTAGAAGAATTATCTTAGTATTTTAGCCTAAAAATGTATAAGCAGAAATCACAATTTGATCTTACCGCTACACATGGGTTTACATCATGGTCTCTAAGCCGTTGTACATGTCTGGACATTCTAGATGGACACTCGCACCTTGGTTAGAAACAAAAGAAACAGATTAAATATGTATTTTTTGTTGTATTGGAGGATTACATTCAAATTTCCTTTTCAGCATCTAGTGAAGGCCTCAATTATGCACGAGTAGCTTATTAAAGAATTAATGCAAAACAACTGTTTTGCAAAATTGTATTTCAAAAGGGGAGGGGGGGAAAAAAGGGCACCGCCTAACAGCAAGACAGCTCAAACCAATTTAGTCCATCACCAAGATGCTTACTACCTGATAAATTCCTACAGGGAGTGAAGCCACTGTGGTGACCAGCCTGTCACACTGCTGAGAAAGTGAACATATCTAGTATGTCTAGTATGTTGGACAAACAGCTACGTGAAACAGCCAACACTTTAGACACCCTTCAGTTAACAGGGCTAGGGAGCCAAGCACAAGAAAAAACTTCCCCAGACTTGTGCCTACTCTTTGACTGGATCATGACATCTGCATCCTTTACTGAGCTTTTCCAGATGTACAGAAGCCTCCTCCTATGTTGCTGTATCAGACAGGTATTTGACAACAGAAAAAAAGCTGTTTCCCTGCAAGGAGACACCCACTTACAGCATGCTTGACAGCCTGAAACCTCATTTTTGACCAGTTTTAGTTTGACACTGAGTCTAGGAACTGTGAGCTTGAGAGACAGCAAGAGTCCAGCACCAATAGCCTCGTAGATTCAAGATTGCTCTTCTTGATGTCAGCAGCAGACCCTTTGCTACTTCCCATGCATTAGCTCTGGAAGAGATGTGGTGGTGGAAATAGCTGCTCCAAACAAAGACCAGTTCTAACAAAAAAGCTAAATGAATGTTTACCATATGACTGTTTGAGCCAACACACATAGGAACACAGGACCAAGGAAAGCCAGTCCTTAACAGCAAAACCAAAGCACAGTTGAGTAAGGAGATTAAGAAATAGCACCTTTGCTTGGTCTCAGTTTATTTTTTCTTAAGATATTGCTCCTAAGTCTAAGCTCAAATGTGTTTCTGTTCATGTTTGATTGGCTTTTTACTGCAGGCCTGCAGTAAAAAGGCAATTTTGTGCAATATCAGCTATCAAAAAGTCAAATACTGCTGGCAGTTACCCATAGACAAACTCACACAAAACAATGTTCTAGATGAAGGCTTTTTCCTCCAGTAAAAGTAAGCTAAGTGAATAAGCCTTAATTTTCACATTTAGAACTTCAGTATAATCTCCTGGCAGTTGGAGTACTTTTTCTTTTACTCCCCATTGACACAAACAATTTTATGGAAACTGGCCTTAAAAAAAAAGCATCAAGAAACCCTTCCACTTTCCTTTGAGAACCATCCAGTGTTTAAGCTAGCTTTAATAGCTAGGTAAGTGTTTGATTTTTTTTTTTTTAAATGGGTGCAAGAGGATTTTTTGACCAGGCACTTAGAACTAAAATGGGGACACAGGCAAGCAGAACAATAGCATCATCCCAGATTTGAAAGCAGGAGACAGAAAGAAAACAAACAAAAACAAACCAAAGGCAGCATACCACAATACCTCATCTAAGTCAGTACTATGGACACAAGATTGTTGGAGATTTGTTTACATCCAGTTGTAACTCAGTGTTACACTGATTTTAGAAGCATTAGTAAGTACCACCAAAGCAAGTATGTTTTAAGGAGTACAGTATTATATTGACTTCAGCCTTCTTCTCTGAAGGATGATTCCCAAATGATTTGTGGGTGACATCAGCACTGTTCATTATACACACTGGAATTAACATGTTCAGTTTGATTACACTGCCAGGGTCTGCTAATGTACCTGAGTCTAGGAAACAATACACAGAACACATCAAACACCTTACTTAATGAATGGGCAGTCTGGGCTCCCGTGAAGCTGCTAAGTTCAGAGCAGGCAAATGCTTAAACATACTTAGTACTATCAAAAGTCTGATAGTTCCTGTACACATTCCCTCCTCTCTCCCCTTTCCGAAGTTCTTCAAAATTTGAAACATTATCAGCTATGAAGGGCAAGCAAGTTACATTCAAACACTACTATTTGATTAAATTAACAGTTTAGCAGGAAGTGAACTTTTCCCACCGTTTTTACACATCCACATGCTTCTCTTCCTGCTTTAAGATTACAGGTCTGAGCCCAGCCACAACCAAGGGCTTGTCTATTCCACAGTTCTTAATTATGTTTTAACACATTAACAGTTGCAAACTGTACCACAGAGAAATACATTTGTTGCTAGTGCTCTCTAACCCTAAGGCTTTTTCAGTTCATAAACCATCAGGATATTTTCCACGGGCTCCTTCCATTAAAAGTTTTTTAAAAGCATATATTTACATACAGCATTGCTAATTATATTGCAATACAGACGAGGCTATTAAACCTTAAACCCTTCGGGCCAAGGCTGTAGAAAAGCTCTACAGCTTTCACCGATAACTAAAACGGGGAAAATGGAGGGGGAAGGAGGCAGCGAGCGGGTGTGGATGCTCCACACTACAGAGCTGGCCTGCCCACCTCAGCCTCCGGAGGAGGATTGGGGGGCGAGCCGGGCTCAGAGGATGAGGGGAGGCCGCCGCAGGGCCAGCCAGAGCCTGAGGCGACACAAGCGCCCCGAGAGGCGCGGACGCCCGCCGCCCACCCCCCGCCTCCCCCACGGAGGCGAGGGCCCACGCCGAGGCGGCGAGGCGGCCGCGCTCTCCCCACAGCGCGCGGGGCACGGCGCGCCCCAACCGCCGCCGGTGCGCGCGCGGGCCGCCGCCGGCACCACCTGCCGCCGGAGAGCGGTGCCCGGGCCTGGCGCAGCCCCCCTCCGCCGCCGCCGCCCGGCCCCGCGGCCCCCTCGCCACCGCCCGGCGAGGCAGGGCTCCCCCAGCCCGCCCGCGGCAGGGCGAAAGGACGAGCGAGCGCAGCCCGAAGCCCGGCGGGAGCCGGAGCCGCGCGGCGAAGGGCAAGCGGCAGGGGCGGCCGGGTCCCCGGCGGCGGCGGCACTCACCTCCGTCGCCGGCCGCGTCCGCGGGAGCCCGCGGCGGGAGAAAGCAGCCCCGTCTCCAATTCGAAAGACGTCAGCGGCTCGGGCAGCCCGCTTAAGTACGGGCGCAGCCTACCCCGCTCCCGGCCTCGCGGCTCCCCCCGGCCCAGCGCTGCCGCCGCCCACGCCCCGGCGGCGCTGAGTGGCAAGGCCGGGCCGCCAATGGCGGCGGCGGCGGGCCCGCCCCGGCCGTGAGCGGCGCCTCCTTCCACCAACGGCGCGGGCGGCGCGGGCCGCAGGCGCCGGCGGCGGGGCGCGGCCGCGGCGCTGACTGACGGGGGGAGGCGTCCAACCCGCGGTGCGTGTGGGCGGCGGGCGGTGTGGGCGCGGCGTGTGCGGCAGGCTGGGCTGCACCGCAGCGCATACACTACAATGGCTGCTGGAAAGACGGGAAAGCAAACAATTTCCAGGCCCGCCGCGTCCAGCCCGAAATATGGGGAAAAAATTACAGAAAAATCGGAGAACACTGTAAAGGGTGGAAACGGGGCGCAGAGGGGATGCTGAGGCTCCCGCGGTGAGTCTGCTGCGGGTTTGGGGGGCCGGCGCCGGGGTTTAGCAGGGAAATATCAGGGTTATTTAAATTATGAAGGGGGAGGAGGAGAAGGAGGGGGGAGAGAGGAGAGGAGCAGCGAGCAGTGAGGAAAAGTTTGTGTTAATCATCCCTCCCTTCCATCCTTCTTCCCCCGTCTCCCTCGGCCCCCCACCACCCTGCGTCGGACCCCCCTTGAGGAGAAAAACAGGGGAGGGGATGCGAGCGGTGCCCCCCTTCTTTCTTCCTTGGAGGGAGAAAGAGATGATTTTCAGAAAAACCTCTCTCAGGAGTTTCCTGCACTCCTCCCCTCCCTCCCCGCGGCGCTATACTGGTTCGCGAGAGAGCGGGCGAGGCAGCGGTCCGCCCGGGGGACGGCAGGAGGGCGCGGGGTGCCCGCCGCCGACCCCCGGGGCCGGGGCCGGGGCCGCGGCGGGGGCCGGGGCCGCGGCGGCGGCGGCGGCGGCGGCGCGGGGCAGGAGCTGCGCGGCCGCCCCCTCCCCTGCTCGCCTCTCCGGAGCCTGTGCTGGGAAGGCAGTGACAGCGGCGAGAGCGGCGAGAGGCGGCGGAAGACATTAGAGACCGCGGTGCCGAAAAATGAGGGAAAAAATTAATATAAATTCGCCCCCCGCCTCAAACCGGCCGAATTTCGCACAGAAATTTCCCCCGTGGACCCGGCTACCCGGAGGGTGTCCCCCGGACCCGGCGGCTCCGTCTTTGGGGGGATCCGGAGGGACTTTGGGGCACTCGACCCCCCTTTCCCTGCGTTTTTTGGACAAAAGTTTTTTTTTTTTCATAATAAAGAAACGAATTTGCCTGCTCTCCCCCTCCGAGTGGCCCGGAGGCTTTTCCCTTCCCCATCGGTGTGTGTTTAGAGAAAAGTGTGAACCCAAGTAAGTACTGAGTCGTGTTGCCTTGGGGAGGGGGGTTTGCTAACTGAAAGCAGGAGAGATCCGGAGAGAGAGAGAGAGAGAGAGAGAGAGAGCGCAGGGACAGCTTGTTGTCAGTATCATAAACAACCAAAATGGAGGGAGAACTGAGGCATATAACAAAATAAAAATCAGAAAAAAATGCCAAAAAATACTTAAAAATCGGGGCTGCTCCCCCTTTTCCTCCTCAAGGTAACAGAATAAAAGCCGTGTCTTCCTGAGCCCGTTTTAAGGTTTCAGGGAGCAAGGAGTTAATATTTATTATTTTTTTTGTTGATGAATTCTTTGGGAAGGCGAAAGCCTCTTATAACTCTCCACCGACAATGAGAAAACGTGAAAATCCCTTTCAGGAGAGAGAAGTAGGGGGAGATGATAGTGCAGAAAGTGCATAACTTTGGGGTAATGTGCAGTGATCCTAGATAAGATAAAAGCTGTATATGCTGCTTTATAACTTCCCTTTTTAATGCTTTTTGTGTGTTTGGGGGATTTTGGGAGAGGGGGACTCTTTTCTCTTTCTCTGTCTTTTTTTTTCTTTCTTTTTTTTTTCTTTCGGACCGGAATGCAACGCCTTTGTAGTGTCACTTTCCTGATCTAATTAGGATGTGTGAAGCAGAGAGTAAACCTTTCCGGTTTATAAAGTACGTTTTCGTTGCCTTTCAATTGCAAGTTTTCCTGGTGGCTCCCTCCTCTATTTAAACTGGATTCTTCAAAGGAGTATGGGGTTGAGGTAATGCTCCACAGGGAAAGCCCAGAGTGCTCAGAGGCAGGGCACCTCTTCTGCGACCGGCTGCTGGTTTCCCTGGCATGCTCAGTTCACCTGTTTGTGTCCTACAAGGAATGTATTCTGCAGTCTCCTCGTTTTATTTATATAAAATAATGATGCCTCATCTTGCCTCACATTGAAGTTAATGGGAAAGTGCTGCTGATGTTGGTTCCACGTGGGATCAGGGACATAGCAGGGCATTTTAAAGAGACAGCTTCTCTTTTCCTATAGTTATCATCACCTCTGCAGTACCTCTGCCTCTAGCAAAGGGATGGTTTGTTGTTGCTGGGTTTTTTTGGTTTTTTTTAAATGCAAAGGTATTAAATCAGCCCTGGTCCGATAAATTAGTACAGCTCGATAGGGGGAAAACATGCAGATTCGTTTGGATCAACACATTTCTTTTGTGTATAGCCAGTCTTCAGGGGACTTTTCTTGTGTGTTAATTAAAATGCTGTGTTTTGGAGAGTGGTTTTTGGAATGGATGTTGTAGAAATGAAATAGTCTCAGGTTGTTAATGTTAAAACCTAGTGCTGTTCTGCTAGTTCTGAATTCTCTGATAGGGGGGACATGTGTGTATAACACAATTTCCCTGGCGTTTTGTAAAAGTTGTGAAGTGCATTATTTTTACTTCAGTTTTGTTGGAGACACCTGAGTTTGTTCAAAAGTATTGTAGAGCTTGTTCTATACTTAAATCTTCTGAACAGTTCCAAAAGGTTTTGAAAATAGTGAAAATAACTGCAGGTTTTAATTGGCCAAAATAGGGGCTTCTTAAAAATACACCTTAGGCTTGTAATTATAACATCCCTTGGAAGAATTACCTCTGGCTTTGTTTAAAAAAAAAAAAATCATCCTAACTGCGGTCTAGTTTCATATATGTGTGTGCATGCATGCTTTTAGCATATGTTTTGGCTGATACAGTTTTTTGCTTAATTTTTAACTGGTAAATGTTTAACTGTAATGATGTGAAATGTTCTGCTTGTCTGTATTATCTCCTAAGTATTTTAATTTTCAGTAAAATGTCCTATTAAAAAAATTAACATAATCTCTTAATATGGCAGTTTGATATCTTTATGAGGAATTACAAGGTTTCCTTTACACATGCTTTGTTTTTGTAGCCTTTGTGTTTAATCCTAGATTAAAAATTGAATACAGGTATCTGGCTCTAGAGAGAGAAGATGGAGTACTGAACTTATAGGGAGGCTATTTCAGCAAAGTTTTCTTTGAAATTCTTGATGTTGAATATAATTGTGATAGCCCTCGATGTTCAATAGCGTGTGTTCACAAGTGATCTGTACCTTTTCTGCAAGGATGACTAAAGAAGCTGTTGTACAGTAGTTGTTGACTAGGATAGTCTTGTGGTTACAGATTTTGGAAGAAATCTCAAACTCTTCCAGTGACTCACAGTTGTGAAAATTAAATCACATCAACTACACTTAGGCTTGAAAAAAGGTTCATTAAGGGAGAAAAATTGATCAGTTTGTATAAAGGAATGAAATTCAACATCTTTCCAAAACTGTCTTTTCATGGTTTGGAGGTGTTTCTTATAGTTAGTAAGAATTCATACTTTGAAGTTCCTTTCCAAATATTTCTTACACTGATTTTTCTTTTTGTTGACTGAAGTTACATTCTCTTGAAATGTATAGAAATTTGATGAATTAATAGCAGTGTGCCGTGTCTTGGGGTTTTTTAATACACCAGGGTAGATAGATAGTAGTAGACGTACAGAACTAACTTTGTTAAACTAGTTAATGGTTAAACTAGTTAATGAAAATAATATTTGAGAACTCTTCAAATACTGCATCTGTGACAATTGGTACCAAAGTATTTAATATGTTACAACATTTTCACCTATTTAAGAACTTCTAAATCATTGATTTTGTAATGCTGAAAATAGTTATAGGTATAGTTATAGTTATATGATCTTAACAACATTTATGATACACATGTTGTGGAATGTATTTCTTCACTTGAAGTTATGTGTTACAAAGTAAATTCAGTATATCCAAGCGTGGCACAAAATTCAGGACATAGGAAGGAGGAAGAGGGAAGGGTGTTCTCATAGAATTTGATACTCTTCTAAAGTGGGTTTAATTTGAGGATATAATCCAGATGATGATAGTAGTAGAAAATGAATTTTGTTTAGGGTTTTTTTTTACAAACTTAATTACTCTCTTTATGTACAAAACTGAATTCTTCTTAGAGGGATGATGTGGTGCTTAATAAAAATAGAAGGAACTTTCAAAGCTTCTTTGCTTCTAAGAGTTAAGATAATCTTTTCTATTATACATTGCTCTGGTTCTATACATGATTCAGTAAGATTTTCAAGATTTTCTAAAATTTAAACACCTGAGGAAACAAA
The DNA here is from genome assembly GCF_036417845.1 of Apteryx mantelli. Taxonomy (NCBI): domain Eukaryota; kingdom Metazoa; phylum Chordata; class Aves; order Apterygiformes; family Apterygidae; genus Apteryx; species Apteryx mantelli. Next base: position 35,715,349 of record NC_089979.1, on the reverse strand, counting down.
TATTTATGAGTTGTTGTTGGCAAAGTTACCCTAGATTTTGTCAGTAAACTGGGGAGTTCTAAAAGTATTGAAATCTTTTGTAGATATTTATCAATCCTGTTGAATAGTGTTTTAAAGTTATTAACTACAGTATTCTACAACAGTTCAACAAATGCAGAAATCTAAATTCTCATGCATTAAACTGTTCCTGAATGCTCAGTTCAAGAGTGTTTCTTGGTGTGTACATTTTATTTAGTAATTAGCCTGGAAAATGAGTTTTCCCATGTAGACCTTTGAGATTTAAATTAAGAAAAAATTTTTTTTAAGTTTATATAGTTCAAAAAGACACTACATACAAAGTGTAGCCACTTCTAATGGTCGCCCATCTCTGCAGTTAGTCAAAATGGTGCCCTTAAGTCTCCTACTTTCAGGGCTGTGCATATGTTTTAAAATTAATGAGTTAAAGAGGGCACTGCTCATGTTCTAAATAAACTACCGTTTTTAACTGTTTAAGGTTATTTTGTTAAAATAGGTGTTTTATTTCAGAGTCTGAAATATAAGTTTTTTTATTTTGTATTTATAACATCTGATATTTTTAAAAGTAGATTTTCTCAGCAGACAAATAACTTTTGGGCAGGTTCTTGAACTAGTTTATCTGTTTACCAGAGGGAAATATTCTGGAAAATATGAAGTGTGTTAGACAATTGTCAGATGCAGTGTAGAGTTAAAAGCAGCTAGCAGCCACCTCCACTGAAGTGACAGAACACTTGGTTTCAAGGAGATACTCTCCAAATATCTGCAGCTAGTGAAGATTTCGCTTGCATTACTTCTGAGATAAATGTACAGTATCTATGCACTGAACTGCTAACCATCTTTAACCAATTACCAAATGTTTAGGTAGCCTTAAAAACTATTTTAAAAATAATTCAAGTATGAGAACAAAGTTACATTTTGCATTGATCAGATGTAAAGTGTTTAAATTTCTGAAGTATAGGGAATTTTTTTGCATTTATCTGAGTATCTCAATAATGCAGAATTGTGTATTTTTCCTGTTAATCAAAAAATCACATCTAGCACTTAGTTAAATTTATATTGATTTTTAAATTGTGTGAACTTGTAACTTGAATGTAAATCATATTGGTTAACTCTCATTAGAATCACTTATGCATCTTTCTATATTTAATTTTTAAGTTTTCAAGGAACATAATAACCCTTTATCTGAAATTGAATAGATGCAATTACTATTGAATTTAAAGTGAGCAGTTGTCCATCAGACATCAAATGTGAAAAGCTCTAACTGTATGCTGTTATGAAAACCTATTATTGGATAGAATTGATCACCAGTACTGCAAGTTAAATTTTACTTTTATGTAAACATCATTACTTCAAGTTAAATTTTACTTTTATATAAACTGGCTTGTTAAATTATTTCTTGTCTACTTCAGTGTCAGTGTTCACCTGCTATTATCTCATCTTATAGGGATGAATTAGCAGAAACTAATAGAATTACATTTTTTTTAAATGTTGTCAAGACATAACATGCTTTCAAAAAAAGTTATGTGATAACAGTTGTAAATGATGGGGCCTTCTCATAGAATATATTAAAATAGTTAGTATTTAAATAGTTCCTGGATGTCTTGTAAACAGTTATTGCAGGATGATGGCATTAAAAGTAACCACAGTATATAGTGGGGATTTGAGATGGCTATGTAAGCACTTGAACAGTGAAGAGTGGGAAAGCTTATATAGTTATTCTCATGCTGAAGGAATAAATCAATTTGTATTATAACCTTCTCTGCAATAACTTCTGTTCCTTTTCTAATTCACTCACTGTTCAGAGCACAGAGATAACCTGTGGAATATATTAAAATATGTGGTCATACTGGTGGACTAATTTATACATGCCCAAACCTGATGGTTTCTATAGATTTGCAAGGGCGTGAAAGGAATAGAACATGGCCCAATGTACATAATTTTATTTTATTTGTTTAAAGGAAAGATTTAAAAAAAGGTAGTAAACCACTATAAAATCAAAAAGTGAGATAGATAAAACAAATGAATATAGACAAATGTGGCAGTAATACACAGAACAGTAACTCAAAACTCTGAAATAAAATAGCTCAAATCAGTTTTGAGAAGTTTAGTGGGAATCAGGAAAGCAAAACCTAGAATAGCCATCAAATACAATTAGAATAACTATGCAGAGAAACTTGGAAAAAGGTAGAAGGGGGCTGTTACAGTAAACTGAATTGCTCTAATCTTCTTTTGCACTTAATGTGCTAAATGCCTCTCTCAAAGGAGAATATCCCTAGAAATCAGATTAGAAAGTGTTTAAAGGGAATTATTTATCAAAGTTGTTTTTTTACTAAAGTTAGGATAACTAATAACAATCTCTTCCATACTGTTGTAGATAGCGCTTTATTTGGTATCATTTAACTATGCAGGTTGCTTGACTATAATTTACTACATATTGTACAGATAATTCGCCTGGAAGCCCGACATTGTATGTTGCTAACTTCCACCCTAAAAGTTTTCCTTATGGTTGTGGGTCAGATTACACTTCTGAGACTGCCAAATCTAAAGTATTTCTCATGAAATAAGATGTAGCTAGCTGATTTTTTCTTATTTCCATTTACTATGAATTGTCATGTAATCAAAAGCAAGGAGAATGTGTCACAAAGCTTATCTTCTCTGTTCATTCATTGAGTAATTCGTATACTGCAGGGTATCAGATTTACTAGGGCAAGATTTCTTAAAAAAGCCCTGCAAATCATTTGAATCTGAATTAATGAGATCTCATTACACTAACTGTTTGAACAACAGAAAGACCCTGTGTGTGCAAATTAAAATATTTTACTATATCAAGTGTTTGTCACTTCTAATGAAACAGTGTTTATTGTGTTGTGTATGTATTTATCATGAACGTTACCTATATATATTTATATTTAAAGGAAGCCTGTGGCTGGTTAGGGAGAAAGTGATGTCCTTTGAATCAGCTGTAATACAGGAATCTTTTTGAAAAGAGACCCTTTTGAAAAGAAACCAGTGATCTTATTACCAAAAAAAAAAAAAAAAGCAGAAAGAAAGATTCTGGCAGCTTACAATTAAATTTCAATCAAGCCTGTGTAGTTAGTAATAAATGTTGAGTTTTTTTAAACTCTTACTGTCACATGTGGAATTTTCATTTTATAATAATTGTGCATTTAATACAGCTGCCTGCATTCAAGGCTTAACAATAATACAGTATTTATCATACATAAGTATAGATACAATATAAATATGTAAAAGTAGAAATTGCCTATACTATTATTATGTTTTCATAAGATAGTACACTACAAAGGTGTAAATTTGTGGTGTTCACTGCCTGTTACCAGTTACTGGTGCTCTTCTCCCCAAAAACATTTTAGGCAAAATGGGTATTAAACTAAAATAAAACAAATGTAAAAATTCTTTCAGGGTTTTGTGCTCAGTTTAAAAATAAATGTTGTTAAAACTAGTTTTGTTCACTGGGAGTTACTGTGGTCAATACACATTTAATTTGTCTCATCTAGGACATTAAGAAACTGTGAACAAAGTAGCTTAAGAAGAGCTTAGACCTTAGCAGGTAACAATAGATGCCAGTTAATTTGAATCTGGTAGGGTTTTTTTTTTTTTCTTCTTCTTCTTCTTTGACTTGACACAGATTTCTTTAGTTCTTTTAGACTGCTGAATTTCTGTTTAGACTAAACCACTTCTAATTATACCGCAATGCAAACATATAGCTTATGGCTATATTTTAATCAGTTTCAGAAAAAGTAATAAAAATATTATTGCATATGTCAAAGGATGGTGTTGCTCCATGCTATTTTAAGTGGTTTAGGTACAGTTATAAGCATACCAGTACAATGAAATCAGTTCTATTCCTAAACAACAAAGTTACATTATTTGTTACTTGAGAATTTACTCAGAATCATAATATGTTAATTACCTTAATTATTCAGGCTGCTTTTAATATGTGCTGAAATTGCTTTAAAAAATATAATACTTTTATAAAAATAGTTTAATTGCTCATTACTTGTAAAATGTAATGTTTTCCCAGTTGTAAGTTTTAAAGAGTTTTTGTCTTAAATACACAAATGTATTCTTTTCTTTTGATATTGGGACCTAACTGTTTTTTAACTTATTTTAAACTTTTGATCTCTCAAAATCAGTTTGTGGCCCATTAAAGTATTGATATTGATCATTTTTGTACTACAAAAATTGTGCTGAGGAGTAATTAACTTATGCTGCTGATGATACAAGTATAAAAATTGAGATGTAAAGTATCATGGAAAACTTAATCGTAGTGGTATTTGAATGATGGGAACAGCCCCAAACGGCGTGAATGTTAAACTAGCCTATGAGGAAAAGATGTCAGGCTTTGCAGTTTGTAGCACTAATCAAATATGTGGTGAACAGTATCACTGTTTCTCATAGGAAATACCCAAACACACTTGTAGCATCGATTGCTGTAGAAGGCAAACAGAAAACTAGATTATAGTTTCAGAAACGATAAACTATGAAATACGTTTCTTTGGAAAATATTGTTTTTAGAGATCTCCCCTGTAATATAATATTATTTTACCTTTGAGAACTTAACCATTTCAGATTATTTGAGAACAAGTAAGTTAAGTCCATCTTGAGTAATACTTTTGAGATTTCAGTACAGTTTTTATCTATGCATTGTGTAAAACAAACTTCATACTCTTCGTTATGGTTAAATATTTGTGCTGAAAGGAAAGTGCATTTGAGCTGGTTCATTTGATTGGAGTAGGAAGGTGTTTTGATTTGGGAAGGGTAAATATATGTGATTCTTTTCTGTTTTTCTGAATTTAGCCTAATAAGTATACCAAACATAACAGGAGTCTGGATCTTTTCTCAAGCCTTGAGTGAAAAGGGAGGTGCAGTTAGGAAGGGACTCTGCTGACTTAAGTCACTGGCCCTCGGTCTATCAAAATATCTGCCTCTGTGAATTGATAATTTCCATCGCACAGCAGTATTGCACCCTTGAAACTCATCATATGTTCAGTGATCTTGAGATAAATTCCACAGTTCTTCATTAGGCAGATTGAATTCACTAAAAGTTTTGTTTGAATAAGAACTTGAGCATTGTGCTATTTGTTCCAGTACAGGCAATGTTTCCATCAGGTGTTGAGCTATAGGAAGTCTCATTTCTCTGAACAAACCCACAGAGACTTCACGGATGCCCTAAACTACCCTTTGAGGTCATTCCTGTTACAGTTCTAGTTGTTACACTGCACTTACATATAATATAATTCTTTCAACAAAGCTTCCATGTTTTATCATAAAGGATGGTTTTATGTAGATGATTTAACTAAGAAACATAAAAGCAGGCAGAAATTTGCTGTCAAGTTGAAAGTGCTCTGTAACTATTACATGAAGTAGTGCTTAAAACACATTTGTTTCATTGGCAGAGTGAGACCTGTAGTTTGAAGAAGGCAAAGCTTAGCTGATTTGTCAACTCTTCCTCCGCAAATAGAGGTTAAAATTTGTTATAGCTCTTGCAGCCTAATAGTGCTCTGAATATTCTCCATATGTATATAGGCAAACTTTTTGTAACTTAGGCCTTTGTAGGAAATTCAAGAGGGCTAGTGGATGGAGCTCATGGGATGTTTGTATCCCTCTTATGGATGAACTGCATTTAGCAACTTTGTAAATTCATGATGTGATTTTTATATTCAGAGGTACATCTGAGAGAATGTGTAGTCAAAAATATGTGTATCCTCACTGTGTATAGCAGAGTTAAGTCTTAAGAAGAAGTATTCTACCCTCTTGCTTTGGGTATTTAGACAGGTTACATGGAGGTAAACATTTATGCAGGTGTTTTCCTCCACTTGATGCATTTATCAGTTGTTGAAGAAGTCTGTTGAGTTTTGTTGAGAAGTACATAACAGTGACTGGCCAAGTTATTAAATGACCTGAACTACAGAATTGGTAGATGGAAGAGGGAGACTTTTCTCCTGACCTTGAACGGGTTATTTGCATGGTTCCTTGGCCTCTTCAGCAGTGCTTTGCTGCAAGTCAGAACAGAGGAACTTGAAGAAATACTCCATAAAAATGCATGTCTCAGGTTCCTCTGGCAAAGCTTAAGAATCCACTTGAATGCTGATAGTTCTTCTTCACTGTGACCTCCAAAATATTCAGCCTGTCCTTCCTGCTCTCCAAATATGATCATTTTCATCTATCAATTTCTAGGTAGATCATTAGTAACTGTACAGTAGTAACTGTACAATAGTAACTGCATATTCTGTAGGCTAACAATTTCAGCCTGTTTCAGAACAGGAGATTCATGTTAAAGTTGAAACACTTCCCAGGGAACAAATGGTATTTCCACATCTTTTTTTTTTTTTTTTTTTTAATTGTAACATGCCTCCAGATTGAGGTAATTTCATGGTGGCATTCATGAAAATGAGTGATCTTTCAGGTTGTCAAGAACGAAGCCGTTCAGGGCTTTGTAGGTTAAACCCAGTATATTTTAGCATCTTTCAGAAACTGGTGGTCATTCAGGGTACATCATGGAACAGTAGTCATGTGTTACTCAGCAGGGCATGCTGCTTCATGGTGGGACTACAATGTCCTGAATTTGGGAGGAGCAGACCTGCACTGAAGGTTTAGTTGCTCTCCATAGTGTGAGCTGGGACCTGCTTTACTGTGGCTTTTACAAATAAATGAATTCTTAGAATAAGATTCTTCACTCACCAACTTATTTTTTTTTCCCTGCAGTGTCAAAAACGGACATTTTGGGATGATTTTTACAAATCTGTGAACTTAAAAGGGCAATTAATGTAACCACATATGAAGTCAGAGTATTTGAAAAAAATCCTCTAAATGAAAATCCTGGGAAAATATTTAAGACTGCCTTTAAAGCAAAGAAAAATAACTGCCACACTAAAGTGATGATATTTTTCAGCCAAATAAATAGTACTTAGATGTTGGGGGGGGGGGGTGTTATGGCTTCGTTTAGCAATAGCTTGAATCCCTCAGTAAGAGAATGTCTATATACTAATATATTTGTGAATATAATATATAATGTACATTTAGAAAAATTTAGTTTTCAGTAACAAAAAAATCAGAACTAGATCAAAGCATTTTTTTATGCTATGTCCATATACATATATGGCATTTTTTGAGATGAAAAGCTTAGGTGTCTTGGTACCCTGAGGTATTCAGAACCCTGCCCTGTTTAGTACTTGGAAGTGTACAAACACAAAGCTCTTACGCTGCATACAGATGGTGTGTGATGATGTGCTTCCTAAGGTTAGTGAGACAGTTTGTTGTTTTTGTGTCTCTGAATTCAGAATTAAAAGTGATATGTAATGATATGTTACCGACTTAGTAACACACAGCACTTTAATCCAATATAAGGTGTGTCTATTGTAGAACTTCAATGTAAATGTTATGTGGCTTTAGACTTGACTTTCTAGTACTATAGATTGTACCTAAGAATAAAACTGTTTTGTTTTGTAAGAATTACTGTCTCCCTCTGGTGTATTTGCCTTTAATTGAATTCTGTTCTGTGATTTATTTATTTATTTATTTTTTATTTTTTGCATATGATTGTGCTCATGATTTTTCCTCCAAATGAATACAGATAGCATTGTGCTTCTGCTGTGATTATTATACATAGCACCTCTGAGTCAGCAGATCAAAAGTTATGTTTACTGAAAGACAGAATTGATATTTTATACTTTTTTTAGATCACTTAAAAATAGCTGCATCAAAAGAGATTATGCCTTTAACATGCTAATCCACTAAGCCATTATACATCATTCTGTAGGGAATGTTTTATACTAGGCAGCTGTCTCTTACTAGAGTCCATTTGAAAGGTTTCAGGTTATTACAGAAATATATCCATAAGCTTGAATTCTTACGGAGAGAGGCTTCTTTTAATATAATGTATAATATGTGCACTACCCAATTGCAGCCTTTTTTCCAATAACTGCTTTAGCTATCAGTATGGTTTGGCCTGTTTTAAGTACTCTGGCCATTTGAGACAAATTGTTGATAAAAAATGGCATATGCAAAAACCTTCTCTGAGTGTGTGTGGGGTAACAGTTCCTAATTTTAATAGAGAATATTATGCTGTGGTAACCAAATATCTGAATGGAGTGCTTTACTGATTATATGAAAGATAGAGTGAAGTAGGGTGAGAGTTTGTGTCAGATGCATTGAAGACACTGAAGCTCATCTGAAGTAGTAGTTTCAGTTGCTAATCTTGCCCAAAGTTCCTCTGCCGCTTTGTGTTTTTAGCAGTTGCATTTTCTTCATTCAATTTTTTGTAATTGTATACCAGACTGCGTAAAAGAGTTGCGCAAACAAGGGAGACAGTAATACTGACTTTGCAGAAAATTCTGTAAAGTGCACAAAGTGCTACTGAAAAATACAGTTCTGTCTAATCTTTTGACTTCAGAAACCCTAGGTATTACTTGTAAGAACAGTAGATACAGGTATGTGTTAGACTGACATTTGACCACAGATTGACTGCCACTTTGTACATCTGCGACTAGAATCTTTTAGTTATTAAAGATGAAAACAAATAATTTGCATATAGATGAATTACGGTGCAAAGTTTGCTGAAAGAGCTTAGCAATAACCATTTTCCTTTACTTTTACAGTTGCTAATTCAAAATGGTACAACGTGAGAGAAACGTTTAGTTAGTTATTACTACTTGATATTCTATTCTGGCTAGTTATAGAGCTCTACTTAATGTTATCTGACAGGTTAGACTATTTAACTTGAAAATCTGCTGCTGCCTGACTGGTGAGCTGGGACATTACCTACTGTGATATGCGATTGGCAAGAAGTCTGAAAACATTTTGAGGCAAACTTGGCCCTGCTTGAAACTAATAGTTAGGTAAGGTTTGATACATTTCTTAGTGACATATTAAAATGCCTTTTGCAATTTGGGCCAATGTATTTTTGAACCGGAGAAGTGTGTTTCATATAATCTAAAAGACTTCTAGTGTTGGGTGGTATTAGCTCTCTAAGTTGAAGTATGGTTCGTTCTTTTGTTACCCGAGTAGGCTATGGAAAAGTACAACTGTAGCACAACATGTTGTGTTGTTATCACTTACATATACAGCCATCTGCAAGGAACAGTGCAATAACGAGAGACAGGGAGTATATGGGAAAGAAGATAGCATGTGGGAAGAAGTAAAATGAAACACTGTAGGGCCCACACTGAGTATGCAATAACAGTGCAAAGAACATTATCCTAACAGTGTTCTGTTGTAAGGCTGTGTACTAGTTGTATGTGAAAATACTTCCTAAACAGTGCATATCAATTATATTAGTAATTATAATATTTTCAACAAGGAGTTTTATGTTTCGGTAGAACAAAGTACTGCATGGAAGTAACTATGTTAATCTTTATGTAAATTGTTTTTAAATAGGCTGTGGAATAAGATTGTGTTCCAGACAGTCACAGTTTAAAATCCTGAAAAGGAAGGAATTGTTGTAAATTGTTTTGTTCTGAAGCTGTATACCCAATCTTCCTGGCAGATAGGATACTTCATTCTTATAAGGCTGTATTTTCTCTGAATAATTAGCTGGAGTTACCTACATTTGAACTAATTGCTGAAGTTAGCCTAACTTGGGTGAAAATGATAATGCTGAAAAACAGTACATAAATCACTTTGTAGAGCTGGGTTGTTAACTGCATTAGTAAAAAAAATATGTTTTTTGGCTCACCAGTTTAAATTAAAAAAAAATAAAACACCTAGTGAGTTTTGTGTGTGATCAGGATAGGGAATTACTTAATTTATATGTATGGCCAATGCAGAAAAGAAGAATGTCTCTAAATTCAGCAAGTGGTGTGTGTTGCTCTAAAGGCAGCAAGTGACTCATGTGATCATCTTAGCAGCTGGGCAGCAAGATTAGAGAGCCACTACGTACACATTCCCTTACAGAGGGGTCCAAGCTATTGCTAAATGAAGTTGTATTACAGCCAACAACCAAATAACTGGCATAAGAAAATAGTAAATAAGTGTGTCATCAGGTTAGTGCAGTACTTATTTTAGACGGTCTTTAAAGTGGAAAAAAAAATCTTTTTAAAGTTTTGTATTTAGCAGATTTTTGTCCTTTTTCAAACAGTCTAACATCATATGTGGTTACATATTAATTGTCCCTTTAAATATGCAGACTTGTAAAAATCATCCTGAAATGGCTGTTTCTGACACTGCAGGAAAAAACAAAAATGTTAGCGAGTGAAGAATCTTATTCCAAAGAATTCATTTATTTGTAGAAGTACTAAAAATATGTTTGTATCATGAAGTATTTTGATTTGAACTGAAATTGGCAAAGCGTATACTTCTTGGTCACTTGCTAATTTGAAGACTTATTCATGATGTTATTCCTCATGTATTTCCTAATTGTAAGAATTTATGAAGTTTGTTCCAAATTATCTTTAAGTTTTCCTGGCATGCCAGTATGGATTAGTGAAGTATGTATTCTTTTTATTTTTTTCTGAGTTTCCCTAATCTATTTTTTTTACTCAGATACCTGCCTTTCTTAAGAAAGTTGCTAAACATTTATGAATGCTTTGTCCTTTATATTTACAGCTACAGATCGATTTATAACTAGTAGTTATGAATGTAAACTCAAAACTGTCACCCTGTCAAATACCTCTGTAGAAGTAAACTTGGTAAGAACTTTCAATCGTGAGGACCAAAGGACATAAATTTGCCTGTTGTGATCCAGTAAATTGATACAGAAATCAAGAAGACATGAATATGGAGTTCCTTGGTGCTATTTTTAGTGTCAACTTTCAGACCAGAATTATGCTTTAAAGATGAGAATGTATTTACTGAAGAGGAGTTTTTATATTTAAAAAGACAAGGCAGACAGGAGGTCAAGCCCTTGATAAATTCATTATAGTGAAAGAATACCAGAAGAGTGTGTGTTCCTAGCATTACTCACTGTGTCCTGCTGCCCTCAAAAAGATTAAACAGTTTGTTTTTCTTTTTGTCTGCTTCAGGGTCTCTGGATTTCTACTTTCTCTCTTTTGCTGTCTAGTAATGACTTGTTTCCTGTATTGTTAATCTCTTTCATGTTTATTCCAAGTTTGTGCAGCTTTCCTTACTAAGAGTTTTCATTTGTATCTCTAAGATAAAAATGATAACATAAAGTAGGGTTGTCTAAAATTGTCAGTGCATCTGAAAACTACCCTCTCAAAATGAACCATTATTTTAATAACATTATAAAAACGTCTTGTTCATCTGTCCCTTTTGTTTTGCATATGTTTATATTTCTTTGTAATTAAGTCTCTTATTCATTAGTATTTTGAAATCTTTGATTCATAGGAATTCTTCCATTTTTTATTTCTTTTGATTCACCATTTTCTGAATCTTTCCTTACTACTTTTTTTAATATGTACTATTTTCCTGTACCAAATTGCTTTTCTTTTTTCCTACTCTGCTTTCATCATTTTTCGGTCACACATTACTCATCAGCTGCAGAAGAAAAATGTTTGTGTTCTTACTTCTGCACTGCCTAGTCTGATGGTGCTGTGTGACATAGGAGTATCAGGCAACAAAAGAGATACTTGTATATTGATAAGTAGCTTATAGATAAAGTGCTAGCAGACTGTGGCCAAAGATATACCTGCAAAATTTGTGGAGGAACCTCCACGGCTTGTGCTGAGACACTTCCCTTGCTTCTTCAGCACGCTCTGTTTGTTCAGAGCACCTTTTGCACAGCTTGGAGAATAATACACAAACAGCTCTACTGAGAGAATATTTGCGTGAACCTGGACTTTGTCTTGTTTATTTGTTTGTACCTTTCAGAATTATGCCCAAAATTTTTGAACCCACAACTTTTGAGCCACAAATTTGTGCTGCTGATCCCCACTGAACCAGAGGGGAAGTGTCTTCTCATGGTTCTCACAGAGGAACGCTCTTAAGCTACACGTAGCCGGAAGTACGGTATTTTCTTTAATAAATTTGATTTCCAAATGGCCAAAGGGAAACAGCCAGCCAATACGAATATCTCATACTTGTGTGAGATTGCCTCCTTTAAGCTGGCATCTTTAAGAAAGATAGGAATAGGAAAGTATGAAATGAATGGGCAATATCTTGCTTAATATAGTCCTTTTCTGCCCTGCTCCCCATGCTACTCCATTCTTGAGGGGGGAATCATCATTGTGTTCCCATCATAGGGCTGTTAAAAAAACAGGGATATTTCAAAGGAAGTTGAGGGGCTGGTTCTGAGGCTGCTTCTGTCCTTCTCCAGAGAATTTTGTGAGTGTTTCTGTGATGGTGTGTGCCACCTGCCCAGTATGCTTTCTCTGACAGGAAGACCTACAACTGAGAAAAAGAAAAAAAAAATGATTTGGGGAGAAGTTGCCAGCTGTTTTTGAAAAGCTCATCCTGTGCTCTCTGACAGCATTTCTAAGGGCTAGAGCTGCAATCTCACCACTTTCCTTGCACCAGTGGAGATCTGGCAAATTGGTTGAAAGTAATAAGCTGATCTGAAGAGACTCTTTAGCTCTTCAGTTTCAGTTGTGGTCGCAGTATCTGATCCTTTTAAGGAGTGATGAGCTTCCCGGTGACGAGAGAATTGCGGTAGCTGCCTTTGAAAAGAGAGAAATTTTGGTTGTGGTATCCTCTGAGAAAGCAAGCTTTCTGGGGCAAGCTTAAAAATAAAGCCTAGGAAGGATTGGGGCCTAGATAACTGAAGCGCTCTTCTCCAGTAGCTATAGATACTGTGGTCTTTCACAGGAGAGCAGTGGACAGGAAGAATGTTTGTTTCTAAGCAGTGATGACCATGTAAGAATAAATAGAACTAAAGGAGGCCTTAGGAGTTATGTTGCTTTGTTCATGTCTTTAAAAAAAAAAAATAGTATCCATTTTTAGGATTCAGTGTACTAGAGCCTGAAAAAGAAAACACAGCAGGCATTTGTCCCCTGACAAGCTTACAGTGTTACTTTGAGAAAAAGAACATGAGAGACGTGAGGGGGGATGAAGTTAAAATACTTGCAGTTACATATATGCGTACTGTTTAATTTGGGGTGTTAATTTAACAGCAGTGGCTGACACTACTGCTGTTGTATCAAATAGTAAAATCAACTGTCCCCTCACTTAGGCAAAGCCAAATTATATTACTCTTAATCATTGCCATGTGCACTCCTAGGCTATCCTGCTTTTCAGGCCCTAGATCACTGAAGGAAAATACAGAGTGGGATGCTAGTTCTCAGAGCTGTATGCATCCTGCAGATGGGAGTTCATAAGCCAGTTTGCTGGCTGGAAACTTATACATGGATCTTGACAATGGAACATATTTATGCAGAGCTCTGGTATGCTCTCTAGTATGTTTGATGTTTTGCCTCAGGCTCTGGATACTTTGAGAAATCCTGCCCTTCAGCCAGCCTGTACCCTTGTGAAATATCTAGTTGCTTGTACATGGTTTCTGGCTCTTGTGATGGAGGGACACTACTTGTCCAGCATACATCACGGCATTTGTACCATAGGCACTTCAATAGCAAAACAGGAGAGCCTGCAGTGCGTGCACAGGATAAAATGCAGCGTGAAAGCAAAGTAAATGGCTCTTGTGGTTTTCTGAGGGTTGTTTTTTAAGAATCAAGTTTCTGTGGCATTTTTCAGGAGAACCTGTTTTGAGATTACTGGGCCTAGTTTCTCAAAACTATTGTCTTTATAATCCGTTTAGAACACAGCTTTCACTGACTTCCACTGCAACTGCCTACATTAAGCATTTCAGCAAATCCCTCCTTGCAGACCCATGCCAAGGACCCAGAAAATTAATGGCTGCTTCTGCAGTGTTCAGTTTGAATGGCATAGAGAATCTCTAGCTGAAGCTGAGAAGAATACAATTCTCTAGGACAGCATTCAGTTATCTGACGCAAAAGGTTAGTTTCTGAATGAGAAAAGGGGTTGCAGAATAAGCAGTCAAGAATTGGCCAAATTCGGGTAGATTTCACAGGAATGACAGCTCTGCCACCCTCCCCGTCTAATTTCAAGTCTCCATCCTGAAGGACAGGGGTTCAGAATTCTACTTGGAAGAATCTGCCAGAATTTTTTGACACAAACTAAACTTTTTTTTTTTTAACCTTAGCCTTTATTTTTTGAAATGGCTGTAGTATTTTGAATGAATAGAAATAAAGAAACAAACCACTGAAGTAGACACTAACTTGTAAAATTTCAGCCCGAGTGATGGCAGTTTGGCAAAGTTGTAAGTTTTCTTATGTAGAGAAGATTGTCTTACAATGACAAGTGTCAGGCAGCTAAACAAAATATGATACTACTAATTCTGCCGGTAGTAAAATATGCTGGGTTTCAGTTAGCATTTGAACCTACTGCCAGCACTGTCAGTTCTTGTGTAAATTAACACAGGAATTATTTTCCTGCTTTAAAATCAAGGGTTGATAGAGAACCCTTATCTCAGGTCTTATCAATCCAATTGAGGCCCAGGATGAAAAATACTGTATTTAATCAACCTGATAAATGCTGATCAAATTCTATGCGTGTGTGTGTGTGTGGGGGGGGTTAATAATCACAGTTATATTTGTGTGCATATCAAAGTCCTATGTTCTGTTTCTGATAGTCTCAAAAAAAAACATGTAGTGAAAGACACAGGAGCATGGCAAGCGTGTAGTGATAGTTTTCCCAGAGTAATCTCCCAGTCTCCAATAATTTGCTGGTTGAGGGTTTCCTGAACCAGACATGGTGTTTCTGTGCTTATTAATCCTTAGTGGACTTTTTCCATGAACTTTGCCAGTGACCTCTTGAGCCTCTGTAAGCTTCCAAGTGTCTAAACACCCTGTCGCAAGAAATTCCACAGCATAAAGATGTGAAGATCCAGCATCTTTTCTTCTTGAACCTGAGTTCTGGTAATTTCATTTGGTGTCTCCCATTCTTTTATTGGAAGAGGCAGTTACTACCAGTCTGTTCACCTTCATCTGTCAGTGTCTACCCACTTTAATGCAGGTATACTGGCATTTCAGCAGATCTCCCTTATCTACATGTTTATTGATTCCTTCATAGAACTCCACTTGCTTTGTGGAGCTTGATTTCCTTTTCCAAAAGTTGAGTTGTCTCTTCACTAATATGTCATATTTATTCATGTGACCCCCTCCTATTCTTATTAAAGTTCCTAATGATTTGCCTGATGTAGATGTCAAGCTTACTGTTCTGTAGTTCTTAATGAATGTTGGGAATTGTTAGGAAAGGAATAAAAACAGGCAATGATCCATGGTGTGTCAGTGTCTTGAATACCATAAGTAGTTCTGGTCTTATCTTGTCATAGGAGATATATCTAAAATGGAGAAAATACAGGGCAAGGTGATAAATATGATCAAAGTAGTGAAACAGCTTCCGTCCAAGGAAGGCCTAAGTGGACTTAGACCTTTCAGCCTGGAAAAGAGACTACAAAGGGAAAATTCATACAAGTTTCATATTGTAGGCAGGCGATCACAGAGGAATCATGAGCAGTATAGATGGGATGAATGAGAAACAAAATCATTCACTGAGGGGAAGGAGAAATAGCAAGTGACAGGTTCAAAACAAGCTAAAAGAAAGTGGTTATTAATAAAATGTGTAATGAAGCTGTGGAACTCCTTGCCATGGGCTATTAAATCCATCTGGCTCACAAAATGCCTAAACCACAAATGGTGATACTTCCCCAGAATACCATACGTTTGCCCTGTCATACACTTTTTCCTTGTGATCTGCTGTTGACTGTTGCTGGAGTAAGGATGCTGGGTGGATGGACTTCTGGTCTGCCCCAGTGGGACCATTGCTGTGGTCTGGTGAGAATTCAGGGACTCAGTCACTGCCACTGAGCCAAATGCCTGGCTGTCATAGGCAACCATATCTGTCTGTTTGTAAACTTGCATAGATCCACTTGCAAACTAATTACATTTTTCTGCTCTTCACATCCCTATCTTTTGGCATGTGCATTTAAAAGCAAAGATTTTTTTGGTTCGAAACCCTTTTAATTTCCAGCCTAAGCTTACTCATAGTAAACTTACATTTATTCTTTATGCCGACCCTGCTAGTTTCCTCTCTGGTGTATTTATTAAGACCTTTTGTGACTTATGTCAGCTGTTTTGTTGTGATACACCAAATAAATCTTTTGTGAATATGTATTACCGGATTTATACAGGGTGTTTTCAGCAAGATCTTGCTAGTCTGCCATAATGGCATCTCTGTGTTCCCTTCTGCACTGGAAATACAGTTGCTTTTTTGAATCATCATATTTTCTTCTTTTCTTAACCAGCTTTCATTAGTGACTTACATTAGCTGCTTATAGAATGACTATACATAGATTTTCTCCTTCTCTATTACTTCCAAGTGATGATTCTTCACCTTTCAGCAGAAATTGTCTCTGGGTGGGCTACCCTGTCCTTTACTGTTGCTTTCCATCCCATTTCTGTTGCAGCTGTCCTTGGCATTTGTCAGCTTTTCCTATAGGTTGTTTCAGTCTGTGCCGTACTGCTGATGCCACCTAGTTTTGTATTTTCCACAGATTTTGTAACATTCTCATAAGGGCATAAAAAATTCATAAATGAAAATACTGAATCAAAAAAGACTGAAGACCAATCTTGGCAAAATTCCAAAAATAACATCCTTCCACCTTTCAGAAAGAAATCTTTTCTCATCTCCTCTTGAGCTGCTGCTTTTCATGCTTTATGGTTCTTGAACTAACCCCTGTCATCTCAGGTCAACAAACTTCTCATGTGGTAATGTATCACGTTTCTTACTGAGTTAGACTAGAACTGTTGTGCTTCTTTTGTCTAAAGCATATGTTGTCATGTCAAAGAAAGGAGTTAACGTTTGACACAGCTCAACTCTTAAAAATCAGTTATGTTTTATTCTATTTTGTCTTTACCTTCATGTTTTCATTCTTTCATTCTTTAGTGCTCCAAGCCTTAGGCCATGCTATCGTAATGTATTGTGTGTCCAGATCACTTTTCCCACCTTTCTTTAATATTGAATTGAGGCAAAATATTTATTTGGATTTGATGCTGTTTTGAGACTCTTCAGTCTCATCACATGGCAGTCGTGCTTCCTGTTAAATCAGAAGATGGTTCTATTATTTAAATATGAAAGGTAATGATAATTGTTGTGGGAGCAATGAATTGAAACAGTTGCCCAATGTATCTCTTTGTTGTTAGTAATTATTCATTGTAGGTATTTGGTAGACTTAGTTCTGACCAAGCTTATTTTATTCAATAAAATATACGTGCCTCTGATAACGTGAGTTTAGTCATTTAGTACTCTTGTCACCCCTGGTAAGGTGAGGGCATCTTGCAGTGCCATGACACTCCGCAGTGGTGCTCACTCTGCTCCGCGAGGACTGTACCCTTGCCCTGCTCTTGGCTGTTGCGTTCATGAGCCAGAAGTGATGCCAAGGCTGTTTCTGTTTAACAGGTACTAACATTTCTGCTGTTCCTGACACTGGACTGTCACTCAGTGTGGTCAAAGACAAGAGACTGCAGGAAGTCCATAGGTGCAGTTTATTGGTGATTTACACTGTGAGTTAGGGCTGCAGTAGGCCCTGTTCTTCCCTTTACCAGAGATGGCTCTTCTCTGCCTCTTCTCTCATTCTGGCACCAGGCCACTTCAAAGACCTAGGCTGTGTGAAAACAAACCGCATTTTTTGTAGGGTTAACTCTTGACTGCTTTAGCTCTCCAACCTGGTACACTGTGTGGTCAGATGAGTGCCAGTGTGAGAAGCAGAGGGAGGAGAGGGGAAGCACTGGAGCTTAATTTAAACTGACTGAATGTGGAAGCACCTCCAAAATAACTACGTTCTTGTCAGCCTGTGCTCTGGGCTGATAATGTGTCCACATCCAATCCAAAAGTGTATGCCAGAGGTAGCGCACTCTGCCGCAGAGCTGGTTGTATTAGCTTTACCCTGCTTTCACTGCAGAGCCCAGCCTCCAGCGGAGCAGTGACTTGCACCCAGCCAGCTTGGGGTGGTGGCACGGCACGTTTGCCTCTGCCCAGCAGTTGACCTATGGTAAATCAGACACTCACTTTAGGTGGAGTTAGCTAGTTGTGGAAATAGCTGCGTTTGGCTTTTGCTTTGAGGATTGGATCCAGAGATGAGAAAATAATTGCTGAAGCTGCTTGCAAAGCAAGCTATCAAATCTGATGAGAAATCAGATGAGGTTAACTGCCGGCAATTATCTGTACCATATCTAGATCCATGATGAGTGATTCTTCAGTGTTTAAAGAAAAAAAAATAGTGTGGTCTCACAGTGCTGGTTTCTGTGGTCCTGTAATTAAAGTGAAGTGTAAATATGAGCCCTCTTCTTTGCAAGTACAAGATTTTGGGGGGAAAACCATAAAGTTTTTGTGACAACTGTGGTAGCAGTGAGACTAGAATACACATGGCTGACCTATTCTGAGCTCCTCTCTGGGATACAGACTCCTGTGGAAGCAACTCCCTGCTTTGGTAAGCTAATGACTTTAGAAAGGGATGTGTTGAAATCATCAGGCCTTTGTACCTGTTCTTGTCAGCACTGAGCCTTTTTTCTTAGCCATTCTATCCCATAATCTTAACTCTTTTTGACCAGTTTGTACCCATCCCGTTAGCAGGTGTTTCCCCCAACACTAGTCATGGTTGCAGCTTGGGCTAATTGGCTGTGCTGGGAGAAAACAGTATGTTGGGGGAGGCTGGCAGAAGATTATCATCACTACAGGCCAGAAATAAGTGAAGCGTGTGTGGTCAGTAATACGTAACAAGTGTGGTTTAGTAAGACGAACTTCCAGCTCTTTCTGCAGCAGAAGAGGATGCATACCTTCCTTTACTTCTGCAGACTTCTGTGATATGATAGGGGGCAGGAAAGAAATTCGGTTCCTACAGCCAAGTTTCTACGTGTTACTTTCTCATGTGTTCTTAATGATAGAAGGCTTGGGTGGGTGCTGTGCTGTCAGACTTTGTTATGCAGTATTAGCTGTTCGTCAGTCCTTACCTTGTGTTCACAGTTCTTGCAAGTATTTTTTTTCTTTTCTTCCCGAAAGATTGTTTGTTTCTGTGCTTACGAACGCTGATAGCATGGGCCTGAGTCTCCACGTCTCCCTCGCCTGCCCTCTGCTATCCCAAGCTCTATGTGCAGGACAGTTGCAGTTTGAAATTTGCGGTTGTAACATTATCTGTTCCAAGTTAAAAATCCTACTAAAACAAGTGGTGTACATTGCACCAGATCCACTTCAGATATGTCTGTTATTGTGTGCAAGTTAGACCATGTTTTTTAAAGGATTGCTAGATATTATATTTTAAGAGATTGGTTAGTGGTAGGAAATAAGGCTGCCACGTGAAAATTTCCTTGAAGAGTCCAAATGCAAAGATCTTGTATTAAAATTTATCCAGTTGTCCAGCTTTTCTTAACAGAAAGTTCATAGGTCATAGAAACAAGTGCTATATGAAATTTCAAATTTGGTGGTAACCTGCTTTTAAAGAAAAACAGTAATATACCCCATTTTAGAATGCAACGCAATTATTTATTTACTGTTCTGTGCTGTCAAGATATGCCCCTATTAGTTTTTATTCATCTGTATACTGAACTGTTTGGGTTTTTATCTTGTTTATTTTTATCTGTAGAAGCCAGGACAGTCTTCTGAAGATTTCATTGCCTTTTTTTCTGGATGCTTTCTATTTCTAGATTCGTTTTTTCTTTTTTCCTAAGAAAAGGTGACCATAACAAGATTGTAAATAATCCTCTCTGTATTCAAATATGTTCAACAGTGAACATTGCCTTGCACATTGTTAACACTGCTGCCTTGTTTCTGTTTTGCTTCACTTATCTTTTTAGGCCCTCTCCTCTTCTTCGCAGTATTCTCTGGTTTTAACCAACTTTGTTATCTGCCAAATAAAATGGCAGGGGGCAGGGTGAGGGGGAGAGATTTCTTTCTTGTAATTGTTCAGTTAAGAGAGCCTTGGTGTTCACAGTCCACCTACAATTTGTCTATGTTTCCTCTTCCTTGCTCTTCTTTTTCCCCTGTCCCATCATCTGCTCATCTTCATCGCCATCCCTCCTGCCTCCGTGATCTTTGTTTGATTTTTGGAAGAAGCTGGAGGCATGGTTAGTTGCCAGAAGAGCTCAGTTATTACTTACACAGGGAAACTTCGTGCTGTCCAACAAGAATGCTATTCCTAGCCTTCAGGGCTATATCTAAAGGGCACAGAGTTTCCACTCAAAATTTAAGTAGATTAGATTATGTATACATATTTGTTGTGACTTGGCAGGTATCCCAGTGCCCGAGGTCTTAAAACATATACTCAGCTATACTCATGGCAAGCTCGACTGCATGTTTCAAAAGATGCTCTGGAGAGATGGGAGGCTGCTACCTGGAGTTCACAAAAGTGTTATTCTCCACAGATCTGATATGACATAGGAATTCAGACTACTGTTCTGTCTAGTCCTGTGTGTTGCCTTGATATTAGCTGCTATCAGATGCTTCAGTAGTTGGTATGACTATAAGATACAGGGGAGAAAACCCTCTCTTAACTCTCTGTCGGTTTGGATTTTGTCTTGGAAGAAGAGGGTTTGTATTATTTTTCTGAAGCCCTCTTAAAATCATATTATAATTCTAGATGATCCATTTATGAGTATGTGTTGTCTCTGAAGCTGTGTATGTTGTCTTCTGGCAGTAAATCTCTTTTTTAACAGCAAAGTATTAGCCTGTGAAAGCATTTGTGTTTATTAGTTTGAGATTTGCTGTACTGTGATTTGATTGAATGTCTCTCATTCTCATATAAGAACAGGAAAAATAATGTGACCAAGTTAGCCTTCTGCTGATTATTAAAATAGTATTATCCTGTTTACTTGTTCAAAAAAAAAAAAAGGCAATCCCAAAATTCAGGTGCTGTAGATATGTTGGAGGGAGTCCTGAAGTTAAAACAGCTGTATTTTATGAAATTCTGTTTGGTATGGCACTTTTCCTTATAAGGTCCAATGACCAATTGTTTTGATTATTTAGAGGGAAAAAATTCCATGAGAACTGTTACTGAAAATGACTAACTTGGCATTAGTGATCTGTCGCTCTCTTACAGCATTTGATGCAATACTGAAGTTAGTCAAGAAAGCTGAAATACCCAGTTAGCCACTAAGCACTTCAGCTGATCAGACATCTTAAGATTCATATGTGACCTGTTTATTACATTTTCCTGTAAATTGCTAATGATATCTCTGAATAAATACTGGTTGTGTTTGTAGTGATGTCTTCTGGACATCCAATCCTTTGTAAATAAAGAACAGCCTGTATATCTAGTAGAAAGCTTGAACACTTAATTCACGGTGCACTATGGACTTTTGCAGTAAAGAACTGAAGCGACTGCTCAGGTCTTGCCGTTAGAGTGGTGAAATCTTTGAAGGAGGATTGTAATGCTGTGCTTGCTGATGGACGGTGGAGAATCTGCAATAGCCGAGTGGGTAGAGCTGCGTGTCAGAAACTAGGGATTGTCGTGTCAGATTG
Organism: Apteryx mantelli; assembly: GCF_036417845.1. NCBI lineage: Eukaryota > Metazoa > Chordata > Aves > Apterygiformes > Apterygidae > Apteryx > Apteryx mantelli. The sequence goes on along the minus strand of NC_089979.1, from coordinate 35,693,893 downwards.
CAAGAGAAGAGAATACTTGGCAGGAGGCAGATGGGATGTAGCTAAATGGTTTTGCCTCTTTGTTTAAGCAAGGATTGGGAGTTGATAAAAATACACTAGCTGATGTGCGGTAGATATTAGCTCCTTTTGCTCAGAATTACAGAAGAGAATGTGAGAGAGATGGGACCAGGGTTTAGTAGATCTGAAAATGTATGTTCACCTGATCTGTTCTTTTGGCACCTTAGTGGCTTAGAGCAGACACATTTGAAAACTACTGCTACAGTTGCCAAAAAACATTTGTTATCTATTAGAGTAGGCTTTTAAAGTCAGAGGTTGACAACTAATCTGTTGTGTTTTGGTTTTTTTAACCTTCTGCATGATATTCTTCCTGTACGTTGAAAGAAAGATTTCCCCTAATGAAAGAAACTGCATAAAAAATTTGCTGCATTTTCTTGTTTTATGTCTTTTTTTTCTTTTCTAAGTATGGAAGCATAGTATTCACTTGAGCAAATAGTAGGTAGACTTGTTTCTTTGTAACCTTAAAAGGAAGGTAGTGGAAAAGAAGGTCTAGACTGTTGATCACTGGGAAACAAAAGCAACTTACTATGGCTTTGTCTATAGTAGGATGTTACTTTGAAAAACTGTAGGTCCTCTTATGGCATCCTGGGTCCATGCTGAACTTAATTCTCAAGGGTGTATTAAGAAAGACTACTTACTACAGTAAGTGCAGCAAATGCAGTAAATGCATTTGCCATGATTTAATTTACACTCTAAGGTTTCTGTGAGTTAATTCCTAATAATGGGCTATAACAGAGTTTCTGCATTGTATTTCTTTATACCTGGTGCACTACCCATGTCCTTTATTACTCCAAGGTCATGTTGGCTGGAGGTAAATGATATATAAGTGTTGGCAGGCAGCCAAGAGTGCTGCTGTTTATGATGATGATCATAAACAAGTTGGTCATAATGAGTTACTACAATTATGAAGAGTCTGTAAAGGCCACACACCTCTGATTCATGTATGCCTGACCCTGCCCACATAAGAATCATTATAGGACGGACTTTTACAGGTCACTACTCGTATAAAAGAAAGTGAAAGAGCGCACCTAAATCTGCCCCAGGGATGAATCAACACAAAGGACCATAAAGGAAGTATCAGAAGACCAAGAAACATAACAGGATTCTTGAGCAGTGTCATAAATTCTCTGGACTGTGGTTTTGCAAATGACATTGCCACCGAATCCAGGAACGTGATTTTTTTCGGATAGTGCACAGTGCCACAGCAGGACCCCAAGACAAGCGTGTGAATGCCCAGCAAATAAAGCTCAATAGCATCACCAATGCCGTGCAGTCTGACTGGGCTGGGGCCTGGGGCTGCAGGAAGCGCTGTGACTCATCAGGTGGGAGCAATATCCAGGAAGTAGCTACAGAATCCTGCAGAGGCTGGAGAAAGAAACGCATCCAGTAAGTATTGCATGCTCAATTGCACAATAATTTCACAGCAGGATTTAAGCTACCTTTTCTGGAGTAGGGCTCCCTGGCTCACATAGTGGCTCTTCCACTTGCCATTGAACTCAGCAGTTCCTCCAGCTTAGATCAGACGCCTCTTTATTTAAGTATTAGTTTTGGGCCCCTTGTCCACACATATACACTATCACTTACTGGCCATCTCCAAACTTCTGCACTCCAGCTACCATCCCTATGTGCCTTCATTTTCCTTACCCTGTCATCCGGAACATAACAACTTTTACTGCTGATACCCTGCTCTGCCACCCCACCCCACCCCAAATTCTTGGTGTCAAATCCAGTAAATTCTGTTCGGTCTTCCCTGGGCTAACCTTGCCTAATTATGAATCCTGATTTACTGGAGAATATCTTGAAATCTTTACTGTGTCAGCTCCTTTGTACCTCTATTTCTTTTCCTCCTTCCCCTCACTGTCTGTGCACTCTATCGTCTGCGTAAGAGATCCATCCCATGGGGGGTGGCAGTAGGTTCTCTTCACTGCCTAAGTCTTTGCAGCTCCATCCCAGGGCTACCTCACCCTATTTGATAAGGCTGGAGTTCTCTGGACAGAGCAAAGTGATCCTGCTGATGGTGCTGATGCAGCCACTGAGCACCTTGCCCTCTCCCTGACTTCACTGGGGAGCCCCAGGGCTGCGGGGAAGGTACAGAGCTGGGAGGAGAAAGCAGCCCTGCTCAGCCAGCTAGCCATCGCAAGGATCACGTGTGTCCTAACTGAGCCACAGCAGTGCTACAGCTTTCCTCCAGGCTCCCCTTTTTCTCAAAGAAAGTGCTGTGCCCCTCACAGGGTGCAAGAGGAAGAGAATTTGGAGAGTAAAGAGAAGTGTGTGTCCTGAGGGAGGCACAGACATAGAGGACGGATGGAGCTACACGGGACTCTTCATGTTTCTTCCTCCTGCTCCTGCCTGCACCCCTTGTCCCTGCCCTCTGCCCCTGTGATCGCTTCTTCAGTTCAAGAAATACAAATTTAACCTCCTCCCAGGGTCATCTGTGACATTTGTGCTGGTGACACAAGGTTTTATCTCTTCAGTATCTGACCCCACAAATACCACAGCTCTTGGCCACACTTCTTCATGCTTGTGCCTTTTTCAGATTGGATTTCTTTTACTCTTGTTCCCCACTAAGTTGAAATGGCATCCTTTTCATCAGTCTCATCTTAAAGCTTTAACATTTTATTTGCAATGCCAGTCCCAAACATGAGTTGCACTTTTCTGCCTACTTTCTCAGCTATTTGGTCTCCTCTCATTTCCTCTTCACCAATTGCAGTCTTCCCCAGCTTTGGCTATGCTGCCCTCTGCTCCAGACCTTGGTCATGCATGGGGTGTTTATAAATCTTAATGCAGTTTCAGATATAAAAGCATGCTGAAATTTTTTGCTGAGATTGAATTTCAGACTGCTCTGCTATTTTAAAACTCTAGAGTGGACTTGTTTATATGGAACAACTACTACAGAATTTTCTTAATTTTGCAATATGTTTTACAGTAGGAGCCAGAAAATGAGTGAAAAGGGAGTGTGTGTGTGTTTATATGTGTCAGGGGGAGGTTTGACACAAAAATTGAAAGGTAAAGCAGTTTGGGGTTTTTTGTTATTGTTGTTTTGGGGGGTTGGGGGCTTTTTTTTTTTTCTTTAGGAAATGTTCATCTAGCACTGTTAGACTAAGCTAGTTGATAGGTAGCCTTGCAGTGTGTTATCCCAATTTGCCTGTTGTCTTTATAAACGAGGCCCTTGTATCTCCCAGAAACTTGACAGATATTAATACCCTTCAGCATAAGGAGCTGCAGTTACGAATGTAATGCCTTGTGACTTTTTTCTTTAGGAAAAAAAACCCCAACCTTTATGTTCAAGTGCCGATCCAACTGTGCTCTACCATTTCAAGTTTTAAAACAATAGCAACTGGCTCACTCTGTAACATATGTCCCAGAAAAACCTATAACAATATATGTAGTATGTGAAAGTAATGTGAAAAGCATCTTGCATTTTTGAAGGGATCACGGTGAAAAGAAAACTTGGGAGGAAAGAATTTGAATGTGGTGATGAGGGAAACTAAGTAGCATTTTTAAAATAGAGTTTATAAGGAGTGGGGTGATTAGTAACATCTTATTTTTTCTGATTTCTCTTAGCACATATAATGATGCAGCCCATATGAAGAGGGGGATTATTAGCTAAAAGATAGCTGTCAGATTTCTGAAGATAAACAAAAGGTGGATCTGAACCTTGAAATTGTCAGCTCAGCTCAGAAGGAGGCTGCAAAGGCAGAATTGTGAAAAGAGGGTTTCCTGGAGATTCCCAGAAGATTGAGATGGATTATGTGATTCTGGAAGGAGACAAGAAGCAGGCAATACAAAGGTGCTAAACAGTTGTAACAAAACACTCGTCAAGCACTTTACCCCTACCTTCAACACCTTGCAAAATGTAAAAGACATTTCATATTGAGACCACTGTTTCAGCTGAGTTAATTAGAAACATTTCCTCACAGTACTCAAGATCTTGTGCACATCATCTAGAGGAGCACTCCTTGCACTACCTACTTTGTTTTTGTGGCTATTATTTTTTCATTGAAAAAGCACCATCAACTAAATCAGTAAATAAATCAATTTCCTAAATGCCTGTCTGAAAAATGAATTCAACACACAAATATTGTAATACTCATCTCTTCACAATGTTTTAAAAATAAAATTAAACTGAAACATACCTTTGTTTTGGTTGCAAATTTTTTGTTACTGCAGAGCTACTTTCCCTCAGTGTAAAAAGAGCTCATGCATCTTGTTGGAAAGCACTTTAAAGAAATACATTCTCTAGGACTCAAAAAAGCATCTCCATTTCATGTTTCCATCTGCCCTGCAGGATTTTTTCCCATAACATGCATGAAACATTGATGCATACCATACAGTCATAAGACCATATTTTTATTCCATCCTTTTTGTCACCATCTTCCTTCCACCTTTCTGGAATCCTGCCACACTGGCAATCTGCAACTGTTCAAGGCAAAGTCTTGCATATGTTTTTCTCCCATCATTTAATGCAGGCTTATAAATCAGGGAAGCAGAAGCTAAGCTAAGTTGCTTAAGAGAGGAGAACTCTTCATTGCACTAATGTCTTGGATTATGGAGAACAAAAATTACCTTGCAGAGCAGAGGTCTTTAATCACACACCACATGTTATTGGTATTGGTGAATGCTTACTGTGATAAACTGTCTGGTAGGACTGTGAAGAAATATGCCCTCTTGTTGATGATGTCATAAGCCTGTGCATTTGGGAGGTGCAGACAGGACAGAATGGGGGGGACACGTATGTGTCTTGCGGGCTGTTTTGTGCCAGTGAGGAACCCTCTCCCCTCAAACCTCCTTGTGCTACCATGAGCCTTCCTGACTCAGTTGTCCTGACAGTAATTGGCCGATTACCTCATTACTAATGGTGAAGATGTTTGGTGACTATCTACGTGGTTATGACATTTCACCAGGCTGATAGGAGCTCCCAGATTAGTCTTCTATTGGTGCAGCTCCAGGGCAAAAGCTGTACAGACTTCTAGGAAGTTCTGCTTTTGCTGGCTGGACCTAGTATTTATTGCCAGTCACCTGAATCAAAAAACTGTGCTCCAGATGACACTGTTCTGGATACTAACTGCCTGGCTTCATCTCTCTCCACTATGTTCAATCATGTGTAGCTGTAAATTATGCATGTTCATAAATTTGACATTAAATCTCAGAATTCTTATAGATTCTGGCATGCATCCCAAAATGCACTGCATGACAAACTGGAACAGAGCACTGTGAATGAACCACTTAGAGTACTGAACAGGAAGCTGGAGCGAATGCAGGACTATGTACTTACCTCCTTAACAAGGATGCTCTTGTAACAGAATGGCATGGAAATGCTCTGTGAGGTCTTTGTGATCAGAATAAACTAATTATGTGTACGTTAACATCATTATGTAGACAAAGCTGTTACATGTGAACTGAATCAAAAATATATTCAATACCTGAACTGTGCAGGTGCTGAAAGGCCTATTAATAACAACTTTGCTGCACTTACTGACCAGTTCAAAAAGTGTTTTGTCCCATCACTGGAAGTTGTCCTTTACTCCATGCTCTCTTAAGTCTGTCTGTCTGTCTGTCTGTCTCTCTCTCTCTCTCTCTCACACACATACACACACACACACGCACATACACACGTGCATGTGCATGAGTATTACCTGAGGCTTAATACAACAGAACCCATTGTATCTCTCTCAGAATGTGTGTTTTATTTTTACCCTAAATATTCTGCATCTTCAGTTATCCTTTCCTAAGGCTTTTGTATTTTAGCTCATAGGGTCATTTGATACAATTATCCAGCATCAGAACTACAGCAGTAGTAGCAAAGGCCATCTTGACTAAATGTAAGTGATGCTTTTTATTTAATGTGAAGCTACAGTAATCTATCAAGTTATTTTCTTTCAGATAGAACAGCAGTTCCTCGACAATAGGGTGTGTTAGAAGATTTGCTGCTGCTTGGAAATTGGACGTTCTTTCTTACTTTTTGCCTTTTTTGGGGGGCTGGGATGGGGGGCAGAGGAACCAGAGAAATCAGGACTAGCATTTTAATTGGAATAGCACCAATAAATCGTATGAAAATCCAAGGTTACAAAAAAAAAAAGGCAAGGCTAAACCTTGTCACAGTTTCCACCCCCAGGCAGTGTTGTTCAGGCTGTGTGATTAAGGGCAGGACTGGGCTTCTGCTACGTTCTTTGGACTTCTGTATAGAGTTACCATGTAAACTCAGTATGTGGCATATGTGCTGGGAAGACTCTCCTTTCTCTCAGTGACTTTATATCTGTCCATTTTGAGTTGTATATTTGTCTCAGATGTGAGCTTCTGACCATCTAATTTAACCTCACTTCAGCTTTTATGTGCCACTGCAATTTTTCAAGCACTTCCTCCCACCACCTTGCCCTCCTTATTTGAGCTTGTGTTAGTGATACAGGTAAGTATTACCCTTGTTTCACAGTGGGCAAAAATTGAGGTAGGATAGAGAATTTGTCCAAGCCCAAATGATGAATCACTGGTTGGATTATTGTAGTCCAATGTTTTCTGACTCCTAGTCCATGCTTATTTTACAGACTTTGCTATTTAAAACCTGTCCCTACCTTCTGGCACCCTGTTAATTTCTCCAGCACAGCCAGTTCCTTTGTGCTGTCTGCATAGCAGACCTTCAAGTGAAATTACTGAGCTCTTTGGTAAGTTTTACTTTTTTAGCTTAAATTATGAGCACAGCACAAAGTAGTATGACTGGTGGCTGCTTTTTCCTGTGCTGTGTCAGCTCTGACTGCCTCTGGAATAGAGATTGCTAGCTGTACAGAATTATGTTGTATGGTGAAATATGTGAGTGAGAGCTTATCTTGAGTTCACCAATGCCATTGTGATTTCCACCTAGCAGATTTGAGCACCAGAACCCCTTTCTCTTGACTGGTAACTGAAACTGTTAAAAATGTCTTGTATTATGATTCAAGTTACAGGACTCTGTCTCCAAAAGCAAAACTTATAACCAGCTTCCTGTTCTATTTAGTCATGCTCTACAACCTAATTATATCGTTTAAATGGTACATCCTAAAGGTTGCAGGTTTAGAAAAATATTCTGAAATGTAGTACGTAAAATCACTGTTTCAAGGGAGGTCAGGGGAACTACAGGCCTGTACCAGGCAAATCTGAAATCTGTATCAGGCTGTTTTGGTAAAAACTATAATAAAGAGTAGAATGGTGGCCACCTGGCTAGGTATGATTATTTGGGAAGAGTTAAACTAGCATTTGTGAGAGAGTCCTGCCATATGGTTCTGTTGGAGTTCTTTGGAGGCATCATCAAGAACATGGATAAAGATATTTTGGTTCAAAAATCCAAGTAAACTGTATCAAAGGCTTTTAAGGAAACTAAGCAGCCATAAGGTAAGCAGGAAGGTACATGCATGGGTGAGTGACAGATTAAAAGATAGGATCAAAAGGTAGAAATAAAAAGGCAGTTCTCAATTAAGGGAGCACCCCAGCTTTGTTCCACAGAGGTTTGTGCAGTTCATCCCATTCATAAATGATGTGGATAAGAGGATGAGCAATTGGGTAAGCAAGTTTGCTGTGAGGAAGAAAGCCAGCTGTGAAGAACTGTAGAAGGGCTTTACAGTGCTAAGGGACTGAGCAACAAAGTGGGAGATGAAATTCAGTCAAGATAAATGAGGGTCAGTGAGGAACACTGGACAAAACGGTCTGGATTTCTCATATAAAATAATGAGTTTGAGCTGGGAATTACCACTCAGGAGTAACATTTGGGGATTGTGGTTGATGATTCTGTGGGATCGTCGTCTCATTGGTCACCAAAACACAGCCCAAATGTTAGGAAGATTTAGGAAAGAAATAGAGACCAAAATGGAGAATGTCATTATGGCAGTGTATAAATCTGTGGCTCACATGCATCTTGACTACTGTTTGCCGTTGTGGTGCCCTCGTCTCAGAAAGGGTATGTTAGAACTGGAAGAGGCTCAGAGAAGGAGGTCGGCAAGGTTGATGAGCTACATGGGATGGCTTCCCTGTGAAGAACACTAATGCAAACTGGGACTTCTGTCTAGAGAGGGACTGACTCGAGGATGATGTCATGGAGATCTACAAAATCAGAGACCTGCAGAGGAAGAAAGAGGATAGTCTGACCACTGCCTTTCAAAACAAGATCATATAAAGTTAGGAAAGTTAAAGTTAGCTTCAAAGCCTACAAAAGGAAGTGGTAGTGTACAGGGTGACCTGTGGGACTCCTTTCTGAAGTATGCTGAAATTGGTGTGGCTTCCAAGGGGAGCCTGGACTATTGCTTGGAACAGTGATTTGCTGGGAGTTGCTAAATTAAAAGAAGCCACATCTGTTTCTGGAAGCCCCTGATGTCCGAATAGTTGAAGAAGGGTATTAGAGAGGAATATTAGATACTCATGACCTGTTCTAACTCTTCCCTATGTATCTGCTTATGGCCATTATTGGAGACGGAATATCGGGCTACATGAACCTTTAATTTGGCCCATACACCTATTCCTGTGTTCTTAAGAGATCCTAGGAAGGCCTTGTTTACTTTTGGGAAAATGGAAAATAATGTTCCTCACTTATATCAGTGAATTCATCATCATGATAATAGTATATAGTCCTATAGGCACCTTTTGGGTGTGTTATATTTATGCATATACAGAATTTGCTTTTGGGTAGGGTTTATTATAAAAATGACATCGTCCTAGATGCAAATTATATAGTAACCAAAAGTTTGCTCTACAGAAGCATTGTCAGCTTAAAAATAGATTTATGCAGGTTATTTTTAAGGCTTTTTGGTTCAGAAGTATATAAAAGCCCTTTTGGAGGTTTTAAGCATTCTAACATTAATTACCATACCAATATTATTTGTATCACAGCCTCTCCAAAATTTTTAGAAAACATGTCTATGCAGTGCCATAGAGATTCTTAAAAAGCCCATAAAACCACAAGCATGAGATGGATTAATTCTAGGGAGCTCTTATCTCCTTTAATTTAGCATATAATCAGGAATCCTTTGGAACATTTAGTAACCAAAACTGAGCTCTGAAGATTTAGTGTGGACCTAAATAATTTGAAACATGGAAAGTCCGCAAAAAGATGCTGGGTAGTATTGTGATTTTTTTTTTTAACTACAGAGTATTAGGTCATAATAAAATAAACTTTGGTAAATTCTTGCTCTACATTTCCAAAAACTTAAGAAAAAAAAGCAGGCACGGTAGAGTATTTTTTAAATATTCTGAAAAGGTTATGTAATACTCCTTCTACTGTAGCATATTATAAAAATGAGTTATTTTCTAATATTAACATGCTGGTAATCCAACATTTCATGACCTTAGTACAGCTTTAAAAATTGCAAATAGTCTTATGATCATGGAAAAAAATGTTGTATTTAGAAGGCAAACCTATATAAATATCTATTTTCATATGATGGCTACTGTCCCACAGCAACTTAGTTTTTTTTCCTCCAGATGCTTGCTTTCTTAAATAATAAGAGGTATGTATATTTAAAAAAAAATGTTTAGCAGTGGAACCTATGTATTTACTGTCCAGGGAAAAAATGATTTTGGCCATTTTGGTCTATTCGTTTCCCTTGCTACCCATGTTTGACACTAGTTTGAAAAAGATGGATCAGGGTTTTTTTCCCCTCAATTTTATGCAATTCCAGAAAGTTTCTCTGTTTTGTGGGTATTTTGCTAAAAAACAAAGTCTTTGATAAAATTTTGATGAAATATCTTAATTCTTGTATTTTTCTACCTAATACATAACACTCTTTACAGCATAATCATTGTTCTACACACAAAAGATGTTAGTACTGTGCTGTCACTAACAGAAGACTGGAATGATTGCCTGCTTCTAGTTTCAGTGCTTATGCTAATTCATTACGTTTTAGCTGTTAGGCAGTCTACCTGGGGGTTAAGTCTGATGTGTTATTATCTCTAAGTCATTCTTATGTTTATACCTAAGATCACTGGATATTTTCATTGTTTTGCCCATATCATTCCATTTTGCTACATTAGTTTTCATAGGCAATTCTCCTGCTGTGTTCTTGAATTTTTTTTTTTATTTTCCTGCAGTCTGTATGTGCTCTCGTTGCCATCCATCCACACTCATTCAGCTGCCTCTGTATATTGTAGACTAGAACATGAATCCATGGAAAAAGAGTCTTCTGAACCCATCTGCCTACTGTAAGGAGAAATCCTGAAGTTCAAGATAAGATAAACACAGCCTTGTAAAAAAAAAAAAAATTTTTTTTTTTCTGATTCATTTGCTTATGTGCATGTGCCCCCTTTAAATGAAATACTGCTCTAGGGTAGGGCCAGTGCCTACATCTTTGAACCTTTTACAATAAATATTGTCCAAAAATATAAAAGACCAAGTGACTTCACCCACCTTTCAGTTCTGTCTCATTACCACCACAGCCTCAGTGTAGATCCCTGGGTTTTTTTTCCACATCTCTTTATAAACCTGTGAGAGAACAGCAGCTATAAAAACTCCAACTGATTCTCTGCCAGTGTAAGATAATGTATGTGTTGGCTCCCTTCCTCTCTTTACCTCCCATACAAAAGTCCAAGATGGCCAAAGGCAGGGCTCCAAGATTTGAAATCTGTCCCTTCTGCCATTTGGCAGTGCCTTTTTTATAGACAGTCACGCCAGGTGTCTTCTTTGCTTAGGGGAGAAACATGCGTGTACATGTTGCTTACTGTTCAAATTTCTTTCAAATTACACAATAAAGCAGGGAGAAAATTAAGTACTACTTTTTGAAATTGTAGGTGCAAGCCTCTTCTGGCCTAGGCAGGCTCACTGGTAAGACCACCTTCTTGTTAACAGTCTCAGTCCAGCAATGTCCCTTCTTCCTTCTTCAGTCCTCCAGGGTCAAAGCCTCAGCTTGAACTTCCATACGTAGCAGGATACAGGTCACAGAGACACCTCCTGTCACCCTCCCTCCTACTGCCTCAGTCCAGTCAGGAACAAATTGCAGAGAACAACATCTTCCTACCAAAGACTGGATCGTCCACCTAACCCGGGCATCAAAGATGAACAGGCTTCACTGGCTGTTTCTATTAAAAAATGACATGCTGTTCAAATAAACCTGTATCAGGCAGCCAGTCAAGAACAAATAGTGACATAGACCCCTGCATCAAAGGGGGTTGTCAAGACTGAGAAAGGCACCCCTAATGTCATCAATACTTCAACATCTTTGCCAGTTAAGCATGGATTTTTCTTATCTGCTTGACTGTTTCTGTTGGTGGGATCAACTTTTCCAGCAGAGATCCTCCCTTACTGAAAGTTAGCTCTCAGTTAAGAGGCATCTCTGGAAGTCCCAGACTTGGCAGCTAGAACTTGTGCTACCCACAGCTACTTTGAGATGAGCCTCTTGCTATAGAAATCCAGTATTTTTCTACAAGATCAGAGGAACTAAGACCTGCTGCACCAAGGTAACCCCCTGCACAGTGCAAATGTGCAGGAGGCACAGTGTTCCTTGATCTAGGAGTGATCTTTGAGCCTTTCAGGGCTGTATGTCCTAGCGTACTGTTCTGTAGAGATGGGGGCAGCTTGCCACTTGTGCCTTCAGCCCTTTCCAACAGTTGGCCCAGCAGAGGTGTCCAAGAGGATCTTCACCTTCCATGAACCAAACTGCCTATTGGGAGGCATGGAAAGCAGCAAGTCCTGCCGTTGAGGAGACTAAGTGGTGCTCCTTTTTTGGTTGCCTTAACTCGTGAGTAGATTCCTTGATCTTCAGTAATTCTGATGACATTTGCACAATTTTGATAGCCCTGGTTGAGACACAGAGACCAAGTGAGGCGGTTTTTCGTTCATTTCTGCTGCTCTCTAATGAAGGTACTGTCTAACTGCCCTTTTGGCTTTTCTGTTCCGAAGTAAACGGTTACATTAATTAACAGTTTCTTTCTTCACTTTCTCCTTCTCCAATTTGGCTTCTCTCTTCCTCCAGTTTAGCTCCCCCTTCTATCCCTCACCACTGCCATCACACTGACTGTCTGCTATGCCACGGAGCAGGTTTCCTCAGTCAGTATTTTTGCTCCTTTCCTACCTTGACAGGGTACAGCTTATTAGTCACCTGGTACAGAAAAGAAGAAAACTGGTTACTTATGCTACAGTAATTGTGGTTCCTTCAGACACATTCTCCATAGAGGTTCCACAAGTGATCTTTTGTCCCTCATTCTGAAGGATACTTTATTGGTGGCAAATTTGAGACAGGTTAGATTGGAGCTCCCAAGCTTAGTTTGCTCCATTACCACTATTAGCAGCCGCAGCTCCTGGCTTCCTAGGTTGCACATGTTCATCTTCCGTCTTCCCAAACCAAGAGGTCAGTCTGTGTTTCCACTTTCCTATCCTCAGAACCAACTTGCAGTTAGGACATCAACCCCTGCCCATTTATTTCCCTCTTTGTGCCAATTTAGGACCCTAGTCCCTTACACAAGGCACAATGAACCTTGCCTGCTCCCTCTCATCCAACATGCAAAATCCTGAGATAGGAGCACATGTTCAGGACTGACAGGATTACTGCAAACACTGTTTCCATGTGGGAGCAGGCACTGAAGCTAGAAGTTGCCACTTCTCAAAGCAGCAAGTTGATGGTAGCTGCACACATAATGGCTCTTACCCCACAGCATAGGTAAAAAACAGAGTTTGGAGCTGCTGCTGTTGCACACTGCATTAGGTGCCCTAATGATGTGCATAGCACAGCCTGGGAGTCCTTTGGCCTTCCGCCATTGATTGTAGTAATTGTGAGGGTTCACAGGCATGGCCTGGACGGACATTACTGTCTTCAAAGAACTTGATCTTGTTCATGTGAGTACATGCTCACCGGGGATCTGTGTGGACAGCACTTCTTAAAGAGTCACAGTTACCATAGGGTAAGTAATCACTTTTCATTTTGTTTCCTTAAAGAAACATTTAAAACCGAGGATGACTCTATAATGCCATTGATATCTTTAAGTCTATCATTATTATGACTAATGTTTCTAGGACTGTTATTCTGGTTTACAAACTGATTAATTTCAGGAGTTGAAACTAGATTTACTGTTCTGTATAGAAGACACAATGACACAAACTGGCACTGGGCACTGTGTTCCCATTATAGCTGTCTTATTTTGAAAGAAAATAACCATGAAACTAATATTTTCCTTTATTGTGATTGGATACTCTAAAAAAAAAATGAAATGCAAGTTAGGAGGAGGATTGTTGGTTCTATTTATTTGATGTCTTAATTATCATTTTACTTTGCATATCAAATCATGTTTTAAAACATTTTCGAGTGCAGCTATTTGTTCACAGAATCACAGAATCGCTGAGGTTGGAAGGGACCTCTGGAGATCATCTACTCCAACCCCCCTGCTCAAGCAGGGACACCTAGAGCATGTTGCACAGGATTGCGTCCAGGCGGGTTTTGAATATCTCCAGAGAAGGAGACTCCACAACCTCTCTGGGCGACCTGTTCCAGTGCTCTGTCACCCTCACAGTGAAGAAGTTTTTCCTCATGTTCAGATGGAACTGTCTGTGTTTCAGTTTGTGCCCGTTGCCTCGCGTCCTGTCGCTGGGCACCACTGAAAAGAGTCTGGTCCCATCCTCTCGACACCCTCCCTTCAGATACTTGTACACATTGATAAGATCCCCTCTCAGTCTTCTCTTCTCTAGGCTAAACAGGCCCAGCTCTCTCAGCCTTTCCTCATAAGAGAGATGCTCCAGTCCCCTAATCATCTTTGTAGCCCTTCGCTGGACTTGCTCCAGTAGTGCCACATCCCTCTTGTACTGGGGAGCCCAGAACTGGACGCAGTACTCTAGATGTGGCCTCCCCAGGGCTGAGGAGAGGGGGAGAACCACCTTCCTCGACCTGCTGGCAACACTCTTCCTGATGCACCCCAGGATACCATTGGCCTTCTTGGCCACAAGGGCACATTGCTGCCTCATGGTTAACTTGGTGTCCACCAGCACTCCCAGGTCCTTCTCAGCAGAGCTGCTTTCCAGCAGGTCAGCTCCCAGCCTGTACTGGTGCATGGGGTTATTCCTCCCCAGGTGCAGGACCCTGCACTTGCCTTTGTTGAACTTCATGAGGTTCCTCTCTGCCCACCTCTCCAGCCTGTCCAGGTCTCTCTGAATGGCAGCACAGCCCTCTGGCGTATCCGCCACTCCTCCCAGTTTTGTATCGTCAGCAAACTTGCTGAGGGTGCACTCTGTGCCTTCATCCAGGTCATTGATGAAGAAGTTGAACAAGACTGGACCCAGTACTGACCCCTGGGGGACACCGCTAGCTACAGGCCTCCAACTAGACTCTGCACCACTGATCACAACCCTCTGAGCTCTGCCATTCAGCCAGTTCTCAATCCACCTCACTGTCCACTCATCTAGCCCACACTTCCTGAGCTTGTCTATGAGGATGTTATGGGAGACAGTGTCAAAAGCCTTGCTGAAGTCAAGGTAGACAACATCCACTGCTCTCCCCTCATCTACCCAGCCGGTCATTCCATCATAGAAGGCTATCAGATTGGTTAAGCATGATTTCCCCTTGGTGAAGCCATGCTGACTACTCCAGATCACCTTCTTTTCCTCCACATGCTTGGAGATGGCCTCCAGGATGAGCTGCTCCATCACCTTTCCAGGGATGGAGGTGAGGCTGACTGGTCTGTAGTTCCCTGGGTCTTCCTTCTTGCCCTTTTTGAAGACTGGGGTGACATTGGCTTTCTTCCAGTCCTCAGGCACCTCTCCTGTTCTCCATGACCTTTCAAAGATGATGGAGAGTGGCTTAGCAATGACATCCGCCAGCTCCCTCAGCACTCGTGGGTGCATCCCATCGGGGCCCATGGATTTGTGGGTGTCAAGTTTGCTTAAATGATCTCTAACCTGATCCTCCTCGACCAAGGGAAAGTCTTCCTTCCTCCAGACTTTCTCTCTTGCCTCCAGGGTCTGGGGTTCCTGAGGGCTGGCCTGAGCAGTAAAGACTGAAGCAAAGAAGGCATTCAGTAACTCTGCCTTCTCTGCATCCTTCGTCACCAGGGCACCCACCCCATTCAGCAAAGGGCCCACATTTTCCCTAGTCTTCCTCTTGCTCCTGATGTATTTGAAGAAGCCCTTCTTGTTGTCCTTGACATCTCTAGCCAGATTTAATTCCAAATGGGAATTTAGCCTTCCTCGTCGCATCCCTGCATACTCTGACAATGTTCCTATATTCCTCCCAAGTGGCCTGTCCCCCTTTCCACTTTTTGTATACTTCCTTCTTCTGGTTGAGTTTTGCCAGGAGCTCCTTGCTCATCCATGCAGGTCTCCTGCCTCCTTTGCTTGACTTCCTACTCATAGGGATGCACTGCTCTTGAGCCTGGAAGAAGTGATGTTTGAGTATTAACCAGCTCTCTTGAACGCCCCTTCCTTCTAGGGCCCTAACCCATGGGATTCCTCCAAGTAGGTCCCTGAAGAGGCCAAAGTTTACTCTCCTGAAGTCCAGGGTTGCAATCCTACTTAGTGCCCTGCTGCCTCCTCGCAGGATCCTGAACTCCACCATCTCGTGGTCACTGCAGCCAAGGCAGCCCCCGACCTTCACATCTTCCACCAGTCCTTCTTTGTTTGTTAGTACGAGGTCCAGCAGCACACCTCTCCTTGTTGGCTCCTCCACCACCTGTGTCAAGAAGTTGTCACCAATGCTCTGCAGGAACCTCCAGGACTGTTTGTGCCTAGCTGTGTTGTCTTTCCAGCAGATATCAGGGTGGTTGAAGTCCCCCATGAGAACCAGGGCCTGGGATTGTGAGGCTACTTCCAGTTGTCTGTAGAAGGCCTCATCGACTTCCTCATCCTGATCAGGTGGCCTGTAGTAAACACCCACAGCAGTGTCACCCATGCTAGCCTGCCCTTTAATCCTTACCCATAAGCTCTTGACTCGCTCTTCATCCACCCCTAGGCAGAGCTTGATACATTCCAGTTGCTCTCTCACATAAAGAGCAACTCCACCACCTCGCTTTCCTGGCCTGTCTTTCCTAAAAAGTACGTAGCCATCCATGACAGCACTCCAGTCATGCAAGCTATCCCACCATGTCTCTGTAATGGCAATGAGATCATGGCCCTGCGACCGCACACAGATCTCTAGTTCTTCCTGTTTGTTCCCCAAGCTGCGTGCATTGGTGTACAGGCATTTCAGGGAGGTGATTGAGCATGCAGGTTTCCCAGGAGGGGTAAAAGAGGGTCCTCCATAGCCACATCCCATGCGCACTTCCCTGGCTGCATTCACCTGCTGGAGGCATCCCGACTTGAGCAGTCTTTTGCCAGCTACCCTGGCACTATAACTCTCCCCTTCCCCCGTCCTTCCTAGTTTAAAGCCCTCCTTACCAGGTTGGTCAACCTGTTGGCAAAGACCCGCATGCCCCGCCTCGTGAAGTGGATCCCATCTCTTGCCATCAGTTGTCGATCTTCAAACAGGGTCCCATGGTCGTAGAAACCAAAACCCTGTTGCCAACACCAGCGGCGCAGCCAGTCGTTAACTTGGAAAGTCCGTTTTCTCCTCCTCTTGTCAATCCCCCTCACTGGCAGGATTGAGGAGAAGATGACCTGGGCTCCCAGACCCTTGACCACCATCCCCAGAGCTCTGAAATCCTGCTTGATGGTCTCCAGTTTGCCCTTGGTGTCATTGGCGCCCACATGAAAGAGCAGCAGTGGGTAATAGTCCGAAGCATGGACGAGCCTAGGCAGTCTTTGCATGACATCTCTCACACGAGCCCCCGGCAGGCCACAAACCTCTCTAGACAAGAGGTCAGGTTGGCAAATAGATGCCTCCGTCCCCTGCAGCAGGGAGTCCCCCACAACAATCACCCGCCGCTTCTCCCGGGCGTTCCGGCAGGGCACAGGGTCTGTTGTCCCAGGTACTTCCCTTGCAGCCATGCCCATCTCCTCCTCATCCTGGAGGGCACTGAACCTGTTCTTCAGCTGCAAGTCTTCGGGAGGAGTAGGAGCCTTTCTCCTCCCACGAGCAGTGACCAGTTTCCAGCCTTCTTCTACGGTGTTATGATGTACCGTTTCACACGGCACAGAGCCCTCCAGCAACTCCACTGCTGTGGGGGGTTGGGACTCCTGGAGCTGTACAGTCTCCGAGAATACCCTGTCTATCTCCTGCTCTGCTTCTCGGATGCTGCGCAGCCTACTGACCTCCTCCCGTAACTCCCTTACCTGACGACACAGCTCGTCAACAGCAGCACACCTCCTGCAGGAGAGCTGGCTGCCAGCCCAGGCCTCCCGGAGAGGCCCCAAGCACTCCCTGCAGCCTGAGACCTGTAGAGCTGCATCTACTGTCAGAGGGTCGGTCTGGGTCCAAGCCTCTGACACAGCAACTCCAGCAGCCGCTGGGGAACGCGCTGTGCGGCGTGTCACAACCATGCTTGAGGAGGTGTACACCACAGGGAACAGAAATGAAGGTACCTTTGTGTGCCCTGCTGCGCAAACTGCTGCGCAAACTGCTGCATCTGTTCACTGCCTCTGTTAGCTGTGCTTCAGATTCTTAAAGATGACTTGCAAATTTTGAAAAGAGAATATTCCTCCTTTTTAATATTAAAAGCAGAAATAAGTGATTTTGCTTAGGGCTTTAAGGTTGTTTTTTTTTCTTTGACTCTAGATGTTAGAAAATCAGGTATTGGCTAACCTAAAATTATCTGGGTAGTTGGAGAGTTAGTATAGCTAGTGCCTCATAGATAATAGAAAAGCTGATTAATTATGAGAATTACAATCTCATACATTATAAAACAGAAGAGTAAAAGAAGTCTATTTTTGTTATGAGTTTCCAAGTGGGTTTTAGGTATGTATGTACATGTGACTGCATTTTGCAGTGGGATGCTTCTCTGCTTCATGTGGAGAATAATCTGAAATGTTATGCATTAAAAATTGTTCCTAACTCATCTGGTTGAGAAGAAAACTTAGTAATACTATAGCTATAAGCAGTTATAAGAAGAATGGTACATCTTTGTCCAGCATTCTGCCTCAGAGATTTTCTGACCTCAAAAGCTTCTGAGAAGGGTGGTCTAAAAATTATAATTGTAATAGACAACTTTGGTATTCTGCCCAAAAGAGACAATCTTTTAACCAGTAGTTAATTTACTGCTGCAAAGTTTAAGAATTTTCTTTATCTTCTGTTTTTGTTGAATCCTGTCAAAAGTAGCAGATGTTTTCATTATTCATATAAACTTTTCCTCCTTTATATGTATCTTGCTAAGCTCTTTGATTTAATAATGGTCCTGTAGAAGTTGAAATCCCCTCATTTTGGATCCACTGCATTGCAATGTTGCTGTATTTCTAAGGTGGTAAATATGAGCATCTGACCTTCCTCCTTCATTCCATTCAGTGTTTTAAATACATCTGGCCTTTACCTTGCTTATTTACTGGTTGCAGTTGCTACAGTTTCTCCTGGTACGACAGTATTTCCATGCCTCTGATGGCCCATCTCTGAGTCCATCTGTTTTTTGCTCAAGATACTTTAGATGTGTAGTGAGAATTGAACATCTTAAGCGTTTAAGAGAAAATGTTCAACAGGGTTGATGGGACATTAAATAGATTTTTTTTTTTTTTTAAACAGGAAATAGTCTGTAAATACCAATAGTAAAGAGACTAAATCTGTAAGGACTTAGTTCATTAAATTTATGTGGCTGTTTTAAATATTGACTATTTATTGTGGGCTACTTAAGTAGAAACATCTGGATAATGAAGTTTTTCCTTTTTGTTGTGGTAGTGGGAGATGTTGAGATAGGTATCACAGGGTAACTAATTTATAAAGGTCTTGCTGGGAGAGGGACTGAGCAGTCATCATCATTTTTCTCAAAAATAAAGCGATCTTGGGACCTTCAAAAGAGGAGGTGAGAGTTATGTCCCCTGTCTTGTACATTAGTTGAGAACAGAGGTTTCAGTTTTTCTTTGGGTACCAGAGCTGTTTCTACCACCTGCCTGAATGTAAAAAGCCCCAAATAAATGTTCTTATCTGTCAGAAAGCTTCCCCCAGTTTCTGTGAAATACTTTTGCCTTTGATATGTGTTCAAGCATGCCGGTTCGCTCACATACATGCTTACCAGCAGAGGAGGTTGGGGCTGTGCAAAGTTGAACTCAATACCAATATAAAGAATACTTTACAGGAGTGAATGGAAGTGAGAAAGTGTTGGTGGCAGGGAAACGCTACATTATTTCAGGGCCTCCTGCCACATATCATGAGCCTAATATGCCACATAGGGTATGTGCTCTCTTTAGCGTTTTGCCTTTATGTACCTGGAAGAGTTGGAGGGGATAAACCTCTTCCCTACAATGAGGTGCTGAACATGTTTTCAGTATATACCTGTGTTATCCAGAAGACCTTCTAGCAAGAGAAGGAGGACATATTGCATATTTACAAAAGGATAGTGGAAAAGAAAAGGGAGAAATAAGGGAAATTCCAGAAGGGCCCTCTGAATTTGCTCAGGCACACCTAGACTTGCCCTGTATTGGGATTTACCTGTAGAATGTACATCATTAAGAGGCTTTATTATTTTTTTAAATTAATTTTATTTTCCTTTGCAGGTCACCTTTTAAGCTGCTATTTCCTGTATAATTAAGCAGAATGAAGGCATTAGGTTCTAGTAAAGTTGGGCCTAATCCAGAAAATCTTCTCTTATTCAGTCTTTTCTGAGTAAGAAACTCAAGTCTGGGCCCAGCATTTTATGTGTTTTGTTATTATTTCTAGATTATTTGTGGTGTGTGAATTTTTTGTTTTGTTTTTAACTTTATTGAAAACTCCTTTGCATTTGTCTAATTTTATCTGTTTATGTGTTACTATCCAGCATAGCATTAGTTGAAATGATGTAAGTATACTTAAAGTGCATAAATGCTACTGATAATGCAAGAACAATTGATTCATACTGTTTGTAATTAACAGTACATAATGTTTTGTGCATGGGTTGGATCTATCCCTTTTAACTTTTCCTTTCTGATTCTTTCCAACCACCAGTCTTGCCACATCCCAGGCTTTCTGAACATGCTGGTTTCACTAGAGTCTAGTCCATTCTTCCTTTTGTTTTTCAGACCAGTAAAAATGGGAAGTACTGGATTCTGGTTTCCTCCAAGAAGAGTCAGCGGAACTGGTTAAGACCAAAATCTGAGGACTTTAGTGGGCAAACATCAGGTGTGCATTAAACAGAAGCTGCTTTAATCCTGCTTTAAGTATATGCTTCTTTAAATTGGTATTATATATGAGCTTTTGTATAATGTGCTTGCTATATTTTATACTGCATATAGTCATTCATCCTGCAGTTGTGAAAGCACCAATAAGAATGAGGATTGTAAGTGATAATATGTTGAGACACAAACACGCAATATTACTCATAAAAT
The DNA here is from genome assembly GCF_036417845.1 of Apteryx mantelli. Taxonomy (NCBI): domain Eukaryota; kingdom Metazoa; phylum Chordata; class Aves; order Apterygiformes; family Apterygidae; genus Apteryx; species Apteryx mantelli. The sequence goes on along the minus strand of NC_089979.1, from coordinate 35,673,525 downwards.
TCTTTCAGCTGGTCTTTGGAAAGTGTAATATTTGAGGATCAGTGTTTTTTTAAGTTTTATCTCCATTGCTCAGTCTATACATCCACAAGATAAAAAGAGAGTGGTTATTTGCTATTCAGAGATCAATACTGAAGTTCTTAATTACCTTATCTGTTGAGAAATGATACAGAGATAATAGTGCATACACGTTTTTAATAAAACACTATCATTGTCAAAGATTGAATCCACACTATATTTGTTTTAATGATGCATTTTTAAGGACACTTAAATGCAATTCAAAATCAGCTTAATTAATTTTGATCATAAAGAAACAAAACTTGAATTCCTTATCCTTGTGAATGTTCTGACTTACATTTGATACAGCAACTAGGTTACTTGAAGTTTTGGAGAAGATCAAAGTAACATTATATTGGCCTGAATATAAGATGGCCTCAAAACTGAGGTGTGATCCTCATATTTAGCACAGACACAAGAAGTTGTCCAAACTTTAACAATTAAACCTGCTATGCTGTTCCACAGCAAACACTGCTTTTGGCCTCACACCAGACCCTGCACATCGCCCTTCTGCATGGCCTAATATTATCCTGCGTCTGCCCAGCTTGATGCATGCTCAATTTCTCCCCAGCTGCCCCACAAGCTCCTACAGCTTACTGCATCCTCCCGTCCTTACGTGTTCCCAGCCCCCATGCAGTGCTCCCACACCTCTTTGGCTGCACAGCTGCATCCTCATTTCCTGCGTTGTCACCCCCCCCATCCACATGGCAACTCACCCCCCAGCTGTGCCTCCTACCCTTGCCATCTGCTTAGCACGGAGACCACTTGCTGCTGAGCACCGGACCCAGCACGATCATGTTAATCCCACTAGCCTAAACCAAACTGCAGACCTTTCCTCTTTGCTGCTCCTCCTGCCTGCCCCTTCTCAGGCTAGGTGTGGATTTGGCAGGGAGGCTAACGGGGTCGTAGCTCTGTCTTCCCCCATTGACACAGTAGGTGGTTTCCGACTGACAGACTCCTGGAGCTCCTGCCCTGGCTGTGCAGGGAGGTCCACTGCCTGCGGCAGGTCTCCTAGGTGCCTATGTGGTATAGATACACCATATGTTATCATCGAGTGACTTGGATTCCCCCTCCCAAAGTTCATTTGTCAGGAGAGGATAGGCTAAGACAACAGTTCATTCTATATTCAGGCCAATATGCATAGAAGACCAGTGTGTTAATTTGTGGGGAAGTACAATTAATTCTATTACCAGATTCTGGTTAAAGTGTACATTGAAAAATCTTCCAATCTACAAATTTGTCACAACTTTTTTGTGGATCATAACCTCCTTTTGACTACATTGGCAGCTCCATTGAAGTCTTTGGAGTTGGTCTTCATTTATTTTTGTTGCAGAAAAAGACTTTGGTCTCAAGTTCCAAATAACTGTTTCATTTCTTCACTCGTGAACTGGAAAGTTCCTCAAAAGAGAGGAACTAAAATTAAGCTGATTCTTTGAAGGCCTGTGTATGTTCCCACTCATGGGATTGTTGTCCTCAAGCTTTGTCCCATGAGTTGGAATGAGTCAGAGACAAATCTAAAATAATAAAGGTCCTTAAAGAAACACCTTTTCTGTCACTGGGTATCTTTAAAAAGATTAGTGGTTTCATACAAAACTTGGGGGGAGTGGGGGGGAGGTGGTCTTACAAAATGTTTGTGATTTAAGAATGTATTATAATCTGCTATTCAAAGATTATAGGTTTTGAAAAGTAGCAGATTTCCATCTTGATCTGCCAGTATTTCTTTCCTCTTTCTAAGACAAGGGAAAAGTTATGGGGAGGAGGGAGGAAGAGGCATAGACAAAGACATACTCTGTATATGCATTTCAAATGGAAATCTCAATCCGAAGCATTCCTAAAATGCACATGCAGATATTAAAGAGGCACCTCCCCTTCCCCCTCTCGCCCTCCCTGCCCCCAGCACACTGCGAAACACGCAGCCTTGCCTTCCTGCTTCCTCCCCATGCCATGCTGGGGCTATTGCAACGATTATTTATTTTCACACCGGTTGCACCCGCACATTGCTCTCAGCTCCTTTTTCCGAGCAGTTTGCTCCCTGCGTGTCCAGGACGCGGAGCCCAGCCTCCGTGGAGCAGAGCGGGCAGCTGCAACAAGGGCCACGAGACTGTCCAGCCTCCTCTGGCTGCCAGTGGGGAAGGATTCGTTTTGTTTTTCGGGGCGGTGGTGTGAGGCTGAAGCAGCTGCGGCCTGGTGCTCCTCGCCCGGCTCCGGCTGGCCCCGCTCCACCTGTCCAGACAGCTGCCGGCTTCCCTGGTGCTGCGCGGGGGCAGCCGGGCCGGCGTGGGGGCTGCAGCCCTGCGCAGCCACCCGGCCCGGCCCGGCTCTTCCCGGGCCGCCCCGGTCTCAGGTGCCTGCGAGCCAAGGCGCGCAGCTGCGCCCGCAGGCACCGAGGCCGGCGGCAGCTGCGGGAGCCACCCACGAAACTGGGGGCTGCCACTTTGCTAGGGAAAGGCCAAATTCGGCACTTGCCGGTCCTGCCCCTGGTTACGCTGAAGGCTGCCATTGCATCTTCCTCCACGCTCCCCGGCACGGCTGCAGACCTAACGGTTGGCCTTTTCCGCAATGGATGGCTCCGGTTGTGGTATCTAGAGTAGCAATGGTGCTCGGATGCTTAAAAAAAGCTGTCAGCCGCTTCTGACAATGACAGATTGTTCAATACCCTGTAATCACAGATGCCCAGTTGCTACTGTACATTACCAGATTTTGAATTTAGAGCTGTTCTTGCCAACACATCTTATATGAGCATCATATGCCTCCTTTAGCTGAGAGTTCGATGCACAGTTCGTCATGCCCTGCAACGGGCCGTGATCCTCCCGGAGCGACTGGCTGCGAGCCTCCCTCCTGAGCTGAGCCAGACCTCCCCATTCACAACACTTGCATCCTGCAACGTAGTGTGAGGAGCACGGGTGTTTCCAGGGTTGGGCTGGTAACCTAAGCTGTGAGATTTCTGTTATTCCTATGACAAGTATTTTTTAGCAGAGGATAAATTTACAGGAGAATTTTACTTGTCATTAAAAATGATCGGAAATGTGTACATTTTATTAGAATGCATACATACATACATATATATACAATAATCAAAATGAGCTGGTATACCAGAGAATATGAGCTGTGCACCCCTCAGACAGTCAAAATATGTAACTACTGCTTTCCATGTAGATTTTCAAACATACAGTTGTATTTCAGGACTTAAAAATTTTCATTTTGATAACTGTGTATGTGCATGTGTGTGTGCATGTGCGTGTGTATGTACAAACACCACAAGCACAGCATTAATTCCTTTGAAATCAGAAGCTGCCAAAAGCCATCTTCATATGTTCTGAAGTAAGTTCTTTGTTTGATGCCTCCTGTAATCTGACAGAAACTTTGCTGTTCTCCATCAATGCCTGAGGGGAAAGATGTGAGGTGTAATTTCAGGGCGTATGTGGATCTGTTCATCCTGAGCAATGCATTTTAAGAGTTGCAGCAAATAGTGTAAAGAAACCTACAGGTATTACATTAGACCAGCTGAACCTAATTTTATTTTTAAGTTTTATTCAGAAGCATCACATAGCAAGTAAACTTCAAAATTTAAGTTTAGTTACAAACTAGTTGTTTCTTATTTTTTTTTTCCAGTCCCCTTTTGCTTTCTTTTACGACCACATGAAACTTGAGAAGCCATCTAAAGCTAAATCATTTAGTGGAGTTGGGCAATTCCCAAGTGTCCAACAAGAAGGCCTGGTTTAGGCTGCGATGGCCACTGTCATTCCTGGTGATTTGTCAGAAGTAAGAGATACCCAGAAAGTCCCTTCAGGGAAACGTAAGCGTGGTGAAACCAAACCAAGAAAAAACTTTCCTTGCCAACTGTGTGACAAGGCCTTTAACAGTGTTGAGAAATTAAAGGTTCACTCATACTCTCACACAGGAGAGAGGCCCTACAAGTGCACACAACAAGACTGCACCAAGGCCTTTGTTTCTAAGTACAAATTACTAAGGTATTAAACTCTATTTATCTTTCAGATTATATTATCTATTTTATGTTGGCCGTGTTAAGCCTTGTAAAAGTATATATTTGTGTACGCCTTCAGCTGATTGCAGAGAGGATATGTTAATTAAAGTAGACGTGAGATTGTTTCTAGAATTCTAAATTACAGTACATAAGTTTACAAGCTAATGTCTTTGATTTTGTTTCTTAATTTGTTTTCTGTTTTTGTTTTCTGTTTGTTTGTTTTTTTAATGAGAATAGAATTTTCATTTGTATAAGGAATTGTCACAAGAAAAGAGTATGGACTGAAAAATCTTTTGGCTATGGACTTTTACACAAGTACTTTCCTACTTGCCTGTATACCCCTGTTACAGTAGCTAAAAACCACCAAAAACTAAAGTGTCAATTTAAGAGAAATGGCTCGTGTTTTGCTATATTTTAATTTGTCAAACTGTCTTTGTAGTGTCATGCTTTCAGTTAAAAGGTTCTGTTGCAAAGCAACCTTAGTGTAGTATTTAGCTGCCATTAAAAAATGAACACATGTATCTTTTTGATCAAAATAATTACTTACAGAATATATCTGTGTTTAAAGGCATATGGCTACTCATTCTCCTGAGAAAACCCACAAGTGTAATTATTGTGAGAAAATGTTTCACCGAAAAGATCACCTAAAGAATCACCTACATACACACAATCCCAACAAAGAGGCCTTTAAGTGTGAAGAATGTGGAAAGAACTACAATACCAAGCTTGGGTTCAAACGTCACCTGGCTTTGCATGCCGCAACAAGCGGTGACCTCACCTGTAAGGTATGTTTGCAGACTTTTGAAAGCACAGGAGTGCTGCTGGAGCACCTAAAAACTCATGCAGGCAAGTCATCGGGTGGAGTGAAGGAGAAAAAACACCAGTGTGAACACTGTGATCGTCGGTTCTACACCCGAAAGGATGTCCGTAGACACATGGTAGTGCACACTGGAAGAAAGGACTTCCTCTGTCAATATTGTGCACAGAGATTTGGGCGGAAGGATCACCTAACACGCCACATGAAGAAAAGTCACAACCAAGAACTTTTGAAGGTCAAAACAGAGCCAATGGACCTTCTAGATCCCTTTACCTGCAACGTTTCTGTGCCTATTAAGGATGAGCTGCTTCCGGTGATGTCTTTACCTTCCAGTGAACTGACATCAAAGCCATTTACAAACACTTTGCAATTAAATCTCTACAACACTCAGATTCAGTCCATGCAGAGTTCTGCATCTGCACACCAAATGGTTGCCACGTCATTACCATTGGGAATGCCTTGTCCAATAGATATGGAATCTGTCCACCCTTCTCACCAGCTATCTTTGAAATATCCGCTCAGTTCTACCTCATATGCAATTTCTATGCCTGAAAAAGAACAGCCATTAAAAGGGGAAATTGAAAGTTACTTAATGGAGTTGCAAAGTGGTATGCCTTCTTCATCCCAGGATTCTCAAGCATCTTCATCAAAACTAGGGCTGGATCAACAAGTAGGGCCACTAGATGACGGGTCTGGGGAGGTTTCCCTTTCCAAGAGCTCAGTTTCTATTAGCGAACCTCTAAACACCCCATCATTGGACTTTTCTCAGCTGTTCAACTTCATACCTGTAAATGGCCCTCCCTATAATCCTTCCGTTTCAGTGGGAAACCTTGGAATGAGTTATACACAAGAGGAGGCACATTCTTCTATGACTCAACTTCCACCACAAACACAGGATCCACAAGATCCTAGCAATAGTATAGGTCTTGGGTCTCTGCACTCATTGTCAGCAGCTTTCACAAGCAGTCTAAGCACAACCACCACCCTACCACGATTTCATCAAGCTTTCCAATAGGATGTACAAAGCTGGCTTATTACTGTCTATTTGTAGAAATGCCTTAGGTGACCATTTTTAACTTAGTGCCTATGATAAGACATTATAAATTCTCTGCTTTTGTACAGTACCGATCTCATGAAGCCAGTAAGAAATTTAAATTAACTTTTTAAAAATGTTTTGAAAGTGTTTATTCTCAACTGTTTACTTTGTTTTTTAAAAAAGTCTCATTGTATTGTTTTCATTTTCACTGCCAATTGACACACACTTAAAATATTCGATAGAAAGTCATCCCTACCAAACTTTTTATGCTCATACTTTTAAAAAACTTTTTCAACTGTATCAGTCATTCTGTTTTGTTGATTTCAGTGGTAGAATTGCCATTTTTACCTTTTATGTATTTTAATATTTGCAAATAATCCAGTTAAAATATATATCGCACAGATTCCTGAAGATTTGGGGAAAAAAATCCCCCAATCCCTTCCAAAAAAAACCCCTTCCCAAATGGCAACATCTGATCTGTTCTATTATGACAAATCTAAATTTTTTAAATAGATATATAAATCAGATTTTTCTGAAAACTTGTGTGTGTATATATAGAAGTCCATATATACACATGTACATATATATAACATTTTGACTTGTATTGAAGTCATTATAAAAAGTATTAAGAATTTGGCCATTTTCTGGCTTAAATTGCTGTGGCCTGTTAGAAATATTGAAAGAAATTTAGTTTAATTTTCTAGAACCATGATTTAACAGAATTTGAGAAAATCTCTGCTTGCTAAATGACAAATGTTTCCAGTTGAAATTGGAACTGTGTTGTGCTTTCATGACTCTGGTAGAGGGAAACAGGCAAAAACAATGGCTGATCTTGAAATATAAAAGTGTTGTAATTTAGTAATGCAGAATATTTTGTCGCAGTTTTTGTTTTAATTCTTAACTTGCTGTTTTTTCTCTTTAGTAGCACAGAAAGAGTACTGCATAGGAACCTTCCAATAGTGTATTCACATTTGTAGGCATCAGTCTTCTCCCAGCTGCCACCGCCAAAGGGTGGATCAAGTCCAGCCAGAAAGTGTTTATCTATTGTCAGTTCAATACTAGTGTGCAGTCAGAGAGTGAATGTAAATTTTGAAATACTTTTTTTTTTTATTGGAATGATCTTTTCAGTTGTGTTACATGGTGTGTTATGTCCTCCTAAGCAACAAGTTAGATGTTAATCACACTTTCTACACCTGGGTACTTGGTTAGGGATGTTTTGCCCGTCGCCAAGATTTAAAGACAGGACTCTTAGGAGTGAAGTAAAAGCATATTGCTTACACCACTTTTACCTAATACAGTATATTCTATTCCCCAACCCCTAATAACCAAAAGAGGAAAAAAAAAAAAACTGTGATGCATGAAAGCAAACTAGATTTGCTGTAATTCAATACTAACATTCTTTTCCTTGTCATTTTTGTACAAGGAATTAAAAAATAGAAATCAAGTACATTAATATTGCTCAAACAATAATGAGGGTTCTTATAAGGTTTTAAGTGGTTAAACTAAACATATACTTCACAGAAACAAAAGTTGCTCCCATTTAAGGAGCTTATGCTCCAGATGTTTTATCAGTAGCTCCTACTTTTTTTTTTAATTCTAGGAGCAATATGCAGGTGTAGTTTTACTATTTTATACATATGTGTATTTAAATTTTATTACTGAAAGATAACATTTTTATAAATGTGTTTGTGTTCCAAAGGCATTAAAATAAGGATGTATTAATAAGGAAAATACCTTTTCAAATTCTGCAAACTACTCCTAGATTTTGGGCTTAGGAGCGTATTATCTCAAAGTGGGCTTTTAGCTCTGCTTCAGGACTGCTTCCTCTGGTTTCTATGAAACAGATTGCTTGCTTACTTACATTTTTAGTTGAATGATTTGTTCAATATTGCTTTTTTCTCGTCACCTCTTTAAAGGAAAGAAAAACACTTACAGACAAACAGAGCAGAAGGCAAGTGGAACAGAATGTAATTCTAGTTTAAATCAGCAACCACAAAAGCACATAGGAGGAACTTGGTTTTATTCTCGATCTCTTACATCAATTTGAGATGAAGGTAAATGGACTTGGCTCCTCCAGTGGGCTATGTCCTGTGTGGAACTGAGCACCTGCGACTGCCCTTGGAGCCCAGGGGCATAGCGAGGGCTCAGCGTCTCCCGGTCTGCCCATCGTGTCCGAGACTGTCAGGCAGCGGAGGCGCTTGCAGTCTTGATGGACAGGGCTATTTGCTTGGGGCACCCTACGGCTGCACATACGCACGTCGTGAATTTCAAATCTGTCAGGAGTTTCTGTTCTGGCGCAGAGGAAGCTACTTCTTCAAGTGTTGCAAATTAGTTTAATCTTTACTGCCACTGCCAGTGCAGGATATTCTGACAGACTAATCGCTGCATTGCTGAAGGGATTTCATGTGCTGTATCTAACATTTAGCAAAAGACAGTGCCATCTGTTTATCAGTCTCAGTTGCTGATTAGACTTGATAAAAAAAACAACAGACACTTTGCCAACACCCATTTCTTAGTACATAGCCAGAATCTCTACTCCTTTCATAGTGCCTTAGCTTCCTGACAAGGGATTGACATTTCACTTCAGAGTTAGACATTTCACTTGAGAAATAGGGACCTCAGACAAGATATTGAACCTCATTCAGTCAGGGTTTCAGTCGGTGGCTACGTTGCGTGTGTTTGCCACTGAACTAGGATGCATGGTTATGTGGAAGCGGATTGACACTGTAAGCAATATTAACATTTTAGTGCTTTCGAATCTTATTTAGGCAGAGGCGTTATTGGTCACTACTAAAATGTCATTTTTTAAACCCTGTTTTCTAGATTTCACATTGATTCTTTGAGAGAGGGGGGAGGGCTGGCTGATCATGCACCACTCTTTGTGCAACTTCTAAACTTCTAGTAAGGTGTTTTTTTTATATATATATATATATATTTGTGTACTTGTTGCTTGTGCTTTATTTAGTAGTAAATTGTGGAATAGAGTGATTTATTGTTAATTTGGCAGTAGCGGTTTTTAAAAACCATATACTGACTGAAACATGAGCCAGAGCTGATTGCTTTATTAAGCTAATAATGAATGTTAAGAGTACATATTTTCAGGATCATTTGCCTAGTGAGCTAAACATGTATTATAGGCCAATATTTTTTAAAATAAAGCTTGGTCAACCTCTATGTTACACATATTACAAGATATAGCACTTTCAAAAAGAAAACCTAAACCTTTAAAGAAAATTTCTTACAGGTTATGCTTTTTATTATAAAACCTTTTATTATAATTTGTTTCAAGTGCCATTAGATTACGTATATGTAGGCCTTTGGTATAATGCTTTGTGTACAAAATGGTAGACATTGTAATTTTAAACAGGTACATTTTTACAGTGTTTTCTTATCAGTTTGCTATATTGCACAGAACCAGTGTGTCTTTCTTAAGGGTTTTACAATGGTTTTTATTAGGTTTACATGTTTCAAACTACACTGTCTTCTGCTGCCATTTTGAATACCAGTCAAAAAAAATTAGGAGTTCATCCTCACTGATTGTAAACTGTGTCCTCTGGAGTTTCAGATGATAAACTATTGCAAAAATATTTAACATGCAGTATTCAACATAGATTTTTTTATCATATCCTATCATCACTATGCTGCTGTCTGAAGTTAACTTAGGGCCTGATCCTGCATCCCTAAACGTCAAGGGGAGCAGGATTGCATCCTTGGTTATGTCTGTCTCATACACTGGTTTAGCAGCTCCTCCTATATTCTTCTCAGTCTATAGATAAGCCTCTGAAATACATGTACTTTTCTGCTATGGTGTAACTTGTATAGACTTAGCTGCCCATCCTGCATCTTCCCAGTGTACAAGTAAAACCACAGCCAACTTAGCATTACACCCAACAAAGAAATAATGCCACAGTAATTCAAAGTGTGTTTGGATAGTCCCAAAGTTTTTATGTAATAAGGGTGTCTTATTTTGTTGGAAGGCAGTGTCTTTTGATAACAGTTATCTAGCCCTGGAAGTGACACAGAACTGTTGCTAATCATATGTAAACACTTTTCAGTATAAGCTTCAGTGGTACAGTTGAACCAGAGTGAATGTTTATCTCCTCAGAAACACTCCTGCAATATTGTTATATTGGATCATGCTGCTAATGTAACTTGGGATACAACTCCTCTCATGGTGCTACAAACCTCCCTGTCTCATTCAGATGTATTTTTACCCATAGAAAAAAGGACTATACTAGACCTATAGTTGTATGATATATTTTTATACTGTGACTTAATTTGTCATTAATGAACTTTGTACAACACCACAATGTATTCATATGCACTTGCAAAAGTAAAATTTCGGACATGCAAATTTAAACGCTGACAGCCCAGCTCTTGTTCACAAAAGTAGATGACTGTTAGTTAAAATAAAATGTGGGCTTTTTATATGGTGTGGAGTGAAGAACATACTATATGTTACTAAAAGCCTTTGACTTTAGATAAAAACTGGGAAAGTATATTGGGGAATGATGACACACCCAAACCTGACTTGGATTGCTGAAATTATATTTTTAGCTAGTGAAAAAATTGTTTGGACTTGTATGCTAAAATGTTTTAATGATAAAAGTTTTGAGTCAAAAATAGAGAAAAATGAACACAGAAAACCCTGCATTCCAGACTGAATTTGTATATGTTTCTTGCATTTAAAATTTGCTATCCTGTGATATGGGAAATTGAGTTGCTTATCATGTATATGTACTTTAAAATGTATTCACAAACTACTGTTGTATTTGTATAAAATATAGACAAAAAGATTGCATATATATTTTTGTGTATAAGCTCTGTAAAATAGCAATCACATTATGAAGCTGCAGCAGAACTTCATTTTAAACATTCACATCCAAAGAAACAGACTATTTATTGTCCACATACCCTGATTATAAAATATACCTTGCTGCTATTAAACAATAGTGCTGCAGCTTCTTGTGGCCTACAGTGTTATGTTTGCTGTACAAAAATATGTGAACTCCACAAAATATATCAATAAAATTACAGAATGGTTTTAGTTAATGAATAACTTATGCCTGGCATTTTAATAGATAATCGTGATCTGCATGTTTGGAATTACAATAAGTAATTGTAGAGTACAGGAATTACAATAAGTAATAATAGAATACATCCAGTTTGCTGGGTGTAATTACTTTGATTTTGCAAAGGTATAACTATTTCTAATTTATGACTGGTAAAATGTCAGTTTTTCAGAAAATCTTACAGCATAAATATCTGCGTTTCATGATTTCATCAAGGAACAAATTGGATGATGCTAATTTATCTGTGACAAGACAGATCTGAATTGAAAGACGCGATTGAGCTTGCCATCAAATTGCACTTTGGAACTTGCTGTAAGAAACTGGAAGGTGAGTTTGGGGTTTTCACAGTGGGACTGGTCATTTGGGAGAAGAAGGTGAGTGATTCTCCATCACTTTACATTAATGGAAATAATTTATATTATTGTTATAGTTTTATGGTAAAATATACAGGTGTGGCATGTTTTGGACACAATGTATATGTCTCTGAAATGTTACTGGGAGAAACTTCTTTATATTGCCTTGTCCCACAGACCTCCCGTCTGCCTGGAACATTGCAGCTGAAGCCTCACTAAGAAGTCTGGCTCCAGTGCGTTGAGACAAGAGCAGCCTACACAGAACTGCAGACAATTGCCTCTGTGCTGGTTCCACGTAGTTGTTTCACTAGCATAGGCCGTTTGCCAGGAAAGTAAGAGACTAGCATTTGCCATGTGGCTGTTTCAAATTCATGTTTCATTTGCTTTCATGACTGTATTTTGTTAATATCCTCAGCACTGTCTGTGTTTTCCTGCTGTTGTGTTCCTCTCTTCAAATTCTTTATTTTTTAGATTTCTTCCTGTATCCCAGTCTGAGATAAATTATTGTTATGGAGAACTGTTGGCTTTTGCCTTCTCCCTACAAGGAATTTTTCCTTCCTTGTTATCCCTGCACCTTTCCTCTGAACAGACTTACCACTTCTGTGTCACAGGCTTCTAACTTGTTTGGAAGGGTTGGCCATATTATATTAAGTATCAGTCAAAAGCTCTACAGAAGCAGGAGGATGAGGTTCCTGTCATCATCTGTTTATTGTCCAAATTTGCTTGATCGGTATAGAAGGAAGATGAAGAAAAATCCATAGTAGGCCATTTAGGTATTAAAGGCTCTGCAAAACCATTTATTTCCCCCACAGACAGAAAACCACCCCGTTGTTTTGCTATCATTGCTAGTCTTGTCCACCATTGCTGAACTGGTACATCCTCCTTCCACACTGACATCCCCTGGAAACTTTGTCAGTCTCTGTGATAAGTGGAATATGGCTGCATGGATGGATATCTATGTTATATCCAGAGATAAATCTTGGCGGAGTCCCTCTAGAGCTTTTCCTGTTATCTTCAAGGGCTTCTTCCAAGACTTGGAGGAGGAGTTGGATATGGACAGTTGTACTGTCCAAAGAATACAATTCTAGCCATGACTAGAACCTTGAGTCTTCTTATGCATCATGTGAACTGGCAGGGCCCAACAGGGAAGGGTATTTTGTGTGTTTTCCTTTCAACATATTCGTACTGCTTAAAAGAACAACTAAATTCTTCCTTCTCTAATAACCAAGTAGGTACAAAGTCCAGCTGCCCCATCTCTATTCCTGGAAGAGTAGAGCCAAATAAAATGGTAAGTTAAGGATTTTTCTTATGTGGTGAGGGACTCTCAAGCTCTATGAGTTCATTTTTCATCTTGCTTCTTCCTTAGGGAAGGAAAGGGATTATGCATTGTTGAAAAAGACTTCTGGAAAGATCACCGGAGCTGTACTGAACCACAAGCATTTTCCCCCCTCTCTCTCTCTGTTCTGGCCACCCTTTCCAAAACTCACATTGGGAAGTACAGTAGAAAGGCAACATCTTGAGTAAAGCTGTGAGGAATGAGACCCCAGTGTCCTCCGTATATCTGGTCTCACTGTCCTCCAGGAATGGAAGAGAAAGACTATTCTAGTTTCCCCCTTCACTTCCCTTTTTTTCGTTCTCACGTATAAGCATGCCCTGGAATGAAGAATGTTTATCAGAGAAGTCTAAAACAGTGATCCAGAGCTGCTGCTGGAGTAGCAGGAGCTGAGCAGCTACATGGTGTTGGCTTCCCTGCTTTGCAAATCAAAACGTTGTATTAAATCGGATAGAAATTAAGTTTGCCAAAGTGGCAGTTGCTGTAGTTGGCACAGCAAGACTTTGTGATCATAAACAGGCAGCAAGTAGGTCAGCAAGATAAGCTCTATAATAAAACTTAGTCTGTGCTTAAAAGTGTTTTAGAGGATTAACTGCTGCATATCATTATTAGCTACGGCCTTTAGCAAAGAAACAGCAACTCTTTATTTCCATTTTTAACAACAGTGGATATAGTGATGTTAAAAATGACAGACCATGGAAGTGGTATGAAGTAATATGTTCCAGCTCGTGTATTATGTCCCAGGTAATTCAATACAAACTTTCTCTACCACTAATCAGTACAGTGTGTAACACCTTGCCCAGTATTTTATTTTACAAATTTATACTTATTTGTTGTAAAGGCTGTATGTCTTCAAGGAAAGAATGTTTTCAGAGGGACATGTATTTTAAAAATGTAATTAACAGCTGTGTACTCTTCAATGTCATGCTCACTTAACTACCTTGTCTCCTTCAGGGATATCTGTGCCATAGGATCACCAGCTACAAAGCTAGTTTGCCTAAGAGTGGACTGAAAAAGATACCAGCTAACAGCTGAGCACTCTGAAAACAGGACTATAACAATGCATACTGTGGTTGGTTTAGAAATCATTTGCATGGATCCTTCATAATTTGTGCATGCCACTAATTTTAACTGTTGCACTAAACTGCAATGTATAGAGAAGAATGATTTGTTGTGTCATTTTCATATAATCCGTCTGAACTCTGCTTGACGCATGTAAAATAATGAAGATTACTAGAATAGTGACAGTTTCAGAAAATCAGTATATTGCTTAAGTTTTTATATATTTATGTGTGTGTATTTATATATGGGGGAGAGTTAAGCAATCAAACCTGCAGAAGTTGAGAAATTTGTTTTGTTTTGTTTTACATCAAATAGTTTAAGTCAAAAGTTTTTGTGTTTCACAAGTCCAAAAATGGGTCACGTGGTTTATAAAGGTATCTCCTAGTTAACACATTTGGTTTCCCAAGCAAGTTGGAAGAGTTTCTCCCAAATACTTGATTAATCTATGAGAGACAGCAATTTATCTGCGGGGTGCACAAACTTCTGCAAGGAAGGTGTTTGTCATCTATCCTTATGTAGTATTAGATACAATTTCAGTAGAAAAGTTCTGTAGACTGTGCAGTTGAAATTAAGCTCATCTCAGGCTTATTGCTTTTGTATTAAATTGTGACACACAGAGTCATGGGTGAATCCTTAAGCCTCCTCACAAGTACTTAAATTGAAGGTGAAAATAAAATATAGAATCTGTATGGGTAGGGGGGCATGCCATAATCAAGCAACATGCAAGCTATAACATAAGAATATCAAATATCAAACAAACACTAATGACAAGTAAACATAGACTGAAACCCCAAACTCACTGATGTCTGTCGTCACCTAAAAACTGTGTTTCCTCTTTTACTTTGTCAGTGCATGGCTTGTTATGCCAGTAAAGTACTACAGGATTTCTCAATAGTTTTCTGTGCTTCATTCAGCTTAGGCATGTTTTTCTTCAGCAGTATTTTTACAGCAAGCTTCTGCCTGTTCACTGATGCAAACCACATAACCATGTAGTCAAACTGTATGAAACATTTTAATCAGGCAGGTTTAATACCCTTTAACTCATGGCAGCCTCTGATAATTTGCTGTGGCCCACCAGAGTGCCCAGATTATTATTTCAAAGCCACTGAATTTAGCTGGTCCTCCTACCTCCTCCCCTGTTTGCAACACCCTATAGATGTGGTGTTTGCAGGGAGCTCCCATGCTTGCTGCGGTTGTGTGTTTTAAAGAGTAGTGGAACTGGAGCTGGGTATTATCTGTGTTCATGGGACTGTGTAAGCTGCTGGGATAGACTGGCCGCCTTATACATCATATGATCAGCATCCTCCCCTTCAACATAGGAATTCAGCCCTAGACATCAGCATTAAATCTGTTCTACCTGGGAAAGCAGCTATCACCAAGTGGTAGAATAGCACTAACATTATCCCCTAGGCCCTTTGCTACAGTGGTCCGTTTTTCTTATTAAGCATTAAAGCTGTTTTCTAGTCCCTAAGCTACAAGTCTCAAATTCCACCATTACTCTTTATCTCCCTGTGACCCAGCAAGGCTATTAATCAGCTTTGCTACAGGGGCAAGACTGCAAAAACAATCTTGGACAATTTCACTGAAAATACTGCATAAGGGGCCAGCCATATGACAGCAGTAAACCTGCCTGGATAGCAACTTGCCTTGCCTGGCCAGAAAGTATTGCTATGCATCAGAGCCTGTATTTCACATTATATCATCTTTATACTTAAGTTTAGATTCTCTTACCTTGTTTCACAGTGCTCTTTTGCAAGTGTGATATTAATGCACAGCAGCAGGTCCCAGATTGTGATCCCTGGTCCATGAGGCCACAATAAGTTGGCTGTGAAACCTCATCTGCCTTGCTAGTGCCTTCAGTTAAAACCTCAGTGCATTGTGGTAATGAGAACCTTTGCTTCCTACTCTTGAACACACAGAGTAACCTTACTGGGGAGGAAAAAAGTAACAGGCAACTGTTTGGCAATGTGTGTTTGAAACTTGATCTTGTTATTTATAAACTAGGGTTTAATCTTTGTAAGTGTTTATTATTATGGCTCTGTTCTAAAGATCAACTGTAAAATAGTGTCACAATTCTTGCAGAAGTAGTTGTTCTTTGCATTCTGACTTCTTTAATGAAAATTTGTTTGTATTTGCTACTCCAAGGTGTCATTTGTTCCACCAAAACAACCAAACTCTACATATGAACTGGATTCTTTTCTGGCCTGTGCTTTTAGTCAGAAAATGATTAAGCAGTGGCCTAACCTCAGAGCAAGCTGTGTGTATGGACTGGCTTCAAATAATGGTATCACTTTCACCTGTGCAATTGATTATATCAGAACTGCTTTCATGCAACTCAGAATATCATCTGAGGTCAATGAGGTGTGACTGGAAGCAGCATTTGGACTGTAAAATGCTATACGAGTAAGAAAGAATGTAGCTTGATCATCAAATCCTAAACTGAGATCACAGGGACTGACAGTAAATGGAAAAAAAAAGAAAACTTTGATTTAAAACTGGGGGAAAAAAATCTCAGGAAACACTAAGATACAGGCTGAGGAACTATGGGTTTTTTTCAAAGTAGGACTGTAATTTAAGTACTCAGGAGATAAATTTGAGTCCTTTAGCAAGATTATAAAGTAATTTAGTAGAGACACAATGCTACCTTTATACTGTAAAGCAGTTCCTAGAAGCCAGTGAATACCCGGGCCTTGAAGGGTTTGGTGTATTGTACACCAAACAAATGCCCAAAGAAATAAAGTAATGATTGTGGAGAAGAATACAATTATACACTCTTAAACTCTCTAAAATCAGTTCCAGATTCCAGTTCTGTCCATTTCACATTTCAAGCAAAAATTTTCCACTTAAGAACCACAACAGTAGTGTACCTTGATCAAAATCAAATTCTACTTGAAGAGTAAGGGACAGAGGTGTTTGGTATGTATCCTTTGTTGTGCCCTGTTATATCCATATCAGTTCCTTAGACTGTAAGTCCCTCAGTATCAGGGCCATCTTCTTCTGTCATGCACAGCAATGAACAGTAAACGTAACTAGCAGTAATAGCTAACAAAGAGTTCTTGATATATGATTGAAATATAAACAGGTCTATTCAGCAGGACTGATTCTGTGTTCCTTCTCAGCTTGAAGCACAGATTAGGTCGAGCAGCTGTTGCAGCATCAGATACACAGATATGTTTTACTTGTAGAAATACGACACGCAACCCTGGAACATACCCATTGCAGCCACAGGTTGTTGTGGCTGTGATATACTGCAGCTTTTGGGACACAGACAGTATATTCCCCTGTTGTCATTTTTAAAAGCCTCTGATACACATTTGTTCTCAATGACACTTTAAGCAGCCAGGGAACTCAGACATGCCTAAGTTTGCTGCTAATGTATTCTGGTTCATACAGCTTCCTTTTTCCTTGCATTGCTGTTGCAGTAGTAGTGACATGGGAGCTGCCTGGCTGGAGGCCTCCTTGGATGCCTGGTGCTGTGCTGTGGGTGGCCCTGAGGGAAGGGGGCTGCTCCCCCTGGCAGCATGGGCTTGCAGCCCTGCTCTGCTCCGCAAAGGGCTGCACTGCGCCCTCCCCCCCCCCCCCCCCCGGCCCACAGTAACAGTGGAGCTGAGTGCAGCTGTGAAGTACAACAAGGACGTCCTCCAGTGATCACGTCTCATGGGACATACTGTGCCGTGTCATTGACTGCCTTACAGGAAAGTCACGTTTATTAAGAATATAAGTCTGGTTGGTTTTAAATGTGCTTTAATTGCATTCACATTGAAAGAAATTCCATGTCCCCCTCCTCCAGCCCTCAGCAATTGGCTTGAGAAAAGAGAATAAGTTGAATTAAGTCTCTTTAGATCCCAAAATATGCCCCTCTTCATGTTCAAAATTGAATTCAGTAGATTCCCAAAGAACAATGCAACACCCATGCCATGAATTCCTTGCTCTCTCCATGACTTGGGTTTAGGAGTCAGCATCACTATAGGCTGAAACCCAAGATGAGAACAGAAAGGTTTTTAGCAGAAAAGGGTAACAAGAAAATTACTAAAAAAGGGACAACCAGAAGGAATGGGGAAGATGTGGATTTTGAAAAAATGATATGAAAGGTCTACCCTATCCTCCCAAATAAGACTTCAGACAAAGAAATCTGGGCACAGTCCTAAAAGTGACCCTCTGTTTTATGAGCTCATATTTTGTTACTGTGTTCTGCAGCATTCAAAATCCCTGTGTATGCTCCTATAATTGTCTGTCTGCTTAACAGCCCCACTCTCAGACCCTTTTTCCATACATCCTTCTTCCCACTCCCTCAACCAGCTTTCCCTTCCAAGCCTCTCTGCTACCTTAATCTAATGAAAAGAGGCTGTAACAAGTACACTTCTTCCATGAGAAGGCTGAAGTTCTTGGAGAGTTTGTAGCAGGGATTGTCTCTGCTGTTTTTATGTAGTATATGTAGGCACAGAAGCCTATGCCAGAATTAGTGCCCCTAATCACCCTCAGAAAATAACAATAACAAAGAGAACCTTCCTCTCTCCAATATAGACTCATCTGTTTATTGCAGTCTGTCCATCACAACTCACCTGCCTGAAATACATTTTCTGTGAAATTTTAAGTGAAGACTTTTGCATAAAAGTGTAAAATGACAGTGCTACTCAGAAAAAGACTATAAAACACCCACTGTCCCCATGGCTGCTTACTTTACTGCATACTTAAAATTACACTAAGGCTCCTTTGGTCTTTTTTCCCCTCAAAGTGTCCCTAAGTAGCTGGTGTTAATGCAGTGCCTCGGGCAGCAGCAGGATATTACCTGGTTGTGCCGTATACTTGTGATGGCTGATCCTAGAATAGAAAGATCCCAGGGTGCGGTAGCACCAAAGGTATCTGTGGACCTCATTTACTATTAGATGCCCTTCTGATAGGGGCAAGGAAAGAGGCACCTTCTGTTGTCAGGAAGTCCCACTGGCAGCAAGGGCTGTTGACAGCCCCCTTGCAACCCTAGGTCTTTGCACTCTGCTATATAACAACTCCTATAATGTATTATTAACACCTATTTTATCTAAATCCTCCCCAACTAATTTGTCCCACATTAACAGGTGATAACCCAGATTCCCCATTCTCACTCATCTCTGGTCCAAGTTCATAAGTTTGCTTCCCTGTGAATTGCAATAACAAACTTCTCTCTTGACAGTCTCAAGTCTCAGTACCAGATAAGATCGCCATCTCTGAGTAGCTATGGAATGATGCCTTTGAAACCCTCTGGCTGAGCTGATCTAGAGTTCAAATAGGGTCAGAAGATGTCTTTGGGACATTAGGTTTTCCTGTTTGGGTAAACAACTGAACCCTTCCCAATCTCTAACTCTGCTTGTGCATGTTCTGAGCGCTGCTGAGACCTCCCTCAAAGCATCCACGCTGCATCCTACTCATCCAGTGAAGGAGAACAAGAGGAATAGAAAACAACGGGAAAACATTGCAGGAACTGTCTGCAGAGCTACTGCTGCCCAAAGGTAAACTCTGGAGGAACAGGCACCACCAGTCTTTGAAGTCCCATGCAAGATCAGTGTCAGATGTCAGCAAAACTGACATCCGAGTGAAGGTTGTGAGGAGGCGGGAGGTAGGGTCAGGTTTTCCAAGACATTTAATTGTCTAAAGTACAGAAAAATACTTCCTGAAATGTTCAGACTATTTAGCTGCATAAGTGCCAAAAGAGTGCTCCAGTGCATGGGCAGTACAGCAGGTACCTTACACTGAGGCAGTTAGCATAAGCATTATGAATATGTGACAGGGTCAAGAGAGCAAAAGCCACTCTGAAAAAATATTGAAACCAGGAAGGCAAAGCTATGTTTGTTTGATTTCTACCAGAACAGCTCCATAACTTTAGCAGTAATTTTACTAAACAGATTCTAGAAATAAAACACCCATCTGTACTAACTGCATGGGATGCGATGGGAAGACGAGACAAAAATCTCTACGCATAATGCTAGTTACTATATCCAGCAGGTGAAACAGAGCAATCATTTGTCTTTATCCTGCTATTAACCTGGCTGCTGTATATGGACAGCCTTGAGCAGCTAAACCAGTCCCCTTGTTCCAGTCATGTTTAAGTGGCAGTTCTCTATGAACTCACTTTAATACAGTTATTCCTGCCACAGGCTAATCAAATGCTAGCACTCAGTATTTCAGCTGCTTCCCAACAGTAACTTGGAGTTGTTCAATGCATCTGACAATGATCATTCTTGCCTGGTGCCGTGTGAAATGCATTCACCAATCTCTGTGGTTCATTTACTGCTGGGGCACTTTGCTGGAGGCATTCAATGGACAGAGTATCTTTCTTTTCTCCAGAGCTGACAAATTATGTGAAATACATGTGAGTTACTATATTTCAGTTTAGAAACCATTTGCCTTGATGTTCTAGAGATTTACTTAAGGGTTGGAGAAAAATGTTTTCAGCTGAACCTGATTGGGATTAAACTAGTTGTGACAGATGCAATTCATCTGGGAGATGTGAAAAGGGAATAAAACAGGCTTTGGAAGGTGCTATAGAGTTCTTTCTGTCAGGGGGGCTTTCTAGTCTTTTGTCTTAGTGATTGCCTCTTCTTTTCTACATTTCACTATGCCATCACCTATCCCTCTCAATCGCTTTCTTCCTTTGGTGCTTTCCCCATCTGTGGATTTGCGACCCTGCAGCAGCCCCTTAGTGATCCCTGGTAAAGATGGAAAAAACTTCTTGGGGGGAACCCCTTCACGCAGGACTCACCGCCTGCCCCCACGCCTGGCCTGGTGCTCCATAGATTGGGACCAGCTCTGCTTCCTGCAGCCCCTAGGCTCTGGGGGCTTCGGCTCTGTCTACAAAGCTACCTACCATGGTGCAACTGTGGCTGTGAAACAGGTGAAGAAGAGCAGCAAAAACAGGCTGGCATCGCGACAGAGCTTTTGGGCCGAGCTGAATGTAGCCCGTCTGCAGCATGCTAATGTGGTACGTGTGGTGGCTGCCAGCACATGTGCCCCTGCCAGCCAGAACAGCCTGGGCACCATCATCATGGAATATGTGGGCAACATTACCCTGCACCATGTAATCTATGGCACTAGTGATGCATGGAGGCAGGGTGAGAATGATGAAGGAGGATGTGGAAAAAAGGCCCTGAGCATGGAAGAGACTGTGTGTTATTCTTGTGACATTATGACTGGCTTAGCCTTTCTTCACTCACAGGGCATTGTGCACTTGGACCTGAAGCCTGCAAATGTCTTCATCACTGAACAGGGAGTGTGCAAGATTGGAGACTTTGGGTGCTCCCAAAAACTGGAGGATGGCTTGTCCCAGAGTCCCCAGGTTTGCCAGCAAGGGGGCACATACACGCATCGTGCCCCTGAGCTCCTCAAGGGGGAGAGGGTCACTGCCAAAGCAGACATCTACTCATTTGCTATCACTCTCTGGCAAATTGTCATGCGAGAGCAGCCCTACCTTGGTGAACGGCAGTATGTCCTCTATGCTGTGGTGGCCTATAACTTACGCCCTTCTCTGGCTGCTGCAGTCTTCTGCGAGTCACCTGTGGGCCAAAGACTTCAGAGCATTATTAGCTGCTGCTGGAAAGCTAATGTTGAGGAGCGCCTAAGCGCAGCCCAGCTGCTTCCTAGCCTCAGGTCCCTTAAGGGCAGCCTCTAGGAAAAACTCAAGATTCTTAGTATCTCTTTTATTGATTTTTCTTATCCCCTGGCCCTACTGCCTACCTGAACATAATGAATTTAGCCGCTGTGTGATCTAAAAGCTTTGTTGCACCCCCTGCTTTTTATATAAAAAAAGAAACTGCTTTGTTATGAGAAGATTATAAATAAAGAGATCTAACAAAACTATTTTATTATTGTGGGAGGGGATAGATGCAAGGATGAAGACGGCAAATATGGTTCTTTTTCTGGTTGTTCTGTTGTCTGCTGCCTCGCTCAGGAAAAAATGAGGAATGTGACATGCAGAAAAATAGCTGTTTTCAAATAAGTGGTGAAGTACAAAAAAATGCTGCTTCCAAAAGGTTCTTGGTACATAAGAACTTTGGTATTTCCAAAATATGAGATATAAGCAGTACTTTAGACTTGCTGCATTTGTGCATTTGAGCCTTTCCTCTTCATTTTCCAGGGAATAAGTGCACATTACAAAACAGTGGATGCACCAAAACAAATACAGAGTCAGTGTTTCTCTCCTGTTTATATATATACTTAATTTCAGTAAGTATGTTGGAAAATGTAAACTATCCAATCTCCCTTTTGAAATAAGGAACCTTTTCATCTAAGGCTATTAAAGGTAAGAAGATGGACAAATTAACAACTTGTGCTTATAAAAAAACTTCTATGCTGTTAGGTGTCTCTGTCACAACTTGCTAGTTGGTATATTATAAACTGGTATATTGTCTGAAGTATCATAAGAGAATCTTGTATGAAATAAGTTTCTAGGTTTTGGAGATACAGAGGGAATTTTAAAAAAAAAAATCTGTAAAACCCATGAACTTGAAGTGAGATATGTAAATACAAAACCCTCCACTCTTGGGGGCTGGGAAGGGCGAAGAGATTTCTTGCCCTTCTTAATGCAGGGTCAGTACGACATAAGATACTCAAAGTAGTCAAAAGGAAGATTGCTTAAAGAAGTAATAATGATATTCTGCCAGTGCTTAAAGCATACACTATCTCTATAACTATATATAACTATCCTCTGCCCATGTCATTGCACCTACTAATGTTTTAGCTACTCTGTCTTTTCTCTTCTGGTTGTAAAGTGTTTGAGACAGCAAATGCTCTAGGCAATGCTGAAGACAAAGCTCTGATCCTTGATCTGTCAGAAATGATAATTACAGATCTGTCTAGATTTCAACCCTTATCTAGAACTACAAAGACCTGGCTGCTGTAGTTCATATTGCCACTCTTCTCAGACTCTGCTCCCTTTTAAGATGGGAGAGAGTGATGTTTTAGTTAAATTGTTTTTCATCTCTGCTCCCCACCCCATACACTCATTCTGGGGAAAAAAATCCCGAAAGAATTGAGCCAGTTTTTTGATTTCTGGCATGCATCTGTTCTAGTCCTGTGAAATCCTGGAAATGAGTGTGTGAATTTGAGATGATTCTGTAGGTCTTTATGGTATTTTGGCTGTTCGGAGTTAATGCTTTATAAAGCTTAACTATTTCTTGCCTGCTGGAATCAAAAAAACATGACGTAAATGTTGGAATAGATTTGTGCTTTCCCCTCCAAAATAATTATGCTAGAGAACAAGAGAGTAAGTTTTTTCACATTGTATAAATCTTTCAATAAACCAGGACTATCTTATAAAGTTGTTATGATAAGCCAGTTGCCTTTTAAAATGATTAAACAAAGGGCATTTAAAATAAAATGTCAGATAAAGCCACTGGTGTGCCTTACCTTAAACAGCAAGTCTTAGGTAGTGATGTTTCTCCATTCTTATGAGTTGTATTGTATTTTGTCATTCTAGACAGCTTATTGCTTAAGCTGCTAGAAACTTGGTATTTTGGGGGCTTACCTGGGCATGCGTTTCTACTGTTCCTTGTAAATCAATAGAAACTATTCTATCATGTATCAAAATGGATTCCTTGTATCCTACAAAGTTATGTGAAAGACATGTTTATACCTATTGCTTCATAAACTTGCGTTGCTTGAATTTTAGTTAAAAGATTAATTGGATCTTCTCTCTGGAAATCCTCTTCTCTTACTGTAGTCTATCCATTCAATGGACAGAATTTTATATCAGAAATAGTAGTGACAAACTTTCCCAATCTTTTTCCCCTGTCCCCCTAAAATGTCACCCACCTACTTCTAACAGCATAACTGCAATTCAGTCTACTAGACTTGACTTTGAAATATGTTGCCAGTCAAGTATATAACTCATAAAGCTCGAATATATAACAAATATATAACTGAAAACTCAGATTCCTAACACTATCATAAAATTGTGAGAGAAATTGCATACTTTAATTTTTCCCTTGTAACATAACAAATGCATTAGGGATATGTTAAACTAAGATAGGTCTGGAGTTAGACTAACTGCTGCTTATATAATATGCTTGGGATACAGTTGTCTAATCAAGCAAACCAAGTTATACTTACTGTGCTACCAAAGCACAGACTGACAAAAGTTCTTCCTGAGCAGTACAAAGCTAATGCTCAGGTTAGAAACTTCAGCCATGAAATACCACTTTTAACACAGTAATTGGTAACACTGTCTCAATATGAAGAAGTAAAATGTTTGAATAGTATACAGCCAGACAGAAGGGCTATGGTAGATAAAGTTTATGGAGAAAATAAGACACAAATGCGGAAGAGTTTAGCTCCTTTGTGTCTTCCCCCACCCCAGAGAGGAAAACAGTCACACTGAAATCTCAATAAGCTCCACATTTCTCCCAACAGTGGAGGTCAAGTGATAGGTTTTGAGCTGAAACTTACTCCCCATGGAAGTTATCTTTCAAGAAGCTCTAGCAGATATTCTCAGATCTACTTAGTTGTTCTTTACTTCAGAATGAAGTGTTACCTTTTCTCATAGCAGCTAACTGGCTGAGTTTAGGAAGCCTAGGTGAATTTAATGGCTATCTACCTCTGATCTGACTTTGTATAGCATAGCTGTTCAACTTCAAATATTCAGGGAATGCTTTAGCATCAGTAAGTACTACTTGAGTCTCTGAAAAATCAAGCTTCCTTCAAATTTTATGTTACACTTGACCAGAAGAATATTGGGTGACCAAGACCCACCCTTGCGGTGTAATCAACTCTGCAGGTGTCTCTGTCA
This sequence comes from Apteryx mantelli, assembly GCF_036417845.1. Taxonomy (NCBI): domain Eukaryota; kingdom Metazoa; phylum Chordata; class Aves; order Apterygiformes; family Apterygidae; genus Apteryx; species Apteryx mantelli. Next base: position 35,649,057 of record NC_089979.1, on the reverse strand, counting down.
ATTTTGCTGGATGCACAGTAGAATTGATATGTAGGCACATCATGATCTACTGTCACAACAGTGTTCTCTCTTTTTTTTTAAATAATTTCTAACATTTGATTTGATCTTTTTGAATGCTACTGAGCACTGGTTTCATACCAATAAACAAAGATCTCAGGCCTGATAGGTCAGAATCCACCCTTTTATATGCAATAAGGATTGTTTTGCCTGTTTGCATCACTTTATATCAATCTGTCTTGAATTTGTTTTGCCAATTTGTAGTTAGCCCTTGCCTTTACTGTCCTGAATAACTTTATCATCAGCAAACTTGCTTCTCTTATGGCTTACCCTCTTGCACTTCATTTTTCAATGTGTTGAACAGCACAGAACCTTGTGAAACACCAGTAGTGGAGTTCGCCTAGGTGAAAGAACTGACATTTTACCTCTGTTCCTGTCTGCTAGGTTATCCAGTCCAGGATTTTCCCTCTTAGACATGGCTGCTCCATTCCTTTAAAAGTTCTCAGCAAAAGATTTTTTTCAAAAGCCCTTTGAAATCTAAGGGGAATATATCAACCAGCTCCTTATCTGCGTGCTGTTGACTCTCCTAAAGAACTCCAATACAATTCAACACAATTGTGAAGCACAACTCCTTTCAACAAAAGTAATGCTGACTCCTAAGCAAATCACATCTGTGTATGTGACTGTTAATTCTTTTAACATAGTTTCTACTAATGTACCTGGTACAGATGTCAATTTAATGAGTTGATAGTTTTTGATTCTCCCTAGACTCTAATTAACAGGGTCTTAAAAAATATATATATATATATTTGCTCAGCCCTTTGGTAACAAAGATGTTTTAAGTGAGGTTTCATAATAGGATTACTAAGACAGTGTCTATTTTACTCTTTTTGTTTATAAAAACAAGGTGAATACTGCCTAGTACTGGCAATGTGTTACTATTCACTTTTTTTTAATTAGTCCCCAGTCAACTGGAAGAAGTTTCACATTTCCAGATCCTAGTCCTAATGGTCCTAACTTTAACCACACTAAAAGCTGCTGGAAGGGTAGCACAGCAGGGCACAAGCAATCTAGATGGTTTCTGGAATACATTGATGAGAACTTCCTGACACAAGTGATTGAGAAGCTGACAAGGGGAGATGTTCTGTTGAACCTCATACTTGCAAGCAAGGAAGGACTGGTTGGGGATGTGAAGGTCAGGAGCAGCCTTGGCTGCGGTGACAATGAGATTGTGGTACCCAGGATCCTGAGAGGAGGGAAGAAGGTAAATAGCAGAATTGTATCCCTGTACTTCAGGAGAGCAGACTTCAGCCTGTTCAGGAACCTACTTTGAAGATGCCCATCTTGAAGAGACTGCATCCTGGCAATGGATGTGAAGGACAGCAGGAGGGGCTTCTGCAGCTGTATTGGCAGCAAAAGGGAACACTAGGAAAAATGTGGGCCCACTGCTGAATGGGTCAGGGGACCTGGTGACAAAGGACATGGAGAAGGCTGAGGAACTCGATGCCTTCTTTGCCTCAATCTTTACTGGCAAGACTGGCCTTCAGGAATCCCCCGAGACCAGTGGGAAAGTTTGGAGCAAGGAAGATACCTACTTGATAGAGGAGGATGAGGCAAGGGAACATTTACTCAAACTGGACATACATAAGTCCATGGGACCTGATGAGATGCACCCATAAGCACTGAGGAAGCTGGCTCACGCCTTTGCAAGGCCACTCTTGATTATCTTTGGAATATAGCGGGGGAAGTTCCTGAAGACTGGACAAAAGCAAATGTCACCCTTATCTTCAAGAAGGGCAAGGAGAAGGATTTGGGAAACTATAGGCTGGTCAGCCTTACCTCAATCCCTGAGACGGTGATGGAGCCAATAATCTGGGAGCTGTTTCCAAACTTATTAAGAAGGTGATTGGGAGTAGTCAGCATGGATTTATGAAGAGGAAATCATGCTTGAGCAACCTGATAGCCTTCTACAATGAGATGACTGGCTTTCTGGATTAGGGGAGAGCAGTGGTTGCTATCTCAGCCTTAGTAAGGCTTTCAATGCTGTCTCCCATACCATCCTCCTAGATGAAGTGATGAACTACAAGCTAGATAAATGGACAGTAAAATGGACTGAAAACTGGCTGAACTGCTGGGTAAAAGGGCTGTGATCAGTGGCATGAAGTCCAGCTGGAGGCCAGTCACTAGTGGTGTAGTCCCGGGGGATTGATACTGGAGCTAATACTTTTTAACATCTTCATGGATGACCTCGCTGATGGAACTGAATGCACCCTTAGCAATTTTTCAGATGATACAAAACTGGGAGAAGTGGTTGATACACCAGATGTTTGTCCAGAGGGGCCTCAACAGGCTGGAGAAGTCAGCTGACAGGAATATCCAGAAGTTCAACAAAGGGAAATGGAGGAATAACCCTATGCACCAGTACAGGCTAGGAGCTGTCTGGCTGGAAAGCAGCTTTGCAGAAAAGGCTCTGGGGGTTCTGGTGAACACAAAGTTAAACATGAACCAGGAATGTGCCCTTGCAGCAAAGAAGGCCAACAGCCTCCTGGGCTGCATCAGGAAGAGTGTTGCCAGCTCATCCAGAGCATTGCCAGAAGTGATTATTCCCCTCTACTCAGCACTGGTGAGACCACATCTGGAGTATTGTGTTCAGTTTTGGACTCTACCAGAACAAGTAAGACATGGACATGCTGGAACAAGTGCAGCAAAGGGCCATTAAGATGATCAAAAGATTGGAGCATCCATCATATGAGGAGAGGCTAAGAGAGCTGGGATTGTTCAGCCTTGAGAAGAGAAGGCTTGGGGGGAGGGGGAGTCTTACCAATGTGTATAAATAGGTATTAATGGGAATGAGAGGGGGTAAAGAAGACAAAGCCAGACTCTTAGTATTTTTCAGTGAATAGACAAGAGCCAGTAACCACAAATGGGAATACAGGAAATTATATTTAAAAATGAGAAAAAAAAATACTGTGAGGATGGTTGAACACTGGAACAAGTTGCCCAGAAAGGTTGGGAAGTCTTCATCCCTGGAGATATTCAAAACCTAGTTGGACATGGTATTGAGCAACCTACTCTAGCTGACCCTGCTTTGAGTGGGAGGGCGGGGTGAACTAGATGATCTCCAGAGGTGTCTTTCAACCTCAATGATTCTGTGATTCTGAAGTAAATCAATAGTTTTTTGAATTTCAGACAGTTCCTGAGTCCTCCTACAAAAATGTTTCTAGCATGGGACTATTCTCCAGGAAGAGCATAAATGCAAAGAACACACTTTGATTCTTTGCAATGGCTTTGTTGTCTTTGGCCTGGGGGGGGGGGGGGGGGGCGCTTCTTGCTCTAGTTCAGAATTCTGTGTTCATCCAGATTTTTCCCTAAGTCTGTTTAGAAGTTATTTTTGTTCATTATCTCCTCTTCCCCATATATATTTAACACAGTTCCAGATGGTTAGTAAGACAAGGTTGTAATTCAGGAAAAACTTTAAGGGTTACACATCCCTAATTTATTCTCTTCATTCCTGGAACTGATCACCAGCAGGTGATTGGCCTAAACAGAAGATCTATTGAAGACCTGGAGAAAGTGCTACAACCAGGTAGTTATAGTTTATTAACATCTTCCAGTGCTTTCTGAGCCTGAAATACTTGTGAAGCCAGTGCTGCCCCAATCATCCAGCCAACCATTTCCAGTTCTGGGGGGAGGGAAGTAGGAAGGGAGGGGCGTTGTTTTTTATCCATCTGTGACTTCTGAATGAACTAAAAATGCATGGTGATGGAATGAAGGCACAGAGCATAGGTGCCAATACCTGTGTGACCTTGCCATGATGCAAAATATAGAATGGGACCTCACTTTTTCTATGGACTAAGTTCTTGGCTTGACAGGGTTTCCACATCAAATGGAGGCAGTTGTCCAGGCCTCATGAAAATGGTTTGGGGGGAAAGAGTGGAGAGGCTAAATGATCTTTTAGAAAAGATGCATAATGAGTTTGGCTGGACTAGCATTCTTGTCCTGATCAGCTCTGTAGGGTCTAGCAAATTCTGAAGTATGGGACTCAATCTTGCATAGATTCAGATGATGTAGTATTACTGTAAATCTAGCAGAGTGATATTTTAATGTGTCTGTAAACAGTGCCCTCTAGCCTTCTGCCAGTCAGATACGCTGTACTCGGTGTGCAAGCCCTCTGATACCAAGGCAGGGAAGAACTGGCTGGACTTCCTCAAATGAGAGTGACTGTGTACCTTGAGTGTGCTCTTAGGAAGGAACAAAGTCTCATTTGTTCTGACTGAATGTCAGATCTCTTCATGTCTTACCAATAAACTTGCTTTTGTAATCAACTAAGTGCCACAGTTTGCCACAGTCCACCAACATGTGTCCCCTTCTTCCCCTCAGATGGGCATGTGGGAAACTTTACAGGATGTTGTTAAGAAAGAGATTTTATCTAACACTAAATGAACTGAAGGCCCAACTAAGAGCCTTCCTAGTTAGTGCTGAAATGGTTTTATATCAAAATTAAATTACTTATTTTCTTCATTCTAACAAACACCTTCCATGTGTGCTCTAGCATTCTGTAAAGCTGTGGAATTCAAAAATTACCTTAGCAGTCAAGTGGTTAGAAGGAAGATAAAAGATGGCTATAAGCAGGGGAACTGTACAATTCTAGTAACAAAACATAAGTTTCTAGGAAGAATGAGAAAGAAGGAAAAGAAAAAGCAAGGATTTGGAAGTGTAATTTTATCACTCTGTATTACTTCTGATTTACTGCCCTATAGCTATTACTGAAGGTTTAGTGTCTTTGGTTCCCAAAAACAAATGTTAGTGGATTAAGAATTGAAAACTGAACTTTCAGTTCCCAATAATATTCATAATCAGTTAAAAAAAAAAGAAAAAGAAGTAAGCATAAGCTACAATTTTGATGCTACTCAGAATTCTTTTTTTGAGGAGGGGAGAATCATAATTAAACACATTTGCTAATTAAGGGGGGGAGGGTTATCTGTTTCACTTTTACATAGCTTCTGGCTTCTCATCAACAAGAAGTCTCTATAACCCTGTCCTTAGCTTGTTCTGTTGTTTGCCTCTCTTTCCTTGGAGGCTTCTTCTGTATCCACTTACTTCATATTTGCTGTTTTGCTCTTTTCTAGTGTGATGCCTTATCTCAACCCAGAAAGACAGAGGTAACAACACTATCTTCTGATGATAAAAAATACTCTATAATTTGGAGTTGGAGACATCCTTAATGCAAGGGTAAGATGGGAAGACATGAAGATGATATATGGGTTCCTTCTGTATTCTATGGGAAGATACAAATTACTAATGAATTACTGGACCTTTATGAAGTAGACTATTTCATATAATTTACCATAGAACTCAAATGTAAATAATTTCAGCAATCATGTAATCCAAGGTTACTTTTAAACTGTGTACTACCTTCATATCTTTTATGATTATAATCTAAACACAGGCATCTAAATTCATTCTATGCAGTAGAAAAAATAAAATAAAAAATGATCAGAATTCCACAAATATTTGTAAATTCAGTGGGACTACTCTGATGATTAATATTTGACTTATGTATCAATTTTTGTAGTATTAGCATTTGGGTTTATAAATTCATCACTGCAATTGAGGTGAAAATGGGGGTAAAGTAGTGATGGTTATTTTTAAAATTAACTTGTCTTTGAACTTTTTATTTATACTTTAGTTTAGCTATTTATCCACTACAAATAGCCCATGCAGTGTTAAAATAGCCTCTTTCTATGCTTCAGTAGACCCAGTTGCCAAATATTCGTCTGCCTGTCAAACAAAGACTTAAAACCAGCCCAAGAAAGAAAATGGAACAAAAAAGTCTGCTGGTGCCTATCCCAGTATTCCATCAGCTAAGGATGTCATGGGACAATGTGATAGTAGAGGCACCATCAGACCCTGGACTTCCCGGAGCACATGGCTGAGATATTATGCTACCTACTCAACCTGAAGTTCAATAGCCTGAGCGTTCAGCAAGGCAGGAAGGTGATTGCATTTGCCTTTACAGGGCACTTGCGATAATAGGGTAATTCATAACTTAATAAATATTCTGCTGCACGTATGCCAGGCTACAAAGAGCGAAGTAGGCTGAAAATTGGAAATGTAAATATCCAGCTCTTTTTAAGCTACTTCCCCCCAAGAAGGATGAGAAGAACAACATTTTTGCTTTCAAGCCATGTATTTTTCTTAACCATTTACTTCAAAAATGGTGAAAAGGTTTTGACTCAAATATGCAACTGGCCTCAGAGACAAGTATGGAAAGTTGTACCTGAACAGAGATATTTAAAAAGCTGAATATAAATATGGGAATAGATACACTGTGGATGCTGAATTTTTAAAATAGTAGTTAATAGTACATATTATGTAATACAATATGTTTAGAGAGATATCATACACTTTTTTTGGCCACATTCTTGTCTCTCTGTTATCCAGCAGTTCCATTTAAATGATTTGCAGGTAACACACGTCTATACAGAAAGCTTTTGAAGGAATGTATCATTGTATTGCTATTCCAGTGGATCAATGTCAGCTGAATCTCTCTTTGCATATAAAGTAACAGAACTTTTCCAAACTTCCCTTAAAGTCGTTAATACTTGTATAGTTTTCAGAAATGAAATGATTGCTATTAGATGTTTTCTAATTTAAAGTGGAGAAAAGGATATCATTCCTGTCAAAGGCTGACTTTGACATGGAATCAATTTCTTTAAATTTTTTGAAAGTATTTTTCAGCTTTGAATACTTTCATGTTTGCATAGTTCTTTGAAGAAGTTGTGTGTTGAATTGCAAGCAGCATCTGAAAAAGTGTCCTAGCCATAAAAATTAGCACTAACTGACAAAACCATAATAAGGGTAGTATGAAAGAGCAATGTGTGTGGGGAGATGAGGGGGTTGCTGGAGGAGGCAATGAGATGAGCCAGAAACAGGGAAAGGAGAGTCACTCCAAAAATGAAGCCATTTACTCCAAGCCGTTCAATCAGGAAAGCTGTCTTTGAAAAATAAGTTCATGATGGCTCTTGAATTTTTGTGTTTTGTATTAGAGCTACCTGCCTCACAGACTAAGTCAGGTCCTTGTATGACTCAAAACTAAGGCTCTTGAACTAGCACTTAAAATTGGACAAGGACATCAGTTCAGATCGGTCTCCTACTACCACCAGGTAGAGATGGTCCGCTGTCTAGTTAAAAAAAGCATAGCCTTTTCCCCTGCTCTCCCCCCTCCCAAACCCCAAATGTCTTGGCTAATCAAAATGGCCAATTGGCAAATTTTAAATACTCTGTATATCATTATCAACCCCCAAAATATTTGTGAGGTTTTTTTTCTTTCTTTCCTTGATGATTACACTATGTGCCAATTATGATGATAATTAGATGTTTGGACACAGCTCTTTATTGCTATACTTTACTGAAACACCACAAGTGATTTAACAGTGTATACTAATACACAAATAATATTGGATCTTTCACTGAAAAATAAATTTTCTGTTATATACGCAGAAGATTTTATGAGTTAGGAGCTCATTTTTCCATATCGAAGCTGTGCTTTTGTTTCCAAGAAATAGGAGAATCAAGTCTTGCATTCCTAGGTATTTGCACATGCATTTGTGCCTGCAAGAACAAAGCAACTGGCTTTACCTCACACCAGGAATAGTTCACAAGAGTATATTAGAAACGGTTCTTCCTCTGAGCGCAAAAGGGACTCTCAAACAAGAAATATACCTTCTGCAAGTTTTCAGAAAGCAGGCCATCGACAGAATGAAGTACATGCTGGGTGGTCTCAGAACTGTCTTTCAGTAATTAGACTGTTTCAAGATATTTTGTAATATAAGTATTTTGTACTTAAAAGAAAAATCTGAGATCATAATTATGAAAGAAATCACAAGGTTTTTTTCAGGGGGCATGGCTACCATGTTTAAACCCACCTTCTATGCATGCCACAAGAATTAGCTTTATTTGCCTTAAAAATGGAATACTTAACCACAATCTTCCTAAGCCCTAGCACTATCTTTTCCTCAGTTTAAACAAGTAGACAATACTGCTCCTCTTGATCTGTGCATGGGACACCTGTTGCTAGTGTTTTCACTGTGCATAAAGATAGGGATGTTTGGAAAAGAAGGGCAATTGTGCGTGCCTAAGTATAGTTGTTCACACAACAATGCATGGGGAAAGACTTCTTTATATTATAGTACATTTCCTGGGAGACTGACCAATCCATATTCTCACACCTCATCATAATTGATCAACTGCAGACTGCTGTGAAAGGAAATCCACAAACTATTTTTTTATTACACGTGAAATAGGAAATTCCACTGTGTATTTAGGTCACAGTTTAGGAGACTTGCTGTAGTCTCTCATAGGTACTTCTCTTAAACAGAACTGCTGAATCTTCTGTGAAACCACATTACAAACTCTACAGTTGTTGTTCCTGCCCCCCAACCACAACCTCTTAATTTCTAAGTAGCAGGCTGCAGCTGCCGCTTTGCCGCATTAACTTTTTAGAGACGTTAGCAAGCCCTTTGAAATCAAAACTTCTTAATATTTGATGCCTCTTGGGTCACTTTCATGTTACATTGTAGATCTGACCAGCTGTTCTGAACAATCACACTGTAATGATTTCTTCAGTAGTTGTTAATTCCTGTTTCCAAAGCACATCTTTAACCCCAAAGCATCTCCTTTAGTTCCAGGTCCTAAGTTTATATTGTTATGCCTGTTTCTGTCAGTTTTTGAGTAATTTAACTTTGCTAGTTCACACGGGCAGGTCACAACAGAAGCACTACTGAATTGGCTTCAGTCTCTCTCCCCAAACAGATTCCAGGGTTGGGAAAGGCATCTCTTCTCAAGTCCCACAGAATTCAATCTGACACCTATATGTAATCTAAAGAAAATTGTGGAATGCAACCAATATCCTGCTCTAATGGTCCCATACTACCAAGATGGTGACAACATCTTGCTTTAAATCTCCTTCTTGTCACCTATGGCCAGCATTTGCCAACTTGTTCCAGTGCTCAGAAGTATTCAGCATCTAAAAACCAGCTGGTTCAAGACTATCATGAGGAGCAAACTAATCTTGGGGGGATGAAGAAAAACTTAAACAAACAAACACATGATGCAGTGATGCATTCTGTATCAAGAGGATAGTCTTTTAGTCATAAGGCAGTGTGAGGTCAGAATCATTCCTTAAATTATCCCTGCTCCATGATAGAGGGAGCACAAGCACCATGAAACAGTTCCCTCCTACTCTGTCTCACCAAAGAATTAGATTAGATTAAAATGGTTTTTGAGAGAAGAGAATGTGATCAGTGACTTCATAACAGGGCTCTAAAATGGTAGACAGAGGGTCATGGGCAAAAATATATGTGGACTATATATACTAGCAAGCATAAATTACTGTAAAATTATAAACTACTTCTTCTTCAAGGACAGACCTACAAAACCATGCAAACACCCTGCTGTTAGTAGCTTTCCACAAAGTCTTTACATGAGGCAGACATAAGGAGGAAAGACAACTCCTGAAGTTTTTATTAGCATGTAATGTATTATAAGAGTTCGTATGCACTATTATATGCTGCTAGTTCCTAAATGCTCCGTGTACAAAGAGTCTGTAGAGAAGCCAGTGAAGTATTTGCAACATGCCTGAGCAAACCAACAAGTATCCTGGAAGCCGTTTCCAATCCACCTGTTAAAAAGGTTTGGTATATTCAAATAGTCAGTTGAATTTTATTTGAATAGATGCAGCTTTTTAACGTGTGCTTCAAACTATCACAGACTCTTCTTGAACTGTATTTTTCCAAAATAAAAGACAGTGCTATGTGGTATTGCCTGAAGTGGCAAAATCTGGGTTAGAGAAATCTATGTAGTTTGGAATAAACTTTTTATATGATTAATCCTTCCACACAGGAAGTCTTCCAAAGTGATTCCCGAAATGAAAACTGGATGCCACAATACCAGTTTTGCTTGAACGTCCACTATTTCTGCTCTTACTTGACTGATGCTAGGGATTTTTTGTACAAGAATTGCATGGCCTCCTCTTGGTAATGTGGCCTGGATAACAACAGATGATATGGTAGGAATGTGAGTGTAAATAGCATGTGTGAACAGAATAACCACATCTGCCTGTTGTGAGAGGATGTTTGCCCAAAAAACAGTAATGCTAAGAAGAAATTAACAATGACAAAGTTTAAAACAATGATCAGCCAGATTAAACGGTAACCAGGGGATTACCGAGAGCCTTTTAAGAAAATGAGTTAGCTTGAAAAGTATTATAAAAGTAACATGAGAATTTGTGATTGTGAGGAGAGACTTTGGAGTGGGAAAGCAGTAACAGAGCAGTGGTTAAACCAGGCATTACCACTTCTATCTAGGCCTCACAGAGCATCTTCCCCATCAGACACTGCGAGTAGCCTGTACTGGGAGTGGGGTGCCAGCACTGGGGTGCAGCAGGAGGGAACCACCTCTCAGGTGCACACACGGGAACTCACGGGGTGCCCTTTCAACAGCATGTGGATCAGCTGATTGCAGGGAACTGCACAGATACGTGTAAAGCTGCAGCACCCACATCTCCAACAGGGGATATTTAGAAATAGGGGAACTTGCACTCCCCAAAGAGGGGTGTGCTCTTGTAACCCACGCTTCCTGCAAGACAGGAGATTTGCACACAGAACCACACGGAAGCATTTGTGGGAGCAGAATTTTTAGGGATTAGTTATAAAAGGCTGTTTAAGAAATTTGTACGTGATTTTTAACACTCTAAGTTTCTAGTATTGTAGTTTATCTGCTGTATTGCTGATACTGATCTACAATATGTAGTTCACTGATTGCTGACAAATTACAGGTTGCTATTCAGTAAATCACTTTGATCCTGTTGTGATTTAAAGCATGTGAGTTGAGCAATTTTTCCCCTGCAAAAATTTTTGTTCAGTTTTGTTATCAGCAAGGTGAAAAGTGTCACATTGGTAAAGCAAGGAATAGAAAGGCAGACACCTTTTCAAACAAGCTTGGAAGACATAATTCAGCAATTTTAAATGATCTAAAGACCAAACTATGGTTGTTGCGAAAGAAATTCAAATGATATCCTCCTGAAAGCAGTCCAGATGTACAATTTTATGTTCAAAGACGTGTTACAGTGATATACCACAGGTTCAGCATCACTGGAAATGCTGCAGCATATCAGCAGTTAAATATTTTGTCACTGTAATTTTTGTTCTGTCACTATAATCTTTATCAAGAGAAGAAGGCAGCAAAGACTAAGGAGAAGTTCCTGGGAAGTCAGAGTCTAAGCACATCAACAACAAGAAGCCACGTGTATCATCTGTTAGGAGAAAGTATGTTTTTGTAAAGAAAAAGAGCTTGTGAGGATAATTATAAAGCTGATTCTGCCCACTTGAAAGACACTCAATTAGCAATATTCGTGGTAATTTTTGTCAAGTGTAAAGGACTTCTTCAAACCCCAGTTGCTCTTTTTTTCTGAATCACAGGTCTAGTTCATGGCTTTCTCAGTTACCTAAGAAACTAAAGAAAACCTAACATGTTGAGGGGTTTCCCTATTTTTATAGGATGAACTTTACGCAAGTATTATGAAAATTTAGGAATGGACAGGCTAGACGCTACATTAGAACTCCAGCTGTGGGCTTGTGCTTATGCACAACACATGCTACACATCTAGCTGCAAAGAATGTTAGTTACCAGAGAGCTACCCAGCTACCCAAGTCCACATTTAAAATGGGATACTTTCAGTTCAGCTGTGAATTCTAAAAAAGTTCCAATAGCTGAGGCAGCTGTGGACATAAACATAGATACCCAAAATATAAAGACTACAAAGGGATGTTAGTAGGTACTACCCTTCCTGAACCAAGAACTTGTAGGAGACTTCTGAGACATGATATAACTGAATAACTTCAAACTGACACAGGAAGACCTGAAGATACCTAGGATTAAGACCAAGCAGATCCTGAAGCCTTACTTAAAATGCTTGAAAAGAACTTTCATTGGATTTATCTATGTAATTGGACATATCTTGTCAGCCTGCTTACTGGCTTAGCTACTCCACCATCTATCAATGATTTCAAGAGAAATCTTGATTTGCAAAGCCTGTGGAATGTGCCTGTCATTAACACTACCCAAAGGTGCGATCAGAATTCAGCATTTACCAGAAGGTAACAATTAAAAATGCTGAGATGCAATGGGAAATCCACCACAAGCAATCATTTCAAGAACAATTAATACAATATTTTAGCAAATGCTGAGAGACAACAAGCACATTCTCATTCAGTTAGTCCTTCAGTCACACAGGCAGACTTACATCTCGATTCATTCCTGAATTATGACTGCTCTAGCACTACAAAAACATCTAGAAGATCTCCTCAAAGACCTTTTATCACATGACCAAAAGAAAACAAAAAGCTAATTAATGGCTAGGCTAAATGGATTTAGATTTGTGGAATACTGGGCCATCTTTATGGAGGTATAATTTGCTTCATTCACAGGAGAGAAAAAAATTCTTCCATGGGAAAAATTAGCAAGATTAAATAAAATGGTATTCAATAGCTAAAGAATCAGATGACCATTCCTTTAGCACAAAACAAAGATGTTCAGGCTAAAACTAGGCAAAGGACAAAAAAAATCATGATGAGAAGAACCTAAGTGCCTATACGTATATTTAATTTGGAAGTATAACCTCAATTTAATTGGTTTTACTGTAACCTAGTTGAAAATACATGGATTACAAAATATCATCAATACTTACAGACTATTTCTGAAGGACCAGCTGGTCAAAGGAAGGAAGAAAATAGTAGGAATATATGAAAAGGAAAATAAAGTCAGAAAGGGTCATGAATGCACTTGGATCAATGTTCTGAGTGAGAAATCATGAAGTTAGATATTAAATAGTTTCTGCTATAGACTATTAAATCATATTAGAAACAGGATGCCTTGCTTCTTAATCCTTATGTGACATAAGAAAAAAAAATAATCCTGAAAGCTTCATCTAAAAAGCATATGCCAACAGTACATTACATGTCCAAAGTCACAATCTCATAACTGAAATAACACTAGTTGGGGAGAAAAACCTACACTGAAAACAATACATAACCAAAGGAAAACAGGCACAGTACAAAACATGAATGAGAAGCTAGGAACTGCAGAAAATTTACAAGGTAACCAAAAACCTATATCAGTCACAGGTGTTTATCCATGTGAGGAAAAGTGGAGTCATCTTGTATGTATTTCACAGAAAGCATAAAGTTTAGATAAATATTTCTGTTCTACATTTGAGGAGAAATACACTCATATCAGAAAACTCTAACAATAACTAAGGAAAGCCTCAAACATAAGAACTAAAGTAAGGCTTTTTTTTTTTTAATATATAAATCAGCAGCTCCTGATTACTTGCATCCAAAAACTTTAATGGCTGGCAAAGGAGACCTCTGTACTGTTAATGTGGATTTTTCATAAGCTTTGAGAAATCAGGGGAAGCTCAGAAAAAAAGTTTCAAAGAAAGCTAAGATGGTGCCAATACTCTTAAAAATAAATAAATAGGCAAAAATTTCAGGAACTTACTGTCAACCTTGTATTAATCCCAGAAAAAAGTGTGACTGATGCCTTGATACATGACCAAGAAATAAATGAGGAAACTATTGCTTAAATTACTCAAATGTTAAAAAAAAGCCTTTTTGGACTGACTTTATTTCTCATGCAATTAGAGCATAAGTTTGGTAGATGATAGGAACAATGTTGATGTAGCAAACATTTGTGAGCTGACTTGTTCTGTATGACACTGAGAAACTGACACAGTAGTGCACACAGTTTATGTTAAAGGAGTTAACATTAAGGTGACAGGTCTGTATCATTAATAAATCAGTCAGATGTATTTTTAATTGAATCCTACTGGGATCAGTTCTTGGCACCAAAGTATTTAATATTCTATCACTTTATCAGGAAATAAAGCTTACTGAAAAAGTTCATAAAAGCTCTAAGTAAATAATGCAGAAAAATTGCTGATTCAGAGCCATCTGGATCACTGGAAACTAAGTGTTTCAGTGTGATCATATCACATATCTAAGAGTGATGAATATAAAACACTTATAGGACGGAAAACTTCCTCAGGAAGTAGTTGAAATAGGTGATAACAGAGTAAACACTGGCTCCTTATGCATAACTGAGTTCAAATTTGTTAATGTAGTTGTTAATCACCTCAGAAAATAACCCCCCAGAAACAAATGCTGCTTTCAGTGTAGGAAGAGGCCAGGGAAATAGGACTGTCATCAAAACAGATTCTTCAGCTACTGCTTGCCGTTGGCAAAAGCCATTGCAGGTTCCAGTCAGTAGCAGTGGGATGACTACTTCTGAATTCGTGGTTTTTGTGACTACTTTATCAGAATATAGCATCTCATTCCAAAAAAATTATTAGTAAGTTGGAGATTTCAAAGAGCAAGTACAAATGTTAGAAGAACTGCAAGACAAGTCTAAAACCAAGTGTTAGTGTAATGCTTAGCATATAATAAAATTATCTCATTTGCATGAAGTGTAAAGATCATACAAAGACCTATAAAGTATTTGATGGTGGGAACAAAAATCTATATTGGGGCAAAGGCTTAAAAGACCCACTGTTACAGCTGAATTACAGTGCAGATTAAAATACCACATAGACTGTTTTTTGAAAGACTATAGCAATTACTAAGCTGCCAAAGATGGCAGCAATTTTGCTAACACTATATATGTCTGTGACTGCTGAACTGCAAGAAAACCCCAGAAGCTACTAAGTTAAAACATTATTTCAAAAGCCATAGCACAGCTGAGCTAAAAGATGATCACGATGATCCTTCATACAACGTACATATAACATCCATTTTTTTCAGTTAGATAAATCTGCGAGGTAATGATGTAACTAGAAGTGGACATACTCGCAGTAAGATACTTTTGTGAGTGACAGCTATCAAAGTTCAGGCCAAACCACTGGCTATTCTCATTAGAACACCCTCTCTAACACAGGATCAGAATAAAGTGAAGGGGCTTCAATAAGTAAACTGTATCTAAGTTCCTGAATCCGGGCGTGAATGAGGCTAGGGTTTTTACTTGATACTGTTTAAAGCTTCCGTTCTTCCGCCTCCACTTCTAACAGCGAGTCTAAGATATAACGTTACTTACATAGGGACGAGCCTGCTACCACTGAGAGCAATGAAAGGGCGCTTGCAGCTCAGAACCTGCCGCTACCTATCGCAGTAAGCCGAGCTCTAGCGGTACAGGGAAACGCGGGTGCAAGGCGAGCGCACCGTCCTTGTCGCAGGGCCGCGCCGCAGAGCTGCCTCGCGGCCTCCCCCGGCCCGCGCCCTCGCGGACCGGCTCCGCCGCCTCCCCCGAAGCGGCCGGGCCGCGCAGCAGCCCCTAAGCGCGGCGCCCCGGCCGGCCGTGGTTGGCCGCGCCTCACCGCCGCCAACGGCCGGGCGCGAGCGGCGAGGGAAACGCTCTGCGACCCCTTCTCGCCCCCAACACGGCGGCGAGCGCCTATGGGGCCCCCCGCCTCGCGGCCCGAGCGAGAGGAGGGGGGGCGGGCCGGGCCGGGCCCGCCTCGCCACGCCGCCGCCGCCGCCGCCGCCGCCGCCGCCGCCGCCGCCGCCGCCGCCGCCGCGCTTCCGCGTCCGGCGCCGCAGCGAGAGGTCCCCAAGCACCCGGATGGAGGCGGTGCCGCTCGCTATATAAGCGCGTCGCGGCCGGTGCGCCTTCCTCTGCGAGTGCAGCCTGCCGCCGCGACAGCTGCCGCCTCCTGACTCACCGCTGTTCGCTGGGCCGCCCGCCGCCCCCCGCCCGGGAATAAGTCGGTCAGGAAGGCTCCGCGCCCGCCATGGTGAGGCGGCGGCCGTTGGCGGGAGGGGAAGGGGGCGCGCGCCGCCTCTCGCGGCCGTCAGCGCCGCGTGGCCGCCGGGCCTGGGCGGCCGCGTGCTCCGCCGCCGGTGCGGGGCCGTGGCCGCCGCGCGGGCCCGGCCGGGGGCCTCTGAGTGCGTGTGGGGGGCGGCTGCCCCGCTGTGGGACGCCTCGCAGAGCGGCAGGCCCAACGGCTGCTTTTTGGCACGGTGCTCCCTCCCCCCCCCCGCTCGGGCGGCTGTGCCCCCCCGAAAGTGGGTTCTCATGCAGAGATCTGCACCAGGCCGGTCTAGCCTTAACGCTTCCTCCTCCAAGAGCCGCTTCTGGTATTTTATATGTACGCTGCTCCTGCGGCAGCGAGGTTACAGCCGGCTGCGGCCCGCAGCAAAACACGGGCATCAAAAAAAAAATCTCTGCCGGCGTGAGTTGTGGTGAAAAGGAAGTGTGCATTTGTCCTTAAAAACGGCTTTCATGAGAGGAATATACCACAGTTAATACAACAAACGTTATTTGATCAGCCAGCGAAATGTAATATTGCAGCCACTCTTTTTTTTTTCCTTCCGATGCCTCTTTGCTCGTTTCTTTCCTTTCATCGGTGCACCCGGTCCAAGTTAACACCCAGTTGTTTGCGAGCGTTTAATTGCATAAGCTCTTCAAATCAGCCTCCTAAAGTGGCCTAGTTAGTTTTTCTGGCCAGATGCCCCTTTTTGTTCTTGTTGTTTAAGTGATTCATACAGCTATGTTGTTGATGTTTTGTTGATATCTTTGGTACTTGATTTACAGTGAGGTTAAGTTGTAAGATATGTAAAATCTTAAATGTGTTTATCTTTGAGTATGAGGAGGATTAGTGACTAGACAGTCTGCTGTATAAGGCAAACTCTGGAGGGATGTTCTTGCAGCTTCCAAGGTGAAAAGCAGTTAGACTCTCCATTCAACAAGTAGGATGAGAGTCCCATAGCTAGATTGTTCTTTTATGCTCTAGACCTATGTTTTAAGAGGCGGCATATAGTGTTAGTTGGTGTTGACTGTGACGTTTGATATTCATAACTTCAATATTTTAGGCATTTAAAGATACCGGCAAAGCACCTGTGGAACAAGAGGTAGCAATTCATCGAATTAGAATTACTTTGACAAGTCGCAATGTAAAATCACTTGAGAAGGGTGAGTGATGCTTTTTTTTAATGGTGGTAGCTTTTTAAGTAATGAATGATGCAAAATATAATGTATTGAGATCAGTACCAATTAGCGTTTGCCTGTTTGCATTGGAGTTGGCTAGCAAAGCCAAACCAAAGGGTTTCATACACTGACCAGTAGGTTCCGATTTTATTTTGAATAGAAACTAGTGTTTAAGATTTTTCATTGTAGTGGAAACTTCATGTCATGATTGCTAACTTTAGAGAGTGCAACTTCTGCCCTTTGGTTCTTGTGGGGGTTTTAAATGTTACTGTTTTATTGTACAAAAACAGAAAGACACGATTTCTTAATTTAAATTGTCACTCTTGTTATGAAGAGTTTAGTTTATTAGTTTAGCATTCTTTAAGCTATTATTTAACCTTGCTTTGGAACTAGCTATGCCAGTGTTTTAACCATATATTGTAAATGTTACAGAATCGTTGCTTGATGCAGGATCTTCTGGCTGATACGGTTCAAATATAACTTAAACTTGTAGTCAAATGTAACTTAAACTTGTAGTAATGGCTTTTGCCTACTGTTATAACATGATTTTGTAAACCATGGGGTAACTCTTCTGCTGATATGTAGTTGGCTATGAAGATAACTCTTGAACATGAATTACTGTGATCATTTTATACGCTATTCTGAGCCAACACCTCATCTGAAATCATCTTTGCTTAAAAAACAAAACAAAACCACTCATGACTCAGAATCTCTGTTTTACAATTTTTAGTCTGTGCCGACTTGATCAGAGGTGCTAAGGAAAAAAACCTAAAGGTGAAAGGACCTGTTCGCATGCCCACCAAGGTACTTAAGCTCTCAAGAAGATGGGAAAAGCATGTTGTTTTTCTGTATATGAACACTTGGAATATCTGAAAAAATGTTGAGATGGAAAGCAGTATTACTAAACTGAGGGTGATGTAGTTTAACCAGCTCATGAATTAACAAATTTATTTGACATGTGGGAAAAAGTAGTGCAACAAATGTTGAAAGCAGAAGTTTTTGTCCTTAAACTTCTTTTAATGTTGTTGGGGTTTTTTTTATTAAATTGGGTGTAGGGAATAGGCATTAAGAATGAACATCAGTGGAATATCTCTTTAACAAGTAACTCTCCAATGACATTACAGATAACATAGAGTATTTTTAGTTGGACTGATTCTAGAAAGTCTTCTGTATACATCAGCTTAATAGTCTTTGTTTATGATTTTGTTTCAGACACTGCGAATCACTACCAGGAAGACACCTTGTGGTGAAGGTTCTAAGACCTGGGATCGTTTCCAAATGCGTATCCATAAGCGACTCATTGACTTACACAGCCCTTCTGAGATTGTCAAGCAGATCACTTCCATCAGCATTGAACCAGGTGTAGAAGTCGAAGTTACTATTGCTGATGCCTAAATGATGGTCATCTACTTTTAATAAAGTTGATTTACAGATTTTTTTCACTGTCTGTTTTTATGTTTGTGCAAGAGTCTTGGTTAGTCCTGTGATGATTTTCATGAAGTACAACTGAGATCATAATGAAAATGCTGTGTGGGAGAACTATATTTTAGGGAAGAATACTTCAATTATAAACATGAGGAAGATGAAACTTGGGCATCACAGTTTCATTAGAGGCTGGTGATTGCACAGGTATGAGTACATAAACATAGGCAGCACTTAAATTATTAAAAATAATTTTTCCATCTATTTAACTTTGGTTGAAACTTTATTCCATACCCAGACAAGCAATAGCATTAAAATTGATGTTTAGATAAACTACAAGGTTTTGAATTCTTAGTTTTTGCTGTGCAAGGCTGAACTAACATTTAGCTTTCTTTGAGGGTGTTTTTTTGAGCTTTTCACAGTCAACAGATCCTGAGGATGTTAGTTATAAAACTACATTTGCAGTGAACATGTTGAGTTTAGCAAGTTCATTCTTTAGACTTGCATGCAGAATCACAATCAATACTAGGTGTGGAACTCTAGTTCTCTTTTAGGTTAAATTTCCATAGATTGAACCATTAAAGAAATGTAAAAGGTGAGTTAACTTAATATGTCAAATAAGCTATTTTCTTTGGTGCTACTTAGGGCTCTCAAAAGGGTTTTTGTTTGTTTTGTGTGTGGTGTTTTTGTTGTTGTTACTTGAAGGAACTATGATTAATTCTTAAACTTACAAGAGGTAAAGCACTGAAATAAGTGAAAGATCACTGTTTCATTTCATGCATTAAAATCAGGTTGCCATCCTAGCTTCTGCTCCAAGCACAGAAAAGAATTTGAATTCTAATTAAGCAAGTAACAGAAACAAGGAAACCTGCGTTTGTGCGAAGATTGAGATTCTATTCACATTCTCCAAGACCTAAAAAGTTTGCCAAAACTTGAGCCTCCTTCCTCAAGGGTATTCAGGAATCTCATCTGCCCACCCATCTTAATTTTATTTAATTTAAGTGTTAGAAGGATTCTATCCCTCTGGCTAGCAGGTTCAGAAACTTTGCTGGGAGAGGGGAGACAGTCACATTTACACACTGAGATCACAATGATCCTGTTTCCTTGGGAAACAGCTTAAAAATAATTGTTCCCTCAAAGAATTGTGAGAATGGAGAAAGTATCTGTTTTTCTAAAGGTCGGTTTCTGGTAATACATTATAGATATGAACTATCTGATAAATATTTCCAGTCTTCATTTTAAAATTATTTTATAGGGTGCTCTGAAAAGCATGTTAAAAATTTGACTTTGTTGTGAACACAAGTCAGACTGATTAAAAGGGGATAAACTGGGGCAGCCAAGTAACAGGCTAAAAGTGCTACCAGCTGAGGCTGGCTGACCTTTGTATATGATAAGCTATTGACTTTCACTCAGGTCTTTTTCCTTCTGCCTGTTTAACCCAGTAACTTTCTGACCTACAGCACTGGGAGGAGGGAGGGTTAGCTGGCTTTGAAATGAATGTGAGACTTCACTTCTGCCTTGGATTATCTTTCCTGTTGGTCAGTAACTTACTATTAAATAGCTTTCTATCAGCTCACAGGCTGACTGTATCTTGGAGTTAAATTGTGTCCCTGAACATACGCAAATCACTTAGTCCCATCTATGTTCTTTGGGTAGCTGGGGCTCTTTAAAAAGTTCTCTGTAGTGTTTGGGGTTTTCTCTTTTCCTCTGCCTCCAACTTGCTTGTGAAAACCTGAATGCCCAACTTGACTTTGCACTCTTATTTGTGCTTTTCAAAAATAAAGCCACCTTCCTACTCCCCTGACATATATGGTCATCCCACATGTTTTTTCTTCTTTGCCAGGTAAGCTGTCAGGGAGTTTGTGTCCATTTGCTTGTTTAATGATTTAAGTTGATGGCCAGTATGCTCTGTTTCAAAGTTACTTCACTGGGGAAATAGGTCCCTTCTTTCTGTGGATGTGTTTTATTCCACCTAGTAGGTGCATAGTTCACTTAAATTGTCCTGATCGTATTGGCATTATTACCATAATATTATAAATATTATTAAATTATAACGATTATAATGTGAACATTTTGTGATTTTTTTCTACAAAAATACTATGTAGTGTCAAAATAGTTACCTAGCTGTCATAATAACTTTACATAACTTCTGATGGAAATATTTAGATATCTGCTTCTCCTCCCCCTCCTCCCACGCCCCAGCACGCTCTCAGCTAGTTGAAGACACTTCTTCCTTTGGCTGTAACTGTTGGCATTATTTCACGCTGCCCCTTTGCCGTTCGTAATTCAAATGCCCCCGTCCCCCCGCCCTTTGCCTAGTAAAAATAACTGAAGCGTGCGTCACGGCAGCACGCTGAACGAGGGCCCTCGGTGGCCCCGGCGCTCGCCGAGGCGCCGGCTGCGTTGCGCTGTGCGGTGGCGCCCCCTGCCGGGCGAAGGGAGGCGCCGCGCGGCGGCGGCAAACGGCTCCGCTCCCCCCCCCACCTTTCGGCCAATTAGCGCCCGGCTCCCCCCGCTCAAATCCTCCCTCCGCCGCCCACGTGGGGGCGTTTCCCGGGTTCCTGCGCGCTGCAAGGTAGCGGCCGTTAGAGCCGCGCGCACGGCGAGGTGGCGGCCGTTGGATGCTGCGAGCCGGCAGCCGGGGCGGCGCTCGCCCGCCGCCATGCCCGGCCTCGCTCCCGCCGTGGGGCAGCTTGAAACCCTTTACTGCGCCCTCCTCCGCGGGGCGCTGCCTCCCCTACGCGGCTGGGCCGCGCCCGGCGGTGCCTGCTCGGCCCCTGGAGCCGCCTTGCCAGGCTGGCGGTGCTTCGGTTCACTGAGGCTGAGCCGGCACGTTGGCCTCGGTGCCAAAGGGCTGGCCACGGGCCGGGGCTGTGCCTGGAGGGGGTGCTGGGCATAGGCCTGAGGGGCCGAGCTCCAGACAACTGGGGGCGTTCAGCCTTTTGGGGAGTGGGGGTTACAGGCAGTGTCCCCAGCTTTTCCAGGTGCATGGGGACAGTGCCTAGCTGAGGCAGTTAGCATGCTTTGGCTTGTGTTTCTTACTATACACCAACTGTTTGGTCTTTAAGGTTCCTTCATACTCCCAAACTTCTGATGAGGACCTTATTTTCTTAAGAAGTGTTTGTTTGCATATGGATTAACCTGATCCCTGTTTCAGTGTCTGTATATTTTTGCCTGTTTTCTGAGAAAACAATGTACCTTTTTTCTTACAAATTCCTCAGCACAGAACAATGGATGATGAGCAGAAAAACTATGTCTCTGCAGAAATATCTGATATGTTGGAATCAGTTTCTTTTCTGGACTTAGGGGGTAAACCCCCACCAATGGAGTCAACAGTATTGCCTAATACAGAGGAGCAGGAGGTGTGGATGGGTTTTGGAATATGTCTTCTAATTATGCCTTTTTTTTTTAAGCTTTGATTCTGGAAAATACTTCAGTAGAACATATCTTTTCCCTTGCCTTGAAGAAATGTTTGATTTTTCTGCTTACTTCTCATTATTTACAAATAGATCATGTCCAGTAGCAAATGGTTAATACTATTGTCCTAGGCTTTTGAGAAGGAAGTAAAGAATTTCAGTACTTGCACTTTGGATGTATTGGAACCCTGTTGTTCTGGTTAGCAAGCTAAAAAGGTTATAGGTCCTGTTGAAAGCCTCTTAGATGCTTGGAAATAAAAATCTGTAATACTGCATACATGTTTCTGAAGACAAAATAACCATTTCTGATTAAAATCTAATCACTTTTTTAGAATAGTAGGTTTCCTGACTGAGTTCACTCAAGTGACTTATTTTGTATGTTTAGTGGAGTGCTGGGTCACGGCAGGGCTCTGGAAAAGTCTGGTAAATCTGTCTGCTAAGTGAACAAGTTGCCAAAGTAGAGACATCTAAGCTCTGAGAAAGGAAGGAACGTTGGGATAGCTGTAAAAATCTCCCACTGTTATCAGTGCACCTAGATGGGGAGACCTTCACGCGATAGGAACAGGATGGGAAAGCCTATCTTATTAACCAGGAACCTTTTTGTGATTGTTCCTGTGAGGAATATGAGGGGTTAGTGACTGGATGGTAAAAATGAAGTAACCTGAAGGTAAAAAGGTGTTGATCTATTAACTGAACACGGTCCATACAAAATGGAAGTACAGAACTGCAGAGCAGTGATTAGAAAATACAGCTTGAATTCAGTGCACACGGTGACCAGAAGGTGGAAGCAGTGCAGTTTAATCCTCCAATAACATGCTCTTTTTAAATTATAGTGTGGCCTGGTCATGCAAAAGAACACTAACGGGTGGGAGGCGAAGGGGAGCTTGAATGAAAAACAGATTACTTTAGGACACCAGGCGGTCAAGAGACAAATGACAACTTAGGGTATGAAGTTTACAAGGAAGGAGAAATGGAGGCAGTAAGATGGGAAATACTGTATCACAGAGATGTATGCTTGATAAATGATTTTGGGGGTGTTCAATTTTTAAAAGTGACAATTATAATACTTTTTTCTTTATGAATAGGCGTATCAACCTTTGAAAGTCTTCCTGAGAGTGAGGCCCTTTTCTGTAGCAGAGCTTGAAAACCATGAATCTCAGGTTAGTTGTAGAGTCAAGACAAGTTATTCTTCTCCCCTGAAGAACTACTTGTATTGTAAGGTGGGATTTCCTTTTATAAAAGCCATGTTTACTACTTCCAAATAGAATTAGTGGAGGCCTGGTTAAATGTGACTTTTTTTTTTTTTAATCAAAGCTTTTAGTAATTTGCTTGGTACACACATACTCGCTCACACTCCCCCTACCTGTAATTCTGCAAAACTTCATTGGTACTTTATTTAAAAATTGGTGCCACTCTTGGCTCTGTGCAGTGCTCAAGTAACAAAGGGGTATCATGCAAGAGATCATTCACTTCGAGGAGTAATTCAGGTTTTTGACCCTTGAGTTCCTTTGGAATGTCTGAATGGGTAAATGCCTCATTCTGTCAATTTGTTCTATAACCTCTGTGGTTTCTTCTGTCACTTTTAGATAGATGCTTCAATGTTTTGTGCATACATGCATGCATGTGCACACACGAATACTCCAGGTTTTTTTTCCCATTGTGAACACTGATGAGAAGAACTCGTTTGGCTTTCCTTGGAGTACAAGTCCACTGCAGCGTATCCTCTGTCTGTCAGCCCTGATCATTGATAGACTTCTTGTTGCTGATCCATTTGAAGAAGGATTTAATATTGGTTCTGATCCTTTAGCTGATTTGCTTCTTGAGGTTTGCTTGTTGTGTGGGGGGGATTTTTTGTTTTTTGTTTTTGTCCCCCCCCCCCATGTGTAGTCATCATCTTGCATTTAATCTGCCAAAGTTGGAACCTTTTTGAAGTTTTTTATTTTCTTCACTTGGATGCTTTTTCCAGAATCTTTCTTGCTTAAGAAAACCTGTGATTTAAAACCTGTGATTTCTACAGGTTGCCTCTTTCTCATTCCTTTCTGGAATGGGAAACTTCTGAATACCTTACTATTAATGAAACTACTTGTATGTTCTTAAAAGCAGGGGGTGTAAATATTGCAATTTGTACTAAGTTTCTTAAAACTCTTGCCTTCATGTAGTTCTTCATAAAATAGTTGATCTTTCAACACATTAGCTATGTACATTGATTTTTGCACTGTATGAAGGCTTTCCTTCTCAGCCTCCAAAAACTCTGAAACAGTCTACAAGGTAATTCTTCAACATCTTGTATGTTTTCCATTACTGATGATCTTAACTGTCACCTGAGTGCATGAGGAAGGTGCTTGGTAACAAACAAAAACCTTCTCATCTCTGTAATGGAGAGTTCAACTTAATTCTTCTGTTCTTTCTTCTCCCTGCCATACCTAATTTTCAGAAACCATCTTTCCTCCAAATATGTAACACATTAAAAATATATATATTAATTTTAGTTGTAGGTTGATGCTTTAAATGGAGACACTTAACAAGTTAACTCATCTGTTGTTGCTTACAGAGGCAGTGACTTAAGCAAGCAAGGCATAAGTGCCCAAGATGAAATTCTGTAGGCTTTATACAACTGCCAGTTGTATCCAGAGAGTATAGGGGTTAGAGCATGGTACAGGCGGAGCAAGTGTTTGGCCTGAGTTTAGTACCCACTCTTATAGCTTCTAAACCAGTTAAGCTGACTTGTTAAATGAGTCTGCTGGGAAAAGTGGTATTTGATATGTACATGCTACACACAGATTATTAGTATTACCAGCTCTGGCTAGTCTCTAAAACATCAGATTTAGTAGCAATTGATAATCCTTGTGCTGATGCTTCAAAAAGCTTTAAAGCTGTTTCGATAGTTCAGATTTTATTTCTGGTAGCCTCCTGTGGTATACGTTCTGCATTTGTCTAGTTAAGTGAATACTAGTAATTGTATCTAACATTTACGTAGTTAAGAAATAGCAATCAAGTTAGACTTGAAACTAATTCAGGTCTCTTCATTACTGATGACACCATCTATCTGTCAAAGATAATGCTTCAAGTCTGTTTTATTTTGTTTATGCTGTTCATAGCTTGTTTTTCACTGAAAGTGATTCAAATGGAAAACTAATAGATTTCTATATAGCTTTGTTTACAGTTATATATAGGGTACTGTAAGCCAGAATCATAATATACTAGTGTTCAGAAAGTGTGAAAAAAGTGGCCGTAAGGAATCCTAGAAAAATGTTAAACCTTTTACAAAACTTCAGACAATTGCCTTAACTTTGTTTGCCTTCTTTTATGTGAAACGGGTATCTCTGTAGTTGTTGGGTGCCTCGAGAGAGATAATATATGAATTTTGCAACTGTTCATAGCTTCAGTAAATGGATGAAAACACTAATTATTTTTTTCTAAGATAACTTTCTTCCTAAATAATGTAGTGTGATGTTTTGTTTTACTTTGTCTTGTTTTTTTAAGGGTTGTGTAACTATTGAAGATTCCCAGACAGTAACTCTTCATGCACCCAAAGAGTCTTCTGCAGTGAAAAACAGTGAAAGAGGGATTGGCCATTCTCTACATAGATTCACATTTTCTCAGGCAAACCTTTTTCATATTTTTACTTATGACTTTTTTTTCCACTGTAACACTAAAAATGGAAGTCTTTTACTATATCATACAAATATGATCTTTCATCTTTGAATTATGCCTGATACTTCTTGCCTTAAAAAAAAAAAAAAAAAAAAAAGGCAGACTGCTTATTATTTACTTTTAGGTTGTTAAGGAAGCTGCATTACAATGGAGATGCCAGTTAGATGAGACAGGGAAGCTTCTTTGAGAGTTCTGTTTTCTTTGGTTAGATGCCACAGAAGTTTCTTGTAGGCGCAGACTCACTGTGGTTCTGCTGTTTCTGCATGACCTCATCTGGGAAGTGTTACAGGAACTCAGGTGTTTAAAGGGATTTCTGTAAGCATGTGTTTAGTGATGTAGTCCTTTATTGAAGGAACAGCAGCCTAAATGCTTGCACCTTCTACATTGGAAGTAAGTTTTTCTTGGTTAAAGAAAAAATCTATTACCTATTGCAAGAACTTCTGTTCTTCCAGTATCAAAAGATAAACTGTTCCATGCTTAGTGAGTCATTGAGACCATTGTAACTGCTGATCTTCTCTTCAACTGTGGATGATTCTTATAGAGTTAAGAGCATAGCTCTTGAAAATATCCACTAAAAGGAATGTGTTCAATAACATTCTGAGCAGTTTATCTTAGGAACAGGAAGATATTCAAGAATAAGTGCAAGCCTGAGTGCATCTTAGAATTAAGCAGGCATGCTATGATAACCCAAAAGAAAACTCTCAATTAGAAGGGGTTCAGGTGAGACAGAAAACTAAGCTGGTATCTCCTGCTCAGCTTGCTCTGAAAAACTGGTCAGTATTATTCAGTGTTTAATATTATGATATATTAAACTTCACAGACACACACATATATATCCATTTTTTTCTTCTCTCTACTCTTTCCCTTTCTCCCTCAAGGTTTTTGGACCAGAAACTACTCAAAGCGAATTTTTTGAAGGCTCAATGAGAGAAATAGTAAGAGCATATGTTAATGGAGTAAATGGACTAGTGTTTACTTATGGAGTTACAAATGCAGGCAAGACATTCACTATCCAAGGTATAAAATGTTTGCCAAAAAGCATATATAACAACCAAGTCAAAATCCATTGAGAAGTTTGTGTCAATGTCTAAATTTTATGTTTTTATTATTTTTAAGGGTCTTCAAAAGATTTTGGTATTTTGCCTCGCTCCCTTGATGTCATTTTTAACCACATAAGGGGAAGACAGTACCTGAAGATGAATTTTAAACCATATTTGAGCAATGATGTTAAGAAACTAGAAGATGCACAAGTTAAACAAGAAGAAGCCATAAAAACTGCTATTCTTGCCTCACTAAAAGAGGTCAGTTACCAAATACTACTACTTACTGAATGAAGCTTCTTAAAAACTTCAACTCTAGCAGTTAGGCTAGTTTTAATAAAATCTCTGTTTAACTGTTAAAGTCCTTAAGTTTATCTTAATCTACAGTATGGATACTTTGTGAACCTTGAAAAATAAGGCAACTTGCCACTTTTAGAGCTTGGGGTAGACTGGAAGAACTTTCTGCAGCCATCAGCACATAATTCAAAATAAAAAATACTGCAAAAGCCAAAGCCTGAATTTCCATAGGGGAGCAGTTCTGACACTGGGTTGACACTAGCCCTTGAAGAGACTGAGAGTGCTGACCTATCTAAAAGGCTGATTCTTGTTGTTGCCAAGTGAATCTTCTTTTGGATCAGTTCCTTAGACTGGATCTCTAGGTAGTTGCTCAAATTCTAGTACTGGTTCAGTGGAGATGAGATGAGATAGTGACAGCTTTTTAGCAGAGATAACAAAGAAGGCAGAAGAGTCCCTTCTGGTGGAAGACAGTCTTAAGTCAGATTAAAAAGTTTGTGAACCTGTAACTTATGTAGCTTCATACAGAATTTTTTTTCTGATGCAGCAAGCAAATTGAGATGTCACCTAATTAATTTCCTGAAAGGACTGCAGCCTGCTTTAGGGGATTGTATATATCTTAATTTGTAACTCTAGTCTCTGGAGACTGTAGGTAGAATAAAAGAATCTTTCCTATGGCAGCCTTCTGTTCTCGATATATCTAGCCAGTTTTGTCAGTCGCAGTGTAAGAAACAAGCTCTATTGAATGGGTGACTCTTCTATACTTCTAAGTCCAATTGCAAATTGTCACAAGGTGTCTACCTTTTTCCTTGTAGTCTGAATGTCTTTAGTCTGGTAAGTCAGAAGTGTGGGCTCATGGATTTAATCTAAAAATTCAGTAGGTTCAGCTCATTATCTTTTCAAAGCAAGCCTGAATGATTTTGGGAAGTATAGAATTAGTGATTGATTGACTTTTCTTTTTTGTGGTCTTTAATAACAGTATTGTTCTTAAAGCATTCTAGTTAGCTCTCAAAGAATGTTCTTCTAGAATCAAAATCATATGTGAGGTTCCACTCTAAATTCTATTGCTTAATTTAAACTCTGTGAACTGAACTTCATTTATTCTGAATCTAGTTAACATTTTTGAGGAAAGACCTCAGATGAAAAATGTAAAACATGCTAAAGATCACATACTTCTTTTGTGAGTGTCTTAAGCTCACATGCACTCTGCATGTGTATAAGGATGGGGATCCTAAAGAAAAAATGAGTTAAGAGAAGTAGTGGGTAAATATTTTTAGGATCTTTAGGAAACCTACAAGCTTGTAGGAAAGAGCAAGTAGCAACTCAAGGTATAGAACAGGAGGTCAAACATCTTATTTTGAATGGAATTCCATTTCACAAACACTTCTCTCCATTAAATCACTGGCTTGATTAATAGTTCAGTTACTGAATGTTATAGTAAGTGGTCTAGATGCTGATGCAGTGCGATGAAAAGCAACCAAGTCTCCACCATAAGGAAGGAAAACTAAAATGCATATAGGAAATAATGCGTGACAAACTTGCCTGTTTTGCCTATGCTGATGCTAACAGGTCTGTGCTGTGATGCTTCGTGTTAATAACTCAGCCATCCCCAGTACTGAAGCCATGCTTCTTGATAGCTTGTGAATAGCATCACTGTTCTGATGCTCACTTAAGCTTGTAATTTGAGAGCGGATAAGGCTTGGTGGGGTTGTTTTTGGTTTACATGGATTTCTGTAGGCCTTTTTCCCAGGCTCAATTTACATGTTGTGCAGAATGAATCCACTGTTCCTTTTATTCTCTCAGCATAAATTGTTCTGAATTACTGCAATACCCTTGTATTAATATTCTACTGTTCATGTTCACTCTAAGGTACTGCTGCAAAAACTCATCATGCCTGCTTCACATTCTCTTCCCTTTCACTAATTCTTCTTACTGGATTAAATATTTTTTTACACTGGATTAAAAGCTGCTTTACTTGCACTGCAATTCCCACCTGTCCTTTCTTATTCCCTGTCAGTTGTCAGCTTCTGCTTCTGGCAAATGATGTCAGTTTTTGTTCCCACTTGTTTTTAGACAGTCGTCTTAGTGGTCTTTTCTATATTAAGTCTCATGATTTGAAGAATAGTAGTACAGTGACATAGCTAATTCACTCAGTTTTGTTGAAGTCTCTTTACAAAAACTTAATCTTTATCATGCACACAAGTATTGTGGTATTGTTTTTATACTCCATCTTTGACATACATGTGCCATACATGTGAGTCCCATATCCTGCTTTATAATCCTGCTGTGTGCTTTACAAACAGAATGAATAGGGTCCCTGCTAGTGGTGTCACTTGTAAGTACTCTAGCAACATAAATAATTGAATATATTGCCAGTGTCTGTCTTGGCAAAATGGACATTTCTAAAACAAATGGCAATGAAATCTCATGAGATTTACATCTAAAATGCAACAGCAGACCTCTTTTCTGTTTATAAAAACTCCATTTTGGAGATAACAAGTGAGTAACATAGGCTTGCTATGAATTGTCTAGTGCTGCCTATCACTGCATTCTAACAGGTAGAGCATTATGTCTGAGACTTACTACTTTCTGAACATCTGCTCCCCTGTTCTACTGTGGGGTGACCCTCTCTCAGGATTGCTTTTTGGAAATCAAGGTGAATGTCCCAATGAAAGTATATACTGGTGTATAAAATAAGGGGGAGGGGGAGAGGGGAAGGTAGTAGTTGAAGATGCAGGAATCTCTAGCTGGAGGTTTTTAAATAATTTTGTTGATGTAATGAAGTTCAGTGAAGGTGTGTACTCAGACTGTGCTGTTATCCATACAGGACTTCTTATGGCCTTTTAATTGAGTCATAGGTTATTGGTTTATCAGATCTTTTTAAGTACTTTATAAAGCTATCATTTCCTTTTGAGGTCTTAAAATAAGTTTGACTCACCCTGACAAGCCTGGAACAAGCCTGTGATTTTATCAAAAAGTGATTTGTCCCAGGCAAGCAAATAAGAAATCTCTGCTGCTTTAGTCTCTCCTTCAGTGTTGTGCCCCCCCCCGCCGCGCTCACACTGCCATCTCCCTCTGGAAGATTCTTATTTCTCCAGCTTGTCTGGTTTGTTGAAATACTGCTCAGATTTATGTAGCAGTTCATAAAGGCACTCTTGGCTGTTATGGTCAGATGGAGGATCTATTGCCGTGTTTCTTCCTGAGCTGTAAAGTAGGTCTCATGTTAGCAGCAATTAGCCTCCAAGACAGGCTGCTAGGAGTAGCAGGGGGCAAAAATTCTTGTGAGGAAAGAGCATTTGTGGATCTTGGGTTCAGTGTTAGAAACATTTCACTTGGAGCAGAAGTGAGGGTGGCTTAATATTTAATGTTGCTTAAATATTCACCTCTTAAATACTGGAATTACTGTTGTGTTTTATTTTTCTTCTGCTGTTTTCATAGTCTGTTCATCTGGATGCAACAGTCTCTTATTTTCTCAAGGATACAGAAAGCATCATGAATACTATTACAAATGTGTACGATTTGGAATCGGCTTCGTCTACCAACTCTGCTTTGAAAAGTCTGCCTTCTGATTCACTAGGTAAAATAAAGTGGAAAATTCCAATGCAAATATGAATAGAAATTCTGGAATTTAGGAATACAAGTGGGTAACTCCAGTAGTGGATTTAAAAATTGCTATACTATACACAAAGTACAAAATATATATTTTTAACCAAACTTAAAATGGTTAAACTCAGGAGAGAGTAAGAATGTAACAAATATTTTGATAGCCTTGCACCTTTTTGAGGGAAGAGGGAGACTTAGCTCTGCAAGGCTAATGGACAAACTGTGAAAGCTTGTGGTAAGAGGAGGGAATGGCTAAGAACTTCATCTTGTGCATATTCTGGTTATGGATGGCTGTTGAGAAATATAAACATTCTTGGGTAAACTTGGAAGTTATGCAGTACAGTGCATCTCGTTGTACAACACAGATACATACAAGCCTCCTCTTCTAAAAGGTTCTATGTACTACTTTAGTGCCAGAGTTTACTGAATAAACTAAGGTTTATCAATAAGGTGTTTGATCATTGAGCTCTTCTTCTCTTTTGGTTATCAGAAAAAAAATTTGTTCCACTTGACATAAATAGGACTAATATACACCAAAGAACACAAGCATCTGTGTGGATTTCCTTTTATGAAATTTATAATGAATATGTGTATGACCTATTAAATGTATTGTCTACATCAAAAAGTCAGAAACGCAGAGTCTTAAGAATTTGTGAGGATCAAGGAGGAAACTCTTATATTAAAGGTAATACTATTTTATGACTTGGGTGGTTTCATAGAATTTTCACTGGTGATCAGAAGTGTCTGTAAAAGGTCTCTTTTCACAGACTTAAAGTGGATTAACATTCAGAGCACTGAAGAAGCCTGCAAAATACTAAAAATAGGAAACAAGAACCGAAGCTTTGCGTGTACTAGAATGAATGAGCAATCAAGTAGGAGGTTTGTTCCTTTAATTATAAGCATACTCTGTCTCTTTTCTTGGGCGGGGGGGAAGGGAGAGAGGAAGAGAGGAGAAGATTTTAGAGCATCTCTGCAATGAGCAACTCTTCAATAATAGTTTAAGAATTTCCTTGATTATTCCAGTTTTGTTAAGGAACTTCCTTTCTGGAAGAAAACTAAGATGGGTGTGGAGACACCAGACAACTTTAATAGTAGCTGGACTTCGGTTGCCATTCATAGTTTTGTACAACTGAGAATGATCAAAACACATATCCATTTTGGAGTGCCGACGTGGCTACAGGTCTTGGCAAACACTAATGAAGCTGAGTGGGCATGGCTGTGCAAGGATGTAGAAAGAAAACCTGAATAATTCTTAATCACTTCTTTGGCAGTATAACTCTTAGAAATCTAAAGCCTGTCAGTAGGGATGTAGGAAGGTGCGAGTCTTGCAATACCTTTCAGTGCTGCTAAGTTATCTAGATCCTGATTGCTGTACTGTAGCTGACCTTCATTAGTATCTTAAGAGTGAAGGACTTGCCTTTAAGCACCTAACTCTTATTCAGCTCTGGGAGAATCTGATTTGATGCTATGGGAGGAAATAAACAGAGAAGGTAGTATACTTTCTGTTGAAAATGCCCTTTCATTACTCGTTTTTGTATCCTCTCATTAATTTGTCCTTTAATATGTGTGGAAAGGTCATGTTGTATATTTAGCTAATACAATCACACTGTTATTAAGGCTGCTTTTTCTCTAAAAAGCAGGAGTTACACCCTTCTGTATTAGCTATAGGCGGCTGCCATTAAATTTCATGTTATGTTTCCCCCTGAATTTCACTCAAGCTTAAAGTTTTGCCGAAAAGAATTCTGTGCTCTTCTGGTGGAGTTTCATGTCTAGAATATTCTACTTTTGCTCTGGAGAATACACTGACTTCCACTTAACTTGCTTCTAAATTGTGCTGTTTTTTATAAACTTCACTCAATTCAGTTTGGCTTAGTGCTGACAGGTAAAGCCCTGCTTTATACTGGAGTAGTTTGTCTTCTCCAGTATGTGCTTTATGATTTACTGGATAAACTGGGGACAGAGCACTTCTAGTTTTGGAATTTTCTCTTTGTTTTAATATAGCATATGTCCATTCTCTTGCCTTTGTAGCTTGATGATTAAAACAGAATAACTATGGCTTTAAAGTATTACAAATGCAACCTGAAAAACTGAAAAATATCAAAACTGAACATTTAACTGGGTGCAAGAACTAGGCAGAATTACAGCTTCTAGGCCTCATGTGATATCTTTTCCCTGCTCTTGTATAAAAAGAAACAAAGTTGCAAAATGATAACTCTTATTAGCTGCTAAATGAATGCGTTGCAAAGGTAACTAATGTAAATTAGTGAATTAATTGCTGTTATATTTTTCAGCAGTGAACTTTCTGTAGCCTACAAATTCTACTTTGCTTCAGTGACTGCTTAGTTTTCATAATTCTAGTCATTAACAAGGACTTCTTTCCATTCCAGTCACAGTATATTTTCAATCAGGCTACTGAAGCTAACTGATGAGCACCAGCCACGTGTTCTTGGGGTTTCAGAGTAAGTAAATGCTTCAGCTGATTAACAAAAGCTTAAATATTTTAGAAAAGTTGATAAGGCATAAGCATACCAAACTGGTGAACTTTCTTTTAGTAGACAATTCCTCTGAGAGCTGAGAAGGAAATCAGAAGTGCACTGGTTGCATAAAACTGCCTGTAAACCTGATAGAGACAGGAGTAGAAGTGTTTCCCTACTTTTTCTGTTCTGTTAAGGTTTGGCTGAAGGAACCTGTTAAAACTCTTGTCAGTAATGCATAATTTGGGCGAAATATAGGTATATCGTCTTAAATAATCAGGGGAGGATTTGGGATAAAGTAGTGCTATGTAATACCACACTATTCAGTTAAGTAGAAGCCAAATGGCTGTCTGATAGAAGCGGATCTCTAAAGTCAGAGTGCAGCAGCTAGTGCTGAAGATCCAGTGTGGATGCTCTGCCAGTGCTGAGAGTATCTTTGTACTTTGGGACCAGACTATAGTTAGCTTATGAGTTGAATGTTTGTGGCTGGAGCATGTTTAGTGTGCTCCTGGAACACAACTTCGTGTCTCTTAATCCAAAAAGAATACAGCTGATATGATCTTGCTTGGTGGTGCAATCTACAGCACGCTAAAAAGGGATCATCAAGAGATTTGCTTCAAAACTGCTCTTCTGACCTGAAATGCTAATGTAGGTGTACCCAATGAGAGCAGTGTTAAGTCCTTACTGCTCTCTGTTCCCTTCTGATTTAGAGGAAGTTACTTAATGTTTTGACCTGAAGCTGTTAGTCCTCGTTTTTTGTGTGGTTTTTTTTTTTTTTCCTTCTGACTAATCCTCCATTTTAGCTTGAAATGGAGTAATGAGTGCAGTCTTGAATCAGTGTTTTAGTTCAGTTGTAGTTCCTTTTGATTTGTCTCGTCTCTGCTAAGCAGAAATGGTAATAAATAAGCACCTCATTATGAGATAATGCCATTTAATGTCAGATGTTATGGTGATAAATACTCTAAGGAAAGATAACCTGAGGAAGTGACTGCTTCTATATTCTCTGCCATTCCCTGTCTAGTGTATTCCACTGGCAGAGCTTGCAGCAGCTGCTAATTGTAGGACAGAAAAATTGGATGTTGCTCAAGGAAGGAAAAGCCCTTCATCTTGTACTTAAAAGGATTGAGATCATAAGATCATATCCTTTCATACAGTTGAAAATGTGTTATTAATACATATTAATGCGTACTTATTTCAACTGTATGAAAGGATATGATCTTATGTACATGTTATTTATATAAATCAAATCTATGTATAAGTGAGTAATAGGTTACATAAGTTAACTAGCTTCCAAAACTTCCTGTTTTTCAAGAGCTTTGTTTATATTAAAGTGAAGAAGTCCCATGATTATTTGAGATAGTTTTCTCTGATCATACCTATAAAGCCATGAGTGGCAATTCAGTGGCCTGGATTTAATAGCACAAAATTGTTGCAGCCAAATAAAGAGCTATAAGGTGGTCATCTTAAAGGACTTCTCACCTTTTATTTGCAGTGTATTGAAGCATATCATCGACAATATCTTCTTGCATTCATTTCAGTGCTGAAACTAATGAAGGTGAAAGTCAAAGTGCTTTTGTAGTGTAGCACCACTGTACAAAACTGTTTTGGAAATTCCTTTTGTCTTGGAACTGGTAGCACTTGGGATTGCATTAGAAATTAGGGTCCTGAAGTGAATATTTGTCTAAGAATGCCTACAGAGTTTTAAATGAAGTCTATGAGCAGACTTCTTCAAATGCACTAAAACTGTCGTAGGGGCACCTGTTCAAGAATCTTTGTGTGGGAAAATAGTTTACTGCTGATATTTTAAATACTTTGCATAGTGCCTTCAGAACAAAACTTCAATGTTGAAGTTTAACTTCTTATGTGATCTAGGTAGGCCAAAATGAGTCACTCATTTATGCTTTAGACTTAAAGAAATATAAAGACATGTAGTTCTATTTTCATATTGTTTAGAAACAAGTTTGTATCTCTATTCTGGTTAATTCTTTCATGCAGACTGTCTTTCTGTGACTTGGCTGGATCAGAGAGGTGTAATAAAACACAAGCCTTTGGAGATAGACTAAAAGAAGCAGGGAATATTAACAATTCTCTTCATATCCTCGGAAAATGTATTGCAGCATTGAAGCAGAATCAAAATCCAAAGTAAGTGAAAAATCTTAAACAGCATGTTTAGCCTTTCAACCTAAAACTTGGCATCCAATTATGTTTCTGGATGAGATTCACAAGGTAAGAGGGCTGAAAATGCAAATCTGCAAAATCTTGTCAGCCTTTTTTGTTCCAGATGTCACTAGAATACCTGAAGTGAACATTCTTACTGTTGTTTGTGGAGAATGTGGAAAGGGAAATTGAAAACAAAACTAAAATCTTGTGTGCATATGAGCAATGTTCCCATTTTGTCATCTTCCCTTCCATCTCCAAATTACACAGGTGGACTCGTCAGACAATTGACAGAAGTGTCTTGTATTTGGCATTTGGGTTGTTCCAGTATCTGCTTTCTAACACTAAGGACTGTGGTGCAAAAATGTTTTACTCCTCTTGTTTTTAAATACTTTTTTGGAGAGCTTCAGAGATCCAGCAATGACCTTAGTCTTTGTAATAGTTTAGGCTCAGAAATGAGCATCCTACTGATAGACTAGATCTCCTTCCTCAAAGGCAAAGAGAACTAAGCCAAGTTATGGTATCACATAGGCCTTTCATAATTTCTTTTGTTGGAATTTTATTATTCTTTTCTCTGAGGATGAAGCCAAGCTATATTCCATTCAGAGAGAGCAAACTGACTCGTCTGTTTCAGCCATTCTTCTGTGGAAAAGGCAAAGCTTGTATGATTGTAAACATTAATCAGAGTGCTTCCACCTATGATGAAACACTGCATGTCATGAAATTTTCAGCTATAGCCAAACAGGTAAGAGGGAATCTACTTTCCCTGCTATTCTGCATTTTGTTACTATAGAACTGTGAAATGATCAGGTTATATGGACTTCAGGGTTATTAGGGCTTTTGATGTGTCATGCTAGTTTTTTCTGCATGTAGCTGCTTCTCTCTAAAAGGCTTTCAGTAGTCTTTCCCATCCTCAAACTTATTTGTGGTAACAAGATAAGATAGTAGCAGCTGTCTGTGGCTTGTTAAATTCTACACCACAAATGCTCCATGTAAAAAGTAGACTGGCACTTTCAGATATGACTGGTTATACCATACATTTCAGCAAATGCAAGATCTCAGTTCAAGCTTTTGATGACTTAAGTGGTGTACACTTAAATATCTGTTGTATGAGCTGAGTTGTTCAAAACTTCTTGGACAATAGTGCTACAAAGAGGTGGCCTTTTTTCTTATGTTTCAGTCTGTACAAGATCTCTTGTGCCCACATTGTTCTTATTTGGCTGAGTGCAAGTTATTCATACCAAACAAAAAAAGTTTTGTGTAAGTTAAGGCTTGAAGGTAGTGTATTCCTCTGCTTCAGAAGTCTCTTAAGCAAAAAAAGACTCTACTAAATCTAAATTATTCTGTGCTTCCTGCTAGCTCTGCTTACCAGTCTCTCTTTAAATTCAAGACTTGGGAGCGATGTCTGATCTTAACCTTTTTCAGTATCCCTGGAAGCTGCTGCTTGTAAGAGCTAACTTCGTGAGTGGGATGGGGGGCGGGGAGGGGGATTGGTGTGTTCCACAGCGCAAAAAAGTCCATTTCTAGTCTGGAATTGTAGATTAGCTCTTATGCTTTCTAAATCTGTAATGGTGTGTCTAATATGTCAGAGATTTTTTTCTTTTCTAACTGTCTTTAGCTGCAACTTCCATCATAAGAGCACACATTGAGGGCACAAGCTTCTCTGATTTGTCCTATGACAAACTTACAATCTTTACTTACTAGAGTGACTTGCTGGATCCTTGCCACAGTATTTTAGGAAGGAGCAAATGTCTTAAGGATTTACTTTCAGTTTTTCACTGACCTTTCAGGAAACTACACCAAAACCTGACATTATATTTAGGGAAGAGACCAACTTTCTAGGCAACCATATTGTCAGTGTACAGTCTTTCTAGTTACCATGCTGTTAGAGTACTGAAGCTTTCTATCGATACTGATAGACTTTTCTGCTAAATGCATATTAAGTTTTGTTAATGTTCTTGTAATCATTAAATGAAGTGTAAATACAACAGTACACTCGCACCACTTCTTCCTAGTATTCCTGTGTCTGTAGTATTGACAGCATTGATAAATCCATGTGGTCAGCTCTGGTTTGTTGTGTTTTTTATTTATTTTTTTTCAGGTAATCCAGGCGATCCTACCCAAAAGTTTTGGTTACTTTACCCCTAAGATAATTGGAAGTGATGGCAAACCTATCATACACTTCGATGTTAACACATCTGTAGACGATTTCCCTGATGGTACTGAAACCTCCATGGAAGAAGAAGTGGACATCACCATTCTGAGTCATGAGGTAGGTAGATATCTACCCAAAATTGTGCACAAGAAAGCCATTGGTATTAGCTCTAATATTAGAAACTTCTACTACAGTATAAGAGATGTGCTAGAAGCTCTCCCAAATGAGATCTGTAAACTTCTACTCATTGTTAGATAGACCCAGACTTAGAGGTCTAGCTCTGAAAGAGCAAATATAATTGTGGAGGGCCTTTCTCAGCTTGTAGTCACATCAAGTGCTAAAACCTGAATTTAACTGATTACTCAACAAGAAATGTAAGGAAGTAGTAAGTCTGTTTAAGTAGTAAGTCTTACCTAGTTGCCCACACTCTAGGAACCTCATGGACAAGTATTAAAGTAAGCTGTGGCATTTTAAAAACAAAGTTATACAATCTAATGGCAATCAACTGTAAAAATCAAGTAGACTTCATGCTAAATGGTTGTACAAATTAATATTTAAATGCCAAAATGTATCAAATTGGTAATACTTTTGATAGCAGAAACCATCAAGATGGAAAAAGACTGTCTTTGCGGTGGAAGAAACTAAAGCTTGACAATTCTTAACCTTTCACCCCCCATCTTGAAAATATGGGTTTGTAGAAATGGCCTCTGAATGCCTGTATTAATAGATCAGTCTTTCATTTGACATTCATATTGAGATGTCTTTCTGGCTTATTTTCTGAAGTGAAATACTTTAAATTCAGGATCTTTTGAAAACTACTGAGAACCTAAGGGAAAAACTAGTTGTGGAAAGGCAAAGTAAACTTCTTCTGGAGGTGAAGATACGTAGAGAGATGGCAGAAGCAATGTTCCGACAGCTGTTGGAAACAGAGGAAGCCTGGAGGTAAGTCAGATGGCAATCCTATACAAGACTGGAAAGATTCTACATATATACACACTTATATATGTATATGTATGACATGTGCACTCATGCTATTTAGGGAAGTTAGGGTTGGCCAGTTCTGAAGCTTCTGATGAGAACGAAAGGAACACTATTTTACAGATCAGCCTCTTCCTATGTACAATGAGAACAGTAATGCTACTTTGTATTGAACTTTATTCTCTCGTTAATTTGAAATTACTGGAGGTTCTCTTGACTCTTTCTTGTTATTAGTATCTAGCAGATGCAAAAGGCTATGGGTACCCCCTGAGGCTTGTAATTATTCTAAAACATGCACTTGGTCATGTGAATATATGTGCGTGTGTTTCAGGTAGGTTGAATTGCATATCTTCAAAGTATCCTGCTGGCTTCTTACTCCTAGATGACTTACAAATCTTTGTTATTTTATTGTAGAAATTGCTGTGGCTGTGTGCATTGATGTTACTAACTTAGGGATTTTTATCAAGTGTGTCCAGATTGCTCCAGCTGAATTTTTCTCTTCTTAAAATCAGTTTCCTGTTTGAATTGCTGAACAGAGATTGACCCAAAGTTAACTTGCCAACTGAACACACCATCATTTAACATTTGCCCTGAGTCTAAAATTGTTTGTGTGCCTTTGGCCAAGGGCACCTGAAATTACCACTGATGCTTCTTCTCTGTTGGGGTGATGTTCTGTGTTTATGCTGGGGAGACTTTATTAATCATAGCAGAATTAATGCATATGTTCTATAACTTGAAATAATGAGGCAAGGTGAATTTTGCATTTATTAAAACAAAACAAAAAAAACACAAAACAAAATAGGAGATATGCTTCAAATATTAGGTCAAATTAGGTGTAGTCATATCTACCATTACATGTGGGTAGTTTTTTTTTTTAAATAAAACTTCATCTGACAGATCTCCCAAGACATGATCCAAATCCTGTAGCTTAAAATAATATCATTCAGAGACTTTAACAGTCCTGATAACAGCAGAATCATCCAGGAGTGATATAGATGCAAGCCATTACATGCCATTGGTATGCCAACAAAATTTAAAGTATTTCAGGAGGCTTTGAGCGCCTCAACTGAAATTGAAGCAAGGACTGCACTTACACTCAGATTTCAGGGTGAGTTTTTTTAACTTAGTTCAAAAGTGAAAAATGACTTGAAGCTTAGTTGTAGCAGGAACTACTGGTTATAGTTCCTGGGGAGAGTTTCTGTGCTTGTGTGTGACAAAGGGCTTGTGGCTCTTCTGTAGGCAAATTAGTCAACAGAGGTACATAATGTGGTAACAGAGCATCTTAAGGCCTCTTAGGTGCCAGATTCCCACTTGCTTGGGTGCTTACATCACACTGAAATAAACTTGATATTGAGTATTTTTGCAGCTGTAATATAGAAATATTAGAATTCAGTGTCACTGAGAATTCATACACTTGATTTGTGAAGTGCTTGGATTATGTAGCATGTCAGGCCATGTAAGTACCAAAGACATTTTTACTTTAATCAAAGTTTGTCAGTACTATTACTTCAGCCTTGTTTAGAAGCTGAGTTTGTACTGAGATCTGTAGCTGCATTTGGTGGGTAAATTTGTATTGTCACACCAAAGAGAAGGGATCAGCATAACAAAAAGGAGACTGAGTTCAAGGATTAAATATGTATTCTTCTATATAAGTTGTCTTGATATATGCAAATAGAAGTTATGTCTCAGTGTGGTTCTGTAGGATCATTGAGAACAGAAAAGAGAAAGGGGAGAAAAGTAGCGCTTGGTATCTTAACTGCCAGTGATTAGATCTGGTAACTTTGATATTGCCAGGAGAATGCATGTTGTCAAACTTATCAGCTGGAATGCTAATATATTAAATAAAACTAACATGTCCTCCTCAGCAACCGCTTGGAAGATATGAAAGACAGTTTTGAAGAAAAACTGGAGAGCAAATTTGAAATGTATAAAGAGGCCATCAAGAAACATGCATATGTGTGTGCAATGGAACAAATTGAAGACCATTATGTTCCCATAGAAGAGTTTCTAGCTGAGCAAGGAAAAGTTGAGGTATGACTTGACTGCTGCTAAAAACTGTCCTAAGTATGTTAGCCTCTTAACTGTAAACAGTGCTTTTCCTTAACAGCATCATTCAGGAATCCTAAACATAACACTAAATGGTAAAAATAACTGTAGCAGCTCAGCCTAGCTATTTGGGTGTCTGTTGCTAAGCACAAGGCTAGAGACATGTTTTGTCTAAGATTGTGTAGCCTATACCTAAACTTCCTGATCTTTGAGGGCACAGTTCAATTAAATTGAAGTCATCTTCATTTCTATGATGCAATGATTGGAACACCTAGAGGGATAGTATATCCAGCAATCTAGCTGCATGGAGATTCTTGGAGGTGTAGGTATGAAGTAAAAAATTTAAGGGCTGGTGGGGAATTGAGTAGAGAAATAGCTATTGTAATTATAATGGGCCTCTGCTCTGAAGATCTAGAGGGAAGATTGAGGGGTAAGAAACTGATGCAAAATCAAATTTTATGCAGTTTAGACTCCTGAATGTATTCACACCTAGAACTACTCAGTAGTTGTGGTCAGTAAGTTGCTACTCCTTTTGCAGAGAATAAAGTGGTGTATGTACATCTCAAAACTGCATAAATATGCTACTTTAATGATAAGTACCCAAGTATGAAAAATACCCAACAGCACATCTGGAAACTACACACCTTTTTTTCTTTTAGAGGTTGTGTGGATAAAGTTAATGGGCACTTGGACAAAAACTAATACTAGATTATTACTGTCATTTACATGTGATGGAAAAGGTTTAAGCCAGAGTACTAAATGATACTTTGGTTTTACTAGTCACAAGCCAAAGCAGCATTCTCATTTTAAAACGTGTACCCTCACTTTTGCAGAATGAGAAAAATAAGTGTTGTAAATGCTTACTTAAGCTTTAACTTTGGGCTGTCAAACTTGTTTCTAGACTTAAAAACAACAGAAAAAAATTAGAACTCTTTAGAACTCTTTTCTGATGGTCTTTTTCTACACTACTGTAGTGGTATTCAGTTGTACAAGACTCTTATGAAATCCTTTGTGCTCTCTAGTTCACAGAATGTATCTTGCTGTATCAGAGCTCTCTTCTGAATAGTAGTTCTTGTGGTCAAGCCTCTTACCCTCAGCTGCTGCAGTTGCAAAAGGGCAGAGTAGCTTCAAAGGCCACTTAAGTCTTCCTGTTGCATATAGGTGGGAAGCAATGTCTACTGTAACTATTCCAGGATTGAGATGTGCTACAAAGAACTGAGGCAAGACTCGAATTATTTTCACAATGATCCATTAGCCTTTTGCATCTGCTTTAGGCCTTTGTGTAAGAGCTGCTGTAAGCAACTACTCTAAATAGCAATGTTCTGGGTTTCCATAGGATCTACTTCTGTGGGGTCTCTGTGACTTCTGAGAGACTCCCACCGTACACAAAGCTAACTTCTAACTTTCTACAGATTGCAGCTTAATGTACCTTGTCACATCAGTGGTGAGGAAACAGCCACCACTGAGTTTTGTACCTTTTTGCTCTGTAAAGATCTACATGAAGTTAAGTCCACAAGGAAAACACCGCTCCCAGACCATGTTAACTGGGACAATGTTATATTTCAAATTGGTGAGAATATGCTTCCTTCAGCAATAGCTTCAGGTGAGAATAGCTTCAGATGCACTTCAGGAAGTTGTTGATAACCTGCTTGGAAATCCTGAGCCTCTTTAGCCATGTGTAACTTTATCACAGACTTTGTCTAGCCTCTGGATGGGTGGATGACTCATCCAGGCAACAGATGAGACTTGTGGGTCTTAATCTATTCAGAGCTCTGTAAAGGGAGAATAGAATAATGTGTATAGTAGAGTTGCTTTCTCAGTGCTTTCTCCTGCCCAGGCACTGATCATGGGCGTCTAGCCCCACTGTTAGGCAGTGTCCTTTCAAGATGTGAGGGAAGTGGTTTTCTCTTGTAGATTATGATATGTACATACTTCTGCTTTTACAGCTCTCCGTTGAGGTGCTGACAAGCAATGCTGCATTGTGTAATGACCTTTGTTCTTCCTGTTCCTCCACACTTGTCTTTTATGGCAAGTATTATGTATTTTTGCACATACATTGCTGTACTATTCAGATGGTTGCATACCTAATTTTCCATCAAAACATTCACCAGATTAACCCCTAAGGAGGTCTCTTTAACAATTTTAATGATTCTTTAAATCATTCCTCTGTGACTTCTGTTGGGTGACTCTTCAGCAGTGGACCCTCTTCTCTTTACATAACAAGCAGAACAATAGCATTCTGGCCAACAAGTCTGGCCAAGATCTTGGCCTTTATGATTGGTCTTTAATAAATTACTCTTGAAAAGTAAGAGATCACTTGTAAGTCTTATCCTAATTTCTTTCTAAAACAATTCTGGATCTCATGCTTAGACAATTTTTTCCTAAGCCTTATTACATTGTAGGTAAATCAAGATTTCCCTTTCAATACAGGGATGGTGTTATTTCTTCATTTGGAGCATAATCTTTTGGATCTTAGCCCAGTCTAGCTATGACTTCTGCAAATTGGCTTAGAGGGCAATCAAAATGATTCAGACATCCATCCGAGAGCTAGCTGTGAGCCTTTGTATTACTTTCTGCTGAGGGTTTTTTCTTTTTTAGAAATAAACTGAGATAAGTTGGGTTGCTACCAGGAGGCAGACTTAGCACATCCTTTTTATTTGTTAGGTCAGGCTGGCAGATATTCTGCTTGGCCATCTCTTTTAAATGAGGCTCTTCCTTCATCCAGTTCAGAATGGAATTGGGCGGGGAGAAAGAGGGGGAAGAAAAATATTTGATTTCTAGTACAGGTAATTGATCTTGCCCACTTAGACTCAACTTTTATGGTCACTTGAATGCCAATTATACATCATTTGGTGTTTTGTTTAAAAAAAAAAAAGTTTTGATAGTACTTTCTCTAGTTACATAGCTGCCTCTTACTTAGCCTTGCAGCCAATTTAACAGAAGATTCAAATAGGAAGGTATTGGTAGCAAATCAGACAAGGAACTGATGAAGTGCTTAAGATGTAAAATTCTAAACTGAGGAAGGAGAGCACTTCATGAAATCTAAGTGGGCAGCTTCAGAGAACCAGGATTGGGTGTGTAACTCTTCTTGGTGGTGAGACTTGTTTGATCTCTCTCTCTCTGATATATCGCACTAGCAATCTGGTGGGTAATGAAGAGATTAACATTCAGCTCAATGAGATGTATTCTTTCTTTACCAAGCTAACTGGTAATGGTGTTTAATACAGATGCACTAAAGTTTCATTTCTGCGTTATGGCTGCTTTTAAAACAATTTGGAAATCTTCAGGCTGGAGGAATTAATTCCTGTGTTAAGATACTTCCTCTGAGAAGAAGACTTCATGATCTGAATGGCATTCTTTACTGTGATTTCTCAACCATAACCATCATAACTTCCACTTGAAATTTTTTAAAAACTGCGTATACATGTGGTATAGTTGAAGGATGTGCAGTCAAGTTAAGGAGACACACTTGAGACAAGTTCTACCATGTCCCCTTCTCTTTTCAGGAGAGAGAGAATAAAATAATGCAATTGGAAAAGCAACTTGATGAACAGTCAGGGAGACTGTTGGCTCTGGAAAGTCCAAGTTCAGATACACAGACTACAGAAAATGACATGGAACTGGGTAGGAATCTAATCTGGATATTCATACTTCATTAACTTTCAGTACTGTGTATAAACAAGATA
This sequence comes from Apteryx mantelli, assembly GCF_036417845.1. Classification (NCBI taxonomy): domain Eukaryota; kingdom Metazoa; phylum Chordata; class Aves; order Apterygiformes; family Apterygidae; genus Apteryx; species Apteryx mantelli. The sequence goes on along the minus strand of NC_089979.1, from coordinate 35,605,098 downwards.
ACTTTTCTGTTGTCTATAGATCTTATAAACAAGAAGATGAAGAGAGCCAATGAAGGACTGCAGAAGCAATGCAAAGAGAAGGAAGAGGTAGCTTTTGCTTGGCACTTAATAAATCTGGGAATGGTGGTCCTAACCTCTTGAATGGCCAACACTTGAAGATCTGCACTGTAGACAAAAGCATGAAAATTCCTGCAATGGCATCAAGCTTACAAAAGAGCACTTGCTCAGCTGTAACCTCTTTTCCAAGAGATTGTCTGTGTTCTGCCTTTGCTCTAGTTTGTAAAGGCAGATGCTACTATAGCTAGTCACATGGTGAATATAGTGGGAGTTGGAAGAAGGGGAGAATCTGGCCTTTTTTTTGGAATGTGTTGTTGCTGTTATGGCCTCGGTGCTTTCCTTCCTGGAATGCTGCCTGCTTAGACAAAGGGGAACAGGATGGCAGTTAAAGAATCTGGTAACAATTTAGATCTGGATCCAAAATAGTGCCTTAAACCTGTCCTTGCTGTTAGTGCTGAACTCCATCCCCCTCCCGCCTTAAACTCCAGTAATAGATAATTTCTCCTTTTTAAAAAAAAGTCTGTGTTCTGCATGGCATGTAGAGGTAGAAATCATGGGCTTCAGAATGCTATGGAAAACAAAATATTAATCGCTTTTAGGTATGCATTTTTTTCCCCACACCTTGAACAAACTTAATGTTAGGCTGAAGTTAGTTTCCTGTGTTTAAAGAGGATGGGGAGGAGGCAAGAGACATGAGCCTTGCTCCTTTCACTTCCCAGAGTCATTCCTAATGAAAAATAGGAGTAGGGGTTGGAGAAGGAGTTCCAGCTGGTTCTAATAAAGCATGTAAATGGAAAGTGAGCTTAAATCCTCTTCTACTGAAAAAGTGTCCTCCAGAAATAACTTTTTTCCTTACCAAGTTTAATGTCTTGTTTTATGGCCCTGGCATTTGTTTGCCACTCCTGTTCTCCAGAGCTCTATGACAATTTCCAGTTCTCATGTCAATATCAAATTTTGATGCTAGAAAGCAAGTTTGGCTTTTATGCTTGATATGAGAGTTCAGTATTGATTGTTCTGTGTGGCTAGAAAATGTGAGAATGATGGGATTGATGTCTGGCAGTAACTGAATTTAGAGCAATTTAAAGCAGTTACTTCTGTCAGTGCCATCCTGCTGCTTTGCCTCACAATATCCGAGCATGTGTGATGAGTGATTTGCTACTTTTTTGTCCTTCCCTCCCACTCCCACCCATTAAATGCAGGCAGAGGTTTTCTTTAACTCTCTAGGTATTTCCCTCCAACTGTAAAGAAGTAAGTTAATGATCTAGCTGGTTCTGGATTTCTCTTCCCTCTTGAGTGAATCCAACAGTATTAAAAGCCATCTTGCCATCCAAAAAGTGAGGTCTTCTGTCATAATTATGCTTCAGTTCAGAGCATGAATAGTGTTAATGAGATGAGAACACCCTCTTAACTACCCTTACTGAAAAGGAGCAGACTGTTCCAGGAGTAGCTTAGCCTGTGTTGGCGTTCTTTGTGGTTGACGTACATCTGTGCAAACCCACTAGCTTCAGCACAGTGGCCCTTGAATGCTCCATGACGTTATTTTTGACCAGAAATGATGGGTTGGGGCACAGAGGTTTGAGAGAAGCAGATTTCATCTTGGATGCTTTGGTCTTCATTGGTTCTGTTCAATACTTAGAATCACTTAGAAATGCTTATAGTGTCTGTATGAGTTTTAATTACAAACAAAATTCATTATAAAGCATGCTGTCTTGAACTTCAATGTGTAGGGGTTTTATTTTCAGCTTATAAAATCTCTGAAGTTTAAAATACAGAAACTAAATGAAACCCTGCTGGAAGCTAATGAAGGCTACAGAAAAATGGCAGAAGAGAACAGTAGACTGAAGCACACAGTTATGCTTAAGGTTTGTCAGCTATTTAAAAGAAACTTTAATATGGCTTGTATCTATAGTTGTATCATGTTTCTGCACCCTTTTATATGTAAAAACACTGTTCAGTCTTATTCATTGCTTTTAACATGAGCATAATGTTTTTACTTGAGTTGTTTTTGTGCTTTTTTGTTTCATCCCTAACTTCTTAAACTGTGAGTCGGATTTAACAACCCTTGTGTTTCACTCCTTGACTTTATCTTGTAAGACAAGACAAGGCTCCTTTTTGATTTAAGGAATAGACTTGATGAATTAAGTAACTTTGTGCTGTAAACTCTTGCTGATCTAAAGATGCCACAATTTAGTCAAGCACAGAAATACTATTCAGAACTCTTCTAGAAATTTCCTCAAACCATGAAGTGCTCTGCTGAGGCCTAGCAAGCTGTTAATACACAAAAGTTAGCACAATAATACCTAAGATTCTTTGGCTTTAAAGCTCTGCTGGCATTCCTGCAGCAGTGGCCAAGCTGAATACAGGTAAATCACTTAATGCTGAAACAGAACTCTCCCCTTCAAAAGCAGGGGCTTCATAAAGGTGAGTGCATCTGACCTTGGGCATCAACTAAACTCGCAAATAGAAACTGAAATTTTTGAACTCCTGACATCTTGTAAGTATGCCTCATTTATAATCTGCAAATGAAACGAGGCAGGTATAAGACTGCAGAGTATTCTGAGTGTTAAATTACTTTCTGCATGCTTTAGTTCAAGTCTGAGACTGAAAATCATTCACCTTGAACTTCCTAAGTCTTAGAACCAATTAAAGAAAACGAAGGTTTTATTTTTTGCTAATCACAAGGTTTAGAGAGTCTCTTTAAGATTCTGCCCATTTGAAACATTTGTTCAGTCCTCGTTAGTAGAATTACAGCTATGATATGAGTTTTGATTTGACCAGTTTTGCTTTCAGTAATTAGTTTGCAGTTTAAGACAGGAAGGCTGCTTTTATTTAGTTCCTAGAATAACTGAAGTTCTTTGCATGGGATGGCTAAGCATTATAGTGTCAGCTGTTCCGGACAGACTTTGTCTCTAACTAGATCTGATGTCCCATTAGTTTGCTGTACTCTAAGTATTTCAGGGCACTGAAGAGCCATTTGGAATAGTAATAGCTGAGGTATTTACTGGAATAGTAAAATCTTCAGAAAACTGGCTTTATGAAATAACTTTCTGGTGTTCACATATGTAAAGCAGTCTTATCTTCATAGGATCAAGAAATGAGTAATCTTCAGATCTGGGCTAAACGTGTTCTTGAACTTGAAGAAACAGTGTCTTACCTGCAAAAAGAACTTGATGAACGCAAAAAGCATTTGTGTGTAGAAGATCCAAAACAACAAAAACCTAAGAAAGGTTTGTTAGCTAACCTGAAATCCACAGTAGCAGGCACTTCTGGTACACCTCTTGGTAAAGGCTGGGGGAAGTATGAAGACTCTTCAACCTCTTCAAGAAAGCAAATACCATTGGCTCATAAAGTAAAAGAATAATATTTGATTAAAGTGTGCAACTGCTGGGCCTCTTCATTCTTGAACTGTTGGTAGCTTTTTCTTATTCTGATAGAAAAATATTTAATACATAACTTTAAATCAAATCAGGGTAGAACTTACAGAACTCTACAAGTGTAGACCTAAACTTTGGTTTTTAACAATTGATATGGGGATATGATTTGTTTTTTAGTCTTGAGTAACTGCTATAATGGACTTCTGCATTGATAAATGTGCAATTGAGGTGAAGAGGGATGTTTCTCCCCTGCTGCTCTTGTTATCTTTCTGTATTAAATACTTCATTTCTGGGGATTCCTAGAATCAAATGGCTTGTAAGCTTTACCTCAGGCACTTCAAATAGGTTGTTTCTTTAGTAATAGTCTGACTTTGACTTGAAAACTGCCATCTTGGGATCAAACTGAGCAAATTCTTAAAAGTAAGAAAGATGTCAAAAGGAGGCAACATAAAGTTAGGTCTTGTGGCTCCTTGCTAATTTTTCAGCTAACTTTGTACAGGAACTTGTTTTAATATTGTTTGAAGTTTCACTAAGAATGTGCATGAAACTTTAAAAATCTATTTATAATAAAATTTTCAATTACTAGATTATGCTCTGTTTATTTGATAAAGGTGAGGAAAAATCAGTAAAAACTAAGATAAGGAAAGATCATTAACTTAAAGGCTAAATTGTCCTACAGTGAGTGATGTATGATCATTTTTAGTTCATAGAATCATAGCCCTGATTATTACTTAAATTTATGTGGTAATGTAATAGCAAGACATGATGATGATAAAGCATAAGGAAGAGGTTTCTTAAAACCATTTCAGTCAGGAGTAGTGAGGTGTGAGTGTGTGGGGGGATTGTCTGCTTGTGCTGCAAACACCAGGACTGTAAGAGTTGGAGAGGTGTGTCAGAGTGAGGCTGAGGCTGGCAGCAGGCTGGAGCAATGTGTTGCTGTAATGCCATTTCAGGTGGCGCAAGAGGCTGTGATGCTGAGCAAGAGCCTCACCCTTGCTCTGAAGACACTAGGTGGTGCAGCCTAGCTGGGTGGTGCTCAGACCAGCCCTCCTGGGAGGTGATTGCTCTTGACAGTTTGAACCAAGTTTCTTTTAATTTTGGATTGGTCTGTTCAGTGCAGTAATGTGTAATTGCTCTGCTGCATCTTTAACCAGTCTGAAGATGTAAGACCTGAGCCAGTGCTATTTGCATGTTTAAGCTATTTCTGTTAAATATAGGTTATCTGGCTCCAGTAGTTTAAAAGGCCTATAATCCTCCAGCATAGAATTCATGAAATATTAGTCTACTCCCACACAGACTATTCTAGCTATTACAAAATATTTTGATGTAGTGATACAATGCACTGAGCATTGATCCCTTGACTAAAAAAGTTATCATCAGATGCAAATTGCTGGAGGAATGGCAGTATTCAAACAGAACTAAGAAACATTTAATCAAAATGGGCTAGGAGTGGGCACTTACTGCAATAAGCCAAAACATGCTCTAGTGCTATGCATTGACAGTCTGCATCAAGTTTATGTAACACTAATCTCTTACTCCCTGAGCAACTGCTGTTGCTATATACCATCCTGCTTCCCAGTGCTCTTTGATTAGCTATAGGAAATGGAAAGACAAGGTTAGTATCTATGTTAAGTGTCTTTCCCTAAAATAAAATGAAGCCTGGGTTAAGCGCTGACCTTTTTTTTTTTTTTTTAACTGTACTGTTTTCCTAAGTAAGTGTGGCAATGGACAGTGTTACATTACAGAATTGTGAGAAGCTGTTTTAAAGGGCAGCTGAGGACTGAGTCCTCCTCCCTTCCTGCCCTCTAAACCAAAGAAAAAAAACCCAAACCAGGATGCAGAAATAGCTGGCTCAGTCCTTTTCCACTTCTCAAAACTGGCTGAATGTAAGGAAAGCAGAAGCCATTAACATTTATAACTGCAAAATAACTTTGTTTGTTAGTGGCAATGCACAGATGCTCCCATGTTCCATACCAGCCTATCACTCCAGCTAGAACATCAGCCATTTGTAACTCAAAAACTATTATGGTACAACACACTTATTCTATAAGTGTTTATTAAAATTAAAAATCACAATCAATAGAAACAATATTTACATAACTGATAGTCTGCTTAAACTGCACAGATATTGAATGAAGGAAGCCAATGGAAAAGAAAAGCAATGAATGTTTATGCTGCTGAACTGTAACTGCAGGCACACTGAAGCTTTATCAAAAGGGTTTTTAAGCTTCTGCTAAGTACCATTTGTCTAAGTAACTGGGGGGGGGGCTGGGTTTTAACTGTAAGAAATGCACTTCAAAAAAGAAAAATCTACACTGTAGTTAGTTACATTGCAATTGCACTAGTTCAGCTTTTTGAGAAGTCATTTTGACAGAACAGTTTAACATATGTAGAGCTTAGCAAAATGCATTAACTAACTTTGTTATGAGTTACATTTATATAGTAAGCAACAAGCCTCTAGTGTCACTGCAATGTAACTTTATTTTATTGCAAATTGTCACAACTCTTTTTTGATCATGCTAGAGCTAGTTTTGGCTTTAAAAGAGATTTTTAGGTTAGTTGATTAAAGCAGCAAAAATAAAATGAATATTCTTGAATAATCATGACCACTTAAAAGAATTTAAGATGAAAGTATTTTTACTGGTAATAGTTTTAGTGACTGCAATGAATATATTAACTTCCTTCAAAAGCCTGTGCTTTCCCAGTGACCTCAGCTGATGACTCTGGACTCATGGGAAACTGAAGGTCAAACACAGCTGCGTCTGCCACCATGCACGCTCATATTGCACTTCTGCATCTGTGATGGCTGCGCGATGCTTTGAAAATGTTTTGAAATTTAACATGAGTAATACAGTAGTAGAACAGAATCACCTTCAGTGTAAAAAATTATATCCCTAACCCTTTCTTAAAGGAAATTTACATTTTTAGAAGGTCTTGGAAGAGGTGACAGTACTCCAGATACTAAGGTGAAATAACAAGGATATAAAAATAATTTCTACAATGTTTTCTTTTGAAAACAGCTGTTCACGCATTTCCTCATCCTTTTAGAAAGGTCTCCTTGTAATGCATTCCATCACTTAGATTCTGAAAATGCTTTGTCAATCTATACCCTCCTTCTCCCTCCCCACTCCCTGGTTTGGGATGTTTCCACATATGCAAAACACAGGGCATTTAAAAAGACAGTCAACCTTTAGAGGCACTGTTTTAACCAAAGAAAAACGATTATTTCTCTGTGGAATTACTCTTTCCTTTAGCATTTCAGCTTCCACACTTGGTTAAGACATCCAAACTCACGAAGTAATTGGTTTGACCAGTCTGTCCAAATAATAGTCTGCACCAGTGGTCCATGCCAATAGAAAAAAAAAAAAAGTGTCCTTTGTTCTATGGCTGTTGCTGATACTGCCCTTCTGTTGCTGTATAGAAGTCATCAAGCACACTCTGTAGATAATCAAATGTTGGCCTCTCTTCTGCTTTGTCTTTCCAGCATGTTTTCATGATATCATACAGCTCAGCTGGACAGGTTTCCATACGTGGCATTCGGTACCCACGCTGAAGGGCAACCATCACATCTGAATTGCTCATACCTTAAACAACAAAGAAAGTTTTGATCAAATGCTCTCTGACTCCTAAAGAAACTATTCTACTGGGTTTTTTTATTATTATTTTCATTTACCTCATTCTAAAAAACTTAATGTATCTAACCAAATGATACAGGACTATTACTACTTAGTAAGGGAGCTACTACTACGGGCTCAATAAACAAGACAGAGTCACAGAGGAGCTGCTCTGAAAATCTGGGGGTAAGATTTCCATTTCCCCAGTTAAGCATAGTGATGCCTTTAGTGCCAAGTTTGACAAGACCAGGGGAGAGAGCACACCTGCTGCCACCAAAATTAACTGTGTTCTGTTCTTTGAATTCTGCTCTGCTTTCAGAAGTGGTAGGAGTCACAGGCAAAAGCCCAGCTCCGGCCAACCGCGCCAACAGCACAAGATCCTTCTCACCTTTCTCTCCTGAGCTGCCTAGCTCCCAACCTGCCTGCTCCGAGGCTCCCACACCAAGCGAGAAGAGCGTACCTATTTGACCACAATGTCAGTCACTTGGCGTTTTGCGTTAACACACTTTCTCAGATAGTTTCTTCTACGTCAGCTTTTGCATAACTGCTGCCGATTGCAAGATATTGAGCGTCATCAGGGATATTCTGTCCTGTAACAGGCAATTTCCTCTCCCCTCTTCCTCCTCCTATTCTTACTGTGCAAAAAAAAACTTGCTGGCTGTGATGAGTTTTGCCCATTTTTCCCATTATGGTTTTCTTCCTGAGGATAAGAACCCTAACACCAAGAACTCTATCCTGAGCCTCAGATGCAAACCAATAGAACAGTCACGGTCACCTTCAAAAGGCCTGCATTTTTTTTTTTTTTTTTTTTTTAAATCCTCGAGAGATTGGTTCACAGAGCAAGTTCAACACCTACTTTTACAAGGCCGTGAAACGTATGAGGTCAGCTATGGCAGGACAGACACAAAGGCATACCACTTCCTACCACGAAGCCTCTGTCTTTTAGCTTGCGCCTTCCCCTGCAAATCTCAGGCAACTCAAGGGAGTAATATGCCAGGATTACCTTCTCCAAGACACAAACTCACAGCTCTTCATATTCCAGCAAATGCTGTTTCTTTCAGTGACAGGACATGCAGAAGCACTCATACTTCAGCCTAGATACTAGCCACTGTCCATGAACTAGACTTTACCTCCCTGGGGAAGGGTATTCCAGACCCCGCAGCTGCTGTGTGCTCCTCAAACTGCTCTGTGTGGTGCAGTTCTGCCTAAGGCTGTGGTTTCCAATGCTTTTCTCAGGCAACATGATACCCTCTGGTCAGGTATGTGACTTTTACTGCTGCTTATGCCAATCCCACAGAGGTGCAGCAGGGAGAGTTGCTACCTGCACTCTGCTGAGAGGGGACAGGGCTTCACCTTCCCTGAGCAAAGGCAGCAGAGGAGATGCAGTGGCTTCCCTGAGTCCTTGGTGACCATGCAGATCTGTAGCTGGACCTTTGTACCTTTTTCTGAGTAGTGACTAAGGATATGATTTAAGCCACTTGGCACATAAGGACCTATCTGAATTACAAACGAATGACAACTTTATTTTGTAGAACTACTTTGATTATTTAAGATGACTATATTGGGATTTTTTAAGAAAAAATACACATGGAAGTTCTGCCAACTACAATACACAAACTGCATGACCAAGACAATTGTCTTTGAAAGACAGGCACCAACATAACAGAACAGTGGATCTCCTTTCAATTCATTTTGAAGGGAGAGGTTATTTCTAAAATCTGTGTAGGGGAGGGTTAATATTAAATAAATAATTTGCAGAAAATTAACAATAGGACTGACCCAAAAACTTGGTTCCAAATTCTTCCAAAGGTCAGAGTTACTTCAGTTCAAGCCTTTTGGCTTTAACTTGTTCCAGAATGTCAGCCATGAAATCTGGTTCACACATTTACAAAGTTCCACTTCAGAAGGAGGAGTGAAGTTTTGCCGGGTATACAAAAATACCATTTTGAGGGCAATAGTGGAATGGTATTGTCACAGAATAAAGTATTTTTACTATATAAAAACAAAGCAAAAGCCAAAATAAATGTAGGAAAAAATTTGATAAAGCATTTTTATAGAGAATATGCTAATAATCTATAATAGTGATTTGATTGGTTGAGCTTAAAGAAGCATAGTGTATAATGTATACCAACATAGTAAAATAGTTTTTCATATTCTACAAAGTCTTAGTTAACCATGTGTAAAGCATGAGGACTGTTGCTGCTGGGCTCTTGCCCTGAAGGGGACTGATTCTGTGGGTTTAAGTACTTTGAAAGGTTGTGCTTAGATCCAGTGTCTTCAGGACTGATTCTGTTACATTCTGTATGCCAAGGACAAATACTGTTTCAGCTAACTTGCACAAAGCCTATTTGTGAAAGAACCCTTTAAGTTCACAAGACAAAAATGGAAAGTCTTTTATCAGTATTGCATAGTAAATACAACATCATGAACATACTTGCATACATGTTGGGTCTTTTTTGTTTGTTCGTTAAATACAACAACTTACTTGTCTGTCTCAGGTTCCATCTAGTACTTTCAAAATAGCTACCTGTTTAACTTTTCCAAAGCTATTTTTTTTATGGCTAGAGAATTAACTGTTTCATCAAACTACACCCTGGTCAGTAAAATAAAACCATCCTGTATGCATATTTCTTATACTTACACCCACTCATGGTCTTGCAAAGAACATCATTAACTCCAAAGGTATGGTACATCACTGTAATTAACACTAGGTTACCTGTTAAGCTTCACAGACAAAGAAGTATTTCCTTATGTGAGAGCTTGGGAAAAGATGTGAGCACAGTGGTATGGAGGAAGAATCCCACTCTATAGAAAGAGGTATATCTAGTAAAGGGCACCTGACACAACCAGAATGCAAGCTTAGATGTTTCCAATATTTCATATACTGTAAGATCACCTGGAAATTAGTTTTAACAACCAATTCAGCTTGCCTACAAAATCAGATACTTGTTTCATATTTCAGAGGTAGTTCCTGAAAGTATAGCCCCACTAATTGCTCTAAGTTTCTCAGGAAGAAAAACAGCTGTTGGAATTTAAGAACAAAGATCACAAAAGCTTCAGGTTTCTTGGCTGGAAATGCTTCCTGTCAAGTTGCCTGCTTAGATTTTCTTTACAGTGGTATTAACTGCTTGTCAGTTTTAATTCAAACTATTTCATATCTAGCTCTAAGCTGAATCCTTTCTAGTTGCTGGAGCTAGTTAATAACTGAAAATAATGTTTTGAAGCATTCCCATTAGAACTGAAAAATCAATTTATTATTTCTACTACAGTGCCTGCTAGTTACAAACTATGAGTAGGTCACTCTTGCCACACTGTGGTAATTTGCCAAAACCTATCACATCTCTTTATGTGAAATAAATTGGTTGCCCATTTATTTTGCTATCCTGCTGGTTCTTCAGTATCAACTTTCAGTCCAATAGGCTATTTAAATTCCTACTCTTATTTAAAACGGACATCTCTTCCAATTTCACACAAGCAATGCCTGCAAACTATTAAAATCTTCCAGTATGCAGTCAAATGGCTTCCCCCTCTAATTGCTGCTTGACAAATGAATCCTCAGTGTATGGCCTATTTATGGTGCTCATAAAAATTCTTCCACATTTAAAAAAATATTGCTCAGACTTCCCCTAGAAGAATATTTTCCCACACTAGTTAGAGCAGTCTGCTGTACTGATTGATTTTGTTCTTGAAATAAAAATATGGCACCTGTTTCACAGAGATAAAGAGAAAGCAGACTTAGCTGCATTTTGTATTTTTGTAGAGCTGGTCTCTAGGTGGGCTCATAGGTTTGTTCAGGGAAGGACAATCTTCAAGGCATCCAGAAATAACCTTGCAAAATCATCTCAACATAGGTGTTTGGATACATAGGCATGTACTAATAGGAGATAAAGCATCTCAGTAGTGGGAAGCACCATGCATTACTCCACTGCATACAACTTCCATTTGATCTTTCTTGCAGGGCTGAACAGTGTTTAGAACAGATTGGGGGAGAGGTCTGCTACCCAGGCACATATTTTATAGCTCTTACCTAAAAAAAGCCCATGAGCATATGTTTAAACATTTAGCTGTGCAAGCAGCCCTATCACCTCTTGAAGTTTAAGGAGGCTACTCTTGAGCTTAAGTACTTTCCTGGACTGGAGCCTTGCAGAGCACAGAGAATGTCTGTTTTGGCTCTACCTCGTATAAGGAAAGTTGATTTGTTCTTCTCTAACGTAGTGTAAAGTTTGCCGCTGCCACCACCTTCCCCCACTGCCTGAGTCTCGCCAGAGGTCTGGTCTCCTTGTGCCCAGAAGTGTTAAGCCTCCTGCTGTCATTCCAGGGTCTGGGGCTCAGATCACCCAGCTCTGCCCCTTTGAAGTCTCTGGCATTTCAGGATGCAGAATTCCAGCTGCTCATGAAGTGATGGTGAAAATGTTTTCACTGTTTAAACAGCAAGAGCTGCTGCACTCAGGGTTCTGGAAAACCTTTGCTTGAATGAATAATGTGATCTTCCTTTACTGTCTGTAAGCTGCAGGATCCTAAAGCTTCTCAGAAGTTATGACATTTATGAAAGTAAGATGAGCTGTACAGGTGAATATGGCTATACTTTCCTCATTTGCCCACAAGATAAGAGAATTTCAGTTAACTTTCCATAATCTCAGTAAGCTTAAATGAAGGCAGTTTGCTTCCCAGAGATAATCAGTTATGCCTGCGATGTGAGACATCTTTGTGCATGCATAAATATCCTTTATACAAGCTGTTCCTGTATGCTGAATACTTTAATATGTATTTTGTTTAAAGATTAAAAAAAAAAAGAAACATGAAGCACATAATCATTTCATAGCTACCTAATGAAGCCATTATTCATATACTCCACTGTAGTTTCATATCTGAGCCATACTGATCAACAAACAGTAAATATTTCCAGTGGTTTGTCCACACTTGTTTAGGCTGTTTTCATATTTGTTTAGATTAGCTAACACTGACAAAATGTAACAGCCTGTTTGCTGTGAAAGCATACTTTCTTAGTACTTCATTTCACATATTCTAATATTCAACAGCAACGACAACCACCACCACCAGAACTCATATAGTTCCACTAGAACTTCTAGTATGGGGTCCCCAGTATCACTGTGCTGCTTAATATCAGCTACTGCAAAAATCAGGATCTGTGACAGTTACTGGAATGCAGCATTTGCTGCAATTGTAACATCTTTTGAATACATAAAAATGATTATTTGTTTACGGTGCCATTAGTCTGTTTGCTGAAAATTGCCACAAAGAAGCACATGGTTTATGCACACAGTGACTCTAAGTTTCCAAAACAATAACGTACCCTGTAAGACATACTTTTCGAATCATTGCTGCTGCTCTTTCCCTGGGTATTTTTTTTTTGTCTTTTAAAAGGAACATTAAAGTATAAATACAGTGTAATGATAAACACACGCCCATACCTGGATAAGGAATCTTTCCATATGTAACGATTTCATACAGGAGAATCCCAAATGACCACACATCAGATTTAATAGTGAAGGATCCATAGTTAATTGCCTCCGGTGCTGTCCATTTAATGGGAAACTTTGCACCTAAGAAACCATACATTCTCCATCAGTCAAAGGCAAATTTAAACACTATATCAAGCCATTAAAAGGTCTTAAGTGACTTGTCTATAATATCCCCAGATTAGCAAAGGTATCAGCAATTCCTTCTGTACAAGAGTTATCAAGAGGTGTGCTGCAGGATGCATGTTACCACACTGTATGCTGGTGTTAAAGGTGCAAATAAAACACTGAAAGTTGCATAGTATCTTTTGACTCTCAGGTATTGAGAATTTTTGCCAAAATTATACTAACCAACTATTTTCCCTTCTACCCAGTGGTCAGGGAACAATGCTGCATGTCCCATCAGCTGGAACTTTGCAAGACTTTCTTCACAATGAGAAAAGTTGGTTAAAAAAAAAAAAAAAAAATCAATCTAGCTTCAACGTACACTTTAATTCTTGTATCACATTCCATTATTTCTGAACGGCCATAGATGCAAAAGGAGTTGTAAGCTACATCTCAAAATACCATCTTTCTACATAACTGATTCCAGAAAATCCCCTATAAATACAAACTCCCTCTAGTTAAGTAAGAAAAGTTCAAACAGCCTTCCTTGGGGAATATTACTTTAGCTCTTCAGGCAATGAAGAGTAATACAAACAGGTTCTCTCTGTGCCCTTCTTAGCCTCCTATGGCAGTCTGGCACAAAATACCAGCTAAGCTAGGAAACTTTACTGAATACCTAAACTCAAAGAAAGGCACTTTGCATCTAACTCAGCATAAAGAATTTATAACATGAAAGGTTTGTTTAATCAATATACAATGTTCAGAGCTAGATAAAAAACACAGGTATGGGTTCTTTACCTTTGAAAACTGCTTAATCAGGGCCTTCCCTCTACACTCCTATTGAATTACTGCTACCTAGTGACTTCTGAATAGCTCATCTTCCTTTAATCTCAACTGCAGTGCAATGTTTTCTTTCCTCCTCCTACCTTTGTTTTTCTACTATCATCCGACATTACCACAGTTTCCATCCAGGCCGTGTGAGAATATTAGATAGTCTTTAAAATGAAAAGAGGAAAGCCAGCCAAGAAACATGCTCAGAAAAGCTTTAGGCAGTTGCCCTAATACAGCCTGTGCACAGAAGCAAAAATAAAAAGTTTGCTTATTTGTTTGCTTATTCTTTTAAAAAGATGTCGGCATTAAAATGCTGCCTTTAGGAAGTTATTATGGCATCTTCTGCCCTTGATGTCCAAATAATTTATAGATACAGCCTCACTGCCTCCCAGAGACTGACGCTTTACAGACAAAAAATAAAAATACATACCTTCTCTTGCTGTGTATTCATTATCTTCAATGACTCTGGCTAGTCCAAAATCAGCTATTTTGCACATCAGCAAATCTGAAACCAGAACATTAGCTGCTCTCAAATCTCGGTGGATATAATTTTTTCTTTCTATGTATGCCATCCCTTCTGCAATCTGTAACAAAAGAAACACTGGTTTTGGTATTTTGGTATCACATAGAGACATCAACAGTTGTGAACACTCTGTTTTTCCAACGTATCTGCAAAGCCTCATTCTACTAAGATTTTTCCTACCTCAAATTACTAACAGGTTTATTGTCCAAATAATAAGGGAATGGAAGGAACCAATATATATAGCAAGGTACCAATGTTCCTCTAAGGACTGATTAAGCAACAGTGCAGATAGAGAAGAGATAAAAAAGAAAACCAAACCCCCCCAAACAACAAAGCTTTCTAATTACCTAGTATAAGCCTGGACAATCAGGAAACAATTACTAAGATAGGCCAAAAAACTTCATATTTATTTTCATCTACAACAACATGTATCTCTTCATATGTGAGGAGCATTTGGCAAAAGCCAGCATTCAGGTACTATCATAAGTAAATTTGATTTGTATTTAATCAGCCAAAGTTAATTTCCAAACCAAATTAAAGGTGAATAAATCCTCAAAATATGCACTAATGATGACTTTTTTTTCAGTATTTGTCCAGACTACACCTCCTTTTTTTTTTTTTTGAAAATTTTTTTTACTTTTTTCTGAAGAAGAAAATGAAACAATAGGATCTAAACTCAGAGCGATAAAACTCATGAGTAGTTAGTATTCTGCCCAAAAGTTTGATAGGAGCTAGGAAAAAATAAGCATAGTGGTTATATACAGTCTTTTTTTCTCTTCCTTGTGAGATTCTGCAGATAGGTCATTCCTGAGCAAGTCTAATCTGTGCTACAGATGTTATTTCAGAATTTCTGTAATGATAGATTTCTGTATGTCATCCACATTGTATGGGGAATGTACTAATCTCTCAGATTTGTTAATGCTAAACTAGCAAAATAGAAGGGTCCTTTTCCAGTACCAGTCCCTAGCATGCTCATAAATCAGCTGTTTTCTCTCCATCTCAGGAGAAGACAAATACACAGATACCTTTTCAGTGACAGAGTTCCACATTTCAGCTGCGCTGTAAAGCAGGCAGGAGCACCTGATCAAACTTTAAGAAAACATTAACACTACTTCTGCTTATCCATTTTTAAAAAGTCCCCGAGGGGTACGACAAATACACACACTAGCACTTGCAACACCAAAACCACACTATCTTTGTTCCTCTTTTTCGGTTTAGGCAATGGAAAAATATAACCACTTTCCCCCCAACTCCTTCCACTGCAACCCTTTTCTTACAGACCAATGCATTGCCACTTCTTCAGCCTAGAGCTTTAAATTTCAATATATAACACACAGAGGTTCTCATACTACACCAAAAGGAACCTCTGTGATGAAGAGGAGAATGAAGAAAATCTGCATTGCATATTTTCTAGAAATAAGTAAAATACATTTGTGTAATGAAGGAAGCAGCTACTACTGAATAGTTGCCCCAGAGCCTGGCTAGAGACTTACAGCCTACTCACAAGCTGAAAAAGCAGTGCTTGATTCTCAGCCTTCCTTGCCTCCCTCCCTCCCCACATGTGATTACTTGGGTTTGGGAAAGAAAGAGAAGTGAAAGTGAAGATTTTGCTCGAAGACCAAAGCTGTAACTGGGCTGTCTAGCTTGGCAGATACAGTTGAAATACAAACAAGTTCACTAACGCCGCTTAAAATACATCAACAGTTATGAAGGAACTAGCTTTCCTCCTACTTCCCTGTACACATTTAACATGTGGGGTAACTGCTGGCTGGTGAACGAGGAACCACTTGACGAAAGAGAAGTTTGTGATGGTGATTTTTAGTTTCCAAGCCTTAAGAACCGAAGCCATTGGAAAGACCAAGTTTTATTTCCTTCCATTTGTGCCAGACCCACTGAAGTCACTATCTGATTAGTCACAAATTAAGAATGTGATATCAAACAACCCATTATGTTTTCAGCAAATACAAATTACACTTCCATGAAATTCTGGAACAATGGTTTTGAAAGTATTAAATTGTACAGAAAATCAAAGAAGCCATGTATGTACAAACATGCAAACAATTCCCAAGCAGGAAAAGAATAATGGTCAAGCAATTTTGAATGGGAGAAGGAGGGGAAAACACAGCAACTGAACAACTCAGTCCAAACACTCATGTTAAATCTTTGCTTGTGACAATAAATAAATAACAGGGTTTTTGTTTTTTTTTTTAATCAAAGGAACAGTGCTAGAACCCATGTGTTAACTCCTTATGGTAATTATTGGGATTTCATTGACAAATGGTATGTTCAGTGCATAAAAAATTCAGGTGAATGAAAGTAAAATATGAAAGCACCCTTTCCCCCTCCTTTAATGATCATTGCAGCTATCAAGACTTTTCAGCTCTATGAAACTACTAGTCAGGAGAAGGATAGGAAAGTTGATTTGGGTTTGTGAATTTTTTTTTTATGGCCCTTAACAGAGGAATCTGTCTACACTGCGCAACTGTTACTACCAAAATGACATCAGTTTCCCCTTCCCGTTTAATGAACTACTGACATGCTTCTAAAACTACCTAAGTTAATTTGTTTAAAACAAACAAACAACAAATCTCTAGATATTAGAACTATGTACACAGTATAAAAATGATGAGCAACTCTCTTGGAAGAAATAAGACACAAGACATGTCTCCATAAGACAGCCTCCATACTGCAAAGCTTCATCTAAAAATCACACAGTAAATCAATCAAAGCTGAAGTTCTGCATTCAGTTCTATTGACGATTTGTTGTGTGATTTTCAGCTAGCAGTGCTCTTTCCTCTCCGTTTCAGTTCTTTCTATCTGTAAAACAGGGTGAGCAAATGGTTAACTTTCCAGAACACTTGTGTCATCTCAAAATGAGTAAAAAGCTCTTTTAAAAACCCTAAAAGAAAAGGGGAGCAAAAGCATGGAATAAACAATGATGCTAGAACAAGTATTTCCTACTTTCTGACCAGTTCTTTGTACTTTCTGAGGTTGTTTGTAGAAAGTGTCAAAAGCAGCAGAGGACTTTTAAGTAGGGAGGGGAGAATCTAATAAACCAGCGTATCAGGAGAGGACACAACTTTCACAGAAAAGCTATACCTCCTGAAAATGAGAAACACTTTGTCACACCTCCTCGGTGAAATGTCATAGCTGGAGTTAGACAGCATGTAGGGATGGGCAGTCATGGTCTTTTTTTTTTCCCTCCCCTTTCTTTCAAAAGGTGAAACAGCTTCCCCCCCCTTTTTTTTTTCCTACAGAATTGGAGAACTCCTGGATTCCTCAATTGCTCAGTTTTTCAATCCACAAAGACATCTTTTATTTCAGCTTCCTTGCCAAGGTTTGTGACTCTCTTTTGCAAGAGTTATTTCAAACAAGACATGTTTTCAACATAATTTGCAAAGCTGTTTATTAAAACAGAGAGAGTGAGTTACGGTAACATCTATAACATAATCCACTTGTATATTTCTAGGCTATATGTAAAAATGTGATATACTGAAGAGACCAGACTGGTTTGTTTAGGCTCAACATGATATATTGTTTTTATATCATGTTGAGAAAGAAAACTGAGCAAGAGGGATCATGAAACAAAGTGGAATGGAAATGAAATGGAATGAAAGCATGGCAAGATAAGATGACAGAATTTCAGGGAAGCAAGTTTCAAACAACCTGGAGGACTGACATGTACAACCTCATGGGAAACAAGTCTCAGGAACAACTACACCCTCAAATAAACAATAATTACAAGTGCAGGTGCAAACCATAGTAATTGTAAATAAGGTGTCCGAAAAGAATGGTTTGGCTAAATCTTATATGGTCAGAAACACCAGCAAATGGTGAGGTCAAATTACAAAGCACAAAATAATATCCCGACTATGACAAAAATCAGAATGGCCCAGCCACAAAAAGTGCTACAGCTAGTAAGTATAGTCAGGGAAACATCCCAGAGAAGCATTAGTAACAAGACCAAGAGCAAGGAAAACATTCACATTAAACAGAGGGAGAAAGCTACGTACAAACGGTGCAGAGACCTTTTTAATGCCTGCCTTTGCTTCAGCCTTCCCTGAAAAGGCCAAGGGCGCACGCATGGCTAACACGAACAACAAATACAAAGAACACAGGACGGAAAAGGGATGGAACTGGGTTCCAACAACTCTGTTGAATTTGGGTGATTTATGAGACACCTGAAAACTGTATGTAAAACCAAACTCGCACATGCTCACTTGCAGGTAGGCAAGTAAAATGGGGAAAATGTAGTAGATGAATCAGTATTCAAAGCTTAGCCTAGCTTTTATGTGGTTGTAAATTAAGTCCACTCTGGGAAAAAATAAAGGGTGTGACCTATGATGTGTGAAATACTGGGAAACACTGGGGTAAGAATGCCCCCAATCCTTTCCAGTCATATTTCAGCTATGATTTTAAACCAAAATCACATAGAAATGATTACTTTGAGATGGTTTAGGTATACTTTTAAATAGTTCTCTTTGTGTTAATAAATGCGGCTTTTTACTCTTTTCAAGATCCATACTTCAAAGCTACAGGTAAAACTGCACAAGGTAGAAGCCAGGGATTTGTGCATAAAGCAGCTTCAAAATTCCCTCTACATTGCAGCTGCTTTCAATACAACATGCGCTGCTGGAACCACAACTGCTAGCTCACCCCAGCTGCTCTAAAGGTCTGAAGCAGCTTCTGCAGGATCAGCACTGAACAGGACATCCTGGCCACATCCCTTTTCCTCTGCTGACCTGGCGGGGGAGGGCGGCCTGA
This sequence comes from Apteryx mantelli, assembly GCF_036417845.1. Taxonomy (NCBI): domain Eukaryota; kingdom Metazoa; phylum Chordata; class Aves; order Apterygiformes; family Apterygidae; genus Apteryx; species Apteryx mantelli. The sequence goes on along the minus strand of NC_089979.1, from coordinate 35,586,350 downwards.
GAGCTGCGCTCAGCTGAGAATGGGCTCAGGTTCATGGCTCTGTGAGATACTCCTGCTAAAACATGTAAAACAGCCCAAAAGCCAGATTACATGGGAAATCAGTGAAAAGCAGTTACAGCGGGAGGGAGTTTCTTACTGATGAAGTTTAAGCAGAGGAAATAAGGTAGCATATCCTGAGCTTCACGCTGCTTTAAATTTGGTAATTTTCAGTTCTTCGGAGAGAGTGTCTCTACGAGCAGTCTGCAGTTCGGAAAGGCTTGAAGCAAACACGTTATGTTATTGATCTGGATAGGACTGTCTTTTAGTCTAGAATTAACCTAAACCAGATTCCTTTCAGTAATCTTGAGACACCTAATAAAATAAAATATACTTCTAGATCACAGAGTTTAAGAAAAGGAAAAGATTGCATTTTCGCATGACTAAGAAATTTGCCTATCAAGAGGGTAAAGACACCTTGAACCTGGCAATTGAAAAGCATTGATGAACGAATATATTTTCAGGTCATCTTCAGGTGATATATTAATGTAATACTAATTTTCAGTTTGCAGGAGTTACTGGAATATCAGAGTGTGTTATTAAAAATAAAAGAATCCTGAAAAAGGAATATGATGAAACAGCAGTGCAAATCTCTCAGTGCCAAATAAGAGTTACAGTGAATTCTGGTTTAAGATTCCCTCCCCTTAGAAAAGAGGGGAGAGTGAGGGATTAAAACACTGCATCAAAAAAAATCTGCATGAATATTAAATTTATTATTATTCTAATGGCATTATAGTCTTAAAAGGAAATAAGAGGGGGATAAGAATTACAAAGTTGCAGATTGTAGAAGAATTAAAGTATCAGCATTGCATGGAAAAGAAAAAAAAGACTGTTTTTGTGATAAAGCTTTGACCAGTTTGAAAAGTAGAACTTGAGCATGTTCAGTAACTACTCATATAATTTTCTGAATTCCTAAACAGACACTCTATGCACAGTGGATAACAGATTTGCATAAGATGAGTCCCTGAAGCAGGCAGAGTTTATAAATGCAAAAGGTTCACTGAATTGGCACCATACATTTTTAGCTGACTTCATAAAACAGAAGCAAGTAAGAACTTAAAGAACTGTGAAGCTTTTCAGATAAATTAAATTAGCCCTTGGGCAGGGCAAAAAATACACACTAACAACCAGAGTTTGTTAGTCACTCTAGTGATGAAATAGCAAGGCTATTATCTGCAAGACTGCTCCATTAGGAAGATGCCAGATTTTGTGGACAAAGTGATTATATTTGCCCAACATTTCAACTCATAACTGGGAATCAATAGCTAATAAAACCTTTGGGTTTCCTCAGCCCACTTGATGAGCTGACAAAGTACTCGGAAGTGGAACTGCTTGTAAATTGTGACAGCTAATGCCTGTCGGACTGCGGAAGTTACAAGATAGGTCGATGAAGTTGCTGTGCTGCTGACCTGCCCACCAAACGCTGGTCACGCAGGCAGTTAGTACAGGGAAATGGGCTCAGATTTTGGTCTATCCACATTCCCAATTCTATTTTTGGCATATTGTATATTTGCATTGCCCAATTCTGCTGAATTGTGCAGGATTTGGCATGGCTGTTTTCTATCGTAGCAAGCAGTATTTGCTGAAAATAAATTTGCAAAACCCTGCTTCCTTTAAAACACTCTCATTTCAGAGACTTCTAGCAGTTATCTCTAGAGGCCAAAATTATCTTTTCCAGGGCACAGCTAACACTAGGTTTTCCCAACCCCCACTCATACACACTAATTAAATATAGAAGAGAAACTTCAAGTCTTTCAGAGGGCGGGTTATTTTAGAAAATGAGCTGGACCACCTTCTTAGGAAGCAATTTCTTGCCATGTTTTCCACAAACCTAACTTCATAAATTGTGAATGTTAGCACAAAGAAAAAAATCCTGGAGTCCACAGCTGTATGTTAAAGTAGGCTCTGGATTTTCAAGTTTAACTAAGTAAGCACTCAGCTATTACCATTAAATTGGCAATCAATGAGTTTAGAGGCTGAGCTAACAAAACAGCAAAACCAATATAGTACAGTAGAAGTATATTTGATTACTTGCTTGAAAAATGTTAGCTTTTAATAAGATGTTTGTTTCATCTGAGGAAGAAGTCCTTGTTTTTTTGCAAAATCAGGACATTTTCTCCCTTGTAAACAGGGAAGATTCTTTTCAAGATTGTTCAAGGTAAAGGCTTTATGAATTCAGTGATTGTAGCACTAACTAACTTGTCCTAACTTACAGCATTCTTTTAACACAATTTGAGAAACTGGCTTCAGCAGAGGGTTCAAGTTTAAGGGCCACTACATTCTTCAGCTATCTGTTAGTCACACAAACCACACCCTCCCCTCCCCTCCTCCCATTCCCAATCCTTCCTTATCTGACAAGGCCACTGTAAGGTGACAAAGGCCATTCCTCCGGATAAAAAGGTAACCTAATAAGTGGAACCACTTCCCGGTCGTTTTCTTCCTGCCTATCGCAAGCCCTTTGCTAATGTATTGTTCTGCAACAGGTAGTGTCCTTTCAGAAACTTTCACTTCAACAGACTTCTTGTGTGCACACATGTGGATGCAGGCAAGCCAGAGACGCAGTGTGCCTGTGAGCAGATCAGTCTAATGCAATATCACAGGAGATGTATGAGGGCTAAAAAAGATAATCCTCAGCTACTGTTTGTCGCATTTGCAGTTTTCCCGAGAAGCTGGGTTAGGCTAGTAAACTGCATTATCAGAATAGTGTGAATTAGACAGTCATGCAGAATTCAAATGTGCATCAACCAAAGTAAAAAATATGCCTGATCTCATTTAACTAGTTCACCATGGAGTTTCCCTCCATGCCTCTTTTTCCATCTTCTGAGACACAGCTTGTCAAACTTATTTCCCCTTAGGCTAAACAGGGAGGTTAGCACTAATGCTGTAAGGATAAACTCCATCCATTTATAAAAAAACAGATATGTACCAAAAATACTAAACACATTTTATGTCCTCCTTCATTTAGTATAGCCAACGTTCTTGAAGAGTGTGATCCACAGGTGTGCAGTGAAATTATCATTACCTTAGCAGCAGAGCAACAAAGTTTGAAAATACGTGTTTGTCTTTGATCCTAAAGAACAGTGAATTAAACTTTCACAGACTGTCAGGGTTAGAAAAGAATAATGCAATGTCTTTGTTGTTGCATCTTTCACTCTGATTACTGTTGTCTTTAGTGCACAGGAGAGAGCAAAATCTCTGGTCTCAGAACCATATGCAGCCTGCAAGTCTATTCTATACAGTCCTGCTATTACCGAATGATACTGAGGGCTCTTTACAAACGTACTTCAAAAACCTATGAAGTCTTTCCCATGAAGGAAAATTTCTGTATCTCTATTCCAAAGTTTTGTTTGGTCTGTAGTTAGAAATCCTCAAAGAGGGTTTCTTGAACATCCCCTGAAGATGACTCTGCAGCTGAATGCATGGCTTGCTCTCAGGAACTTCTCTTGATAGCCAGTCTACATCTTATGTAAGAGAGAGACTTCTCATACTACCTACCCTCCATAAAGTCCTGGCCTCTGAGGCTGAGTGCAGGAACAGGCTCTCAGAGAGGTTACTGTCAGATCAGGGCAACCAGTCATGTCCATTTCAAGTGACTCAAACCTTCAAAGATTTGTAAATTAGGATCTCTGACCTCTGTCACGTTGGAAATGATTTACCCAAGCTGTAAACAGTTGTCTAGTTTGACCCTGCTTCTCTAGTTCTTTAACCTTTCCAAGCCTTGAATTTCTGAAAACAGTACTCAGGTTTAAACAATACAACATCCCCAAACTTCAGTAAAAAAGGTCTACTGTAAAATCACGTGCGCTTTCCTTTTCGCATCCTGGATCTCCTATTGTATCACTATTCAGATGTTCTTCTTTCTCATTAATTTTATGCACTATTTTCAAAGCTACATAACAAAAATTTTTTTTTTGGTTGTCTTTTCTGTCTAGTGTTGTTTATATCTCCAAACCAAGACTTAGGACCAAAGGTTTTCCACACCTACAAAACTTTTATCCCCACTAAATTCTCAAGGACAAGTTACTCAGTTCAGGAAACTTAGTAAACCTGCAGCTACACTGAAACAACAATTACAGCAAAACCTGAGTATTGAATTTATGTCTCTATTTTCTAAACATAGGTCTTCAAGTTAATGATTTCATCAAGAGCAATAACTTCAACTTCCACACACTCGATAACCTAAACAATACCTACATAAAGCACATGAGTTATATTAAAACTGTAATAGCTATTGCAATAGCTATACTGAACATCTATATAACAATATATAATACATAACAACATACAACACTATATATATAACAATAGTTACATTGAGCAGTTATGTGATAATGTTATACTGAATGTTTTTGCATAAATCATCTATGTTTTCTTACGTCATTTAATATCTTTCTTGTCTTTCCTCATGAATCATAGCAAATTAATACAACAGGTTATAACAGTCTGTAAAAATCTAATGCTTATTAGAAGAACAAAAAGATTGGTGAACCAATATCCTATCAAAAATGCCATATTAGCAGCATGAATCACAACTTGCAAGCTCTATTTCCTATATGCCTCCCTAGACGACTTCTGCTGGTCACTGTCAGACAGAGGCAGAATACTGGGTTAGTCTCCTTTGATGACTTACAATGTCACTCTTGATGTGACAACTCTTACATAAAGTGACCTATGAGCCTAGGATCCAACCTTTTCCAGCAAGCCTTTGATATGCATATCACTCTGGTGCCTCTACAGGTTTTGCATATGACATAGGATAACTGGCATACTTTGCCATGATCGTCATGGTTCATAAATCAGATACTAGTAACCTGAAACATCATTTGGGTAGATTTCATTTATTTTAGAGTAACTTTGAAATTGACAATACTCTGTTGAGGTTAACAGAAAGGTTTGATGAATTGTCCTAACTTAACAAGTAAAAATGACACATTTATCAACACTGTTTCAACAGTTCTCAGAAACCTACTCTGTAGAGCTTGTACTTATACTTTCACCTCAAAGCTGCTAAAAGCAAAAACAGCCTTTCCACATAGAAAAGTGACTGCACCACTGTCACCCAAGCAGATCACCGGCAATATCTAAGAGGTAAGTCCAACTTTGCATCCTCCCTTTGAAGCATCTTTTCTCTATTCTCTCCTTTTAATAACCTTATTTACTCAGACCAAAACACCTTTAAAAATGAAATTATTTGTTAATGCCACAAATTTCAGGATAAAGTTGCCCATCATGAATTTCAGCCTGAGAGATAAATAAAACCCCTTAATTTTGAACATAATTCTTAAAATTTACCTGAGCTGAGAAGTCAATTAGCTTTGGAAGCATCAATTTACTTCCTTCATCACTCTTCAGAAAATCCAGCAAACTCCCTGTTACAAGAGAGAAAGTCAGCATAGCTTATTACCAAAATAAAGTTCACACCAGTCTTACAATTTTCTGGATCACAAAGTTTTAAAAGTGAAAGGTTTTGATGTATTTTCAAGTTGGCTACAATAAGCTGCAGGTTCTTTACATACTCTAATAATAGCAATATCCAGGTCAGCACGTCAGGTGTCTAAGTTCTGCAGCTCTGCAGGACGTAAAAACCCTCACCAGGCCATGCCTTAGCTCACTGGTGTTGAACTTGATAATTACCTTGTTCTATGGACTATCAGGAAAGCTGTCTAGGACAATCACACATATTAGTCCTTTCCAAGTCATAAAGAACAAGTTGCTGTTGTTTATAAAGTCATCAGCAGAACTGTTTGACAATAGAACAAAATAAAAATACCATTACCTAAGACAATCTGAAGAGGAAGCCTCACTTATTTTGTTTAGTGCTGCTCTATAAAGGTTGTGCTTTTCTAGCAGTGCAGCAATCCTTGCAGGAGCACTCATTCCTTGCCTCATTACACAGGTGAGTATCAACTGAAGGGCTACATAAGGAGATTTCTAAGATTTGCTTTAATTAGTAAGTGTCTTGTTATGGCACCAGACACAAAAGTTGGGTATGGAACCTGAAGTAACTGGAGCTATTTTGGGGGTTATAGTCACATCTGAAACATTTCAAAAATGATACATTTAAAGAAGCCTGTAAAAATAGTTTATATAACAAATGCAATGATGAATCATAAAATTAAATCCTCAATCACCTCTAAGACAGGTGCTTCTTCTTGTGACATGAGAATATACAAAAGAATAATGCTAAAACCTGAAATACTCTCTTTTTTATTCCTTCCTTTTTTAAATAAAGAGGATTGATTCATGAGAAGCAGAAGAGTTGTTTAAAGCACTGCTTACAGTTCCTATGTTGTTCTCACCTTTTGCCATGAATTCTGTTATAATATAAATAGGTTCTTCTTTGGTCACTACAGCATAAAGCCTAACTAGCTTGTCATGCTGAAGGGTTTTCATGAGGTTGGCTTCCTCCAGAAAGGCTTGCACAGACATAGTTCCAGGCTTCAGAGTCTTCACGGCCACTTTTGTACTATTATGATAGTAACCTAAAACAAGAAAGTATGTCCAGTGTACTTGAAGTCATTCTGCACAGCACAGCACCCTGACTAGTAAGAATCCATAAAGCAGGTGAGGTTAGATTTCACCAACAGTTAAGAGCCTGAAAGCAAGCACCCAGATGTAGCACAAACAACTAAATTCCCTTATATTTTGCAACTGATACATCAAGGCAGTGAACAATAATCCATTTTCTAATTTTATAAATCATTTACCTGATAAACATAAATTAGGAAAGCAAATTGCCACACTTAATACCAAGTTTGACTTTATAAAAGCCCATAAGAAAATAGTCAAACAGTCAAGAGATGTTTTAATGAATCATCGCATAAATTGTCTCAGAATCTAACAGATTCCACGGATTGCTTGCAAGATTCTGGAAAATCTTTAAATACCATGACTATAACTACTTTGTGCATACCAGTCATATGCTAACAATCCTTTCTGTAGGGCTCTCTACTCAAAATGGAACCTTATGGTAAAGTGGGACCAAATAAACATTCTCAATAACAAAGATGTGCTGGCAGGCCAAAAAGTCTGCAGTGTTCAGGGGAAGACTTAAAACATGGTAATTTCTTATCACATAGGTCATGCCAAGAGTGGAAGAGACTGCGATCATTTCATTTTCTGTTTATTACACATTTAATTATAAAATATAACTACCAGTAAATAGAAAAGCAATGAACTGTCTTCTGATCAAAATATCAAACATCTTAAAAAATAGCAAGCATTGATCCTAAAGTTTATCTTGCGAAGGGGGAAGGGAAGGGGGAAGGGAAGGGGGAAGGGAAGGGGGAAGGGAAGGGGGAAGGGAAGGGGGAAGGGAAGGGGGAAGGGAAGGGGGAAGGGAAGGGGAGAAACATGCATACAAATGCATCTCCTTCCAAACATTTCAGATTTACAGAATGTTTTGGTAGTATAAATGACAGCCTTTTGTGCCCCAGCATATGCATTTCAACATTGCAGAAACATTTCTCGGAAGAGGTAAAGTTTCCATGACTCAACGCAATTGCTGCATTTCCTTACTCAGCAACAATCTGGACAGTGTTACCACAATGTATGTACCTCTAAATTAAAGTCCACAATTTCCTAATACTGCTTTTCATCTTAACATAGGAAATCTGTGTCAAAGCAAGGAACTAATCTCCAATTCCTAAATGATTTCTCTAACCTTTGCATGTTCTATCACCTTTTTTAAAGAAGGGTCATCAGCTGAATAAAACCAATACATCTGTAACAAAATACGCATCTTCATGACTACTTGACTTTTTTTTTTCCCAGGCACAGTAAGGTCAACTAAGTATAACAAAAATATGTTTCCAGATGACCGAATAATAAGAAATGACAACTTCAGGTCAAATTCTGCCATTGAAGGCACAGACATACAGTTTCTACCTATCAAAAATAAGTGTTAAATACATCTCTTTGTGCTTAAAAAATGAGAAAGCTCATTTTTACAGTTTTTATTATTCCATCCTGTACCCTGAAACAGAGCACTAATTCCACTCCCAATTTGTTCAATGCTCTACTGAGCATATTAATTAATAATGTTATTTCTGTGAAGCAATTGTCACCAACACACTCAACATTAGTGATTATAAAATACTGTTATGCAGTTCAAGAGATCCACCAGACTGGGATTCTACTCACAAAAAGTTTACATTACTAACAATACTCACTGATACTGACTTCTGCAGGAAAACAGTCTATTCCTGACACTCTGGTGGTAACACACAGAGCAAATTAGCTGATGAGAAGACTAGAGATGTTTGATCCTGATCTCTCTCGCATTCACTTATTTCATCAATTACTGGGGGAAAAAAACTAAAGAAAGGTGGTCATGAACTGTATCTGTTCACTAGCACCCACAGTGGTGTCTGTAAAAAATTGACCCTTGGCAGTTTGACAAAACTGGAATTCTTTCCCTCTTTCCCTCACCCAGGATAAGTAAAACAGCTGGTACCTTGATTTGGGCTGAGAACCACATCAGAACTGAACACTCACAGAGCATGAGTCCCTACCTCTTCAGCTTTGCAGACATTACCTAGCTGTTAGTGGTAGAAAGCTCCCATGATTGGCGTGTCAGAGGTGGCAGAGTAAGAATGAGAGTATACATGAAGGGCAGGATTATATTAGAATGCCACGCTAGACAGACCTGGAGCAGGAAGCATCTTTTTAGTATGGGTTTGTACCATACCAGCATATCAATGTCCTAGTCCCCATGTTAGGTCATTTATTACCATGAGAACCTCTATGCTGGTTTCCATATAGATTAGCCGCTTCAGAGGCACACTGTGACTGTGCAGGCACTTGGAGACTGCAGCCTTTGTGCAGGCAAAGGGAAAACTGGTGACCTCAGGGCACCTCAGCAGGTGACGGCAAATTTAATATTCAATCCATATCATAGAAGAATTCCTCTGGTGCACAAGCTGCTATGGGAAATGTGTGCCTACAGCACTGAACTGCACCATGTCATCCCCATTTTGGGCAGTAACTGCAGCTCTGGACCCTTCTCCAATGCCTGCCTTGGCTGAAGTGAACCTGGCTCTAGGTCTAAACACTTGTGTCACATTATTCCTTGACATAAGATACAAATGAACATATGTTCAGTTTGCCACCCAAATATGAATTCAAAAGGATAGATAAACAAAGAAATTCTTTTTTACACCTAAAACATCTGAAAAAAATTCATGTTCTTTGCAACTAACATCCAGCCCATGCATGCACTGTAAAACACTTCTGTGATACTGAGGAGATATACCAACAGGCGTTCCTTGTTCATTTTAGGTGCCTTTTATTTTAATAACTGTTTTTGTAGAATGATTTACTCTGCTTTTTCTAACAGCTGCATAAGAAAAGATAAGCCAAGAATGTCTATTACTTACAGATATTCTAATTTGGGCTATACTAAATGAGAGAATCTTTTACACCTGAGATATAAGCAAAATGTGGCTCATTAATAAAATACAGCATAATGGCTCCATTTGGGTTGTTAACTTTTCTCTTAGCCCTGCTTGAGAATTCTATTCACGGATTATGAATGCCACAGAGCATTACAGGTCAAATCATATCAGTGCATGCTATGAACAAAGATGCGTAAAACATAGACCCTGCTCTTGCAGTGCTGCTTTGGTCCATCACATCAGTAAAGAAGCTGCCCAAATGTACTAAACTCAATAGTCCGAAAACCTTCTATACTATGGCAGGAAGCAGGAAGTCTCTCTGCAGTTTGGGCTTTTGTTAAAAACCAAATATAATGCAAGCAATGATATGAAAGTCTGGGGAATCAGATCAACTCTTAAGCAGAGAGCCATGTTCTCCACGTGTTAAAACACAATCCTCCAAAAGCTGTTAATGTTTCACCTAGTTATTTTCAAGTTAATTATGATGATTTTGGCAGTGTAACATCCTGGACAGCCAGGTTGCCACCAGGTTCTTGCATGGGCTTAATCAGGCCAAGCTGCTATATGAATTTGTAACAGACAATAATGATGATATTGAGCCCACCTGGGCTTTCTGGCCTTTCTGACCAGATCTCCAGGACTGAATATGAATGGTTTTGTGAACAAGCCTACAAAATACAGTTTCTTCCTCCCTTTCCCTGCAAAGTTATACTGGGAACATCTTGTTTGAGCTACATAAATACAACACTTAGAAGCCAGATAATGCCTCCTGTTGCATGTCAACACACCACTCTTCCTTTACCAACTACAGCCATCACTCAGCTGAACAGCAGAGGAATGCAACTGTAATCCCATCTCCACATCCAACACATTAAATGTGAAGGCAGAAAGCACAGAGCGCAGGTTTCTAACTGTTTCCATGGGTGAGCAGTGCATAAAATGTGGACACCATTCTGTCATGCTCTTTTGTTCTACCATGCCAGCACAGCTGCTGCCCGAACACACAAGGACAAACACTATTGCAATAGCCTAAAAACAGAAAGTCTTTATAAATCATATAAAATTACACATAGCTGTACTTAAAAAAAGAAATTAAAAATGTGGTGCTTGCAGTGGTATGCAGAACTGGGAAACTGATGAGCCTTTACAGCAAGTTTTCTCTGTAAAAGAAACTTTTCAGAGTTGAAAGTGATTCACCTGCCTGCTTCACAAGTAACCAGGATTCTCTGCACAGGCTCACAAGTAGGAAACCCTCCACCTCGCAGGGACATTCAGAAGGAGCACAGTAGAATGCCTGGCAGGGTGGGAGGGGAAGGCTGCTCTTTATTCCTAAGGTTTTTTTAGTCCTCCCAAAACATAAGCTAACTTTCTCCAAAACCCAAAAGTAAACACCTAAGAGGAACATGTCAGCTTGGAAGCCCGAAGAGAACTAAAAAGAAAAGATTATAAAGGAGTGCTGGCAAATCTTCACATTGCAGTAATAGTATTACCTGTGTCTCCCCACCCACATCCCCTCTGAAACCACAATTCTAGGTACCCTTTATCAAGCTGAAAATTCTTCGGTAATTAAGCCATAGAATGAAGTTCATATCCAGTTCACACTACTGTCTAAATGAATAATTTTATTTTAGATGAAGTAAATTATCATGAGACTGTAACAAGTAGCTTATAGGAATAAGCAGTACCACTATGTAACTCCTGATACCTCTGGTTGGTCATTATCACAATAATCGGTGTTTGTTGACACCCTGAACTGCAGAGGTGACCTAATAGGTATTTTACAGCTTCAGCTTCTTTGGTTCAAAGATTCACAGTGCTTCTGATTAGAAAGGATCTGTGCCATGCAAATCAGCTTCTCTTGCTTCAGAAAGAAAGCAAAGAGAAGAGGAAACACGGTGATCAGCTTCACAGTACAGTAATTTCTCTCACAGTGTAGTAATTCAGATACAAGGGTTAAGCCCAATTTAGATGAAGAGGAGGAGAGAAGAGGGGAGAGGAGAGGGGAGAGGGGAGGGGAGAGGGGAGGGGAAAAGAGAAAAAATGAGATAAAAACAAGAGGAAACATCTTGAACCATTAACACTGTTTTTTATGCCTTTGTGCCTGTGTGCTTGCTGAAGTAGTCACTTCCCAAAATGGTCTACATTTTCAAACAAGTGATAACATTCTGCCACAAAGTCTTTCACTGCATTTCAGTGTCAGTTGAATTTTTCTTGCCCTAGTTTATTAGGCAGAAAAACTGCACAATCGCTGATTACTTGTCTTAACTAGTATGTAAAATGTCACTCATGTATATCATAGTTAGAGGCTTTCTTAAGTCTTTTCTTTCTTATCTTGGCAGATAAAAGGCCAAATTTGGCTATATTATAGAGATATGTTGCTTGCATTTTAATGTGATTTATATCAAAAGATTATACTTATGGTTGCATTACAGCTTTCTGATTGACACTGTAATCATGTGTCAGACTTGTCACTCAAATAGCATCACTCCATGCTTTACTTTTCTAAACGAAAGCATCTCTTCAAAACAATGAAATTCCAAGCAGCGTGTTCCCATTAGACTTCTGCACTCTCGTGGGTCATCAGAGCACACTTTCCAGCTTTGTATCTTCTACTGAGCTTAGGGATACACTAAGTCACTCAGAAATGTCCTGCCTATAGAATTTTGATAGATAATAAACTACTTGTAACAATTTTATTACTATTTAAATAAAACCTCCGGAAAGAAGATTCAGGGAAGTGTTAAGAGAATGATTTGGACTGAAAAAAATTCATAATGAAGGCACTTTGCTATGAGAGAAGTTATAGTTTATCTCAAATAAGTCAAACCAGATGGTAAATGGTAACGAGTACGCAAGTAATGAGTAATACAGAGAACGTGTAATATGGAACCCAAAAGAATACTCGGGTCCCTGAACAGGCAGCATTTCAAAAGCAAGAGAAGTAAATGTTTTTTGCAGAACACATGATTAGACAGTGGCCATAGCCCCTTGCCACAGGAAGTCTGCAGGGCTAAGAAAATAGGACTTCTTTTAAATGGACGGCAAGGCTATTTATGATTGTAATAATTAATGCTAGCATTTTTGCAGGGTATGTATTAAAATTTACTGCTTGTAAGTCTTTTGATACTTTTGTAATTAGGGAGACCTACATTATAATTCAAAGCGGATTAATCTGCTATCTTCTTACTACATAAGTCACCTACTTTTCAGGCAGCAAGCTGGCAGACTATGATCTTGGATTAAATGTCTCCTTTTTTCACCCAATATTGCTGTCCCATGCACTATATTCCAAGTCGTTTCTTTACCAAGAGACGTAAAAGCTCTACCCATCACTCACTAAAAGACATCGTTTCTTTTTATTTCAAGTTCTTTACCACTTTCTGGTTTGAAACAAAGTTCCAAGATGCCCATTGATTTTGAGAACCAGAAGTCAGTTCTTACTACAAGCTGCTCCTTCCTCCCCAAAAGACAACCAAACAAAATCTGTTGTATCTGACCCTATAAATTGCAGTGCTTACTCATAAGGAACTACCACCAGATTTTTGCTTTAAAAAATACCAAAGGATTTGTTCCACACCTTTGTCAGATGTCTTCCCCCTTACAAATTCTCTTTCTTACTATTCTTCCTCATGAGAGAGGATGTTCTGGGTCTGACTGTCCTGCTTTTATAAGTATATTGGACCAGGTTGATCCCCAATATTATTCTGAATGATTCTGAAATGGCATTGCTTTCAGCAGATTTAAATATTATTTTCAAAGGGCTAAACTTACCCATCCAGACTTCTCCAAACTGACCGGCTCCAAGTTTCTTCACTAGTTTAATTGATTCCCGTGGAATTTCCCATGCATCTTTATCCCATGGTTTTTGAGGCTTAGGACTAATACAAGCTTTTTCCAACTTTCTGCATAAGCCATCTGCTTGCTCTGTTTTTCAAAGGAAAAACAAAATACAAAATCCGTTGTGCTTCTCTGCCTCAGATGTCTTGAAACAAAGAACACTTAATTGCAGATATGCACCAACCAGCTCAAAATCAATTTTTTATTCAGGTGCTCTGATGGACATGAAAAATTTCTATTGTTTTCAAATAACTTTAAATCCTTCTGTCATGAAATTTGGTATTCAGGGTTCAAAGACTAATTTAAAAGAGAAGTGTGACACACATCTGGTGTAAAAAAGGTTCATGCTACCATCAGATTATTAATTTTTTTAGTACCATTAGTACCAAATAAATAAAACACAAGATCTCATTACTGACAGTATGTTGATGAAGATGCAACTTGGGGTCAGACTTGGAACCAGCATTCTGAATTTGTTATTAACTGTTCTTTGAGCATGGTTTCAGACATGTGTGCACACACAATCATGCAAGCATAAGTAGGTCACAATTAGTTTTTCAGTCACTGAACAGCTATAACTTAAATACAAATGTAAAATAATTCTCAGGTTTTCAAGCTGTGCCAAAGATTTACCATAGATATTACAATTCAGAGAAATGCCATGCCTAAGTCCTTATTGTGGCTTAAAAAAACAAAAAAAACAAAACCCTGTCTTACTAAAAAATGTCTTACAGTCTCCATATTTTCAATGACAAGCTAAAAAAAAATTATATATTTTGGTTCTATTCACCAGGAAGTTATATATAATGAAAAGTCATTTTTGTAGCTAAGAAGTAGCTGGAAATTTCTTTCCCCCCCCCCTTTTGTAATATTGTTACTGTTCTATGCAAGTACAATATTGCTTTCTTTGAAGTCAATGGAATTTTACTTTCTCCAAAACTCCATTCACAAAAAAATATAACTAAATATAAATATAATTTTACAGGAAAATAAAAATGCTTCCACACTGATCACCAGATACAATACAAGAAGACATTTACAAGTCTACACAAATAATAAACATTACCTATTATCATGAATACAAATTTACTATCAAATATAGAATTTATTTACTTACAATGCAGTCAATTTTCTTCCCTCTCTAGTTTCACATCAACATAGCTTTGATGAGATCTTTTATAAAGCTATTCTTTATTTTACAATAGTATGCAACAGATCAAAATCAGCCTTAATGCTGCTTGCTAACAAGGTTACTTGGGTTCTAACCAATTTCACTTTATCTTTGATAACACCCATGCCTGGGTTATTTAGACAAAAAGATGAAAAGGTCTCAAACAAAACAAGAAAGCATTTATTTTCCTTCACAGGAAATAATGGCTGTATTCTATTAAGTAATCTACTAACCAATTTAACTTACTTTGATAATGTTTGATCATATCATTGATGTTGGGAAAAGTTACTCTTGGAGAGATATAAAATCCTCCATTGTCTAAACCCCTAATTTTGTAGTGCTTAATAACATCACCATTTTGCGGATCGTAGTCTCTTATGGACAGAGAATAGCTGCCTGTGAACAAAGAAGGAATGATCATTAACAGATTATAAATCTGCAGTGTCCAAACACATACAGTTTCAGGTAACAAAATTATCTTTTTTTATTCTTTTTTTTTACTCTGCTATTTCCTCAGAAAGCATTTTGCAATCAACACAAGGAAGTTAGCCAACAGCTGGTTCTGAACTGAGCCCCAAAATGCTTATAGTCAGACTTTCTTTTTCAGTCTTATTCAATACACTTATGAGTTCCATAAGCCAGACAGTTCCATGACTAATGTCCACTTCTGCAAAAAGTCCCACTGACTTGAGTGAGACCATATGGGAAAACAACTTCAGGGTTTATCACACCAGTCAGATACAAGCTAAAATTCAAAGATAAGCACATCAGAAGAGCAACACACTGAATGTCCTCATCACCTTGACAAAAGGATAGTTTGGAGATGACTTGGAGCATACAGGAGGGAAAGAAGATCTGTTAGTACCAGGGACCCTAACCTCAGCAGGGATTTAAGATGGGGCAGCAGCATCTATCTTAAACTAAAGAGTTCTTCATTTCTCCCACTCATACGATTCTTGTCCAATTTCTAAGGATAAGAAACCACCTCAGCCCCTTCTTTCTCCCTCACCGATCCACTGACAGAAGGGGATAGAAAGAAATATTTTGGCAGTGGTTTGCCCTACTCCCAAGCAGGCTATGTTGAATTTTGATCTCTGCCTTCATTTCAGGGAACAGTGATATGGGCCCATTACAGAGAGCTGCCTAATCAAGAGTCTGTAGTATTAGGGCCAGGAAAAACTACACCTATGGAGAAGATAGCCATATGATGGTAGAATCGAGATATTGGAGGAGAACCCTCTTACATTCTATTGAAAGCTTCAGTTGAAGAAGTCTGGTGCTTTTATTAAACATTTCAGTACAAAGAGCTGTCTCCATAGTAGAAATCCTTATCAGAAAGTTAAAAAAAAAAAATTCAAACTACAGTGCAGAAGTGTAAATTCTCATCATGTAGTAAACAAATTTTAAAACTTGTTATGACAGATACAGGTTCCATAATGGAAGACTTCATAAAAACCAGCATACTATTTACAACTAGAAAGGTCCTTTAGTATAGGAATCACAAGTGTTCAGAAGGAAAAAGACTTCTTCATTCATTGCTGCTTGTCAGTGTAATGGGCCATACGTTTTTTATTTCTATCTCCACTTTAAGCGTTAAGCTGTAACTTTCTTCTCTCTTTCCCTGGTGATTTTCTCACCCTTCTCACTTCTACATAACTGCAGTAAATTCAAACAACAGGACACACTGGGACAATTCCACATCCAGTGTCACTTGATGCAATTTTGTGAAGACAGATTGTATGTTTTCAACTCTACTATCAGTCCCAAAGTAAACAATTGCCTACCTTTTAATGTTTCACTTTCTCTGATGAGGAATGCTCCAGGACTATTTCCAGGAGCCAGGAGTTGTCTTTCAGCATCTTTTCGGGTTATGTCTTTGAAGAACCATCTGAAAAGTATATCAAAGATTAGAACTTTTCCCCTCATCCCCAAAGGATACAACACTATAAAAAAGACAATTGCCAACATTTAGAGTGTAGAAGGACCTACTCTTCGGTTTCCAAGGTGTTTACTTTTGCTACATAGTTGCTGGGAATGAAGCCTTCTTTCCTTGTTGTGAGAGATTTCGCTCTCCACCATTCTCCTAGCCTGAAAAACAAAAACAGTAATATTCACAGTGTGTGAAGGAAAATAATGAAGTGCTATTCAGCTGCTGCTCTGCCGAGGGCTTTGTCTGGGCTGGGGAGGGAAAAAAAAGCATTTTTCTCTGAACTGAAGCCCCCGTAGAAGCTGTTGGCTACTTCAGATCAAAGTTTGGTCACTGCTACCAAAGACAGCTGCCAAGCCCTACCAGCAACTAGGCATACATTTGTATTTTCACATACAAGGGAGCTCTTTCATAATGTTCATATACTCACATTATGAGTATGAAACTAAGAAATTATAAAGGGATTTAGATATGTCCAAAGAAAAACTACAATACAAACAATACTGTCATACTTACTCCTCAATAACTTTCAATTTTTCTCCTTTTTTGAAGGACAAGTCATCTTCATGAATGCCATCATAAGGATACAAAGCTACCACAATGACTCCATGCTCCTCTATTTCTACAAAGGCAGAAATCAAAAGGAATGTCCTCTTATTTCACAAGTTGGTATGGGCCTAACGTACATCAGTAAAATTCTTATGAAAACTTACCTTCAGGGATGAATCTCTGTCCTGGTAAGAGTTGTGCTTCTGTAGTTGCCTACAACAAAATGTGTCTTTAATTAAGCAGTTTTAGATCTTTGACATTTTCTTTTTAGGTGTATGCACATTACAATAAGATATTCCTCAGTTGCTTTGAAATCATCTTATATATCTTAAATGTTACAGTCTTTTCTGACCATTGCTTAAAGTGAATTACAATGCAAACATACAGTAAGTCCCAACTAGACTTCGAATTGAGCAGCTCAGACCTCAGGAAGGTATGAAAAAGGTGTGGGGAAGTTCACAGCTTTGTGGCTTTTGCTGAACAGACTTTACTCAAGATAATTCAACAGGACAGTTATTGTCCTGATGCTAGTATGAGGAGCTAAAGAACTACATTATTATTTTCCTAACATTCTGCAGGACAAAAAGTAATTTAAAATAATTTAAATAGCACTTGGGATTTGTGTACATTGATTCAGAGTGCACTGAGTCTACAGCCCCAGCTGGTGACACACAACAGAAGGGTGTCACTTGCACCAGCAGAGAATATGGCCCCTGATGAAGGATAGTCAGGAAATGCTGCTTCCTCAGCAGAGTAGAGAGAATGGGGAAAGGGGGTACCAGTAAATCTGCAAAATATCAAACCAGCTTAATACTCGATGGGATTCCCCTCCCAGCATCCTTTCTTTCCAATGCTAGACATCACACAGGGTACTTCCACTGGCTTATTCCTCTTATACCACACTGCTGTTTACTTCAGAACTGCACCTGTTCTGCTCCCATTCAGTTCTGGTGAAAGATCAAATTTTGGCCTCAATGAATAAAAGGAAAGTTGATTGGAACTGGTAGAGTTTGATATAAAAACCTTAGCCTGTTATAAATAGAATAATTCACACCTGGATCCTTGAGTTATTAAGTAACTGCACTGTAAAAGCAACAGTATATTCCATACATTGCACATTGGAAATAAAGAAGTGGTATTTCTGTGAAGAAACCTGATGCTCCTCAGCCCTTACAAGCTTAGGAGGCAGACTTTTCAAATATTGATGCTTTTAAAAATGTTTCTAAACTGCTTCAGATTTTTTGAAGTTACCTAGCATTCTTCTACAGACGTAGCTGTATCTAGAACAAAAATGTCCAAGGATTATTGTTTTCATGCAGAAAACTATGACAAATATAACAAAATAATAAAGCAATAAAGTGACAGATGCTTAAAAAAAGTATTTATTCTTTGAGGGTGAACTGCACAACACTAAAAGCCAAATTGTGGACTAATGATGAATTCGAATCTTTTCATGCATATGTTTCTGATTGAAATTTAAGTTATGCCAGTCATGCTTTGATCTTGCTACTGGAATTCTCCCCTGAGACTATCTACTTACTGGCCTTTGCTGTTTATTGGACGTTGGATCCCTCACATAAATAGTTCGTTCAGTTTTACGTACTGGTTGATTCTTCAAATCTAGCCCATCTCCATGCAGATTCTCTTTCCTTTTTGATTTTATACATCCCATATTTCCTGTTGGAATAAAAAAGGTATTAAACAAAAACATTAAACCATAAACCAAGCAGTTTCCCATGCAATCATTTGGTCATGTAACAAAAACTTACTTCCTTTTCATCCACAATAGTTCACAAGGATAACAAGCTACAAGCGTTTTTCCCCACTGTAAAGGAAAGAGGTGACTTCTTGTCTCAATCCACAGATGAATGAAATACTACAAAATAATTATATACCAGCCCAATGCTTCTAGATTTATCACCTTTTCTCCTCCAAAAAAACCCCCCAAACCCTTACATCTTACCGATGTTTCTGTGAGTTTCAGAACAAATATAAATAAGCCAGTTGACAAATAACTACTCTGATAACAACTTGTTTCAGTATGTCTTAGACAGAAGGCTGTTTTGCAAGATAACACATAGGAAATGTTCCAGAGGCTCTAGTGTAGTGGCTCTTTAGGAAACCTCCAGTCAAAATTTCCAGTTCAAATAGTGGTAATTTTAGTTGGAAGTGCCAATGCCTGCATAGCCACACTTTGTTTTGTATATGCCAATCTAACAGGAAGCTCAGCTTGATATAGATCCCTGTCTCACACGAGGCTGATGACTTGTGCAGTCCCAGCTCCATGAGACATGCTGTTTCTGTGGCCTTCAGCTGTGTATCTCCCTTCTTCAGACAGGCCTGTTATAACAGTCTAAAACAGTCAATACAGGTATCAGTGATGGCAAATCACCACACAAGTATTTCTCCTCCAATACATTCTAGAAAGATAATCCTACTCTCCGGATGTGCATCCATGCCTAATCAGATGAGATACAGCTGCTAGCATCTACATGACTGGAACCTGACTGCTAATCCCATCATGTAATTATATAGTACTTGCGCAAGCATATACACAACATTATCTCTATATTCCTCCCTTAGAGGATAATAATTATATGTACTCTTCAAAGAATCTGCTGTGAAGGCTTTTCAAACCCCTTCTTCCTTCTTCTCTCTCTCCTTTCAGGCCAGTGCTCTCATGCTAGGTTCAGTCATATTTTCTCTTGCAGACACATGCTCTCACTCCCCCTGCCCTAGTTAAAGCCAGTTCTTTGAAGAACAATTTAGAACCTAGAATAAGTGCTCAGTGCATATACAGGCACAAGGAAAACAGCAGTGACCAAAACACAGCCAGAGAAATCAAAGCAGATTGTGATGCCCTATACTACATCTCTCATTTACCGTCATCTCTATGATAATAAAAAGATCATCACAGTAAATAATAAAGTAGTATAGCTGTCCTTTTGCGGACACAAATGTTTCAGTGGAAAGGTGCCTTACACATTACATTCCTGCAGACAGAAGAATAAGTCATGCTGGTCTGGGTCCATATTAAGAGTTGTACTTTTACAACAATATTGATAATGATTATAATATTAATGAACATTACTGTAACAATAAAACAAGGCCTAGATTCAGTACTCCCATGTGACAAGTCTCGGCTTCCCACACCACCATCATTTAACATCCCATCCTGCTGTTGAGGAAGCACCACTTAATGAGAGATGCGTTGTCCTGTACAGGAGCTGAACGTTTTCTTCTAAACATGCGAGGAGGGGGTCTGCTATCTCCTCCTATTTCTGCAAATTATCTGTCACCCATTGCCAATAAATCTTGGGTGTCCATGAAACGGGTTCATCAGTGCGGCAATGAATCACAATACTGGTTTAAAAGCATCTTGAGAACTCATTACTTCCTTTTTTTTTCCTCCTGAATTTAAAAAAGAAAGAAATTGCACAGAAAAATCAAGAGGCACTGACCAGGCATCACTATTCAACAGAGAAAGAGAATACAGTTTCCTGTTCTTGTCTATCAATATTTCAACATTTTCACCTACTTATTTGAAGGCATGGAGGGGGACCTTAAACCAGGATCTTCTCTTAGAAACAAAAATCTCTACTCCTTAATTTGCACAAGACAACTGGGAGCTCAGCATCTAACTACCTGCTGTATCTGCAGAATCAGGTATTCAGCCATCTAAGTGCTAACCTTTTTGCTCTTGAATAATCCTGCTTCTACAGAACAAAAGCTAAAGTTAAGGACATAATGTAATTTGATCCAAATTGTCAGCCAAAAATCCCTTTGCCTATTGCTGTAAGAAATCCTGAAGATATCTTTACAGACTGCAACTTGCCCAATGTTAATGTAAACATTAAGAAAACCATTCTTACTCAGATTTTTTTGCAGCTTAAAGCATATCAACAGCTTTAATTTAAGCCTGAGTGAGGTTCTGCTGGTATATTCAAGGTTAGCATTTGTCTGTGACAATAGTAACAGCATATCAGTAATACCAATGTGCATGTGCTACATAATCCCACAAAAGTATACTTGATGTTATGTGATATTACACAGATAAAGTATGTGAAATGCATCACATGTGATGGCACCAAAAAAAGAGGAGATCCTGAGTCTCATCATGAAGTACTCTTTGTTCCCATGCAGATGAAAACCCTTAGTCCTCACAGAACTGAAGCTATGTCTACATTAGCAAATAGTAATTAGCAAATAGCCCAAGAGCAGCAGATTTGTAAAGTGAAAGAGTTGATGCTGCTTCAGGGGGGCTTATTGCATGTTCATTCTAGTATGGCCCCAAGGACTGAATATCCAGCAACACCAAGAGTGCAGTAAGTGCACTCCTGCACTGTGTCTTCCAGAAGGAATCCAGTTCTTGCCCTCCAAGCCCACTCCATAATGTGAACCAAAGCCTAGCAAGTGGGGGCAACTGCTTCACTAGTGGAATCCTGGTCTGAACTAAAATGCTAATGTAGATATATCCTGAGACTTTTAGTTTCTTCATTAAAAAGAAAGAAAAAAAAACTCTTTAATCTTTCAAAAGAAACATGAAAAATATGCAGTAAGATGAACAAAAGTATTTAACACTTAATAGATAAGCATAAAAACAGTTGAAAAAATATGTTAAATGCTAGAAAGTGGATCAATAAGCACATACTCTTTTGACACTGTGAAATGAAAGACTTCTTCTGAACTCTTAAAAAGCCACTAGCATTTATAAAAATATAAGATTCTGTATTTTATGAAACTGTGTGTACTGGGTTCCAGACTTTACATTTAAATTTCTATAAGTACAGCCCTATGCCCAAGGCAAACTTACCTGTCTTGGTTTCAAAAGCTTCTGCTCAGTGGCTGAGCTGCAGCAGTAACGCACCAGAGAGCACACACCTAATTCATTCCAACTGCAGTGCCAGATGCATTAGAGTCCACTGCTACATTATACATTTTATAGTGAAATCTGATGCAGTTCTTGCCACAGGGTTTTAAGAGTGATATTCAAGTAAAGATTGATAGGGCTAGTATAAACAGCAGGCACTGACAGGGGCATTTCAATCACCACACATTAAATAATGGATTTCACAATAATGGATTTTAAAATACAAAATGCTACATTATCACCAAAGTTAACTTCATAAACATTTAACTCTAGCAAACATACGATTACACCCCCCCCACACACACAAAAGCTTTGAAATATAAAAAGTGCATGCATCTTTCTTAGTTTTTAGAGTACTTGTAAAGGAAAATCTTAAAGGAGGAAGTTCATTCATGCATAAAGAAAATATCAATGTAAAATGTTTATTTGCATAGCTCTCTGTTGCCTTATCACAATGAACATCAAGGAAGTGCTTTGTGCAGATATAAAAAGGAAGAATATGGTAAGCTAAAAGCTATCCAGAGAATGCAGTATTGTTACATATGGAATTATGTTATTGTTCTTCAGAGATAAAAATAATTTAGACATCAAAGGAAGTGCTGTCAGTCCCTACTCAGACATTACCCATTCCAACAGTTTTACAATAGAGAATATACTACTTTTTAACTATACTTTTCATTTATTCTTCTTATCCATAGGTCTAGACATGAAAGACAAACATTTAATTAAAAGAAACTCTATATAACATAGCAGCTAACTTTTATAATGTATCTAAAAAAAGCAGCACATCATCTCTGAATAAAAAGCATCATACTATATTACATGGCTAAAATGTAAAATGTAAGGAACATGTACTTTTATTAACATTACAGTGCGCTAATAAAAGCCTAATTTTAGGCATTTTTCTAAAAACCATAAAACCATCCATAAGAATTATCACAATAAGCCTCTTTAAACAGGTTGTTCCATAGACAATTTTGATGTCTACAGAGAACTTAAATTTTCTACTTGAATCTCTTATTATCTGCCCATATTTCCCCTTGCTACAGCAGCACTTGGCCTTGATTTCAAAATAGAGTAAGGTATCGGAAACCAGTGCAACCTACTTTTTTCAAAGTTAAAAGCTGCTGATAATCCAAGACGCACTGTTGCTTTATATGTCTGTTGCTATAGTACTAGTAATTTATCTAAAACTTCATGCTTGCTGTTTCAAATAGTCAAAGATCTTATGATCATTGATAGTCCATCCACCATTAGTAGCATTTGAGGTCTCATTTCCTCCAAGTGCTTATCTTTGGTTTTGTCTAAAACTGATAGCATTTTTCATTCTGTTCATGGTCACAGCTATTGGCATTCTTATGATTCTATTACAGGTAATATTATGGTGCACATTAGAAACTGTTTTCTAAAATAGCTTGAAGTATCAGGGCTTTTCTTGAATGAAGTCATGTGTTAATGGAAATGACTCTCAAATTCTCACAGATTTTTCAACGGTTTAGAGCAGCTTTACTTTAATCTTTATAGAAAATGTTATTTTTTGCAATTAACTATAATTGATTATTCACTGGCTAATTTTTAAAAACAGCTAAAATAGATTATACACTGGTATTTCCAATAACAGTAACTTCTTCAAAAAATTAGAACTATCATATTGTGTATATATGCAATGTTATCTTATTCAATAAATATATATTTTTCAAAAGGACAGTAATCACATATATATAATAAACACCAATTCTGTGAGTGAATTAGGCTTTTAAACAGATATATACATATCTATTTTAGTATATACATAAAAACAATTAATTTGTATTCAATTACAAGGTTTATGAGCAGTAAACTCATTTAGCCCATAGCATTTTCATTTTACTGTTTGCCTGCTGCACGACACCTGTGAAATATCATTAAGCAAATAAAGAAAAATTGTTTCTTAGCAGCACAAATATCACAGAGTAAAGATGCATTTAAAAATAAAAAGAAAAATCAAGACCCCTAACTATTCTGGGTATTGAACTTAAGTTCCTGAGTCAAAGAACAAGAGCAGTTATTTTCACCTAAACAAAAGCACTGTTTCTAAGACATACTGTTTTTAAAACTGGAACTTTAAAACAGCTTGGAGAGCAGAGGAGTAAATCATTTTATTTGTAACACCTCTTTCAAAAGTTGAAGAGAACATCTTCTCCCTCCTCTGTTTTAAACTTTTCTTGTTTTCATTCTATTTTAATCTTAGGGCAGTCTTTAATGCCAGCTGGTTTGCTGCTTCTTCACAGTTTATAAACCCAGAAGGTAACATCGTGATGCTTTCATCTGACATCCTGAATAATCACACTGTAAGTCTTCTCTGCATTACCCTGAAGCTCAAGGCAGAAGTATCTTGAAAAAACCCAAACTCAGAGCAATCAACCTGGATCTGAAAATGCTGGGGAGGAAAAATCGTAAGTCCACCTTGTCCAAGAACACAAACACCTGTCTCCTTGGCATCCTTACCCAACTTTCGGTATCAATGCCTTTGCCCACTGAAGTTTCCCGTTCTAGGGAAAAAACAGATGGACAAATCTTAAGTTTTAGGAACTCAATTTATCTTAACATCTATTATTTATTTCCTCTCTATTCTCACCTGCTACCATGACATCATGGTATTTGAGTGTTGCAATGATATTCTATACTTCTGTTATTGGGCCTGTCAGGGGAACAGATCATCTCTGAGGGGCCTGGCAATACTATGTTCATTTCTGATCCATTGTCACGTGGTGCAGAACAGCACAGCAACCTCCAGGGAACTCAGAGGAGTTTAATTTGAGGTGCTAGAGCCCATCAAAGGCTTATCTGTACTGTTTTGTGATGATGTGTTACTAGACCAGAGTAAGAGTAACAGTGACAAAAGTAAGTTAGCTGTGGTTGGAGTAATGTGGAAGAATTAAACTGGATGGCAGCTGAACAGAAGTGGATTGCTATTCCTTGCCTGAAACAATGTGCTGTTTCAAAAATGTTCAGTTTTGGTTTCATTCAGCCCTGTTCTTATTTTGCAATTCATTGTTAAAATAATTTTTTTGTCTAACTGTGAGTCCCAACTCCATGGTAATTTTCATTAAATTAGGCTCTCGCAAACACAGAAATCCCGGGTCAGCTTTCATTTTGGGCTCGGCATTAGAGACCGAATGGGCGAACATAAGCAGCTTGTTCTTCCTTTGCCTTTCTGCTGAAATGGTTATGTATGCATCAGTCACTCCTAACCAAATATATTTTAATCTCCTCTATTTATTTAGCTTATCTTTATGGGTCCAGATTACAGCACCTGTATTTTTCCCAAATTTTAATCAATCCCTTATATGATAGAGGGACACAAACCCAACATTCTCTGAAATGCATTTCAAAAGCAGCATGAACAGCCTGAATCTACTCAGCATTTAACTATGACAAAGGCTTAACCTCCTGTGTAACCATTAAAACCCAAGTATGACTATAGCAGAAAAGTAGGTAAGAGGCATGTTACCGTGAGATTTCCTCAAACTTGCTCTCATTTAAGTCAAACCCTCAAATTCTCTTAGTGCACACTTTTTATAAGAGCAAGATAACATAGTTATTAAATTTATCATCCATGATTAGAAGACAGGACTGCAAAAGATTTTCTGGGAAAGACAGATTCATTCTGAACAGCACAAGCACATCATGAACTCTAAGCAAGTTTATCAAGCTCCAATTATAGAGTAGTTAGGGGGTGGTGGTGGGGAAGAACAAAATATTATTGCTGAAAGGTTTCAGACCTTCACTCCACTTGGGTTAGAAAGTGTCTCCTAATTCACAGTCTTATACATGTTTTTGCGCAAATAATGACAATTAGCCTAAATAGCTCTTCCTCCTCTCTGGTGATTAGAAAGCACAGCCACACCTCTTTCTGCTTCTTTTCTAAGTTTTAAAGACCAAGCCCTTTCAGTCTTTTTTGTTTGTTTGTTTGTTTTTTAACTTCCACCAGTCATCTCAGGAACCCTTTTCCATCTGTTTCAGTTTGAGTTCATCCTTCTTAAGGACAAAAGACTGGAGTTGGTCATGTGTTTCACAATGACATTCAGCAGTGCCTTGCTACAAGTAGTATTTCTACTTCCCTGAGTCTACAGAAATACGTTGACCGATGGATTTCAGCAATGAATGTCATTTTCATACTTTCATCACACTGGCCTTTTATAATCATCTCGTGATCAGCTAAGATATCCAAGTTTTCCTACAGTTTGGCCTTTGGCTTTGAGAGCTTTAGCAACGAGACTCTTCAATGATTTTTCTTTCATTTTTTAAACCAAATCAATGAATGCATTTTTAGCTCCAAAACTACTTCCTAGGTATCCTATCTATTCTAAAGTATTCTTATTAATTATACCAGTCCTAAAATAATGCTGATTCAGTGACTATTAAATGGAAAAATCCATCATCTATCATATCCAGGAATAACTGGGCCATACCATTATTAGCTGTATTTGTTCCAAACAATAACAGAAAATCAAAGTATCTATACTAACAGCTTCCTGTCTTAAAGAGGTGTTTGAAGGAGGAAAAAGTCCTTTTCTAGGCTGCTGGGAGAAAGAATCAATCAAAGTGCTTCCTTGTAAATATAATATTAGGTAACTGAGAGTGGTATTGCCAAAAGTTTGGGGAAGCGCAGCAGACAGACACCACTACCCCATTCAGCTTCTTTCACAATTCCTTCCTAAGCAATTGCGACCTAGACAAATTCTATTTTTTCCATGCTATCTCATCTTATTTCTTTATGATTTTCCTGTATCAGTTACAGAAA
Source organism: Apteryx mantelli (assembly GCF_036417845.1). Classification (NCBI taxonomy): domain Eukaryota; kingdom Metazoa; phylum Chordata; class Aves; order Apterygiformes; family Apterygidae; genus Apteryx; species Apteryx mantelli. Next base: position 35,559,779 of record NC_089979.1, on the reverse strand, counting down.
ACATCACCCTATCAACCTTCATATTCTCCAACACTTGCATTCCTATTGTAGTTCTAAACCGCCGTGTTTCCACTTACACTGCAACATCCAGTTCCAAGTCCTGCACCAATATTTCTGCTCCTCCTCTTTGGGGCTCTGAATCCTGACATTAGCACACAAATATCTGTCTGTGTGAATTAATTAATACCCTCTTTCTTCTTGCCACCCACTCTTCTGCCTTCTGGTGTTCTGTTTTCCTTTCCCATATCAGCCTGCATATTGAAACGAGGGGTAGGACTACACAACATTCATAAATTAAGTGCCACTTCATAGTTTAAAAATTTTTTTTTTTAATTAAAATTCAAATTAGAAGGGGGGGGAAAAGGTGTGCTTCCATCTGACTAAAGTGGGAGTGCACTATGTATTACACTGTACAATAAAAGTTCCCCAAAAGCTGGCATAAGTACAGGAAACCTCTGGTGAAAGACATACCTGAAGTTGCTGGAGAATACTTTTCTCCTCGCTTCCCCTTCCCCTCTTTATTTTAAACTTACCAGAACAGGCATTTTAGCTACATAATAGCTTATATAAACCAACACAAATAGAAAATAAATACTACCGTAAATAGAAAATAAATGATTTAAGTTATTGCACCTCAAACTTCCAAGTATGAAGTGATGAAATACAGCTACACAGAAATTAGGTGTGGTCAGGCAAGCTTTGAGGATTATGTATCTCCCTTCACAGCCTTTGAAACAGTCTTCATGGACTGCTTTGGTAAAACTAACTGTATCAGTTCAGGCAAACAGTTCCCTGTGTTCAGATGATATTAGTCCACAGTCCAACCTTTGTCTGCCTAGTCTTTAAGTCTCTGGGAAGAGGAAAAGTTTATTCAATGCTCAGCTAAATGATACCTGATCTTTGTTAAAACCCATAAATGATACCATAACAGATAGGTAATAAATATCAGCATAACTGACCACATGAAAGGTAGTTCTAATAGGCATTGGGGGAAGAAGAAAGGAAAAAAAAATTACTCAAAGAATTGCCTTATATTTTATATAAATCCACCATGGTTTTTGCCTAGATTTGTTAGAAGCTTGGTTTCATACAGGCATTTTGCCTGTGGTACAAAAAAAAAAAAAAAAAGCAGGAACACTGAAAAGAGTTAATGGCATCATAGTAGCACAATAATGTTATTAAGCTTGTAAAAGGATGAAAGAATGAAAATAAAATTCTGAAACAAAACATTGCTTTGAAATGAAGCACAATATAATTTCTATGAAATTCTGATTCTTTTTCTTGTTTGTTCAGTTGAATAAAAATACCAAAAACCAAAAAGTTAATCCACACAAGACTAATTTTGTTAACATTGCATAATAGACTGTATGTATTATGAAAATGTTCCAGATTCATGTAGTCAATAATTTTGGCACTGATTTTAAACTGAGTCTTACATTAAGCTAACATCTGCTTTCTGACCTTGTAACACTCACTTCATTTTATTACAATCGTTTGCCTGAACTTCATCCTTGCAAATTTTGAATCAATATCAACAATGAATTAATTCATTTTGCCAGCCCTACGGCAACCGCATCTTCCATTTCCTCAATTTTTTTCCACTGTACTTTATCTTTTGAAGACAGGGGAAAAGGTCAAATAACATCTTAATTTGTCATAACAAATGCTTTTACCAAATTCTTCAAACCAAAGAAATATGAAATGGAACAGAGAAAAACTGTACCAACATGTTTACCAACTTATACGGAAGGTTCCCAAAACACTTTACAGCTTAAGCATCATGCAAACTATATGTAAAAACGTCACTTTCTTTAATAGTAAAAAACTCAGTAATGACAAACAGCAACTCCATATAACCAAGTCTCCATTTCCAGCTGAAAATCTGGCCAAACCACTACATTAAAGAGAATCAAAAACATCCCCTAAATGTTAGCAAGTGTTCCACTCCAGCTGACAAACACAAAGGAATATGTCTGCACTCCAATCTGAGTGTATCTATAATTTACATACGCTGTTTTTCCAGCTTTAAACTTACCTCTTTGGGTAAGAATAGCAGTGTAGCTAAGTTTCAATTGCCTAGTATTTGCCCTGACTTTTGTATGTACTAGGGTCTCCCAATAGGAGTAAGATCCTTCCCCCCTCCCTTCTTAATGACTGGTGTAATCAGTGTGGCATGAGAAAATGAGAAACTACCCATAAAAATGACAACATCTTGGAGCAAGGTCCAGAAGTAGCCCAAATGACAGTATGGAAATCCATAGATCCTCATAACAAGCCACACAACAAAAGGATGGAAAAACAAACTACGCAGTTTCTTTCAAGAACAGGTTTTGAGCAGCTGTAGCATATCATACAGCTATGCAGGCCCCCTTTCACTGTTTGTTCTGGGCCTTGCCCAACTTATAAATCTATAACCTATCCTTCCCCAAACCCAATACTACTTACCTGTCTCCTTGCTCTCTCCTTCTCCCTTGCACACATACACTTTGCCTCCCAATATAAGGTGCAGTTAGAGGTGCACAGCAAGGGTTTCTAGGTCAGTCCAAAATGCCTAGTTTACATACACAATGGTTTTACTCAAATATTGTGGATTCCAACACACCTGTCAATGTGTTTGGAAACAAGGGCATAACCAGCAAATAAATTATAGAATAACAAGTTGCACTGCATCAGCTACTTCGCCACAGCAGACACCTGCATTTACACTGTGATACATGAGAGAGAAATTATAGGTAGCTGCTCTCTGTTCCACTGAGCCTCAGAAGGACAGATGGGAGGAAGGTGGCAGCTTTCTAAGGCTAGTGAACTTGGGGCCAATTAAACTGTCTTTCTAATATCACTATCTGGCTATATCCCAACTAAATATCTCCAAGTGAAATCTGTCTGCCCTCTCCTGAAGGTGCATAGGTAGGTATACTTGCAGGTAGCAGCCAATACCCGAAAACTATCATCTTATTATAATAATGCAGTCCAGTGCTCAACCTCCATATGCCTGGAGGAAAGCATGAACAGGACATTTATTAGGGAGACTCCTTAATAGCCAATATCACTAAGGGAAAGAGATGGTTATTTATGAATATGGCCTCAGACTAGTAAGGGATGTTGTTGGCAATACAGTGTCTTTTCCAGATATGATCTTCTGCTTTGAGATGTACGTATAATTCAAACTCACAGGTATAGTGATAACAAAGGACTCAAAGATCATGAAATCATCACAACACATCAATAAAAACATGAGAAAGGACAGCCAGTTCACAGCCAACAAGCCCATGATAAAAGCTTAGATAGCGGCTTCATGGAAAGTTCACTAGTTCTCCTTTGGGTTTATCTTCTGTTTTCAGGTGTGTTTAGTGAAATAAACAAGCATAAATAACAAAACAACAACATAATAAACATAAAAATGGAAAAGTATATATTATTATAAATAACTATAAAAATAGACATTACATAGTTTAGTGAAATAAATACATCACCACTATGTAGGAATTCACTAAAAAAAAATTAAAAAATAAAGAGCAGGATCATCTGTGCATATTAGCTTTTTTTCTCTCAGATTCAGGTAACTGTATCTCCACAGAATAAATCATACTGTTACACATCTTACTTATTTTTATGCATTTTACAATCCACTTTCAACACGGATGCAATGGTTGTGATCAAATCAGTGCAGAATGACTTCTACATGAATAGGTCTTAACTCTATACTAGCCTGATCATTTTCTAACCCATATTACTTTTACACCATGTTGCATTTACCTTCCTGCTCCATTATTTAGGGGTCTTCATATCTGCTGTCATCTCCATGTTTAAATGCATGATCAAACTTGTGAAACACACCATTCTTGTTATAACAGTATTATACTATGCCCTGAGCACTTGTCTAAAGCTGCCTAGAGCACTAAATTTCACAACTCACAAGAGAAAATCAGATTTTTTTTTTATCCTCTTCAAAAGGCAACATATAGTTCAGCTGCAAAGAAAGTTACTTCTCCAGTAGGCTATTTTGTGTTTCATTAGCTGTACTGCCCTGAGCATTATATATACACAGAACTCTTCTGAAGTACAAGTACTGAAACACAAGCCACTGTACTGGGATATGTAATGTGAATTTAAGAATGAACTTTAAATTTACATGAAAATTTGGGGTTAAATCATTCATGCTGATGTGGGGTAACACTCTTACTCTGGTTCCAGTTCTTCCTGGAACTTTGTGAACTCTGGACAACTTTTGTTAAATTGCAAGAGGAAGTTGCAAGAGTTCTTTAAAATCAGACAGTGTGTAGAAACCGGAGTCAGTAGATTACCCTAGCAGAAATGACGTCTTGTGCTATTAAATCTTTTCAGTGATACCAGACAAACATTTAGCACTAACTGTATAAGTATGCATGTTAGGAACCACCTGATCTTATTCTCACTGATGTAAGTAGCAGAATCTCCCTTAACTTTGGGGGTGTAAGATTGTACACCATGTTCTGGCACTTCAGAGTCCCATTTATGACTCGTTCATTTTACATTATTTTTAAGCTCTGTGTTAATTATATGGGCATGAATCTAAAACATTCATGTTCCAAATGATTTCTTGCCCAGCTGTAGCTAAGCAATTGTTGCAACTGGGCAATTATGACCATACTGGCTATTCATTAAAATTTAAAACCTTTATAACTTCAGATATCAAATATATGCCTCATAAGCAGGTTCCATGATTATATTGTACCAAACAAAACCATCTTAGACTGTGCGCAAGCTCCATGGTGATTTTTGCACTTGTAGCCAACCCACTAACTTTCCAAGCAAGAAGTACATCAGCGTTCATGATGGTTACCGAGTTGTTTCAGGAGACGGTAATAACTCCACAATGACCCATCATGTGAATCCCATGGAATTAAGTGTTGTATAATGAAGACATTTGAAAAACTAGTAGTACTGCTACTATTGTTTTCTGTTCTCAAAGAAGCAATGACTTTCCTATGCCATAATATTCCAAATGTCCTGCTGGTTTTGCTTTTATCACAGGAGTAAAGGAAAGGACTTCTCCTTCTTTTAAACATAGCAGGAAAGGACTTGTGCTGTACATAAATATATAACAGAAAAGAGTATCTGATTCAAAGAAGCTATTCAAATGATGAATCTCGCATTTATATCCAATGCTCTCAGACTTTCTAAACGCACCATCTAGAGCAGAAACATCTCACCTGAAGCATCTTTCTCCCACTACTCCACAGCACCAGCCAAGTCTCTTTTCTGCCGGTGCCTGCTCTGCTGGCAGTTCGTTCTACAAAGCTTCTACTGTCTTCTCAGTGCTAACTTTCTTAAGTTTCCCTTTCTTAAGTTTCTCTTCAGGGGACAGAGCATATGGGGCATGTTGACATGAGGGAGCACAGCACAGAAATCCTGGAACTAGAGCTGTTGCCATAGCACCAAACACCCACACTACCAAGCCTTGCTTTCTTCTTCACAGGCCAGCACACATGCTTGTGTGTCCACACCGTACTCCACTGAACCAGATAGATTTACAACAATGGTTAGTGCTGGCTTGAAAACTTTCCACACACGCCACTGCACACCACAGAAACACCTGCTGCATACCAGAGAAACAAAACCTGACCAGAACAACAGGTAGACGCAACATCACCGAATGGAAAACAAAGGGATAGCAGACAATCCACTCTTACCATTTTCAAGATAGACACTAACCTATTTTATGAAAAGTTGAAGGACACCAGTTTAAAATCAAATGTGGTAAACAGTAATACAGTTGACTCTAAAGATAGGTTAGGCGTAATACATCCTCTAGCTAGAAATGTCTTACTGGCTGTCTGTAGTAGTACAAAGTTGCCCTTTAAGGAGGTACAGTCTCCTTAAAACACTGTGAAGACCATGTTAGCATTGTCAGGTTGGTAGGCTAGAGGACTTCACACCTCTACAAGAGGCTGGGGGCACATATTGCTGGGTGCGTATTCCCTGAAAAAGCCGTATAAGGAGATTACAAAAGACAAGTAGATTATTAAAGATGCTGAAGCTTATTCTGTGGAAGGGGAAAAAGGAAAAAGAAAAGCTGCTGTGCAGAGATCCAAATCAAGAAATCAAGAAATGAGGTAAACAGCTTATATCACAGACAGTCCTTAGGACAAAGCTGGAGATAAGGAAACAACAGAATGTTGTTGCTAAAATAAAAGAATGATGGGAGAAGAAAAAAGGAAAGAGTAGTAGGAAGGGAGCACTGCCACAGCAGGATAAAGGTTGAAATATGGCTTTTTCCAGGAAATAGAAAAAAAGAAAATACAGCACATTAATATTAATGAAAACATTCAAAGCAGTGCAGCTCTAAGGCTTTTCAGCCACACTGGTGAGTGTCATGGTAGAGGGATTGGAAGTGCTACCAAGCAAATTAAGCGAGAGATTTTCAAAAAAAAAAGCAAGTTCTCCTAGTCAGGCCTAGTGGGAGTACTGCTGTCCTCTGCCTGCCTAGCAGAAACACAGTCGGAGAGGCCATCCACATGCCAAGAAAAATGGGCTTAGCCTTCAGCTTAATATGTCCCAATGCTTCTTCACTGGTGCCAGGATAGCTGTTTCAATATCTCTCTCAGCCAGTGCAAGTATAGCTGGAAATCAGTGAGAGCACAAAGACCTTGCAGGACAGAAAAAGGAAGACAAAGTGCCATACTTGCAATAAAGCTAGAGAGTTGCTTAAAAGACAAATTTCCCTACCCTCCTCATGGGCTGTAACACTTCTCTCTAGCCTTTGTATAGTTTAGCAGATCTTTTGCATCTGTAGTTATAATCTACTTTGAATCTCATTTGCATGCTCTGCTACCCCGTAACTGCACATTCAAATGACTCTTGCAATATATTTTGAACACCTTGAACCCAGAACATCCAACATAGGATTTCCTCTTCCCCTGCCCATCCCCTTCCTATTTACCAAAAACTTTCACTTCCTCAGTGGCACAGACACCAGTTCTGGCAATCGCTTAACTATGTTCTCCAGCTCCTATCTTCCCATATCTGAATCACAGCTACTCTAGGACACTCAGCACCTTACTGGACAGTTTTAGAAATCACATCAAGCTACATGGTAGGCCTGGGGCTTGCCCTAGAGAAAAAACAGTTTCTGTCCACTGAGCCTAATGAACATAAGCCTCATGATGCTGGTAAGGAATACCGGAGAAGGCAATTTCAAGAAATGTGATAGATACATTACTTTTCAGATCTTTTCCCACTTGGTTGATGCTACTGGGAAATATCACCTTTATCAAGACAGAGTTAAAAAAAAAAAAGAAAAAGCCATAAGACCTACGCATTTATAAGTAATGTCACCATATGTAGGAATTCACTAAACATACTCATACCTTCTAATACTCATTTTGTTGGAAGCCCCTAGTGTAGTCATATATGGAAAGAACAAACCTGTTCAACAGTCAAATATACTTCTGCATTAACTCCTGTAATATCATATCATTTCAGTTATGCCCAAGAAAAAGCCTGAATATAAGATACCATCAAAAAATTCATCAAAACATTCTGTACACAAATATCTGTCCAAACTAATGAAGGAGACAAGAAAAATAAGGCAATATATTTTATATATATTATATTATATATTAAATGCATTTCCCACATCAGAAAACCCCCTTAATAGACTATCTTTTTGTTGACAAACTTTCTGAAATTGCTTTCTGTTAAACCAACAAAGCAGTAGTTAAGAACACATTTCTGAATGTCCCTTCCATCTAAACTTTTATCATCTCCGGCTTTAAGTAGTCTTGTAAAATAGAGGAGACTGCAGAAAACATAATCCTAGAAAAGTAGCTGTGTCCCATACTTTAATCCCTAGGGTGAGCTACCAAATTCTTCAGTTTGAGATCGTGCAATTTGCTGTGATAGGTACTTTCAAGAAGTGGCTTAGTTACAAGAACCTGCAAAGTAAAAGCAGGCCTTCACAAAGTAAGTATCAAATTTTTCAACCACAATTTAGACAGGAAGAACTAGCCTCATGCTACATACAGCAGAGACCATAAAGGAAGAAGGACACATTGTTTAGACCGTTTATCATTTTAATACTTTGAACTGAAGTGAGATAGTATGCCACACAAGCACAGGAACAAATTGTAGATACTTAAGATGCCAGCAGTTGAAAAAGATAGACAATGCTGTCCTAAGGTGTAGCAAGTATTTGCTGTTTCCGCTCTTTCCCTAAGAACCAGCACCTACTCATTTTCCCCTTCATCTTTCCCTAGTCTCCTCCTCTTTCTCTCCCCAGCAAAGTGTTTCTGCCAAAATATCATCTCAGTTCAGACGTTCAGCTGACAAAAGTAACTAATCTATTTAGCTCTTACGAGCAATTCTTTAGGATGCACAACAAATACAGGTGTTTCATGAATATTTGGAGCAAATATTTCCAACACGAGATGAATTCTGCCTTTACATTTTGTTCCATGAAGCCACATTTTCAGGAAAGATGCTGAAGACTACCATGACTAATCCTGTCCTGGAAATTACCACATTTAATGATAAAGTCAACAGGAAATGTATTTGAATCAAGCAAAAATAAATAAAAAAGCACAGTCTGTTTCATCCTTCCCTGAAGGACAATTACCATTTAAATCTAAACTAAGAACAGACTAAGGACAGTTACATTGTACTTGCTATTTTATTAGTAGAAACTAAATTTCCCTGAGAAGTGATTAAAGTTACAGTTATCCATAGTATAGCAGTCTCCTATCCTTGTTTGCTTTACTGAAGATTGTTTTCATACAAATGTAATTTTATAATGTTAATATGCATAGTTTGCTGAGTCATGGCTTGGTAAATCTCAAGTCCTATCTATATTTAGCAGTTTAGCAGTTATACACTCATATGCAAGAGAGGACACACATAGATGGGAGAAATAAAGTAGCAGGTCATTGACAGGAGTAGGAATATGGTCAGCAAGAAAAAAGTCCTTCTAATTCTCAGAAGAACAACTGGTGCTTCTACAGAATGAACCTGTTCTTTTTAGAGATAAAAATCCTTTAAAGGTAAAATAACAATTAATACTACTTAATAGAGTCACACAGTTTTGTTTAATTACATTTACACACCTAGCTTAATGGCTTGAGAAGAAAGTATCGCCTACTACACACAAAGCTCATGCAACCCTGAGAATCCCAGCCAAGGGATTCTCTCATTGCTTGCATTATCACATAATGTCTTCTATCCCTTAGGATACTGTAGAAATACTGTAGAAATACAACACTGTTTACAGCAATGCTACCACAGGCAGAATGCTAGGAATCCTAATCTACGGCTAACTTTTTGTTTGTTTGTTTATACCTTCACACTATTCCTCGACTGTTTTCTTTTCTGTGTTCATCCACTTTTGCAAAGGCAGCACCCACCCCAAGGGCAAAACTGACTCCATATTTCCCTGAACACAAGGAATAAAGTCATGTCTGCCCTTCATGCAGAAAATGCACATATGGAAAGGAGGAAAGACCCTGTCTCCTTCTCAGATCGCCTAACCCTTTGACAAAAATAAAAATTGGCTCATGGTCAATACCTTCCCACCAAAAAACTCAAAAGACACCCATTAAGACTCCAAATAACATGTGAAGTACAGAGAGGCAGACAGCTCCTTTTCATCATGGAGATGGAATCATATCTGAGATTAAATACCGCAATACTTAAATTTTCCTGAATAACTACAGATGGGCCAAATGCTACTCTCTAACAAGAAAGACACCAAAAGTAGTGTTTCTGGTCTTGCAGGCCACCCTGCTAAAGCTCAGCTACCAAGCCGAGCTGGGAGGGTCTTAGACCTCTTTCACTGCCTGTGCCAGGAATTCCTTCCCACAAGACCTGCTACTGTGCGATGCTATTTATCTTACAAGAACCAACAAGGTCATAGTAATATCTTACTTCAATTATACAGATAAAATGGAGGGAAACAGTGTAATGAAAGAGTTATTTATATATTCACAAACACATATAAGAAAGAATATCACATTTAAGGAAAAACTATCTAATACTCTTGAACAGATAACATTTAAAAAACAGGAATATTAAACATCTTAAAGGCAATAGCGTCTAATCTCATGGGTGAAAGTTTCATAATTGATTGCACTGTCAGAAAAAGCATTGCATAAGTCCACTGGTCAAGGTAATTATAAGCAAAGACCCAAGACTTATCCTATTTCCTGTGCATTTACAGAGAAAAAAAGCTTATTTATTCAAAAAACTACAGGGGAGAAGCACAGTAACTTCAAGTCAGCAAGTTACCTACTGGTAAAAATGCTCATTCTAAATCACTAAAAATCTAACTTAATCATAGTTTTTAAAAAAAAAAATCTCAACAGCATACAGGTAAAGTAGATCTTTATCTTATTAAATCAACTAGTCTGTAGCTCATCAGGATGAAGTGGAGAAAGAAAAAAAAGCTATAAATCTCAGAAGAGATCAACAGAATGAAAAATCTGTCGACCTCGAGTTCATCAATTTTTAATTCTTGACAGAGATTTCATAATGTCCTATTAACAGTATCCAACTGATTTTAGCTTGTTTCTAGTTTTTCAGAGAAAACTCTTTTTATTCTTCTCATCCACATTTGCAGTGTTGGTAATACTTATTATAAAGATATAAAGTCTAGATATGCGACTTATGTACGTTTTGTATCTACACTGCATTCAATACAAGGTTGGAAGCTATTCACACAATTTCATTATCCCCTCTGTGAAACCAAACTACATTTTCCCAAGATAATTTAGTAATTTCCCAACAAAAATCTTTAAGATAGTCCCTTTTTTATAACTCTTTAGCAATACTATGATGAGTATAGACTTATCTACCTGTCGCTCATCCTTTACAAATACTTGCAACTAACATTAAGATACCTAAATTACAAAAGTCTTCAAGGTACCCTGTGGGATCAAGCTAAAGAATTTCATTTCTGATTTGTATTTCAGTGTGCTAAAGTACATTAAGATTGGTTGGACTGGCATTTTTTCAGAGGTAGGAATGAAAGGCAAGAGATGAGTTCTTGATTTGGGGGTTTGGATGAAAGAATAGAATAAGATTTCAACCTTTGTGCTCTCTATGTATATTCACAGTAATATGGTCTGGCTAAACAACTTTTAAGTGTTAATCAGTGCCAACAGAGAGATCAGTGAAACAGCATGATGAGTTCTTGCAAACCCGTTAAGTGCAAACACATAAAAGATGCATTTTCAACAGAAACCCTAAATGCAGAATCTTTACTGAAGGTGAGGCATCAACTATAAAGATCTAGCTTGACTTTCAGATGCTAAATTAAATTTAGAAAGGAGAAAACCCTTCAAGGCTACTCCTTAGGCATACAGTATCATTACTACAGTAGTCAGCAAGAAACACCATGCATGAAACATCACAACATTGTTTTCTTTTCTCTCTTTTAAATAGAAGTACATTTGAATATACAGTTAAGAGGAAGCAGCTTTAACCTGGGAGATGCTCCAGGACCTAGTCTACTAGAAAACGTGGTTAACAAGGAATACCCGGGGGCCACATTATCTCTCTTAAATAAATTAGATCTATTGCCTTGGCTTAGGTCACAGACTGCAGACCTGGATCAGTGAATTTTACATGCTTTCCAGCGCAAAAACCTCAGAAGACACCCTAGCCACGAAGATCAAAACACAAGCTGGGCAAAGCCGCAAGAGGTAAATCGTTCTTTTGAGAATTACGCGTTTATTTGCCGTATTTCCTTTAAAACCCCACCTGCTCCCACCGGGGAGGTCGTGGGCAGCGACACCTCCTCCCCGAGGCTGCGGGGAGGGCGACCACCCCCAAAAGTAACTCTCGCCTCTTGTAGCCGGCGTGTCCGGGAGCGCGGCCACGGCCTGGCCGGGCACCGCCGCGCCGCCCCGGCCGGCACAACCGCTCCCGGCGCCGACACGGCCGCGCCTCGCGCTGCCCCATCGCGACCCACCCGGAGACCCGGCGGGGCTTCGCGGCCCGACCTGCCCCTCGCCCATCAGCCGGCGGCGGCAGAAGACCTCGCCCTCGCCCTCGCCGCCCCCCTCCGCGGCCAGCCCGTCGCCCTCCTCCGCCCAGCCGCGCTCGGGCTCTGCCTCCGGCCCCTCCGCGAGGGGGCGGCGGCGCGGAGGGGGCGGCGCGGGCCAACGGTCGCGGCCGCAACGGCTGCGCCCCGCCGCCAACTGCCCGCGGGGGGAGGGGGCGGGCAGGAGGCGCCCCCTTCGCTCGCCGCGCCGCGCCGCTAACCCACCCGGCCCGGCGAGCCGCCAGAGCCCCGGCAGCCCGCCCCGCCGCCGAGCGCGAAGGCACTTACTTTGCCGGGTGCGAAAGTTGGGCAGCGGCGAGTAAACTCCACGGTTACCGCCGGGAGGGCGGGCTGCGCGGCAGCACCGGCGAGGGGCTTTGCCCGCGGAGGGGGGCAAGCACCGCGCCGCGGCTCCTCCGTGCGCGGCGGGAAGCGCCGGCCGCCCGCTGCTGCCCCGCGGCCGGTGCAGCCCGCGGAGGAACTTCGCACTGGCTCGGGCGGCCGCCCCGGCGCTTTTCAGCCTACTTCCTGGTGCTGGGCTACATTTGCATACGCAGCACAGGGGAGCGCGGGGCGAAAGAGGAAAAAAAAGCTCTCGGGGGCCGCGCACCGGCCGCGCGGCTCGGCCGGGGCTGCTCGCGGCGGGCGGGGGAGGGGCGGCTGCCCCGGCGGGGCGGGAAGGCGGTGGCCGCGGCCGAATAACGACACGCTGCGAGAGAGGGGGCGAGGGGGGGCCGCGGCCGGTCCCGGCCCCCGTGCTGCCCCGCGACCGGCTCCGGGACGGGCTCCGTTAAAGCCCCAACCCCGCGGGGCACGGCTCGGCCAGGGGCAGCGCTGGGGGCGGAGGCGGCTGCGTGGTTCTGCCAGCAGGCACGAAGACCATCAGGAACGTCTCCAAAATTCAGCTATGGCAGCTTCTAAGACCCTCTGGAGCCTGGGTGGGAAGAAAACAAAGAACGAGTAAATGAAATAAGTTTATTGATTCTTTTTTTAATAAAGAACAGTTTGCTGCCCTGTTGAGAGGTGAAAATGAGATCTCAAAGATCAACAAAAGTCCAAAGAGGCGATATGGACGTGTGGATGTAAAGCCTAGACCAGGCAGTTGAAAAGCTCTACAAGAACTGGAGTCAAGGCGTGAAGTGCGTGCTGCCAGACCGCCAGAGGAAGTTTGACTTGTGGAGATTTTGAAGACAGAGTTTCAAAAGAAAAGCATTGAAGCTTCCCGCACAAAGTGCTGAGGACAGTGGGGCGAGTCTGGGGGATGGTCAAAGCGGTACTGGAAGCAAAATGCTCAAAGGGAAGGAGGTTGTGTCTGTACCCTTTTCGAAGTCCTCCTGTAAGGTCTAACTGTAAGGTGGAGCTGATGGGGAGCTGGCTAGGACTCCCAGCAGAGCGTCCAAATAGCTGAAAATGGCTCAGTGCAGCTCACATCCTATGAGTTTAAGAGAAGAACCTGAAAAATGTCCAGGAAAGCAAACGGTGGCAATAGGATTTACATGTCTTTGGCATGCATGCAAAGACCTGCCACACACAGCGATGTGCAACAATGGCTTCACTGTAGCTTGGGCTGCAGTCCTGTCTCTAGCCTGGGACTGGCCACTGCCTTAATCCCACCAGAGACTTGGTCCCTAGAAGCAGTCAGAACATAATTTGTCACATTTCTAAACCAGTCTCAGATTCCCTGGACATCTGCAGAGCTGTGAAAAGTGGAAGGGAAAAGTTGCTTGTCTTCTTTGAACTGTATCGTCAATGATCAAGACAATGTGATTCAGATACTCAGAGAGTATAAGACCAGACTCTAAAGATATTGTAGGATGAGGTTGTTGGAAATTCTTTCTTTTTTTTTTAATGAAAAGTTGGTAAAGATTTTCTCCCTGCCCCAACTTATGTGAAGTTGTTTAAAAAGAAAAAAAAAAAGACTTTTTTTTCCTGGTGATAAATCTGTATAAAAAGGAAATACCTGATTTAATTTACATTGTCTTTGGATTTTTTTTTTTTTAAGTTGGAAATTTGGATTCCAAAAGTCTGTCCAAAGGTGAGCTACTTTGGAAATGCTATCACAGTGGCTTGTGAGAATGAGGCACTGCGAGTGCCTCACGCTTCCATTGTCTTCCACAGGACAAGTTCCTTGAACTTGTATCTTCCTCCTCGGAAAGAGTAAGTGGTGCAGAGAGCTCACATCTGTATTATCCTCCCTTCTTTCCTCCCCATTTCCTCTTTCTCTTCCTATTAGCAAGTATTCTGCTTGGTTTAAAATTCACTTTCCCATATCAAAGCATTAATATCAATAAAACAAAAATAAGTTTTATAAATGCATAACAGTGTCTAGCAGTCTAGAAAAATACTTTGTTATCTGTAATGTGATTAATTCAGAAAAAATCAAAAAACTATTGAATTATGCTTAGTAAGCTGCTGTGCAATATTAGATTCAGGAAGCACAGCAGAAACTCATCAGTTCTGCCCCTGAAGAGCTAATATGAAAAGAGGCTGGAGTAGAATGAGTATGCTGTGCTGTGTATGAAGAAGAAACAAAGACCAGTGGTTGATATTATATGAAATATTAGTCACCATTTTACGCATCTTAGTTCTCTCTGATAAGAAGAATCCATACAAAATCTACCTTGGGAATTGTAAGCTGGAAAGGAACTATCTCTGTCATTATCTATTCACCAAAAAGAAAACCAGAACTGGCTCCAGCCTCCCTACATCTCTACTGTTAATCACATTTTTAAAAACATGTCTTTGTGTTTAGATCAACAAAGATGGGAGATAAAACAGGGTGTGAAAGAAACACTAAGTCTATCACTGAAGTTCTTGTAAAAAAGGTTGTGAGTCATGTTAGCTAGTCAGTGTTCATACTCTGCTGTTGATTTTCTGCTTTGGGAGCCTAATGCAAGTAATTCAAAAGACTCCCAAACTATTTCTATAGTAGTGAATTAAACATGCCTGCAAGACAGTTCTGAGACCAACAGGCATTGAAACAACCTGTGTCCATACTGTTAAATTCTCTTGGCATTCAGAAGAAGGTGGCTACATGCAAACAGTTATTTGAATAGTCTCTGACACATGTTAACTAACTGCTAGATCAGCTCGGAAATTTTTTGAGAGTGATAGTTGGCCTGGGCCAGGGATTAGTCTAACAATTTGTCAGTAGACTCAGAGCTCCAAGATCCAGGAATGTTCCCTTGGACACTGTATTACAAATTCCCTGCATGCACATAGCCCTATAGACCCTGCAACAATCCAGTTCGTACCCATGTAGGTCCTACCCATGTACCTACGTGTTGCACCTACCAAGTAGGTAGCTACTGATCCACACTACAGTCATTGTTTGCATTGTATCTGTGAGTTGGCAGTGGCAAAAAACTGCAGGGGAAAGCAGCTCTGGACAGTAAATCAAACCTTGTCAAAGACAGTGGATTTCAAATGATAATTTTGTCTATGCTTTTACGTATTCCTTAATCTCATAGTTTCTGAGTACCTGCTGCAGTATCTTTGAGCACAAAAGCAGAATGGTAATAGAAAAATGCTAATGATGAAAATGTAAGGGGAACAGCCACAGCAGTAATTTGGGAGAGATCCCAAGGCGCACTCATGTTCATTCAATGGAAGAAGTAGGGAAAAGACCACTTGGTTCAAAAACACGTCTACAAGGATTTAAATTCTTTGTAGAAGAACACGGAAAGAGAGAGCATGTAGGAAAGCAAAGGTACATGTAAAACTAAAACATTAAAACATCTGGCTTTGTAGATGGAGCCAGTTTTGGAAACTGAGTCTCAACCTGTTGACACAATAAAATGTCTTTTCTCTAGAAATTCCTGCATTTACATGGCCACTGTCTGCATTGTTGCATTTTATTTTATTTCTTCCTTGAAGGATTAGTGTTAAGCAGTTAAGGTCCAAATTGTTTAGCTGCTTTATAATAATATAGTGATTTTTAACAAGTTGGGAAGAATGGATTTTAAAAAATGAGATCCAGGTGATACAGACTTCTTCACTATTTTTTTTTGGGGGGGGGAACAATTAAAAAATCAGAAAGTAAAAGAGCAATATATATTTGCATTCATTTGCCATTCCCTCCTTTCTTATAGGACCTTAAGACTTTAGAGGAAGCTATACTGAACTATGTAAGAAGAACATTTACAAATTTTATTCTCAGAAATGTGCTTCTCATGTGATATAGATTGTTTGTTTTCATTTATTTGTTCAAAGAAAAAGAATATAGGAAAGCTTGAAACAACAGGGTAATGCACTTACATGTATGGATATTCATCCATTCCTCTTCCCAGTTCCAGTTTGGAGCCTGGGAAAATAAGCTTTGCTACACTAAAGAAAAATGAAAACAAAAAAGTCCTAATTTGTAATTGTAGCCCCATTGTGATTATTTGAAATGTATCATACATTAATTTATAATCTTGAACAGTATGCTAAAAATTTTTAAATGACTAAAAACACTTTTGAGAAAAAAGCACAGATACCTATATTGAGTCAACCTGCATTTGACCCATCATTCAGACTAATACTACGCTTATTCAGTAGGTTAAATTTAGGAAAGTTGGCATCTTTCCTGTATTCAATAGTCTGCCTAATGCAAAATCTGTTACATTTTATTACATTGACATTTTCTGGCCATAAATCCTTTATTCATCCTTATTTAGTTCATCTTGTTAATTCCATAATAAGACAACAGACAGGAAAAATGCTTGCTTTGAGATTCTGTTCTTCTGAAAGTTTACAAGAAGCTGCTTCTTTATTCACCTGCCATTAACTTTTTTATACACAGGAATCCTTTCCCCCCCACTTTTTTTTTTTGCTTGCTTCATGAATGTGGGCAGAAAAATTGCTAGTTATTGAACTAAAATATGCCCAGCCCTGGAAGCCAATTGTAGAACCTCTTACAATGAGCTAGGTTGTGTTTGCGGCATGGTATTAGTGAATATCCTTACAGAGAGAGAAAAAGGCCTGCATGCATTCTATAGAATATCTTGGAATGACAGACCAAATAAAAGATTTGCAGTAAAATAAGAGAAACAATCAAAAATGTAATTTAAGATTGATCTGAAACTGAGGAACAGGCCCACACATTTCTTGATTCTAATGAATATCATCTTATTCATACAGCCAGGAAAAAGAGCTGAACCAAGGGGTTCTTCACAGCTCATTTCTATAGGCAATAATAAGGATGAGCAGGCAAACAAGTGGTTCCAGGAGTCCTTTGCTTTCAAAGATTTGAAAGTAGCCATTTGTAGATATTCTTATAGGTCTGAAGAGACTGCTCATGCTATTGAACAATATGTTTAATTTATGCTTAATTTAGGACACAATTTTATGATCACTAATATTAAATTACCTGAAGGAACAGATTTGAACTAATTTAGGAGCAGGTGTATGACCATTTCAAATTAGCAAGATCACACAGACATGAAAACTTTTTTTGTTTTTGCTGTCTTGTACTATGGGCATTATGCCTGGTATCACCAGCCAGGATGGGCATCCAGCCTGCATCTTGCCCACCCTGTTTCACATGAACTGTTAGTGCAGAAGCAATGTGGTGTTTCTGGAGGCAGCTCCCGGAGTGAGGTGCTATGGAAGCACATCCTTCCCTGTCCAAGATCAGCTGGTTGCTACAGAAAATTACCTCACAGAGAGACACTGGACCATCATTAGCATCTCATCTCTATGAGAGTTTAGGCTGCTCCTGGACAGCTGCAGTAGCGGTAGGAACACAATACTGTTCCTGGTCATAGTCTTACAGCAGCATGAAGCGTCCCCGTGCCCCTGCAGCTTTCCTTTTCCTCTGGGATAGCACAGAGCATCAGGCAACATATGTGGACACTGAGTTACTGAAGTCAGAGGTGGTAGCATTGATGGAGGCATTAGGTACTGATTACAGTTATCAGCCCCCTCTTTCAGCACAGGCTTTGTGAGAAGAGGGAGCTCTTACCTGGGACAGAAGATAGCCATTGAGAAAGAAGTTGCTTTCATTCTTTGAAACCTGGAACCATCTGACTTTTCCTGGTCTCTTGCCAGTCAGCCTGGGCTTAGGTGGGTGACATCTACTTGTGTGAGTTAATAGGTGACATCTGCCACCCATAAGATTCTCAGCCTGCACCCTCTGTGGACATACAGGACACATTGGAAGGCTCCACTACCTGTAACAGCAGCATGATAGGGCAATTTCTTTATTCCCTGCCTCCTCACCTGGCACAGTTTCTCATGAGCAAGAAAGTCAAGAGGAGCAATAGGGAACCATCATGGATCATTACAGATACTTTACAGCTGTCAGCTCAGGCTGGCTGGTCTGGCAAGGCATATGGCATTCACCTCTTTCATAAGTCATGCCTGTATGATGCTCTGCAGCCATGCCAAGTACAAACCTGCTGCTGAGCCCATTTGGAGCAAAGGAGTTACCAAATCACCCTGGTACTGGATAGTCTGCCTACCTCTTGTTACTTGCATTTAGCAGCAATATGGCCATTGCCAGAACCTCTTGCACTGCCACGTCAGTGCTTCAGAATGGCTGTGCAATGTGTCTAAAAGGAAGCTGGGGGCTACTGAGCTGCCCTTCCAAAATGGATTCCTGTTTGCATGTTGTTTCCTTCATAAAAGTTCAGAGAGCCAGAAGAGCAGATGGTGGCAGGATAGAAGTGTAACAAGTGGAACTAGAACAGTCCCTCCACCAGCTGCAGCTTGTTCATTTCCTGTGAAAACTGTGAGGGTCACACTGTCAGGGACAACCTGTCTAATTGTTTTCTGCTGAGTGGCTGACACCTGTTTGCTGTAACTTGAAATCATGTATATGTCAGACATGAGCAGCAAATCAACTTTTCTCTGACTTTCCTGTTCCCAGTTGCTGCTTCCCCCTGAAGCCCTTTGTATCCCATTCTTGGATCCAGGCCTTACTGACTTTGAAATCCCAGCTGTGCCGTCCCATCTGTCCCAACTCTGCAACTCTCAGCCCCAGGCCTTGAAATCTTTTAGATTTCAATGCATAACATCTCTGATGCCATCCAGCACTGACATGAAAGCCCACAAATAAGACCCTGAGCTGGAAACAAACAAGAAGTACAGGAGGTCATTGAAAACCAAATGCAAAAAGAAAATCAGATCATGCACAAAATTGGACATGGTAACTATTTCCAGACATAACTGAGCTGAGAGTGTGCAAGACACTGCCAGAGTTCTCGTCTAGGGTCAGGTTGTAGTGAGAATCTCACTGATGACCATACAGCGTCTCCTATAGGCAAAGCTTGCTCTACGAGGAATGTTTCCTTAGCAGCTGCTGAGCCTTGGGTAAGTTATCTGGTGTGGAGGTGTTTAGGATGGGATATGAAGGAGTCAGGATGGCCAAGTTTGAGGTAGCAGGAGCTTCTGAGGGAGCAGGAATTTCTGATGTTCACTATGGCTACTACCAACCTGCTTTGAGTCTATACCAGTGCTTGCAAGCTCAATGGCAGCTGCATTTGTCTCCTGGCTCAACTCTGCGGATGTCCTAGGACGCTTTATCTAGTCCAGGACAGAGTCTGTTGTTCTTTCTGCCATAGAATTGCTTTAGCAAGAGAACCAAAGTAATCATTGTTCTTTCCTCAGCTAAACAGGTTGTTAATCTTTTCAAAGGTTATTTGAAGGTTAACACCAACAGCTTCTCCTCTGCCTGGATCTGCTCGATTTTTGGTAGCTACCATGCGCTTACTCTTTGAATAGGTTACTCCCAGGCCATGAAGGGCTATGGGTTGGATTCACTAAGGGACAGAAAACCTATGTTGGTGCTAGGTTTGGAGGGAGGGGGAGGTCCCAGGATGAGTGGAATCACGTACACTCCTGAAGGGTGTGTGGCCCAACACACTGCCTTTGAGACAGAAAATACAGTGGGCCTGCAGCAGGGTGGAGGACAGTGAAGGTAGATGGCTCTTCTGGTGAAACCTCTTCTTCTGAGGATAAGAAAGCAATGCTGGAACATGCTGGGATTCCAGACCTGGAAGACTTTCAGGACCATGATATGCAATGTGACCATGGTGGGCAGGGGGACACCCTGGGTAGTAATAATGGGGAGGTACCTTATGGTGCAAGTCTGAGGCAACCCAAGGCAGAAGCCTCTGGCACAGGTTTAGAGGAATGCAAGAGATAGGGAGCAGCACTCTAGATCACATACTAGGTAGCCTGTTAGCAAAGCACTTGAGAGCAGAATGAATGCCTAAAAAATAGTAAGATATCCCAGGAAAAGAAGAAGAGCACTCTTGGAGCATTTGGGAATAGATGGAGCTTTGGGCTACCAAGAGTGTGTCCATTCTCCTTGGTTTCCTTTTCCATGATGGGCAAGTCCTTGTGCTCAAACTCCTCCTCTACCTTAAAGGGAGTGTACTGACCTATGATGAAGGGAAGCCTTCAAATCTCTGCCATGGAGAGATGTACAGGCAACACTTGGCCTTTCCTTTCTATTGGTGTCCTTTGCCACCTTGCAGAACTGTTCAGAGACTTATCCTTCACCCTTAACTTCTGCAAGTGCCTTTGATGTCCCCACTAAACCATCTGTGCAAAATGGTGAACTGTTTATTTAAATGTATTGCCCACAAAGGTCCACAGTGTAATGCAGTGTAAGTGGTGGAACTGGGATGGACGGTTTCTGAGGAACACCAGCTGTGTTTATGGCTTGCGGTAGGCCTTATTTTAGTTAGCTTGGAGCCTGGCTCTGGGTCAGTGACAGTGCTTATTGCCAGACTAGCTGCATGAATGTTGAAGCAAAGGCAAGGCTTGAGGAAAAGATCTGATGAAGAGATCTGATGCAAGACAGCAGCCTAGGATAAGATCTGTGACAAAGAACCCTGACTGCAGTGTGCACAGACACATTAGAGATGGCCAGTGCGACTAAGATTGTAAGCTTGCTGGTGACATCCGGGGATCATTATCTTTAAATAGAATGAGCAGAGTGGAGACAAGAGGGCAATGGGATGTGGCAAGATGTGGGAGATTCACTGAAGTTGCGCTACAGCAAAACTAGCTTAAAAATCTGTTGATACAAAGTTAAGACACCAAAACTTTTTACCATATGTACCAGGGCAGTTCTCTGCATCAGACGGCCACTGCAATTTTGATCTCATAGTATTTAAAAAATGATTTACTGTTTTATTGAACCACAGCCTTAGAGGCAAGGATAGACAGTATAAATACACCTCAAATGCCAAAACAATTTAAGACCGAGCTGTGGGGGTGGGAGGAGAGAGAGAATTAGGCTAACATTGTAGATAGCATGCATATTAAGAAATGCCTGATTAACTGAGTTAATTTTCATCTGTATGAAGTCAAATGGCAAGTATTTGGACATTTTTTTTTCTCTGGTCCATACTGTAATGTAAAATCGTATTAAACAACTTTCCGTGGACGAGTCAAACAGTTTACACTACTAACACAAGATTATTAGTGCAACCTATAATTAGCTTCCACATGTGCACGCATGGCTGTCACTAAGCCAGCCCTCTCACTCAAAAAGAGTGAAACTTAAGTGAACTAGTCCTCAGAAGTAAACCAAATTTGCTCACTAAAAGAAAAACAGAAGTGCACTCTGTAGTCCCCACAACACTAGAAATGCTTACACTAGGCATGCAAATTGCACGGCTAATTTGCTATTTGTGTAAATGCATTGCCATTTGTTCAGGTGCAGCTGTGAGGGTCCTTGGGAAATGTGCAAGCTCAGAGATAAACTGAAAGAACCCATCTTTAACATTCTTAACCAAAACATGTACTACACCTTAGATTCTAATCTAATTCTTATCTACTATCTAAGCTACTGTACAGACAGTTTTTCCAATTTTACAGCTTCTGCTAAATAAAGCTGGTGAAAGTAGGCAGAATAAATATTGTTTGGGGCCTGAAATTTTATTGCATGCTAAGTCTTAACATTCTTTGGCTTAAGTACAAGTTAGAGAAATCTTAAGGATGATACATCTTTTCCAAGTCTTTCATCTCCCAGTAAGGCTATCAAATAGGGACCTAAAGGGAGAGTGAGGTATCAGAACCAGCTAGAAGTACCGTGCCTGTTAAGGGATTCCCAGCTTCTTGGATATCCTCACCAAAAAAGCTAAACTGGATTCCATCTCTTTGGGGTTCAAATGGAACAGAACTGGCCAGATGGCCTGACTCTGTGTGTTCTCCTACTTCTCTGTTTGACTTCTGATCTCCTCTTCAATTTGGGATTTAGACTTGATGTGCTATGGAATGATATACTAGCTACAAATATTTTAGCTGCTTCTGTAAGTTTTCTAATGCTTTTTATTTATAACATTATTATTTCAGTATAAATCACAGTTCTGGAAAAGAGCTGACATTTATTCAGCTGATTAAGTAGACTGATTAGTTATAAAAAAATAAGATGACAAAAGTGAAAAATGAAACACCCACAGCAGAGGTAGCTACATGCTTCAAAATTTGCAGATACAGCTGAAGATATAAAATACGTACTTGGCCGAGTAATATAGTAAATGAGAAAAAACTATCAGACAATTCCTATAACTATATAATGGCTTAGATTTGTGGGTAATTATGCAAACATTTTCTCTAAAAAGGCAAATTATTTTTTCAGAATGATGCACACACATTTTAAAACATGCTAGCTGTTGTCCCATTGCTCAGTGACATTACTCAAAATGTCGCTCTACTTTGCCATCACCTTTGCATGAATCTAAAGCATTGTCAAGGACTGACATTACCACACCCCCAAAGTAGCTGAATGCCTTGATGTGTCAAGTTGACATCTGCCAAGTATGTTGATAGTGTCATTGAGCAACAGCCAGTTGATCTGTCAAACTCATGATCAGAGCAACAGTTCACAGCACTCCCAAAGCAATAGAAGAAATTTCTTTCTACTAGTAACAGCTACAGCTCTGACAAACATTTCTAGCAAAAACTGCCAAGCGGCACTTATGCTGGTAATCTGGAGAGTGGCTTCTGGAAGATCAGAACAAAACAAATGAGGAAGTGGTTGCACAGCAAGCTCAAGGCCAAGCCTCCTGCAATAAAGAAAATCAAGAAAGCAGAGCCTAGGCATCACTTTCTGCCATCCCCACATTCTTGTATCAGAGTTGTTTAGCTTAAGACATCTCATTTGTGAGAGAATAAATGGAATGCAAAAAACAGTATCACTTGTTTTTATGGTGACCATCTTATGTGAATAATCTCCCGTTTCATCCTCTCCATAATTTACTCAAATTACTACTAAATTAGCTAGTTTTTCATTTAGCTATTTTAAAAAAAATCCAGGTCAACCCAAACCCTTAAAATGTATCAATGGGACCACAGCTCTCTCAAATAAAAACTTTTGGGGCCAAATTCTTGAGATGCTCAAGTAATAGAGCTACTACAGGACATAGCTGGAACTATGTGGCCACTCTCCTCCTGCTATTTTTTTCCCTTCCCTCTTTCCATTTTCTTTTGCATATACTATCCTGATTATTCTAGAGCCTAGCTTTTTCTTCCACATTTAATTTCCTCTCCTGACTTTTCTCCTATCTTGTTATCTTTTACCTCTCTCTGACCATGGATCAATTTGCAAAGTGGAGCTGGTTCAGCAGAGGGCTGCAAAGATGATTAGGGGACCGGATTGCATGATGTTCGAGGAGAAGCTGAGACCTATTTTCATCAGGGAGAAGAAATATCTCAGGGCAGTTCTAATTGGAATCTTTAACTACTTAAAGGTATGTAGTAGTGAAGAAGGTGCCAGATTCTTGGAGGTGCAAAGTGAAAGGACAAGAGGCAATGGCCAAGGCTGCAGCAAGAAAAATTCCAACTGGATATAAGGAAAAATATTTTCACCATGAGAGTGGCTAAATGCTTGGAACAGACACCTAGAGAGCCTGTGGGATCTCTGTCCTTGGAGATACTCGAAATTTCTAGACAGAGACCTGGACAACTGGATCTAACTTTGAGGTTAGCCCTGCTTTGAATGGGAAGTTGGACTAGATGGCTTCCAACCTATATTATTCTGCGAGTCTGTCTTCCACACTCTTTGGTCTGCTAATTCTCATCTCAGTCTTCTCAAGGTCCTCCTTTCAATAAGCTTCCTTTACCCCACTCCCACTCAAGCTTCCTGCCCTGTCTGGTCAGCTGTCAGCAGCACTGGCCCCAAAGTGAGACCACACTTTTGATTCAAGTACACCATTGCTCTTTGCAATTTTTCATCAGTACCCAATTAATTATCTTTGAACTGGAAGAAGTTATTTTAACCCTCAGCTGTTCTGCAGGTAGTGGTTGGAAGAAATCTATGGAACAGTAAAAACTGCTGAGAGTCACAACCAGCTTGTTGCATAAGAGGCTGAGCCCACCCATCCAGATCACATCCAGATGCTTCATCCAGTGTTTGGATAGGACATGTCCTGTCTCACACCATGTGTGACTACTTCACTGCTTGGTATTTGAAAGCCAAATTTAAAAATATGGCTCTTAATATCCAATTTAGTATGATGACAAGAATAACAAAACCCTGTTGAAAAAACATAAAAATGTAACAAAGATGTTAAGACACATTTATTCTCATCCAAATATATCATTAAGGCAAAGTGTAAGAAAAGAGGACTCTATTAATTGCATAAGTTTAACCTTGCCTGGCAGAGCAAAATTTCTGTGCTCCTTTTAAAGGTTGAAGGACATTTGAAAAATGAAGCTGCAAGTATCTGACAGCTGCATGGTTGTCGTAGTCAGTATTACATTGTTTCTTGAAAGGCAAGTTATAAATAGCAGTTTTGGCAAGAGTCTGGTTTTGACTAGCAGCGATAGTAACTTGCTATTACAGCACTCAAAGCAAAGTTAAGGCTATTTGCTAATGTAAGCATACAGTGAAACCTAACAATCCGGTGCTTCCTGAAAGAGTTAGCTCAGAATAGACACTATTTAGAATAATAAAAATATTACATAACAGCACTAAGAAATGGTGTTGGACAAATAGACCCCTTGGTCATGGCAAATAAAATCTTCAGGAACTAAGGACCCCATTTATCTTTGACCTTGTGGCTTTCCCCTCATCTAGGCAGTGGAGAATACAAATGAAGATAAACAGGAACAAGTGTGGGCTACTTGCTTAAAAAGAGAAACACTGAAAAGCTCTGTGAAGGAGTCCCACGGGACTCCCACTACTCAAAGAAACTGTCAGGCTGCATGAGACAGCCAGGGAAAAGAAGGACTCGGCAGCATTGAGAACTACTGAGAGCCACTGAGTGGCCTCTTCCTGGCCTTCTATGACCACTTTGTTGGCATCTGCTGGGAGGAAGAAGGCAAGGAGGTCCCAAGGAGGCCCCAAGACTTTGTGGAGCCTCAGAGGTGGGCTGTGTGAGTGTGACAACATGTTGGGGGGGAAGTCACCACCAGAGCCCTGGGGGAAGCTTCAGCTGGGTTCACAGAAGCACCTTCCTGGATCTCACACTCGTGTCAGGGGACTATGTCTACCACACTGTACTGTGACAGGATATGAAGTCAAAGAAAGGCATAGGCAGATGTTCACTAGGAATGAAGACATCTGTAGGACAGACCGATTATCATTCAGCTGGTTGTGCTGGTGAATGGAAGACTATGCAGAGAAGGCCGTTGATACAGGAGGTGTGTTAGACCCAGCCCCCAGCTGCAAGACAGTCAGGAAGCACTTGCACAAAATAGCCACAATGTTTACCTACTTCTGCCAGCAGCTGCTGAGAGGTTTCTGATGCTGAACACAACAGCCAGGATCAAGATGCTGTGTGGAGGAGAGGTGCAGCACCTGTCAAAGCCTTGTGGCATGGAGGCTGTGATGTCTGCTGGGAGGCGACTTCATATCTCCTCCCTGGACACCACACTTCCAAGCTTCTGCACTGATACTGTCTGACCCCAGGATATTGGGACCAAGCCTACCCATGAAAGGATAAACTGGTCTCCTTTTCATTTTCCTGCTTAGGCTGTAAACAATGATGTGAACCATGTGGGTGGTTTGTGCTGTATTCAAGGAAGGGGACAGTGACAACATCCATACAAAACATCTTCCAGTTCTCTGGCGGTGCTGCATTCTGGATAAGGCCAAAATAGGCCAGATATAGACAGCTGACAGAATTATGCATACTTTCATGCAAAACCCTCATGCAGCTTCTGAATAAACTTATATGTGCACTTCAGCATATGCTTTGTGAGTATTCTTTTTCTTGGTATCATCCAGTGTATGGGTTCCACTGAAACATGCATTATAAAAATAAATAAATACAACAAAAAATGTAAAAACTAACAGCAGCATAATACAAACTCTATTTCCTTCCCAACTCCACTACTTGTTTTCTGTTTAAATTTTAAAAACCTTTTCAATTAATTAATGAGAAAAGACTTATTTTTGTGAATCAGCTCAACCGTGTCAGTCATCAAAGCTAAAGGGAAGTACAACCCTAAACCGGTTTATTAGGTATGTTCTGCTGTACAAAGAGAAGTAAAGAATTACAGTGATTACACCATACTAAGCGTTGAGAACATAACAGAAAATTGATACCACAGTCACCAACAACAAACTGAAAACACGTTAGTAAGTGAACTAAAGAGAGGTCCCAGCCATTACAGAAATAAAAGTACCATTTGGAACAAAGCAACACTTTCTTTCCTATGGTATTTTTCATAGCATATTTTACTAAGTCAACTAAATCAAAGGTTTTAGGAAACAGTTGTGGGAGAAAAATTAGGAATGAAAGATAGGTTTCAGGTAGGATTTGGAGAAAAGCAGAGAAAACAAAGTTATTCAGGAAGGCTATCCCAATTAAAAGGGAGAGAAAGAAAAGGTTCTATACTGACGGTGAGAGTAGTCAGAGCAGAGGCTGAAACTAGATGAAAGAAAAAGAGCAGAAAGACATTTGGGGATAGAGCTCAAGGGCTGATGAAAGCCATGAAGAAATTTATAGTAACCTTTATAGTAACTTAAAGTAACCTATAGTAACCTTTTGGCCAAGGCTAGGAAGTAGTATTTCAGTAGTAGTTCCAGCTGGTACTTGGAATTAATAAGTAAAAGCTTTTTTCACCCACACTAGCATAGAGTGTTGAGGTTTGGAGTTAGGGCTTTTTTTGGATAAATAAATATGCATACACATAAATCCAGAGACAGTCCCTGCCCCAGAGAATTCCCAGAGTTGGAAAGCAGATAGGGAGTGGAAGATGTTTTGTTGACAGAAACAGTTGTGAAATAGATGACTGTAGGGGAAGACAGGAGAATTGGTGGCTGAAAACTGGAAAAAAGGGTTTGTCAATATAAAGAACAAAATGCTTGCTGCCAATGTGCTTGTGACCAGAACAGGAAAAGACTCAAAGAATGAAGGAATGGAAGAAGTGTATATGAAATCTGTGTAAAAGAACTAAAGAAAAATCTTCATCCTGGAGAAAATGTTGATGTAAATAGAAAATGAAAACAAGGATCCTTATCTTTATTGTTCTGTCTATTGAGGTTTTATATGTGTGTGAGAGAGAGGAAGAACAGTGCCAGAATTAAACAGATAGTATTAGTATTTAAACACTGACTTTGCCTCATTTCACTGTCAGATCATGAAGTTATGAGACTTATTTATTGACAGAATTTATTACTGGTCATTAATAATGAGGTTTACTGAAACCACAACCACAAGTGGAGACCTACTTGCTATGTCCTGTGTAAATACAGAGTGGCATTTCCTGATAGTAAGTAAAAAGAATACATACTAAGTGGCAATGAAAAATTAAACAGGGAGGGCACAGGAGCAGAATGTTTGTTATGTCATGTCATGTCATGTCATGTCATGTCATGTCATGTCATGTTGTGTTATGTAGCTCCTAGACATCTTGGTGGTTCTAGCTGTCAGTCAGGGTAAATAAAACCCTCTATCTCTCAGTGAAACATGATCATTCTAGTTTGATCAGCTACCTGCTTATAAATGTCACAGAAAAGATAAGTCTTGAGAAGGGATTTCAGGAGGAAGGTGAATTTAAGGAGGTTGCAATTCTTTCTGGTGCAAAGTCATGCCTCCAAAATGTATTACTGAAAATCAGGCTTTATTCATTTTTAATTTCTCCGCTAATTCCCATTTACTTGATCTGTAGTTATAAAGCTGACTGTTTAATTTTTAGTGATTATGTATGTGTACACACAAACACACACACACATAAACACTCTGTCTCTCAGGCTTACTCAACGATTTCTGACTAAATGCTTATCTACCTGATGTCAGATATTTTCTTCCAAAGCCTTTAGATAATAACAGATGGACTTTTGATAGATCTGAAGTTCAAAGCTCTGTTTATACTTATAGTTAGCTTGGAATGAGGAAAGCACTTTTTTGCCAAAGTGTTTCAGCTCTTCCTTCTTTCTCTGTTGTGTTTAAATACATCAACTGTCTGAACAGAACTACTATGTTCTGAATTATTTTTTTCTTCTGTTGGGTACAGGACTTGTTTGAATTCAGTTATGCCATTTTTACTGGTATTCTGATCAGCTGTATCCCCTTGTGAGTATCAAAAAGGAAAACCAGGGTAACCTGGAAATTCTTCTATTCTCATGGGGAGAGCTAAAAAAAGGTTGGAGGGAGATTAGTCTCTAAACCATGAGTGAGAGAAAGGACTGTTGGCACTGAACTCACTTCAGACCTCTCGTCTCTTACAGGTCTTTTCCAGAAAGGCTCCAGTGAAGACTCTCAGCTACTCTCTCCCTCTGATGCTGGTCATTGCTGAAACTTCTTCAAGAGACAAAAGGCTCAAAAAAATTACATCAGCTTCTCTAACCTGCCTCAGGATACTTTTCCTATGAATTCCCTACTGCTGGCCAGGAGGAGACCACAAGCCACCTTGCTGATGTAAACAGAACATCTCCGTACCTGGGTGGGCAGTTACCTGAAAGGTTGACTGACTTCCCTCTCATGACATGCAACAGGATCCAAGCATAGAGGAGAGTATAACTGCTTAGGCAGGAATCCACTGCCACCTTCTTCCCTCCTTCACTATTTATGTTTCAGGAAAAAAAATGTAGAAGTTAAACTGCACAACGGTTACAGGATGTCCTGTTGCATTTATCTAACTATGCAGGCGAATGACTCACCCAAAATATTTGATGATCGGAAGCTATTGTGTTTTTCTTTCTTTCTCACATTTCTTCCTGAAAATATCAAGTATTCAAACTTTAAAACATAGTTATCGGCAAATGTCTTAAAGCTATATGAATACCATGAAAGGGTAAGGGAACCGAGTCTATCTTTAAGAAATTACCATAATCCAGAAAAGTATCACAGGACAAATATGTGTCTGTTCGTCTTTGAAAGCTGTGTTACAAGGCATCAAAGAGTGCCATCCGGATCACCGGAAAAAATCCTGCTCAGAGCATATTCTTTGACTTGGATTATATACTGAATTTATTATCTTGATCTTTGGAGGGGGGGAGGGTGTTGTTTTTTGTTTTTAATAAAAGCATGTCCATAAATGGTTAGTCATGCCAGCAGCAAGTCACACCAGCATTAACAACTTTAAACTGTTCCCCAGTTTGCATCCTGTGGAAACCAATGCAAGCTTATTCACCTGTTGGTAGCCAGGCTGTAGCTTGCTAGCTACTGCCTTGTGCACAGATGTAGGGAGGTTTGGATTCTGCTTCTTCCCCTTGTCACATCCTGAACCAGCCTGGGTGAGGGGGAAACCTGAACTCCAGTCCCTGCTCCACAGACCATCTAGTGTAAACACAGATCAGTTATAAAGCCTGGTTCTGTTTGGCCTTGTACATACCTGTGCTAAGAAACAATCTCTGTTCAAAAGAATTTACAGTCCAAAACAGACCAGAAAAGGAAATATGATTATCCCCATCATACAGAAAACCTGAGGCACTTTTGAAGTGACTTTCCCAGAGTCATACAGGAAGTCTTTGAGAACGGAGCCCAGATCTTCTTAGTCCCAGCCTGATCACAGACTGTTTAAGGAAGAAAAACAACATGGGAGCCCTTTATTAAAATAATAGAGAAAACAAGCCATGTGTAAATTGTCAGAATATCCAATACACATTTCTGTAGGCTGACTATCAACACACACTTTTGGACCAGTAAAGGGAAAAAAAACCCTAAAGCTCTCTGACTGAGGATGAGAGCAAAGACTGTTCCAAGACATTTCACTTTGAAACAATTTTTTGTGTAGTTGTATAAGGGAAGCAGCAAGGAAACATTAGGCATATTAACCCAGGAGGAGTGAAAAAAGGATCAGAATGACAATGAGATGGTTTTATTTACTTTCAGGATTTAAGACTCGCTTGCTTCA
Source organism: Apteryx mantelli (assembly GCF_036417845.1). Taxonomy (NCBI): domain Eukaryota; kingdom Metazoa; phylum Chordata; class Aves; order Apterygiformes; family Apterygidae; genus Apteryx; species Apteryx mantelli. Next base: position 35,529,523 of record NC_089979.1, on the reverse strand, counting down.
TGTTTTCTCAGCAACCACAAGACTAGAAATGTACATGTGATTATGTTAATGAAGTCAAGATTATTGTGTGGTTCCTTGATTACCATCAGCAGGAGAATTAAGAAAACATCAGATCCTGTGACATTCACAAGACTGTGAGATTTGATCAGACTGACTCTAAGCACACAGAGTAATCTCTACATGCTACACTCATTTTGGGTACTGAGCTGCTGGCTATTCTTGGGCTCCCTTCCTCTCTTGGTTAGAAGAAGGAATTCTTCAGGGTTATGCAACAGAGAAACAGAGAGGAAAGGGCAATTCCTGTTGCAGAGACGAGGCAGAAAAATGTGGGAGGCAGAAGGAGGGAACAATTTAAGCAGTTCAATGGCTTAGCTGGACACCAAGCTCTGCTGTGACTTTCAACTCAGAGCTTTTGACCCCAGTGCCACTTACATGTGACACATATTGTTTTAGAAAAGTGGGTTATGGAAAGTAAGGCGTAACCTAAGGCAGTGTAAGAATATCTTACTTAAGACTCACAAAGTCCATGTCTTAGAAAGTTCTTTAACTGGTCTTTCCCAAAATAATAGCTCCCCTCAAGCTGAAATGTGTCATACCCAAGTAAAGATTTTCTCTAATTTATAAAGAAGTTGACTTGTCTGCTAGCTTGTTTCTCAGGGATCAGCCTGTTCACAAACAGAAAACATACAGACATCCAGCTGGGGGTGATTGCTGCCAATTTTAAGACAAGAAATGGTTCACTACAATGCAAAATTCAGAACTTCTATTCCACAGAGCAATAAAAGCAGCAGACATTGTCTACTGATTCACTGCCAGGGTAAATATTACCTACTGTATAAGTTTCCGCTCAGAGCTTTCATCCGGTCAAAGTACAACTACAGACATCATCAAGCTTTATACTGCATTAAAAGATATGAAAATATTTTAATTTCATTTTTAAACATATTACTCATTACATTTTAACAGGCTACAATCTCACTCAACAACAGCTGGCACTGTTTTCCTAAAGATAAGGGTTTTATTTAGGATGAAGGCTTTTAAGGATTAGTGGCTTCTGTGGTATTTCTGGCATGCCAAGGCAGGTATCCCCAGTATATAAAAAAGAGGTGGAAGTGTCAGAGTTCAGCACACCTACAATACGGTCCCCAGCAGCAGGTAAGCCAGGAACAGAGTTTTGAGCTCACCTTTACTATTTGTTATTGTTGGATTTGTAATGCAGCCAATTGCCACAGAAAGGGTGAATGTGGGACATATGCATTAAGTGGATCATTGGTAGACTAGATGATTAGAGAGCCGCCTCCTAGTATTGGTGGAAATGCTGGCTACAAATATACCAGCTAGAAATCAAATATACATGTGAGAAATAAGAGTATTCATATATTTGTTCCTTAAAAATAAATCCAGCGTGTTCCTAACCTTGTCATGTTTAACAAAAAGTCATTTTGGCTCTTTCTGTATCTTTAGTAAAACTGTGCTCCATGTACCAATTCACAGCTTTATGCTGTGATTTGCACTGTCAGAGTGAGATGCCCAATGTGCAAATATGCACAGACAGGGATCAACAGACCTGGGTTCTGTCCTGAGCTCTGATATGCTCATTTCACTTCTCCCCATGTTGGCTGCTAAGTGGAGAAGATGTTTTTTATTTGAACAATTTGAGCTGTCACATGGATAGAAAATGCCATATCAGTTGTAAGAAAAATATGCTTTATGTGTGACTGGAAGGTTAAGTGACTTGGGTGATGGTGAACCCAAGGTGTGAAGTGAGTTTCAAAACTGAGGACCTGTCATAATGAATAGCTGTTGGCAACTCATTTCCTTTCATACTGTAAGAAATCCAGCTGAGATGCTTGGTGTATTGACAGGAGAGCAGCAAACTTTCATTGGTATTATATTTTAGGATGAAGCAAAACTTTGGTTTCTACAAGGCAGTTACCAGAAAGCAAAACGAATCATGAAGTGCTGGTCTAATATGATCTTGCTATGTCAACATATTTTAAGAAGCAGGCTTCAGCTTTTGAATAATGTGCATGTGTAGTCCGGTGAGTCCATTACATCAGACGACCTAATTAAATGGAGCTGACTGTACCACAGTTTCAGGGCTCTAGAAAAAAGGTATCTTCCAACCATTAAAAAAAACAGATTTAGATTCTATCTGTAAAAAAAAAAATTACATTCTCCATCCAGGAGATGGAGCATAAAATGCATATGCATCAACAAGCAAGGCTTTCTAAAAAAATTAATTCAATCAGTTCTATTAAATACCCTGTTTCTTTTCCTAGGGTTAATGTTTGTCCCTGCGACCATATTCCAAGATTTTGTTTGATCTGGATTTTTTTTTTTTGGTTTGTTCTTCCTTTGCAATGTCCCTTCAGAGCAGTTCTCCAGCCCAACACAATAGTTTTTCAGGAAAACATTTTTCTGTTTTAATATCATACCTTAAGTTGTGGTTGCATCCAGCAGCGCCACACTACAGAATCTCTTTTGCTTTTATTGACTTGCTCTGGTACTTTGCCTCTTTTTAGGTCAGACTCAGATTTTTATAAGGCAACTTTAAAAAGCAAGATTTTTCTCTTCATTAACTAGTAGTTACCATCTTGTTTTCAATTACATGGGCACTTATTGCATTTTAGACTGCTCAGCACTGCAGGCTGGCAATTATCTGCAATGCCCCCTACCAGGGCTGGGGAATGCATGCACAATTGATAGGAAATGTAATAGTAGCCCACAAGAGGCTCATACGGAAGCTGTTCATTAGAGCTGGTTAGAGTAAATGAGCTCCACAGCAACATGCCAAAGGATGGGAATTGCTTAGGAACTGCATTTTTATTTCATTAAAAAACAGACTCCTTTTCAAGATCTGTCATTGGGTGAGAGAGCAAACTCTAAGGAAAATGTCGGCATTACTGACAGGAATGAGTCATGGAAGAGACAGAGGTAGGAAGGATGGTCTTTGGGACATCAAGAGTTAAAACTAGGAGGTTATAATCTTTTAATGGAAAAGAGCTAAGAGCTTTATATATTTGGTAACCAGTCCCAGCTCTTGGAGCAACTGAGGTGGCAGAATCAAACTGAGAATGTTAATTACTGTAACTAAAGAATGACTATACTTATTATCTGATCTAAAGCAATTTTAGAAACCCCTGGTTTTAAAATAATGGTAATAACAGTAGTTGAGAACATGAACTGACAAGTCACTAACAACCCATTATATCACAGCAGTGTGCAAGTGCTCATATCTCTTACAAAGCACCTTCCATCAATCCAGACCCCCAACAAAAATATACACCCAAATGCAGCCTGAAGAGCTACCCTATGGAAGTTAAATCTATCACAGACCAAATCCCACATCTTGGTGTTTCTTCTGGACCTTTTTATTACTGGAGTAGGGTAGAACTGAATAAATGTATCAATACCCAGCTTAAGTAACTCATACAGGTTTGCCCATACAGATTTATTCTCTGGTGTGAATCAAATTAACTACTCTGAGCTGCCTGGTTTCACTTAGATTTGATAGGAGCTGAGAAAGGGAGGTGGAGTTAAGCAAGTAGGATTAAGAGACTATTTTTCTGTCTTGTCTCCAAGAGGTATGAGCTAGAACACTCTCCTCATTTCAAGTAGCTATAACCTATTAGTTGTCAGTCTACCTCTTAACATGCCTGGAAACAAGCATCCAGACAGGGGTCTCAGACTTCTCTTACTTGGGCTCATATGGGATAAGAATAAAACTTCAAGACATCAGAAACGGAAAGACATTATTTATTACATAGACAAGTGATTCAGAAAGCGTGTTACACAGAGACCTGTCACTTGAGCCAGAAGAGCTGCAGCTCAGCCTGCCTGCATGTGTCCTGAATCAAGTCAGAAGAGGAGAGAGGAGGACATGGGCATGAGTCCCGTGTTGCTGCCTGTTTCCTCAGCCTGACTTGAAAGTGGAAAAGACGGAAAGTTTTGTAGAGAAGCAAGAAACTTAGTCAATGCCAGATTGGACTCTAGAAGAAAAAAAAAAAGAGGTGGAGGCAGGGTATGAGATAATCTATTTAGATAACTGTGGTGTTTACATAGCAGCAGCTGGTATTTTAGGAAAACTCCTGGTAGCTAAATAATTAATAAAATAATATTAATCTCTGATCCAGCACTTGTAAGGGAGGGGCAGTTCTGAGGCTCACATAAAGTAGCATATAATTTTGTTCCATAGAAAATGTCAGGAAATGGGAAGAATGATAATTTTGGAGAGGCAGCCAGGATTTGGGTATTCCCTGCCCATGAGACTCCTGTTCACTGCTGTCTTTAATTGCTTCAAACCAGCGCTCAGAGCTTGGTGGAGGAGTGGTCCTGTGTGTCCTGCGTTTGCAGTGATCTTGCTTGAAGCTGGTAGGTACTGTGAAGCCAGCCAGCCCAAAAACACTTGACTCAAATTGAAATGAATTTTATGTGAAAGCACAACGAGATTATACTGACATGCAAAGGAGAAGTGTTCAGTGGGTCGCTGTAGAGACAGACACGTATAGAAACAAGAAGTAGCCCTGAGGGCTACTGGTGCTTTTTTTAGCTCTATTTGGTCCTCCAGTTCTTCCAGCTAGCAAGGTTTCAGGATGCTGAACTGGGTTCAGTACCTTGGCAAGGCATCTGTTCTCTCTAGGTGCCTTTACACTGTTGTATTAATTTGGATGAAGGACACATTCTTTAAATGAATTTCCTGGTTGCCACTTACTGTGGCTCACCTTGCGGAGTGGTCTAGGAGTGTGTAAACTGGATTCGTTGCAGGTGAAACTTAACTAGAAGATCACTTCACCCACTAATGCGCACTCAGCCCCTGGGACCAGATTAGAACGGTGTGTGCCACATAGGTCCCCTGCTCCGATGGTTTTCTTCTGTACCCACTTGCTATGGGGCTGCACGACTCGTGGATGTAGCCATAGCTGTAGTAAACTCTCCTGAACCGGATGCTGATTTGGGGATTGGAGTCTGGGTTGCCCTGGTAGGAAGGCAACATGACAGAAAGAAAACTAGGAGTTTCTCTTTAACTATAAGAAAAGGGATTTGGGGCTTACTCCATTCATGGTATCAATTAAGTGTCCAACTTAGCCAGAGATCAATAAGAAGCCATGAGTTATAATCAATAATTTCAGAACTTTTGCTATATCCCCTTACATATATTGTTTATTCTCAGCTATTGTTTATTCCCACAATGGTTTTAGCAAATACATTTTATAGTACATGTAGCAAATTGTGGCATTCCTATTTTGTGTTACCAGCATAAAACTAAAAGTTACCATGTCTCAGCATCTAAGTGTCGCTGCATCAGGCCACTGACCCATTTTGATCTGTTTTTAATGCAAAAGTAACCAGGAAGGGCCAGTGCAGGTGCTGGCCCCAATAGATGGGGGCTGACCTTCGCTTGTAGTGCCTCCTCCCCCAGCTTCCTTCAGCAACCCATTTGGACCTGTGAACTGTTTCAGCCACTGTGAGAGGGGACCTGGCACAGCACTGCCCACACTGGTAACATTAGCCAGTTGTTCTTCATCCCAGCTCATAGGACAGCTGCCTTCCAGGCCAACCAACTGAAGCATCTTTGGTAATTTTCTCTAAACTGCAGTTTGCCCTGTGTTTTACTGCATTTCAGAGTCTTGCTGTGTGGCCACAAGGAGCAGCTCTTGTACTTACTTCCTCTGTGAGAAGCTGGGGAAAAATGAAACCACTGGTAGTGATCGCAGCTTTGCTGCTTAGCAGGAAGTCTCAAAAACATGACATGATGCCTGTCACCAAGGTCATCTGATCTCTCTCATCGTGTGAATGAAAAATAAACTCCCTTGCATTGACCGCCCCACCCTGCAAAAGGCAATGCAAACCTCATATCGCAGAAGAGAGGACAGGAACAGCCCGTGTTTGGTTAACACAGTCTGGACTCTAGCAAGAATTTGATCTTTTCTTAAGATTGCTTTATCTATGTTATTAGGAAATGCCATGGACATCACTTCATCTTTGCTCAGCATGTTCTGCTGTGCAAGGCAACAGCTTCTTTAACATCGGCAAGGCTGTGAAGTAATGCTAGGCTGCTCCCAGTCACTCCCTCAAACACCTGCACTGGGCTGGGCATGACAATCTGCTTTTCCCCTGTCTCCTAGGACTTGTGAACTCCTTGCAAGACTAGATATCCAAAACCTGTGATCTGTAAACTCTGGTTCTTTTTATTTCTCACCCAAGCAGTTGACTTCCAGGCTGGGATCCATTGCTTCTTGGAATTTCTTCTCCTGGCAGTTTTCCAAGATCTCTAATCCCCACTGCTGATCGTGTTCTGAGTTGGCCAAACATTCAGGTTCTCTTCTCTCACTTTGAAAACTATATGGTGCATAGCTGTCAAACAGCTGCTCATCTCTTTGGTTCTTCCTCTGGACTGAGTTGAGATCACGAATCTTCTAGGATTTTCTGAGTCTTCTTGCTGACATAGCTCTTTTTTTTTTTTTTCTTAGCTATCTGGACAGTATTAATTTTTCCAAATTGTCCAAATTGGATTTCTTCTTGGCAGACTTTGATTTTGCAGCCACTGCATCCATTTGTGAACGGGTTTTCTACTTGCAAAGAGTTTAAATGATTTATTCACTTTGAAATTTTATCCTATATCCACTATCATGTCACCCAACCGACAGTAATTTTAGATTAGGCGATTCTTCTTATTAACAGAGAAACCAGTGTACAAGAAGTCAGAGTGTTTTCTACTTTAACTTATTTATAATAATAACACCATTCCTGAAACAAAGCTGGTAAATCAGAGCAGCAGCAAAGACAAGCAGCATGGTCAATCCCAAACGTTGAAAAATCATGTCAGCCTCTCTGCATGTCTGCCTCAGCCCAAATCATGAGTTTGTTCTGCTAACAAAGCAGCTGCAAAATTGCCATTTGAGCCATTTTTATCTGATTTCTGAACTATTATAATGCATCTGGATCTTGTTTTTGTGTCATCTTTTTTTTTTCACTGCAAGGTCTACAAATTTAGTTTTAAATGACACCCTGTTTTTTCAAACAATTGTTCTTTACAATTTGCATCAAAAATAAAAAAAAAAGTCACAAGACTTGGCAGCAAGATGCAAAACTGGACATGAATGTTATCTCTTGCAGAAACCACAATCCAGGCACCCTGGCATTCAGCTCTGTAACTTGAACACAGCCACTTTGGACCTGCACTCTCTGTCCTGCTTTTAGTACTCAACTTGTTCCTGAGCCATCTTCTACACTTGCTTGTAAAAGACATCTCAGTCTTTTACATCATCTCATCCTGAATGATAATCTCTCTAGTAGGTAAAGAATCTCCACAAGATTTGCTTTTGCTGGGAGAACTGGGCTTTTCAATGTAGAAAAGCAGCATTAAAAATGCTTCCCGGCACAAGGTTTCGTAGCTAAAGCCGCAGCCCTGGGTTCTCAGCACAGCCTCTTCCTGGGGAACTCCGACTTCCTACTTTGGGACAGTTGATTTCTAGAAGTACAGATTGGAGCCAGAGCTGCAGCTAGTCATGTCTTTGCTGGAATCATCTAACTGCTGTTAAGTATAAGGGAACTCTTCAAACAAGCTCAGCTGCAACTTGCATCTGCTGGAAATCCCTCCTGCGCAAGAATGAGTGTTCAGCACACAAAGCCACCCCAAGTAACCCTTCATGGTGCTCAGCTCAGTTGATCTGGGCTTCTCTTGGGCAAAGCTATAGGTATTTAACCTTCCTAGGCAGAGTTTCAGATTTCGCTTCTGTATACCAGTAAAGCTGAGTGTACAACTTGCTACCCTGTTTGACATAATCATAGGCTGTCCTTGTGCCCGGAACAACTTCATTAATACCTTAGGAACTGTTTTGCTGTCAGATCCTAATATTGCCTCTCACAGAAGCCACTTGCCACCATTACAGCTGCCATTTATGACACCGTGACAATGTGAAGAACCTTCAGAGATCTAGATAGCAATGCCCTGACAGGATAAATGTATTTATTTAAACTGCCTCAACTGTGCAGAAATATATCTTCTCTGATGTGCATTCTTTGGTCACATTTTTAGGACAAAAACTTGGGAAAAGGTATTTTATTATTCCTGATACAACATAGGAACACTGTGAGCCTCTCAACTCAAATTTATCCAGTGTGTATTAAAGTTCTAGTGGAGTCAGTGCACAAACCACAGTGGTTTCACAAGAAGGTTGCAATGTAGTCTTGAGAAAAAGGAAGATTAGTTGAGCCATATAGAGACAGGAAGAATCATACTGTCGTGAAAAACAGACCGTTTCCAACAGCACTTCTTTTTCCTAAATGATCTGAGAACTAAGAAACCCAGACTGACACTCAGCTTCAGCAGGTTTTCAATGAAACCCATGCTGCTGAGAAGTGCTTTAAATCTCCCTTAGGTCTTGCAGTGTTGCAATGGGATGGGTCAAGACCTCAGAGAACTGGCTAAAGGAAGATCTCAGAAAACTGATTTGCACATGCTCTGAAGAAGGGTACACAAGTGGCTGATGGCAAAACCTCAGTCCCTGATGCCCAAGAATATGCCTGTCAGGACATTTGCTAAAAAGATATTGATCCTTGGTCCTTTATATGGAGAATTCCAGAGCTGACATTTAGGGTAGTAGGAAAAGCACAAGGCAGATGGCCAGTGGCTACTCGGCGTTGCAGGGGCTGTTTTGCACAGCTCGGTGCACAGCTCGGTGCACAGCAACCGCCTGGGGAAGTCCCTGCTCAGGGAAACCCTTGAGCGGAGCTGCTGTAACGTCTCCCAGATGGGCTGCTCCCCCTGACCCTGGTGCGGGCACTGGTCCTGCTCAGAGCAGCGACCAGGCAATAGCAAAGTCTCACATGTCTTTAAGAGCCACCACAAAGCCAAACATCTTGCTTTAAGCTTGAAGACTACCCTGACTGAAAGCAGAAACCAAATCCTGAGGTGGACGAGCCTTGTTTACAGCCTCAAACATCACCTTTCCTCCTGCCTCTTCCCCTTGTGGTTGTGGCCAAGATTTTCACTAGTTACTTTTGTAAATCTCCAGCCTCAACGGGTTCAAGTCAGTGCAGCTTGTTTTTAGCCATTCCTCCCACTTCCTTTCAGCTAGCAAACTCTTCTGCAGCCTCTTCTCTCACAGGCTTTTCTAAATTTAGGTGGCTACATCTAACAGTGATACGACTATTTTAGGCATTTGGGGGACTGCAGTTAACAGAATCCATAAAGTATCAGTCTCAAAACTCCTTCCACAGAGTGTATGAATTGGTAACATCCTTCACTGGTCGAGTAGGCTGGAGCACTCAACATCTTACTGTTCTGACAGTTGAAATATGAAAGTGTCTAAATCAATTTCCAAGTCAGTTTTATAGCATGTATTCCTTCTCTCCCCCCCCCCCTTTTTTTAACAAAATATAAAAACATTTAAACAATGAATGCTAGGCCTTCCTCACTTGGAACACACTTGCAAAAATGTATTTGTTTTGTTTACATACAGAAATCTAAAACTTTCTTGCCACCAAAAACCAGGTTTTTAGTACTCTGGACTGCATCAAGATATTCCAGTGACAGGAGTAATAAAATACGTGTTCCAGAGAGGCTAAACTAGTCATGATGAACTAGTTAGCGCTAGGTAACAAGACTACTCTCCTTCCCTGGTATTTCGGGGCAGGACGATTTGGGCAAGAAGGGAGGAAAGTTAAAGAGAAACAGTGCGGGCAAGGAATATAAAAGCAGAGAGAGTAAAGCAAGTGAAAACATCCCAACTTTCTACTGATTTGTTCAATAAGTTGCTGCAAATATTTTTCTCCCTGTGCTATTTATGGGGTTTCCTTCTTCTAAATGTTACCATGGTCACTGTGGTGTAGCATTAATTTGTTTATATAACCCTGAGTTGCACATATAGACCCAGATGTTATTTCAGAAACACTACACTTGGGGAAGATTTTCTAAAACCTGCACATTAAAACTTCATGGAACAGTGATTTTTACCATAACATTAACAAGGCCTCCTTCAGAGAAGGGCAGCAATGCTAACTTTCCTACCATGAAGAGACGGTTGTTCAGCCTCACTGATGCTATGCTCGGATCCTGTTGAATTTGCAAACAAACTTAAGCCTTGTAATGTGCTTGTTTTAACTGAATGTTCCATCTGTTATCTTCATACCATTCAACAGAAAAAGGAACTGATGGGCTTGATTTAATATCAGATGTAATTCAGATAAACCTAAGAGATCAGGGGCTCAAGAGCATGGCAGAAACTAAGACAATTTTTTTTTATTATTTAGACTATTAACTCATGTTCAAAAAATTCTGCATTTTTTCTGCAGCCTATTTTGTAGATAAATATCTGTCATGGAACAAATCTCTATGAATATTTATTTCCCAGTTGCAACATGACTTCTTTGTATCCTGACATTAATTTTTTGGATATTTTATGCAAAATACTACTCAAATCTCAACAGGGTATTAGGAATCTGAGCGTGAGACAATCAGAACTTTGTGTCTCAGCATATACTAATTTCCGTTCTACAATTTAAAACAGAATGATATTTAGAGAATGCCTTATCATAAATGAAGCTGTCCTCCATGAAGAGTTTGTCGGTGATTTCAACCAACAAAGTAAAATTACTTAGATGTATTTTGGGTTTAACAGATCGACTGATTCACAGCCCTGTGAAGTGTTGCCTGTTCTGCCCAAGAGTGAAGCTGACAGCAGACATTCACCACAACTCAGCAGAGTATCCAGAGTCATATTAAAAAAAAAAAAAAAAAAAAAAAAAAAAAAAAAAATCAGCCCTGTTTTCCTAGTTGGTTACATAGATGACGTTCTTCCCAACACTTTTGGTTCTTAATGTGTTTGCTAAACTCAGCAGGGACCTTTGATAAGTTTGTCCTTTTTACCACTAAGTTTGCTATAATGGAAGTAAATATTTCTGGAACTAAAACTGTGTATATTATATATCTTTTATGTCACCTTTCAGCTTCCACACTTTGAATACTGGGCACTGAACAGAAACCGATTACTTTCCTGAAGGAAAAAGTAAATTCACGGATGTTTTCCCAAAGAGCTTCATTGCGTATGAGTGGAATGAGGAAGCCCTAAAAATGCTTCTAAAGCTACTCCTTAATTTTAGACAGAAAAAGAGGACAAAAAAAAAAAAAGAAGAAAAGAACTAGTATTTCTGTAAGCAATTAGGAGCACAATATAGCCAAATTCTGGTATACACAAGTGTAAGACATACAGCATAAATTAATGTATTCATTTAGCTTCATGACCATTTCTGGCTTTTTTATTTTTTTTTAGTTTGTAGAATAAAAATTGAATAATATCATTACAACTACATGCTGTTGCTGCAGTAGGTTTGGACCTCCAGTAATATTAGGTACTCTTGTCAATGCCCTCCTACTAGTAGTAAGAGGACATCTATAAAACCAACAGATTTTTCAGAAGAAGGAAGGGGTAAGGAGAGGGACTATCCTTGTCATCCTTTATAAACAAAAACTGAAGAGCAGATAGTTTTTTTTTCCAACTTCCTTTAAATATTGACATAGAGGCCTGCACTATCGCAACAGTTCTTCCTCTCTGTAGTACAGCAGCAAAACACAGTGACGCAAATTAAACAAAACTAACAGATTATCTTCAAACTAATCTAACACACCTTACATACAGCATGGATGAAGCACTCATCTTGGTATCAACTTAGCAGTTGTCTGGTACCGGATGGACAGTAAAGTTAGCAAAAGCTGTGCCCTAAGTGTAATTTTACTGCACTTCAAACTTGCACTGAGTCAAGCTCTCAGTGTATATATTTTTAACATCCCCTAAGCAAATACTTAGGACCTCCTAACTGTGATTTGAAGAGTTGGATTTCCTTCCTTACAGGGAAAAAAAAAATCCTCTGATTTGGTTATTTTACAGGGTTTGCTTGGTCAGCACAGTTCTTGTAAAATCTGAGCTTAGTCTTTTCTGCCTTCAACATCATGCATTTATATCGCTGCACTCCAACCTCAAAAACAGGCTCGAAATTGGTCCTGGGTACTCACTCTAAACCTGTTCAAATGAAAGCCATCCCCATGCCCTGAAGGGGAACCATGTACGTTACCTGTCGAAACCCTGCAGCAGGGTTTCCTGGAGGAAAAGAACGCTGGAGGAGGCCAGCCTTGGAGATCCTTCTCTGTCATGCGGTCTGAATTTGTCTCAGAGGTGTGCATCCAACAGCTCCACCAGGCTCCCTGGAGATCCCAATGGGGTAGCACAGGGAAGGCTGGGCCTGGCAGCTCCTTACCCCAGCATATGGCACCAGCCTCTCTTGTGCTGCAGCTACTGTCCGTGATTCAGTGCCTGGAGGGGAGAGGGGCTTTGAGTGCAAGGGGCGGCTGCTGGCGCTGACTTTCAGGGAGAACTGCCTTCTGGCTGCACCACCACCACAGAGCAGGAAGGGGTATTAGTTCCCTGGCACAGTTCTTTTCTCACCCAACTCCTTTTCTGCTGGAGAAGCAACTCACCTTACCCCAAAACCAGAGTGGGAACGCAGAACCACACGTCAGAGATAATTGGGCTCCCCTGAGAAAGGACCGGGATGGAGCAGAAGGAAGACACAGAACTTTTCTTTTGCCTCTTCCCCTGTGGCTTAAGTCACTTCCTGAAGCTGGCACAAGGCTCAGGTAGCCAAAGGCTTCAGAAAGGGAGGACCCAGGTGAGAACCGGGCAGGTATGGTGCAGAGGAAAACCTCATGGCAGAACTTCTCCTCAAAGCCTCTTTGCAACAAAGCAGATGGGCAAGGAAAAAAGAAGAAAAAAAAAAAAGGAGGGTTTGCACTGATGCCAGCTTTGTGCTTTTGTGCCACACATCTAGTTCTGTCCCTCAGCTGCAACAAGCTGCAGAATCCACGGTAACAAATCTGTGGTTCTTCATGTTATAAAGAAAACCTGAAAAGCTTTCCAAGTGAGTAGTGAGCCGAACAGAGAGGTTAACGCAGGGCTATATCTGGTGATGTATCTGAGCAGCTAGCTCCATACTATATTGAGATTTTTGTTTGTTTCTTAAGCATTGACAATAGTTCTTGACACACACTGTCTCTTTCAAACCATTCTCTTTTTGACGCTTTGACTATTCAAAATAGAGTACTGAAGTAGCGTAAATGAGAGTTACAAAGAAGTCCTGAACTCCCAATCAATTAGTGGGAATTGAACTTGCAAGACTGCATTCTATGAAGATTTTTTCCTACATTCATAACAATTTTCGTGTTAGAATTGTTGAAATTATTAAAAAATTTATTGACAGTAGCAATAAACAAAAATATTTTTCTGAACAAAAATTACAGCAGAAAACAGGTTTAAGTCATTTTTGACAAGCTAACTGTATAAATGGTTATACAAGCAGGAAGTCAAGGTCACATTTAGAAGTATCCACACTTAATTCAGGAGATGTCATGTCTTATTAGATCACCAAAATAAGCAGTTATTGTCTTCAGTTTGTTATTGAGAAAATTTTGTTCTATTTCAACTTTCCCTCCTGGCCCTGCTAAGGAAGCAACCTAAAAACAAAGAATGAAAAGCAATCAATCAATGCACAGGAAAAAAGGTAAAACAAAACTTTCATTCATATAAAACACCATCTAAAGCACATCTCTGCTGTGTTAATGCTGGTGACAATATTTCTCGTCATCTAACACCTCTAGTCTTTTCTCTGTGTCATTATTCACTCACAGAAGTGGTTAGTGGCTTTGTGACTCAAAATCCACCCCCCTCCCCACTCCCAAGCCATGAAAGTAACAGGACTTCAGAACCAAGATAAATAACCATTGTTTCACGCCCTGCTCAAAAGCCAGAGATGTTACACTCTGGTTTACTGGATAGCTGCATTTGAGAGACCTTGCTGCTTGCCTGTAACAGTCGTGGCAAAAAGAAAGCTGTAAATTGTGCCATGAAGGCGTCAAAATGCAAGTTGCTTTTTTTTTTTCGGGGGGGGGGGGGAAGGGGAAACTTGTGAAAACGAGTCTTAAAACCAGGAAACAAAGGTTGCACTGAAAAGGGCAGTGTGAAAAAACAATACAGGATGAAGAGAAAGGTCACAAAAAACAGTTAAAGATTTTTTTTGTTGCCGTTGCTACTGTGTGCATTTGAACCTCAAACTGTGTTTAGGTAAAGCTGCTGGCAGCTGACTCAGGGCTGTGGAATGCTGCAGGTAGACAGAGCCCGGCAGGACATGCTGCACCAGCGAGGACGACATCAATACACAGCCCATGCTTGCAATCAACGGAGGGAGAATTTCACTGGTTATGTTCTGTTGACTGCACCCGGCGAACACCTTTAGTGCTTAAAGATTAGAGAGGACAATAGCAAGGGAAATTCATTGCAACGGACTTTTTATTTTGGCCTGGAGACCACAAGATTCTGTCCTCTTCTGTTCATATTGACAATGTCTCGTAGAACCGCTGTGATGGATGACAACCATCAGACTATAGATTTCTTACGATTACAGACTGCATGGATAGAAGGAAGAGAACACCAAAATTCCCCTTTGACTTCTTTTTTTCTTCAGCAGCCCCAAATGCTGCTCCCGGGACAAGCAGACCAGGAGGACGGGTGCTGATGGGGGTTCCCTGCTCTACAGGCAGTTCTGCTCAGTGCTGCAGTTTTCCTGACCACTGCAAGCTTGGGAGACCAGGCTTATTTCATGGAACAGCCTCTGTTTCTGCATACCACACAGATGCAAATTGTTTCTACGCAGTCAAAAACTGATCAAGGTCCACAAACCTGCAGTAAATTTTAACTGATCTTTAAACCAAGAAGTCCATGATATTACCAGCTAAAATTTAAAGTATAGCTTGCATTATTAACACTTGTAAACTCCTCTGAGACTCTACCCTGTAGCATGGTTTTATATATAAATATGTTGAACTTCCTCTATTTTACTGTAAGTAAAAAACCAGCCTATCACTGAGAGGAAATAACAGATTAATCTAGATTATACTTTGAACCTTTATTGACTCGCCCAGAAAACTACCACACTTATCTAAAACAGGTGTTTACTTTTTTTTTTTCTTAATATTTGCAGACAAAAACAAAGGCATGAGCAGTTTCTTCATCCTTCAATTTAATGCTAATAAGAAAAAATCTCTATGTTCTTGTCAAAAAGGAACCTGCCACTTAAGTAAAAAAGCAGAAGCTGGCTGATTTATAAATAGCACAAGAATCTGAAATTGGCAAGTGATCAGGAATGTTAATTTTATGACTTATCTTTTCTTACTTGAAATTCTAAAAGCTGTTAACATTGCAGGGCAATTCATATTTAAAAAAAGACATTAATTTTGTACTTTTTGTTTATTACAAACAAAAGCTGGAATGACCATTTCAAAAAGCATTAAACAAACAAATATAGCTATAAAATATAGGGTAAGTCTTCTAAAATATTGATTGGATTAGTCAATTTAATATAACAATACTGAAATTACTTTGTTGGGGTTATGTATCCCCAGATTTTAGGACACAGTTTGTAGCACTAAAAGCATGTCTAAGTACAACTAATGCATTCACATTAAACAACTATTTACTAAATTTTTCTCTTCGAAGACCAAATACAGTAACAACTGATATGTTGCTCCTTCTCTTCTAAGAGGGGGCATTTACTGACGGACAGCTGAGAAGTCACATGCACTATACCTAGTTTTAAAGGCTCAAAGTATTAAACCCAGGATAATGAAGACTAATTTCAAATGACTACTAAAAATATTTGAAAACCTAAATGTGACAAAATCTAATGTGTATATAGGCATAAATTTCATAGGGAAATTAAGATTCAGTACAAAAATCTCAGGATTCCAGAATGCCATGAACTATATCACATTTTCTTCAAATCTCATTAACTCATTAGCTCAATGCTAATTTCTCAGCTTCTCATGTTAATGGCAGGTCCAGAGAAACAGACTGAGCTCAGTAAGAAGGTGCTGCCCACTCAAATGGAACAGCCAACATTCAGAGGAAAAAATTACAAATAATTTGCGGAAGTCTTCATTCGTAAATTATTGGAGGTTGCAAATTTAATTATGCACAAGTTGCCAGCCTGCGAGTTTTCCTCAGAGAGTTCAGTGAACCCTGACAGCTTAACAAGGAAAAACTGCTTTACAAAAAACTTATATACTGAATTGGTGGGGGGACGCCTTCTAAAAATAACAAGCAGATTTTTTGACAATGTTTTGAAAAAACAAAGGTGCTTATCTATTTTTAGAAATATCAACACACATCTCCCATTCTTAAAGTGAATTACAAGGAGGAGTATGGAAAGACTTCTGAATTTATTAAAAAATTGAAATGGACTAATGCAAAATTTATTTTTCATTTTTCTTTCCCATGCTGATCTTAAAGCTAGGGAATTCTTAACCCCACCCAGACACTCACCAGACTGCTTTGTTAAATTCCAGCCAGTGGATTCAGCACACTTTAATCCTCTAAAGTGCAAGCAAGACCCAGAACAGCACCTGCTTTGATGCCTTGAAGCACATCCTCAGGGTGTAAATCCCACGTATAACCGTACTGAGAAGCAGGCAACGGTGCTCCAGCTGTCCCTCTCTAGGCCTGGTGCCCACCTCCAGTCGTGCATCCTGCCTGGAAAGTGTCCAGCCTGAGGCAGGTCTGACCTCGGCTCACCTCTAACAGCAATAAGCCTGCACATACCCAACACTTCAAAGGCTCAAGGCCACTGCACGTTACTCTCTGCATAAGAAAAACAGATCTAGACAAACAATGATCACTGTTGATGTTCTCCCTCCATCCTCATTCTGGTTTATTCTTTGAGCTGAAATCCTCCTCCTCAGGGAGGAGTGGAGGGACTGTGAAAGTCTTTTCAGCCAAGCTTAATCTTGGTGCACCCAGTTCACCTAAGCCAGTCTTCTCTGCAAAACCTTCCTGGCCTCTTCCTTACCCTCTCTGAAAATCTGCAGATAAGCCCCCACTGCCATCAACTTGCCTTTCTTGTTCTGCTCAGTAATTCTGAACTTTCCACACTCCTCCCTGTGGAGAGGTAAAGGAAGCAACTTCAGTTAATACCTCTGACATTTCTCACCTGGTTGGTTAATTCTTAAATTCAGTGACTATTAATAGAATTAGTCTACAGCTACGGAAACAGTCGCAGAACATTAAGAATCCAGACAACAAGTTTGATATTAAGTTTAGTAAAGGGGTTATCAGAAAAGAAATACGAAAAGGCAAATGAGCATGGAAGACTATTTCAGAAGCACAAGTTGCTTAGAGTGCAAATTTACTTTATATTGTTCAGGTATAATATTGAACAGAATTTTCTCACTGATGCTATTCTCCCCCTTCCCTCCCCTGCCCCCTGAAAGTTTTCTGGGGTACAAGAAATAAGCTTTTTGTCTAATTAGCCAGTCACACAATGACTGTAACTCACGCCATCGTAACTTATGTCACTTTATCCAATACTAGTAAAACCAGAAAAAAAAAAACAACCTAAAGTTTAGGAGAAAAAAATCCTAACTCACTTAAAAACGATAGTATTTTTTAGACCGACCATGGTAAAATCTAGAACACTCATGCTCTCAGGCAACATTTTTGCAAATGTGCAGGTCTGGTGAATAATGTCACTACCACAGCAGTGCTAGCTTTGACAGGCTATAATATTTTTAAAACTTGAGTTGAGCAAGCTAAAATTCAGTATTCAAGCACTATGAGCTTTAGGAAGATTTAAATCCAGAACTGTTACTCTGACTTAGTGTATCGGATGGTGGTGGAGGGGTTATGCCATCTTTATTTTTACTCAAAGACAGAGAACACACGCAAGTTTAAGATTGGCTGCTTAAAAACTGAAGTTATTAATACGATAGTTGCAGCTGAAGCTTATACAATTATGTTCAGTTAAGAAAACAATCTGCAAAATATATCTACCCATAACCTTTACCTGTCAACTCCTGTAATACCCAAGCATCTTACAAATAAAACCAAATTAATTCAAGACTATCTCCTGGCCTCTTACTTCCTGCTTTGCTTGTTTTTATATAAATGTGACATTGCTTAGAAGTTCATATTTCGCTAGGTCTCCAGCCATGAACCTCATCTAAAAATCACAGCTAAATGAAAGGGGCCAGCAGTAGTATTACACGCCAGCCTTCCACAACATTCCTGAAGTAAAAATGGCTTCCATACATATTTTTGTTAAATTGATCTCTCTGGCATGGTTTTCTGTATCTGCAGCAATACCAGTCGAAAAAACAAACAAAACCCTGAATAAACAGAAACCCATGTTTTGCCCATCTTTACACTGTCTTCATTAACTTCTTACATCTAGGCGCTAAGGTTTTAGACAGAACAAGGCCTTTGTTTTTAACTGCCTTCTCTCAAAACTATTAAGATAAATGGGAACAAAGGCAAGAAAAGAAAGCACTTGTATTATGCGTGTTCTTATGACTTCAGGGTCAAAAGCATTTGGCTAGGCAAATTAATTATGGGATAAGCAAATTATTCTAAGCATTAGACAAAGAACAAAAGATAGTGCATTTCTTATGGCAAGGTTTGGAACACAAAACAGATTCATGAGACCAACATTTAGAATATCAAAAGTTCTAGCAAGGATGAAGTGCATTCCACTAAGTTAAAAACAACTATCACACCAAAAAAAAGCCCCCCAAACCTATGCAACTTGATCAACTTGTGCAAATAGTAAATGTATACACAAAGTTATAAATACAGAAGCAGGAAGAAGTCTGGAAAGTGACAGGTTTAAAAAATATTTATTAACTGTGCACAGAAACTAACTGTAAAAATTTTGTCATCCCTCTACCATGCTTCAGTTTTTAAAAACACAGTGTCTTGAGTGAATAAAATTCAGTCTGGAAGGTTTTCCTAGCAAGAACTGTTTTACATACCTATACAAAACCAATAGGACCGCTGATAGGCCAGCACATGATTAATGGACTTACTACTGGCTGATAAAAATTAAATCACATGTTAATTTGAGAGATGTTTATAATTTACATTACTTTCTTGGTTTATGTAGTTCTAGTCAACTAGTAGAAATCATGTGGGAGAATATCATAAATACCATAAATAATATTAGAGGATTTTAGAACAGAACACAGAACAGTATATGCCTGTGAACAACTTGCTAGTGCAGAACACTTATAACTTGTCACTGAACCTTCCACAAATCTGCGAAATGTAGCACTATATCCACCACACAGCTGCTTGCACACTGTGTACCCTCCCAGTGCAACTGCTGTTGCATCTGCAAGTAATACAGTCCAGGTCTCCTCTTTATGAGGCCACACTCTGTACAAGCTGTATCAGCTCCTCTTTTCTAGCAAGTTTCAAAGCTATTTTTGAAGTCTGCTCTTTTATCCTTCAGAGTGATGCAGTCATTGAAAATGTAGATTGAAGTGCTACAGTCTTATGTTTGGGAAGAAAAAAAAACACCCCACATACCTAACCTTTACTCAAAGTTAAAGGACAGAATAGGATTTTTCTTTCCACTGGCTTAAGTTAAAACCCTTGAGGTTTTCTCTGAAGTTTTAAGGACAGGAGAAAACTCCTCCTGCAGATATTGAGCAGTAAGTTATCTGCAGCCACCTAAAACCCCACCAACCTGACAACATTATGCCTGTCATGCTGTTCTACTTGTTATTTCAAGCACAAGTATCTTTGGCCTGTCAGTTCTACATAGTTACAATTAACGTGGGCAGCAATAAACAATTAACAGTTCTCCTAGCAGTAAAAATTGTGTCAGCAATTTACTCACTTTAATGTTTTAGGAAGTACAAAACTTTGCATATGGTCTGATGAAGAAGCAATACTTAAAAATGATTAAAAGAAAGCAAAATATTATCCTTTGAAATATATTACCAAAAAAGCAGCATTAGTCCTCTTCCTCTGTTACATTACACTACTGTAAGGTCCAAAAATAGCCAACATGAAGAATGAGGAAATTTTGCAGAGGGTTTAGTAACAACTCTAACAGGAAAAGGCATTCTTTTAAACTAAAAAAATAATTTCTGCTTATGAAACAGGAATTATATTAACATTGCATTGTGAAATAGACTCAAAGTTTGTAGAAGGGCTTTTATTTTTTTTAAGTCATTCCATTATTGAAAATTTTTTTGACACTTACTTTGTTTAAATAAGCCTTTCCTGATACCCTCTATCAACATGAAGTGTAAAAACTTCATAGCAAATTTACAACATCCATGATGCGACTTCACAACACTGTGGCTATTACCCTCAAAGCAGAGCCACAGTGCTGTATCCCTTCCAGGGAGAGTGCATATATATTACAGCTTCAATTGATCTAAATAGAGAAGGGCTTCTGGATACTGGCAGATGTGTTTCTGGACCTGTACTGTTTTTTCTTTTGTCACAGGCTGGATATCGGGCAGACCAAAACTTTTCTCTAACCCAATAAGGTAGCTCTCAAGTTGAACAAAAATCAGGCATTTTACTCTCAGAACCATCCAGATTTAGCAAAGGCACTAGTATTCTGTCTTAACAGTAGGTCAATATTATTCTACTCGATTTACTTTCATTGCTATAAGGGTCATAAAGATTGAAATGCTATCTGGAATTCAGCCTCAATTATCCTGCTGCTTTTATATATTAACAAGCTACCCAAATTAAACCTTTTGCATAAATGTATATTCTAGATGTTAAATATACAACATTTCCCGCAACTAAAAATGAAAGATATAAAAATAACCCCATGGTGTGTGTACACACACGCACACACATATATACACATTATATATATAAAAAATATGAAATTGACTTTCGCTAAGATAGAAAAATCTGTTTCTGAAATTAAATCACTATCTGCAAATTCGTGCAATTTGACTGTCTTAAAAGAATTTTGAAGAAGTTTAGCATAATCAGTTAGACTGAAAACATTATCCAAGGAGTCAGTTATCCTTGGTCAGGCTAGAGTTGGGCTAAACCCCAATTCCCCAGTCTTCTCCAGTAACCTGTCTCTCAAACTTGGCTAGGCTGGTCTGAATTGCTGATCAGTCTCACCAATGTATCAGGTCATCAACATAGTAGGCTCATCAGTTTATTAGGGAGAGCCATTATACAGCCTAATTCCATTCTAACAAGTAGCGACAGAAGAAATACCTTAATGATAGCATTCACGTGGTTTGCAGTAAGTCAGGTGCATCACTACATTAATATGTGAGCATTTAGGAGCATGTGTTTTGGCATCTTGGGTAACAGAGCATACCTCCTGCAACAAGGTGAAAAGAAGCTATCCACCATTATGAAGAGGCTACTACAACAACACAAAAGCGAGGTTCCTCCTTTGCTGCAAATATTAAAAGATACAAAAGGTAGAGAAAACAGGCCAACTGAGAACACAGGACTCCCACTAGGGGAGGGGTGATCCCTGAGGGGTGTACACGTTTCTCACTCTGTGCAACGGGACAGAGTACAGCTTGCTAACCACAGACTATTAATATTTAAACGGTCAGTCTCAACGACCTTGCTTCTCAGACACTCATGGAGGTCTTGGTCACATTTTGCTGAAGTATTAAGACCCAAATGTAGGATCTCCTGGAGAAATCTCTTTTCTTTCCCTTGATCTGGCAGACAGGAACCAGCTGAGAAGAGCAAAGATGCTGGGGAAGGTTCAATACCCCTGTCTTCAGGTTCCCTGCTGCCAGCAGAATCAAACAAAAGCAGAGCAGGAGGAGGAGATTTTCAGAATTTTGCCAAAGGGCGCATATTCTTTAACACTCTAATTTTTAAGTAATATCAGCTTAAATTAACATCACTAATTCCTCTTATAGAAAGCAAGAGCCTTTTTCAACTACCCAAGTATTTTTCAAATTTCCACTAGACTTCATGTTACTAGGACATATTTTTGGTTTAAATATGCAAATCTATTTGACACAGTGATCTCTAATTCTTTTGTACTTCTAAGGAACTCCAAGTAGGTCAAATCTTTTTTTTTTTTTTTTTTTTAATACCACCGGCAAATAAAAGTGTAGCTCTCCCTAGAACTACCTCTTTTTTTTTTTTTTTTTTTAAGGAATGTGAAAAAGGTTAAAGAAGACTCAGATGCAAAGACGCAGCAAAGGGATTGATATCAACAAGGATGTCACACATAGTCAAGCTTTTATGCACCTCATAATAAAACTATGTATTTTTACGTATCTATATAATGGTTCCTGATTATTCCTTGACTAGAAAGAATGTTTTATACAAGACTGATTTGACCTAAAACTAGACCTATATATTACAAATTCTGTAACAAGTATATGATTATGAGCAAAGAGATTCCATGCAATTAAGGGAAATGTTTCAGATTTCTTGTAAATGTACCAACTGTATTTCTATTGGTTTGCTGATCCCTCTTGAGGCAGAAGTATGAAAGTTCTTTTTCCTCTTAAGCTCAGAAAATTTCAGTGCAAGTAAGGACCTATCTTCTCTCTACAAGACTAACTCTACACACAAAAAGGTCATAATAAGCACTGATTTTGTAATAAAATCATGTGGAACAATGTTGTTTGTCTTGCCCAACAATAAAGCAATGAACAGAGTCCTCAGAACCACTGAGATCAAGGTTAGCTACTACCTGCTTTCATACTAGCATTTTCCAACAAGACGGCTATTCCATGTTAGCTATCCAACTGTAAAAACAAGCATGTTTCTTCCACTAAACTTGCACCACCTTAACTAAAGGCTAAACAGTATTTTTACTGTAAGGTTGCTTCTAACTGCTGGGCATTTATTTCTATTTGAGCTAGATAGTCATTGGTCGGACAAGCAAGCTCACACTGATACACTGGCTTACAGTCAGTATAAGTGCCTTCCTGGAGGCTTGCAATGGCAATTAAATCAGCTTCTAAATCAGTTTTAATTGACAAGCACACCTTGTTTGTAGAGCCAAAGCCAGTCAGTGAGAAGCAAAATACTTAAGTTGTAACCATTGCCACCTTACACATTAAGTGTACTAGACTGCCTGTCCTGGGGGCTAAGTTATCTATGAAAGCCTTACATACGTGCATGCATACACCAACAGAAAATTTTTAAGGACACTGAAGAGTCTTACATGCCTAAGCAATGTTCTCAACAATCAATCATAAAAACAAGTTTCTTTGCAAATTTAAGGCATCAGATAATCTGTTCATCAAACATTGCCTTATCTAAGTCATTCAGTTTCCAGGTGTTAATCTCCTCCAAAAATGTTTTAAGATTTACTTAAAAATTTTATAGGCCCCTAGTATTTATGGACTACCTTCACAAGCATAGCTACATTATGCTACACACTAGCAGTGGTGTTCGTGGATCTTTGCGAAGCAGGTTGTTCAAGTAGTAGAAGCGACCCTATCAGATCCATGGGAAAAGTAAGATGGATTAGATCTGGGGCAAAACCATGAGTAAAATGAGAACTGCCCACATTAACCAGTAAGGAACTTCAATATGAAATCTTCATTTTGAGATTCACAGCCCTGAAATTTTAGTGGCAGTAAATTCAGAAACTCCATTCTTAAACACAGCCAGAGACGACAGCAGTCAAACGCATGACCTTTTGCAGTCTCCTATTGACCAGAGCACCCCCTAGGGATTTGGGTAGGTAATGTTCGATCCACCTCTATTCGAGCAGGATCAAGTCTACATCTCCCCACACAGCATCCTAAACAGCAGGCTTGATTCATGCTCACTCTCACATCATCTATCCTTAGTTCCTTTTTTCTTTATACTGGCACAGTTTCTAGAAAGAGGCATAAGGAGTTGCCTTTTTGTCAAGGGAACAGTCTATAGCCTGAAGGATTGAACTGAACTCAGGCGTCCAGCTATGTGCTTTAACAACTGAGTTATGATCGCAAAGGCATGTTTTTGAGTGACAGCAGTTGGCAATCAGTGTGAAGCCAAACTGTGGATGTACATCGAGGAATATTCAGAGCGCACCAACAACATTCAGAGACAACTGGATCGGGATCCAGGGGAGACAAGACACCTAGCTCCCAGCCACGTACAGGTGCTGAGCTGTTCAGGACTGACAAGACCAAGATATTTCTGGGCATATGCTGAAGGGAACCCTTGAGGGGAGCTGGAAGATTTCAGCAACACACCAAAGGAGAGGAAGCATTTGTACGAAGAGGTGCAGGCCTGTGGATTGTACTCTTAGATGCTTTTGTGGGAACATAGGTGAAATTTAGATGCCTTTGTCCACTTGTAAATCTAGTGCCAAGTGCTTGTGAGCAGAGCAGAAGCCTGGTAAGCTGGTTCTTCATTGTGGGAATGAAACGCTTGATAAAATGCAATGGTTAGAAGTTGAAACTAGACAAACTGCCTAAAGTTAAGGTCCCTATTCAGAGATTCATAAACCATTTTGACTTTTCACCAGCTTGAAACATAAAATGCAGCTGAATCATCACCTGCTGAACAAAAGGTGCTGTGCACAGAGCATGCACATACTGTGCTAATACATAGGCCATGTGAATTTTAGCCGGTTTCTCAAGTCAGCTGTTTGCCACAGTCCACCCTGCAGATCAGATGTGGCCTGAGACCTCATCTGCTCTAGGTTAGACAGAGCTTTTGGAAAAGCAGGAAATAATTTGGGGAAGTTCTGTGGTCTGCATAATCTACAAGACATAATTAACATAGAAAATATGCAGAGGAAACTAAACCAGACACTTAGGGAAGTGTAATAGTCATCTAACTACTTCCAAAAAAAAAAAAAAGTATTTGACTGGAATATTTAATTTCAGTCAGTACCGAAATGACTGCAATTGACATTCCACTTCAATAAGCTTGACAACCAAGCATGCATAGTACTTCAACAAAAATTTCTAATAAAAACCATACACTAGTGAAATAAACTGTGTGTTTATGAAGTCAGTGATAAATCTAACTCATCTAACCACTTCAACACAAGCAGTTCATACGTAACTACATACCTGTGTAGATAGCATCAATACCATTTCTATCAGCATGACATGTGTCTCTTGTTTGAGAATCTACTGATCTACTAATCAAAATGGTATTTCAGACCATATAGTGATTATCTGCAGCTTGTCCATAAACTGAAAGCCATGAAGATTTAGGACTCTGCACTTTATCATAAGGTAAGAGCTGGTTAAAACAAATTATTTCTTTTTTTCTTTTACAATAATATATCTGTCTGATACACACTCAGAAATATACTGGCTTTGGACCTTCTGTACCTTCAAGTTGTTGCTCTGTGAAGGAACAATATCAAAATCATGGAAATAATTCACTACTCCTATTTATAAATATGTCAAAAGTCCTGGAAACATAAACTTTAAAAGAAATATACCCAGTCTTAAATTTGTTCTGGTATCTGTGTTTTGAACCAGCTAAGCTTTTTGTGACTACGAAGTCATTACCAAGTAACACACCTGGTCAATGTCAGCATTCCGAGGTAGGAAATACACAATATTGTTGGTGATCTTCTTGGAAAGCCTGAAAATTTCAAATGTAGAAACCAGTAAAGGAAAAGAACAAAAACAGAAAGCAGAGGGAGAAGTTGTTTTAAATTCATACATTTTGAAAGCACACCTCAAATTTAACGATTAAGCAAATAAGTTCTTTTAGTTAGTCTTCTCAGTGTGCAAGTCAGATAGTGTTCTGTAACGCAGGAATTAATATTGTCCAAACACAGAAACTCTTGTTTGACCATTATTGCCTCAGAAAACTAAAACTAAAAAAAAATAACTATACTATTACTCATGTTGCTAAAAAGAAGGTGATCAGGAGTAGTCAGCATGGCTTCACCAAGGGGAAATCATGCCTAACCAATCTGATAGCCTTCTAGGATGGAATGACTGGCTGGGTAGATGAGGGGAGAGCAGTGGATGTTGTCTACCTTGACTTCAGCAAGGCTTTTGACACTGTCTCCCATAACATCCTCATAGACAAGCTCAGGAAGTGTGGGTTAGATGAGTGGACAGGGAGGTGGATTGAGAACTGGCTGAATGGCAGAGCTCAGAGAGTTGTGATCAGTGGTGCAGAGTCTAGTTGGAGGCCTGTAGCTAGCGGTGTCCCCCAGGGGTCAGTACTGGGTCCAGTCTTGTTCAACTTCTTCATCAATGACCTGGATGAAGGCACAGAGTGCACCCTCAGCAAGTTTGCTGATGATACAAAACTGGGAGGAGTGGCTGATACACCAGAGGGCTGTGCTGCCATTCAGAGAGACTTGGACAGGCTGGAGAGGTGGGCAGAGAGGAACCTCATGAAGTTCAACAAAGGCAAGTGCAGGGTCCTGCACCTGGGGAGGAATAACCCCATGCACCAGTACAGGTTGGGGGTTGACCTGCTGCAGAGCAGCTCTGCGGAGAAGGACCTGGGAGTGCTGGTGGACACCAAGTTAAGCATGAGGCAGCAATGTGCCCTTGTGGCCAAGAAGGCCAATGGTATCCTGGGCTGCATCAGGAAGAGTGTTGCCAGCAGGTCGAGGGAGGTGATTCTCCCCCTCTACTCAGCCCTGGTGAGGCCACATCTGGAGTACTGCGTCCAGTTCTGGGCTCCCCAGTACAAGAGGGATGTGGCACTACTGGAGCAAGTCCAGCGAAGGGCCACAAAGATGATTAGGGGACTGGAGCATCTCTCTTATGAGGAAAGACTGAGAGAGCTGGGCCTGTTTAGCTTGGAGAAGAGAAGGCTGAGAGGAGATCTTATCAATGTGTACAAGTATGTGAAGGGAGGGTGTCGAGAGGATGGGACCAGACTCTTTTCAGTGGTGCCCAGCGACAGGACACGAGGCAACAGGCACAAACTGAAACACAGATACTTCCATCTTAACATGAGGAAAAACTTTTTCACTGTGAGGGTGACAGAGCACTGGAACAGGTTGCCCAGAGAGGTGGTGGAGTCTCCTTCTCTGGAGATATTCAAAACGCGCCTGGATGCAATCCTGTGCAATGTGCTCTAGGTGACCCTGCTTGGGCAGGGGGGTTGGACTAGATGATCTCCAGAGGTCCCTTCCAACCTCAGTGATTCTGTGATTCTGTGATTTCTTTACACATTGGAAACATGGCTACATTTTAGCCAAAAAGGAAATAACTAAGGTCATTCTGGAAAAAACAGCACTTCATATTTGAAAATAGCATACTAACAACTTCTCAACTGAATGAGAGTTCACCACCACTGTAAATAAATTAGTAATGAATTTTATGCATTAAGTGAAAGGGTTAATATTTTGCTTTCATTTTTCTGTGCTTTCCCAAGTCACAGGCAGGTGTTGTAATTTAAATAGTCTGAAGAAACTATTTTAAACAAAATGTGCCTTTCACAAATCAAGTAAAAATGGAATTAATGACAAATTCATAGCTCATGTAACTATTTTTTGCCTATATATACACCATGTGTCTACATGATGTCAATACTTTTTCATAAAATAACATGGAGTTAAAAACATCACATGCATGAATATTTTAAGTTAAAAAAAACTATTAAAAGTCTTTAAGAGTTTTTTCCCCATTTATGAGCAACTATGATATAGTTTTTAAAGCTAAAAATTACCTAAATTAAAAATTTTTGATTATAATCAACTTCATATAGCTGAGGTCTTGCGGGGGAGAGAGGTTAAACAAATGGGGCATAGCTGCAACTTCAATTGCAGTCAATATCATTCCAAGTCAGCCAGCTGGACATAACAAAGCCAGTGTCAAGACAGGAAGGAGTGACAGAGAGAAAACCCTTCATAAATGACTGAGAATCATGACTATGAAGACATACAAATCAAAGGATATCCATCAGGGCAAATCATAGTTTGAATATCGAAGATTTCAGCAGTGGCATAGTCAGGCCCTCCCCACGGAGGACTGAGAAACACAACATCTGCTTTTATATCAGAAGCCAGCACCATGAAGTCTCCACATATGAATTCTATCTGATCTGCCACACCATACACTTCTGCATTGTTACGTGCGAGACTGAGTTTCTCAGGATCAATATCAATAGCGATCACTGCAAGTGAAAGTGAGAGGAAACACAAAAGTAAGGCGAATTGTGAAGCACAAACTACCTGATTGTCAGATGGATGCTACGCAATTGCCAGAACAAATCTTCAGAACAAAGATGTTCTTGTGTAGCCACCAGATACAGATCACACTGATAATTTGCTTCTGTGTTTGTAGTTTCAACTTTCACAAATCTGTTTTGTCACACAGCAATAGGGATTATTCCAGTTTTGTAACTAACAGAAATCAAGCTACATTTCCTCAGAGGGGAACAAGTTGCCCCCCTGACTCTGCAGAAGCAGAGGTTCCACAAACACTACAAAACCATTGCACTTGCAAAACAGCAAGGGGAATAATAGAGCCAAGACTGGGGAGACACAGCTGCTATTGTAAAGCCGGAAAGCAAATTTTTTTCCCTGACATGCTATATTACAGTTTCGGGTGTCATATATCGACTACCATGACAATCCCCCATCTCAGCTAAAGCAGTGGACAGGTAAGGTTGCGTGTCTAAGAGAGGAAGTTCTCCTCTCTTTGATCTTGGCAGAAGCAAAACAATTTAAACTGTTGTCTGGAAACTTACTCTTCCCATTTGTTAAAAGTAAATATTCATCTTGTGGCCTATCACACTGTACTGTAAACTAAGCTAAGAAAATACCCAATACAGCACAAGAGATGTGATACAAGGGCAGCACATCATCACAGAAATATAATCTTGGCCAGCAAATACAAAAAGAGACATGCCATTTAGAAAATATTTATAGAATAGATCACAGCCTACCAAATTTAACACACTACAAAATATCATCTGTCTTGCTTAGAAATTACTCAGAAGTGTAAAATGAACTGGTATTTTACCAGAGTGTTTGATGAGCAAAGGAATATCAGGCAGTCAATGCTACAACGTCATGATTCACTGCAGTTCCATTACTGGCAATGGGAACTTAAACTAGGATTAAGTCATCATCTGTATTTGGTTCTGCTGCATCTGCACATTATTCCATTAAGCTATTTTAAGTACTATTCACATGTAATATGTTTTTGAGTATATACATTTAGCATAACTACTGAGAAAATAAGAAACTTTGTGGTGTCACTGCAAGACTGCATTGCTAACAGAACTCAACCTTTACCAGCAATCTTTGGAGCATCCCACAGAGTAGTTACTAAGCCATGTAAAAATAACTCTGACCAGTACAACATATATTTAACCTTACTTAAAACACAAAAGCAGTTTTATAGGTCCATTTTAAAATCATAAAGATCATGTTATGATTCTGATGAAGCAAAAAGGCTTTTGTTGCTTCAGAAGCACTGAAAAAAGGAAAATCAGTGAACAAAATCCATATCCAAATTTTGGGGGAAAAAAGGAAGGGAAAAAAGTGCTGTATACAACACCTACTTACCTCTTTTTGAGGTCAAAGCAAACTGAATAGCATTTCCTCCAACTCCACAAAATGCATCCACTATTATGTCACAGCTGAATGACTGACTGACACGCACTGCAATGTGCTCAGCTATTTTCTCAGGAGTGACAGAAAACCAACCCTCTGCAAAGGAAATGGAAGAAGTGTGTGTTTGCAACTTATTTCAAGGTCACCTACATTAAAACTCCAAGCCCTTCCTCCCTCCCTCCTTCCAGCCCCCCACCCCC
Organism: Apteryx mantelli; assembly: GCF_036417845.1. Taxonomy (NCBI): domain Eukaryota; kingdom Metazoa; phylum Chordata; class Aves; order Apterygiformes; family Apterygidae; genus Apteryx; species Apteryx mantelli. The sequence goes on along the minus strand of NC_089979.1, from coordinate 35,499,974 downwards.
AAAAAAAACCCCACCACACAGCTGAAGATTGAACATTAATCCCAACAATTTTTGCTTAACACATTTGACCAGGAAACTACAGGCTTTCAAGATGCTCAGCTTTGTTCAATAGAGCAATTTGCCAAGCATACAAAGTCTGAAGTGAACAGATATGCCAGAATTTCAGTGAATGCTTTGTTGAACTATGCGCTGAGGATTCTGGCTTATCAAGGACAAGTCCTCTAAGGCAGCTCTGAAGAACTTCACATATCAGTCACAATTCCACTCTGTAACAAATAAAACCAGAAATATATTGTCCCACACCTGACACCAGCAATGTCTGGTCCACCAGATAATCTACATGTTTATATGGGAGTGTCTGGTCCACCAAATAATCTACAGGTTTATATGGGAGAGTATTGGAAATGAAAGGTTTAAAACAACAACAACAACGAGCCCCCCCCCCCCCAAAAAAGTAGCAATCATAATTGCTCATTTACCTATGAATTGATGATTTGGAAATGATTTCCATGTAAAGATAGAAAAGAATAAGCTTGAAAATGACTGCTGAAAGACTTTGCATGCTAATAGGGCAAAATTAGACTCATCAGGATATTTCAAATTTTCACAAAATTAATTTTGTAAAATATAGCCATAGAAAATGTCATTGAGTTTCTGAAAAAGTCCTGACCAGGCATAATTTGGGAACACCATGATCTATAGCAAACATCAGGACTAATATAAACAGGGGTGTCCCATTCCAAAAGAGCAACTTAAGTCTGAGAGTTCTGTTCATCTCCTTGCTGGGTCATGGAATTTATTCAGAGGTGCAAAAAGACACTCAGTAATGCTCCTCTTACAAGAAAATGAGTAATAAATTGTAAGAAAGGCCACAGGTTTGGATACATCTTATACTACCAGTCTGCACACTTTGTACTAGACACACCTCTATCTAGTTTAATTCCCTCATCAAACCGTGAGAACAGTCTGTAACGTTGTGCCCAGTACTTGGCCAACTCAGGATCAGCAGCAATCTCAGCAGGTACATTTCCTGGTACAGTTCTGTTCCTCCTCCTCCTTTTTTTCCGGTTCTTCTCTGCAGTCTTTGTTTCACCTACAACTGGAAGACACTGCAAAAGTTAACAATTACTGTTCTCATAGGCTAGGAATGTAATCGGTAGGTAGAAAGGTGTTAAGATACAAAATGCTGAAGTTTAACACCACTGCTAAAATTCCTTTATTACTGTTTACCAGATTATACAGGTCAGTGGTTTAAATATTAAAAAAAAAAAAAAAATGAAAAAAAAAGAGTTCCTATATAACAAGGGGAAAGATTTATCTGTCACAGTCCTATACATAATAAGACTTCACCCCTTATTTAACATTCTCCACGTTAGGCATCTTTTTCAACTGATAGCAATAAATGCTACACAATGAACAAACAACTGGATCACAGACCAATTTAATGTCCATACACATACAAGGAATAACAACCAAGCTGGACAAAAGAGTTTTACTCTAGAAATTCATAGAATTGAACTAAGTGTGGGAAGGATAAAACTATATGCAGAAACCTGAAAAATGTTAAATAAAAAGGTTCATACTATAGAGGATTTTTCGCCTAGAAAACAATTTTAATACCACACGGTCCCTAAAGCTCAGCAACAAGCAAAACCCAGCAGTCCATGCATTTATCTGAAATTAATTACCCTTAAAGGGGAAAAAAGAAGGGCATAAACTGGAGACCTGTTATGTTATGCATATGACCAACAACGGCTGTTTATCTACAAAGAACTACTATTAAAATTAAAGACAAGACCCGGGACTTTTGGTGCTTCAGGAACAAGTCAGTTCCACCACTACAGTTCTAAGCCAGCCTCACTACACAGAACTTGGACTAAAGAAGTCTCTTTGAATAAACAGAATAAATAAATACCACATAAAGCTCCTTTCCCAAATTACTACACTAATTCCATTGCCAATGGATTTCCAGTCTGTAAGAAACAGATGTACCTTGGCTCACATCTTCTGTTTCTACCCGAAGATAATCTGGAATATCCAGACAGACTAACTCTCTTCCAGAATCACATTCCTGCCTTCCCACACCCTGAGAATCACAGCAATTTGCTGTTGCTTCTTCTGTTTTCTCTTCATGGTTATTCTTTCCAAGTTCACAAGTAACCACACTGGAAGACTGCGACTTATGGTTTTCAGCATTCAATTTCACATTTTGTGCAGTAACACTTTCCTGATCCTCCGAGTCGCTGCTTGTAGAAGATCCCTCTACTTTATCCTGAGGAATGGATTTCTGGGATGCAACTTCCTCCACAGGTTTATTAACCTGCTTTAAGAACTCCTCTACCTGGAATTGTCAAATATCACAGACGATTAGACTGTGCTGTTAACCAGGTACAAAAATATAGTTTAAAAGCATTATACTTTAAAAGCATCCTATCATGGATATGATCTATATCACATGTATTTTGAAAAGAGTAAAATATTCACAGAGAAAATATTGAGAAGCGTACGCAAGTCCTTAACTACTCCCTTTGCTCAATATTTTGAAACAACTAGTCTTTAGAAACTAGATACCAGGTACATGCAAAAGACAAACTCCATGAAATCAACTGATAAATGCAGTAAATCATTCACAAAAACATATGAAATAAATATAAACAAACTTGCCAACACAAGTGACCAAGATTACTGCCTTTTAATTAACTATCTTTTCTCTGATCTGCATTCAAAAAAATTGTACTCTGCCTCGCAGGTTCAGATAAACAGGTAAAATTAACTTCATACATTATAGTTCCCTTGTCTCCAAAATGCACCAAACAATTCATGTATTAAAGCATTTTACTGCACAGTAGAAAACTCACCGTTAGAGCTTAATCGATGAGATGTTGGTTCAAACTCTTCAAAAATATATGCGGATGCTCACTTTTAACATTACTATTACTATGTGGTGCTAGGCCTACGGCAGCAGGAAGAGTTCCTTACCAGAAAGTCTGAGGAAACATGTAATTTTTTTTCCAAAAAATCACAAAGTTCTCCAAGAACTATGCTGGCTTCGGATGCACAATGGCAATGGTCAAGCTTTTGATCAAAAACTGTAGCAATGGCATTTGAATTCAGTACAATATATGTTGCCAGCACTAGAAAACAGTGTTTTCTAATCAGGTATTAGTGAATGCCAGGCATCCCAGAAAAATGAGAGGTAACGTTTAAAAACTGAGGTAATAGATTTTAGAGAGATTTGACTAAGAAAAACGTAAAATGACAAATTTTTCTCCTCATGTTACTAATCTCTTAAGAAAAAATTCAGGGAAGCAATACAGGTGAAACTAGGTGCAGGTACTAACAAAAAAATTGATGTCACTAAACAGTGTAACAGAGTAGAAAGAATCAGGACTAAGTAACAATTGCTAAAAGTCTACAGAATGAAAAACCCCGTTTCTGACATTCTGTCAAATGACTGATTTGGATAATCAACACATGAAGAAGTCCTGTACTGTTCCTTTTCCATAAAAGGAGGAACCCTCCTCCCCCCCCCCCCCAAAAAAAAAATTAGTAAGAATATGGAATTGCATAGAATACACTAACACATACTTATACAAACATTTTTCTCTCACTATTGAAATTCTAGCACTAACAAGTGCACTCAGATGCAATTTTAAACCAAAGATAGTTTTACTGACTACAGAAACCTCTAAAAGAATGATAAACCCAGATATTAGGAATGACTTTCACATAGCTTCACCATTAAGCTCACATTCTTCTTGACAGATTGCCAAGAGTCCTGCAATGCCTTTCAACATCCATCCTAACCTAACTACTCTTCACTAAGGAAGAAATCAAAAGATGCAAGAATGAAGAGTACCAAACTGATGCTTAAAAATGTCAACTGCTCTGTGCAATTTTTTTTTTAATTTTCATAATTCAACAACAGCTAAGGAAAATGATAAATCTGTGAATTACAGCAAGACTAACAATTAAACCTACCTTCTTCAAAGTTTTATTTTTTTGAAAAGATGTTGTTTCAGGTTCTTCTGGAAAGAAGATGTGTGTGTTTTCGCTCTTTCTTGGTTTACGCATGTCCAAGAATCTGGACTTGAGTTTTGCATTTTTCTCCAGGTACTGCACACTTCGGTGGGTGAAATCTGGAATTCCACCGTACCTGAAATAAAAAAGGAAGGACTGAGCTTCACCTTAGTTGGCCAATTTCCAATCTGGAAGCTTTAACATGAATGCACATGTCTGGAAAAGGTGATTTAGGCTAAATTATCTCTTTAAAAGGCATTTATCCCCTCTAAAGATTCTTTTTAAATAAATACAACCTGCAGTAGCTGCAGAACAGACATACCTTCAAGAGCACTGTATTTTTATTTATTATTATTGAAACATATATACATACTAAACAATTTATGTTGGCAATGTCTTGCAGAAGCCCTAGAGCTAAGCTGCAGTCCACCCTGTACTCTTGTTGCTTCTGCAGCATTGACCACGATATCTATAGGTCATTCCACTGAAAATGAAATTTCACTAATCCATACACTGGCAACATTTTATTAATGTGGAAGTTACCTCATTCTAACATGAAATGACTATAAGTTATGGTCTAAGTTCACAAGACTCCAAACTGAGGTCATTAACAGTTAGAGCCTTTAAGCATCTCTGATTTAAGTAGCTGACCCACCATTCCACTGTTATTTACACAACTGCCTTAAGAGATACTTCCTAGTCCTATTTAATTTATAAAATTGTACTTCTGTTTCAAAGCACTTTTCTTGTTCTTTAATTCACCTCCATAACTTTGCACCTCTCTCTCCCTCCTCCCCCCCCTTGTTAAAGGCTTGCAGTTTTATTAGGAGCAAAGACTAATTTTGAGAAAAATCTTCAAACAGTTTAACAAAATTGGAGTGGAGACAAATGGCCTATTTGAATAATATCAACAGCACTGTTTTGCCGTGAAGAAACGCTGAATTTCTCATAGCAATTACTTTTGTCCTGTGCCACACTTGAAACCCAAAATAGAACAGGTTTCCTTGGGATCTTCCACTGGGTTCTCATCCACGTCCAGCTCATGACTAGGAAAAAAATGCAGATGAAGAAAAGTTACTGTTCATTAAAATGCACTTATTTTAAAGCTATGCCACTAAGGAACTTACCTATAGAGAACATTTATATGCTCACTTCAGTGAGTTCTCCCACATACTGCTGAAACCACCAGTCTGTTCATGTAGATGAACACATACCTTTTTAACCCCATTCTAGGAACATACATTCGTCCACAGGAGTTATAATATTCCAACTATTCTGAATCACTTCTCAAAGCATTTAACATTAAGCCCTACTCAGAATTGAGGAAGGTAAGTTCACCCTATTTCCGAATTACCTTCATCAACTATTATCCCCCTGTTAGCTATAATATTATCTACCTAATCTATCTAATATTATCTGTCTAATCTAATATTATTAATCCTATGGCGACAGCTTGTCTGCAGAACAATCAAGCCTCATCATTACCAGATAACAACTCCATCCATGCCTACAACTTTGAGATTGTGAATAAGAGAGGAAAGAAAAAGAGCCGTTCCTCCATCTTTGAAATTATAAATTTATTAGAGAAGAAAGAAAATGATTGAGGCAAGGTAGAGATTACCTATTTTATGATTTCCAGAGCACTGAGCACATTACTGGCAACATGTAATTCAGTTAAACGGTACACATTATTTAATATTGTTCTCATACCTTCTACGCTAATTACACCTAAAACAAACAAGCTATTCCATTGAATTTAATAATCTTGTCTCCTTCAGTGGTACAAGAACAGTAATGTTATGTTGCACAGAACTCAGCATCAAGGCCATACATTCTTTTCTAACGCAAAGGAAGATAAGAAATATCCATTGCTTGTTGTCAGGTAAAGTGGTATGCAGTGATGGAAAGCCAGACGGTTTTGTACCGAAGTGATACTTGACAATCCCAATAGAAGGAGCAGCAGTTATTAAATCAGAAGGCTTCTGGGCCTTCCTGCATTTGAGAAAAAAGGTGGTCTGAAGTTCATGACTTGCCTTCTCTTGAGTTTGGCATGTCTGTTTTCAGGAGGCTCTTCTTCATCTTCATTCTTGTCATCAAGCAGCAACTGTTCTTTGTCATTTGACTTTGATTGATATGAGCCCTGTGAACCTAAAAAGGTAGATAAGATCAATTTCCTTTTGCCTAATACATTCCTTATCTTCCAGTCCCAAAAGTATATTTGGAGATTTTTCAAACAGTATATTGACTGACTTCCTAAATCTGATAAATATGATACTGGTGCCAAACCACACAAATCTTTATCTATCTCTGTTTAGAGAGACAACATACCAATACAAGCTTCCAGTATTAGTTATGCTGTAGAAGTCTTAGCAATCCTAAGCAGGGCCAACTTTCAAATACCTCAGCTCTCCAAGAAGAATAAAATGCCTGCAAAGTACAAATTACAAATAGCTTCTTTTCTCCTCTTAAATTTTGTTTCCAGTTAACTAGCTCTTGAAGATATTCACATATGTCTAATACAAGAGGATTCCAATGCCTTACCTCATTTCTTGTTGGAAAGGAGATTTTCCTTCCATCTCTCCCACTCTAACTCTACTGTAAGATCAAGATGGGAGCATGACTGCTCCTTCCTTCCATGGACAGTCACTAGCAATGCACTCAAAGGTTTCTCCATCAAACTAACATCAAGTTGCTGACACTTAACTCACATACTCCATTACTCCCCTTCAGCAGAAGAAACCGCACAACGGTTGGGAAAGATGTTACACTACTGCTTACAGGGAACACTGACAGGTCAAACTGGCAGTCAGACTGTGGCACTTTCATTTGTTAGCACTAGCTATGAACAAATGAGGCTGGAGTTATAAAGACGACTGCAGTTGGTTGGCTAATTGATGACTTAATGTTGGAATAGACCTCTGAAAGTCATCTGGTCCACAGTACATTGTACAACAAAACAAACAAAAGAGTTTATTTACAAGTATAGTATTTTCAGACAAAAGGCAAAAAGAAACAGAACAGCAGAACTACATTTTTTTGTAAATATTTCTCAAAAAGCTGATCTTAAATAGGTCAGATTCACTAGAACGTCAACCTGAGTTTCACTCATTTATTTTAGACTACCAGAGAGAAAACAACATATCAGTAAAGATACAACTGCAATGCTAATACTAAGAGAAAAAAAAAAGGCACTACCACTGTTCTCTCGCTACTTTCTTTAGCACATTTGGAAGATTTATGACAAATATGCTTTGTTAAAAATCAATTCTGGCTGAAGTGATACGTTCAATATACCGGTTTGACAGGAGAGAGAATCAGAGGGAAGAAAAAGGAATTAAATATTCAATGATCCTACAAAAACACTCCATCCACATTTTTAAATGACATAGTAAAGACACCATCTTGTTTTTTATATGCATCCTTCTAAAGAAATACCAAGAGAATCAATTTTAACTGATTTTGTATTACCTGACTGGTTAATACTTTTATTTTCATTAGAGGCACTCCTTTTCCTGGTTCCTCCATCACATGGCTCCTTTTGGCTTGAAACAGAAGGACACTGGCTTTCACTGTCAGACGAACTATGCTTTTGAGGATCATCACAGGTAACTGTTAGAACTGCTCTGCTCTGCTCCACTTCCTCCAAATTCAGATTTATGTTACAGATCCCAGAGATTATTTCACTGTGGGGCTCAGCACTTGAAGTAGGTGTTTCCTCACTTCTGATGTTAGAGGGAGACAACTCCGAGTTCAGGACTTGATTATATTCAGCATCTGGGCTGACAAAGTCCATTTTTGCTGAAGGACCGGTTTCCTGGGTAAGCCCATTAACTTTCACACTGTCGTTACGTGAGCTGTCAGTAGTCCATCCTTGACTTGTCCAGTACTGAAACTGTTCCCAGTAATACCAGTACAGTTCCCTATAATGCTGCTCCCACTCTTCCTTGGTGTCAGGACTATTCCAAGGCTCAGAGGTTGTTGTGGCCTCAGACAACCTGACCTCTTCATGCTTTTCCAGCCAACTTTGCCAAAGAAGGCCCTCTCCATACTCACTCCAGTACCTCTCCCATTTTTCTTTAAGCTCATTGAGGAAGGCCTCATTAATAAGACTTTCTGAACTTTTACAGTTCCCTTCATTCATAACCTGAATTTTATTCCTGTCTTCACTTTGCTCTGTAGCTAGGGCTGGCTCATCAGAAATGGATTGGTTATGACCAACACAAGCTTTTTCATGAGATTCCTGCCCCATATTATACTGATGTTTTTGCTGTAACTCTTTCTTCTTTTTCTTCTTCTTTTTCATGATCTTTGTGTTATTTCTCTTTCTGTAATTGTCTATTGCCTAAAATATAATGAGAAAAGAACATATTCAGAAGCCTAGAACATATATGCAGTCTTCCCTTGTGCTCCTTCCAAGTACAGGCATACCTCGGAGATACTGTGGGTTCGGTTCCAGACCACCACCATAAAGCAAATATTGCAATAAAGCGAGTCACAAGAATTTTTTGGTTTCCTAGTGCATATAAAAGTTATGTTTACACTCTACTGTAGTCTATTAAGTGTGCAATAGCATTATGTCTAAAATAACAATGTACAAAATGTGACACAGAGACACAAAGTGAGCACATGCTGTCGGAAAAATAGCGCCGATAGACTTGCTCGACGCAGGGTTGCCACAAACCTTCAATTTGTAAAAAAAAAAGCAGTATCTGCAAAGTGCAATAAAGTGAAGTGCAAAAAAAAATAAATAAAAGCACAATAAATATGTCTGTACATTTCTGCTTCTGCTGTAACCCTCCGTCTTGCTATAACCCCACTGTAAGCTTTCTGCCTTCAAAAGGTTCAGCTGTCAGTGTTTCAAGGATCCTGAGCCCAACTCTGATATGGCCCAGCTGCATAACCTTGGCTCACACTTCTGAAAAAGTTGTGAGAAAGAGCTGTGAGAAAGTCTGTAGAAAGACAAAAAAGGCATAATTACAGGCTGTGGGATTGTTGAGATGGAAGACGTTAGTAGCTCAAGGATTCAAGAGGAAGAACACCAACATGGAACAGTATAAAATCCTAAAGGGAAGCTAGTCAGGAATTGTTGGATTGCTGGGTCGAGGTCAGCAGTAAAACAGTAATTCAGCAACATCAAGGACCTGTTCCAGGGGGCTGTGCAGGCTGACCCTTACCACCCACCATCTGATACCTGTCTGACCAGTAAACACTGTTCACATGCCTTATTAGGGTGTACTTACCTTCTGTGTGCTTTTAAAAAAAATGCTTTATACTTTTAAGTTCCGTAAATCCTGCTTGCAGAGTCTCTTCATGCACGGCTAAAGATACCTGAAGACACTGACTCAAAAGGAGGGTGTAATATTCCTCTCATTCTACACTTATCTCTGAGATGGCTAACAGAAACACACGGAAACAGTTTGCCTTTAGAATTCCAAATGCCCTACAGGATGTTTTGGAAGGGAAGTAGAAAGGCAGAAACAGACTCCTATCCAAAAAAGGGAGCCATTTCATTTGTGCAATGAATACATTTCACTTGTTATAACAAACCCTGACTGCTACAGTTATCTAGTGCAACAGAAGGCAAGAACCTATTACTGAGAGAAAACAGTAAGGTAGCTTGTTGGTTCCATTAAATACTGCTACAGTTGCTTCAGTTTGCTACATGTGCTTACATACATAAACAAGATAGAATGACAGAACCATTTTTTTTCTTCAATGTTTTTATCAGGCAAAACTGCCAAATTTTGCCTAAACTGCCAAATTAAATTCAGCAGATCAAAGAGAAAAAGCCCAAAACAATCACATGGGCAAAAGACTGTGCAAGTGTACAAGACATTACTCCAAAGTCTAATCTGTTGCAATCCCTAGTTTTGTTGCACCGACAAAGGCACAAGGCGGACAATAAAGAAGGTTGTTTCAGAGAACTGGCACTAATCTTTCATTCACATTCCTCATAATATCATGAGAATACAGACTGCGCAAAGCACAGTGCTTAACAATAGTCTAACAAAAACATATTATTTTCCCATTCAAGTTCTTTGCAGTATTACTATATAGCAACACAAATTACATATATACTTTGGGTTTGAATTCAGATTCCTGTAATGTCTGTTTACACGCCAATGTTTTAAATAACATCCAAGTTTGTCCTATTCATTTACAAAATTCATCAGGTGACAATCCCAGAGTACTCTGCCCAGAAGTACCTTTTCACCTCTAGGGAGCTCTACACTGTATAAAGTGAACAATGTGGTATACCTTTTTTCATGCAAGTACAACCTTAGTCTTCCTCTACAGTTGAGCTGCTCCCTACAGAAAGCAGAGTATCCAAGTCTAATTGCTGTCCTCTGGAAAAGCCTGGCTCTCTCCATCAGCTATAGGGGGAAAATTAGCTTTATATTTTTATCTAAAGATGACTAGAGCAGACAGTGTGAACACCCACGCTTAGTTTGGAGTACACCAGTTGTCCTGAGACAAACATCACTATGGCTGTTTTAAGCTAGCTCTCTCTAGTAGCAAAAGCTATACAGACACGGAAGCATAAAGCATAGCCAATATTGAGTTAAACTGAAAGATAAATTTTACAGGCTACACAGATCACAGTGCTGCTATGACTATACTGCTAGAAGTACTTGAGCTAGGCAACTTAAAGCCAGCTTGGCTACCTTTCCACAAACTGCTGTCTCAACAATAATTGAAGAGGAGACGTGCCCTTGCTTTTGTAGTTTGAAAACACAAAGCAAATAGAACAAAGTTTTACCACAAAGTCCCTGTGAGCTGACTGTCCACCGAACTGAAGAGGCAATCCCATACTCTTCATAAGCTCAGCCTCCGAGTCTAGTTCAACTTCTTCCTCATCCAAAGCATGATTAGTGTCCACCTTTAATGCCACTTTGGGACAATAGTTTTCTTCCTCAGATGCTCCTATGAACAATTATATCAAATAAACATAATCTGGCTTTGATACCATAATGCATCAGTCTGGCTACAAAAATTAACAGAATTGCCCCTTAAGTTTCCTTTCCCATTTCAAAGTTTCTTATAGATATTTGAAACTTATTAATAGATTATAGTATCTTTCATGTCTTGGTTTAGCTCATCAAAGCAGCAATATTAATACAAATGCAAATTTTTATATATTAGCTTTTGAAGAAATTTAACCCAATATTAGCACTGGCATGAATTCTGAACTTTTCAATTTTGTCATTATTTCAACTTGATTGGTTTCTCTTTTTCAGGAGCATGGTACATTCAGTATCCTAAAAAAGAAAGGCTAAATTTTCAAATGAGACCTCAATTTCTGCATGCCTTTGCCCTCAGGATGATATGCATACACACACACATTCTTATGAAAAAGAGCAAGTAAATGTAAGTAGAGAACAAGAGCGCATAACTGTCAGATGAAACCAAAAGCTAATTTCAACAGCCAAAAATATTAATTTCAAATACTTGCAAAGCAAACTACAAAACTGCCCAATAAACAACAGAAAATTTAATATAATAAAAAAATTCTTTGTAGGACTTTTTTTTGGCATATATCAAATCAACATTAAAATATGAGAGACTGCCACTTTTCTTACAAATCTTTTAAAACTAGGCTAACAAAGGTGACAGTTTTACAAAAATATAATGTTTCAAGTACAGAACCTAATTCATTGAGAAATACGTAATCATCAATTGAGTTACTACTTGCACTTCTGTCTCGTAAGTAACATCATATAAACATAAAATGATAAATACCACTGACAAAGTAGGTATGTATTTTGATGAAATTTATGGAATACAGACTTGATAAGGCTTGATAAAACTTGAAAAATTTAAGGGTTTTTTTTGTCAGGATATATATACTGCCAAATTACCACATAGCACAAGGTTTCTCTTTTAAGTGATTACTTTCACCAGAATTCAGCCATATATCTACAAAAACATGGTTTAGATTCTGCTTCTTCACTCCATTCATGTTTCCTCCATCTAAGCAGCACTACTCTTTCTCAGCCTCTATAGGCATTCCCTTCTGTTGAGACTTCCTCCTTTGAAATCAAGCTATTATATGATGGTGGAGCTGACAAGATAGTAAAGAAAAAAAGAGATAACAAAGGAACTATGTTCAGATAGGCATATGTGGGGAATTCTGCAGATGGAGCAAGGGAACGGAGTTGAATTTGCCAGAGCATGCAACATTATCATTCCAGAAATACAAGCATGCTGAGCAAGAAACTAACTCCTGTGGTCCTCCTCATATGCTCCCTTGTGTACATGCGAATCTGAGTTTCCCTATCAGGGCCATTGCTTTTCCTCTGCCTTTGGGACCAACTCTGCTGCTCAGCAGATTAATCAACAATAGCCAACATCCTAAAAGCTGGGGTAGAGGCTGCAGGATGGTAGTGCCCTAGACAACCATCTAGGATCCACAGACCCTCCCTTATATAATTTATTTTTGAGTTAGGGAAGTAGAAGTGATTACTTGAGAGCAGGTCAGGCACTTGTGAGCTAATCTGCTTTCTGCAGATTGGAGGTTTTGTGAGCTGATAAGTCTGTGTGGACAGGAATAAGCATCGCATTCAGTTGGACACAACCTTCCACGTCAAGATTCTAGTAACTTGAAAATTATGTAAGAGCTAAATTATGATTCGCATTTGCCCCCATAATGAAAGCAGTGAAAACAAGCCAAAAATAAGCACAAAAAATATGGGTTGGCACCTACTGCACCTTAAATAAGCAAACATAACTCACTTTAAGCATGACTGCACAACCTATCACAGTACATTTTATTACCTTACCTGTACTATCATTGTCTTCTTTGACATAGAAACCCTTTAATCCCAGCTTATATAATTTTCGATCCCTATAAAAATGAAGAGACATTGAAGCAGGTAACCATCAATAAATACACAAAGCAGAGAAAAAAAAATGGGAAAGGTAACACTTTAAAGACTGATGAACCATGTAAAAAGCCTACATAAGGGATGTTCAGAAAATGCTTTTGCTATGCAGGGTACCTGGGAGTTAGGTCCAGACTCGTGAAGGATTCCACTTAAGTCGAATTTAATGTCTTCAGTCCAAAATTGCAAATTTCTCAACTGTCACTCAAACTCTGAAGGCAACTCATCTCTGTGGATGCCTCAGTTAAACACTGACTGTGTTTAAGATCCAAAGCTCTGCTAATGGCCATTCCCATGGCCATACAGGATTCATGCACGTGCCCCATTAGGGTCCCCAAAATGATGGAATTCTTCTATCTTTGCCAGTCCAAGCCCATAAGTAATGACCTCTCGAAGCTCAATTAAGACTGGCTCTGCACAAACTGTGTCCACAGTTTCTACGTAGTTACCCAGTGAACAGCAACATCGGGACTCCAGTCCCCAGCTATGAAAGGAGCGCTGGGTTCCAGCGCTTTCTCCAAAGATCACACACTCATCAGAGATCCCCTTGAGCAGCATTGCCCTCCCTGTAGCTGAGAAACTTGTTCTTTCTTTCTGGCTCTGGGAGGCTTGAACTATTTTACCTGCAGCACATTCACTCTCAGGAACTGTTCGTAGCCTGTAGCCACTTCTGGGAACGGAAAATCCATTTGGAAACCCTAATGTAAAAGGTGAAACTACAGACTGAACACAGTAACTGCAAAGCTGCTGCTTAAACACACGGAAAAACACCACAATGCTTCCATTTGCCAGGGAGGAAACAGACTTTGCCGGACACTACTTCTGCGAGGTCCTCGCTGAAGGACCTGAGCGGAGAGCGACCCATCAGCTAAGACCACGAACACGATTTCGAGGCCTCTCGCGGCGCGGGCGCGCACAGCAGCGCGCCCCGGCCCGGCCCGGCCCGCCAGGCCTGCCGAGGAGGAGCTCGGCACGGGCGAGGCCTCGGGGCTGCTTCTTTTTTTGCCTCCAGCTCGTACTTTTAGCGAACAAAACACGGCTCTTTTCGGCATTTTGTCCGCAGCCGCCCCGACCACGGCAGCGCTAACTGCCCCCCCCGCCCGGGCCTGCCCGCCCCCGCGGCCCCGGGGCCCCGCCGCGCCGACGCCGCTACTCACTCGACGAAGGCGCGGGAGCAGAGGCAGAGGATGCCGCGGGCCGCCCCCGCCCGCAGCAGCAGCGCCGCCACGCGCCGCCCCCGCGCCTCCGGCGCCATCGCCGCGCCGGGCAGCGCCCTCCCGCCCCGCCTTCCGCCGGAAGTGCGCCGCCAAACGGCGCCGGCCGGGCCGGGCCGGGCCGGGCCCCGCCTCCCGGCCCCGCCTCCCGGCCCCGCCTCCCGGCCCCGCCTCCCCCCTCCGCACCGCCCCGCGCCGCCTGGCGGGGGCGCCCGCGCTCCGCTCCCGCCTCCCGCCGCCCCCGGGCGGTTCGTCCCCCAGCCAGCCCGCGGGGCTGCAGGCGCGGAGCTTCACCTATATATCTATACGTGTATATATGTGTGTGTATGCATGTGTGTGAATGTGCGTACGTATGTGTGCAAATCTGTACATACACCATCCTGCGTTACAGCTCTGCTGAGCAGCGCTGCGGGTTTAGAAAGAGTTAATGGAGCAGAGGGGTACAAGATTCACTGGCTGCATATTTTAGTTCGCTGCTTGTGAACTCTTAAATTGGTTAGCTTTCAAAAATTTGGACTGCAAGTTGGTTATGCAGAATTACCTCTGCTGTGAAGTCCAGTAACATATACTTTCAATTAATTTTTAATAAAAGGGTAGTTGCAGTTAACTCTGTGGTGGGGATCGACAACTTAGAGTGCGAGCAGTAAAGAGTGAAAGAGATGCTGTTACAGGTGAAGTTGGAGTGGCGGATAGCACAGCAACAACAGCATCTTCAGAAAGACATCTGCGAGGAGCAGTGTCTCCCAGCAGCCACTGCATGCTGAATTTCACCTTGGTATTTCAGTGCTCCCATTGAGTATAATCCATTAAAACACTTCTGAGAGGTGCTGATCTTTGGTCAAAGAGCTGCAGCCCTGGACTGAGGGTTCAGCCCCTGGCACCTTCTAGTGACCTCTTCCTTTCCCCCAGGACCTCTGACAGGTTACTTTGCCTGTCTGTGTCTCAGCTTCCTTAACGACAAAATGAATAATTGGACCCTTGAGAGCTGTAGTTGGAAATGTAAGATTTAGCTGTAATTATATTATTTCTTATACTTTCAATGACTCCCTAAGAGGAATATTTGCATTTTGATGTGGAGGGTCATGACAGGGTTAAACTGGTGGAAAGTTGCAAGTAGCAAGCAACAGGAGCCTCAGACAAACGTACCCAAGGACACTGGTGCAGCTGGGAATGATACATCCTGAGAAAGTACAGATAAACTAGCAGAAGCCAGTGGGAACCAAGGTTAAGGGCAAGACAGCTTTTCTAAACAAGTAGCAAGGTACAAGGCATGACCGCTGCGTGCGTGATCGGTGTAATGGTTGGCTACCTGTGACATAATCTGCATGATGATTGGCCTAGCAAAGTGTGTCTGTGAAACCACTGAAGCAGCTAACTTTTTAAATATGCTCAGAAATAAACAATAAATGTCTCAGGATGCAAACCCTCCTGAGTCCGTGCCATTCATCCGCCACATTTTGATGGTGTTCAGAGGTGGGGAAAGGGAAGGTGGGAAAGGACATTGCAACAAAAATCCATAACAAAAGACACTGCAATAAAAATCTGGCAAAACTGGGAGAGGGAACAGGGCTGGAATGCCTGAGCAAAACGTCCTGAAGTAGTGTCTGGAGCAGAAGTAGTAAGGCAGTTAAAAATGATAAGAGATTGGAAACGAGGTGGAAAGCACTGGGAAGCAAGGAAAGGATGAGGGGACAGAATGAGACCTGGGCAGGGGAAGGTGGATATGATGGGGAAAGAGGAAAAAGAGATTTGAACAATGTACTGAAGGGGTGAAGGTAAGGCGAGGAGAAAAAAAGACTGGGATGAGGAGACTGAGATGAGGCCAAGGAGGTGGGACAAAGAAGAGACATGAGAAGAACAGGTCTGAGGAGAAAGAGTCCGCACCCGTGGGAACCTGGGCCGGTATCCAGAGTGGCCCTTTCTCTTGCCCACTATCCACAGATATCTGTGAAGTGCCCTGGCAAAGTAGGACTTCCCACTTCCGCTAGTGCTGATGCTGTTACCAGTTATCTGTCTGGTGACAGAAGTCTGTGAAGTGATTCTGGTCATGCCAACCTTTCTGATGAACTCTGTTTCAAAATAGTGTCAGCTGATAGGATTTGTGATGACGATAATATGCTTTATCCAAAAAAAAAGGTACACTGAAAAGGAACACTGAAAGATCAGGCCTTAGTCATCTAATATCTGAAATTTCTGGAATTAAAAAGAAAAAACAGCTTTTCAAATGTAAAGGATGAAACTGCACTTTTCCTCACTTTATGAAGATTAATTAATATTTGTAAAGCATTCACTATTCTTTGTGCATATGCAACTGATAGCAGCCATAGAGAAACTCAGAAGCAAATCAATCATTCTGTCTTTTGAGCAGGATTTGAATAATATGCAGTAAATAAGGCCTGAGTCACACTGAAGAAGATGGCAAACTGTTGAATAGCTGTTCATTAAGTAAACGCCATTGAAAGAGCAAAATATCCTCAGGATATTTAAGAAGTTTCATGTAGAAAATATGCAAAGGAGAATTTGGAGGCAGAAGGACTGGCTGTTCAGGTGACAGTGGCACAGCCAACAAATTCCATCTACTTCCAAACAAAATTCTTAAAACTAATTGTATCCTGAATCATGCATGATCTTCTGTCTGGTATAACCAAAATTACTCAGGGCTTGTCTATATCGTTCCATCACTATATCACTGTAATCCTTCAGAAAGATGTGGAAAAGTTACACACTTCTAGCATTTATATGGGTATACTTGGGTCAGCAATTATGAGACCACATCACTTTAATAATATTTATTTCAAAACTGAAAAGGTAGTAAAATTAAAATCTCTCAACACAAATTGTTTAAGAAACAGCCACGTGTTGAGTGTTGAAAAGTTGAATTGTGGATTGTGAAATATTTTGAGAATGATTCTATTTCTCATCTTAAGGAAAAAGAAACAATGTTGTATTTCAAGTGAAATGCAGAGAATACTTTTGCGTAAGAACGATATGGTCTTTTTTATATAATATCCAACCCCAATATCCTGCCTCCAGGAGCAGCCAACAGCAGATACGTAAGGGTAGGCATATTCCCTCTAATACTCTCACGTTCTCCAGCCATCTGCAGCTGAAGGCATATGGTCTCTGTCTGTTTAGTAACAGTCAGGGGATTTCTCCTCATGATACTTGTTCCAGTTTCCTTGTGGAACCGTCGTCTAACAGCAAATTTCACAGGCCTAACAGTTGTTGCTTGAAGAGTCACTCTTCTCTTTTTGAATGTGGCTTCTACCAGCTTCAAGTGATGCTCCCTAGCTCTTTACCAGAAGAGTAAGTGAAGAACTGATCCATATTCAGCTACTATGCTATGAATTGTATAGACTTCTATCCAATTGCTTCTAATTTGTCTCTTTTCCAGGCTGAAGAGCCTTGGCATATTCAATGTTCCTTCTCTGGGAGCTGGTCTGTACCTATGGTTGTCCTTGCTACTCATTCTAGTTACTTTTTTCTAGTTGTACTATATCCTAGTAGAGATATGCCCTTTAGGCCAAGACCATGAAAATACGTCTGACCCATTCAGAGCAATGGACTTTGAGTGTGATTTTTAGCAGATGTGATTTTAAAAAGATACAGTTTAACTAGCAAAAAGGCACTTGTGAACAGCACTTATTTCAGTTTAGCTTGGACTGGCAAATAACATGCTTAAGCTAAAGTGAATTAAGCCAGCCTTAAAAAATACCCACTGATGAGATTACACTGATTAAAAAAGGTGTATGTAATGAAGCAGGTTTAAGTTTATGCTTGATAAGGAGTTTGTATTGTGGGAAAGTAATGGACTGCTTCACATTGACTCAGCATAGGGAGGATATGTCCTTCTGATGGAACTTGAAAAGATTTACCTGATAAATACAAATGAAGCCAAACCACATACAGGCTCTGTAGCCTACTCCGCAGCCCTGGTAGCAGGCCTTGCCTTAGCATGTCAGGAGGTCAGTGAGCAGAACGCTTGTGTCATGCGTTTCCTGATGCAAATGTTTGAATTCCCTGCAGTTCAGCTTGCTTTGCTTTTCTACTGTATTTTCTTCATGGTGTTTTCTCCTGTCAACAGAAGTTATTGTGGCATTCGCTCCACGTGATTGCCAGGCAGCCGCTGTGTTTTACAACCACCGCTTCCTGACCAGAAAGCACCCTGAAGTGCAAGACACGCTGGCGAAGCGCACACCTTGGCTGAGCAAAGAGGAGCAGGGCAATGGCGTAGAGACAGAGTAGAGGGCACTGTCCTCACCATGAGGCCTCCACTTCTGCCTGCTTTCGTGACACTGGTGTTCCCTTCCTCAGTCTTTTTCCTGTCTACCCTCTTCAGCTGCAGATTTCTTCCCTCTTGCGTGTCCTACTCTGAGCTGCTTCCTTGTCTGGTTCTCTGACTCGCACGCTTGTTTTATGTTAGCAGCTCCTTTGTCCCACACATCATGTTTGGCCTCAGCTTCAAGGCCCTTCATGGACCCATCTATTGTTATTTTTATTATATCTTAGATGATACTGAAAACCTCCACTTGCCAGTGATCCCGTCTTTGTTGCTTTTATCCATGCTCTCAGAATGTGACCTTGCCTTCCAACTAACTTGAAAGCTGCAGGAAGACTAACTTCCATGACAGATACTGATGAAGTAATGATAAATTGAGCAATGCTGAGAATAGTGTCCTTACCTATGAAAAATAAAACAAAAGCAAATACATGCGATGCATATAAAATAGAATGTATTCTTACATTATCTCTTATCTACTCATGTAATTCTGAGCTCTGATCTTATAAGCACATATGTACCTTACTGTGCATGATAAGTGCTGGAAAAATAAGACACATGTTCTTTGAGTCAAGCTGGGGCTTGCTACATGTTTATGTAATGCCTGATAGAAAAGACCTCTCATTGTTTTCTTGGTGGAAATTATCACATTATGTACATATCTATATATAACCAAATGACAAATCATTTATCAAAACCTTGGTTTATTAGCAGATAATAAGATAAGATTAAGAACACTATTTAAATAGAGTAAAGTTTTGTAACTTACATGTTACAAAAGACATGAATATCATTTTATCATCTTTCTGTAGTGGATAAACTAAAAGAAATATTTGAGAGTATTTAACTCAATGTACTATATTCTCTCTTAACAGGAAATGATATGTAGAATTGAATCCCAAACTTGTGCAGTTTATATTTTGGAAGAATTGATTCAGCTGGAGTACCTGAAAGATTTGTGTGCATTGGTTCTAGTTGATTCAAATTCCATTTATAATGCTTTTTGTATATTATGTTTTTCTGCTTGGTGTCCAGTCTTTTGCTTCACATTTACAAGAGGAAGAATGGCTTAAAGGACAATATTCCAGTGAACTATGGGACAGATGAAGGCAAATAATGACATATCTGTGGAACTTGTATGGAAAATTATGGTAAGGTGAGTTTTTTTTTTCTTTTAGCTTGAATACAGTTCCTAATAAAGTGGAGGAACTGGAGGAAATGTCAGTTCTCCAGTTGCAGTTGTACGTAGAAGGATCAGCTTCAGAGACCTTCCAGTCCTCTGAAAAGATATTTGCCTTGAATGTTTCCAGTCTGTAAGTAACTCTCATATTACTCATATCTTGCTGAAATACAGGTCTCTCAGGAGTATAGCTCCTTTCACTTTTTTATAAAGTCTAGAGTCCACTGAGCAGATGCTATCATAAGCTATCACAAGGTCAGTGTAGCTTGACATATGGTTTTATGACTATGTGTATGAGAAGATTTTTTCTGTTTCAGAGTCCCCTTTGGCACTTAGATGTGAGTGATCTAGCACATGAGAAATTCCTATGCAGCAACATTGTCTCAGTGAGAATTAAACTCTACTAGTTCCAGAAACTTTGCACTTCTAATTATTTTTCAGCACATAACAATTTTTTGCTTTTATTTTGAGATGTATTAAGCCATCTCAGCTAGATTCTATACTTTTTTTAATGTCTGGAGATCCAAACGAATGTTTAAAAGGACATGAAGTGAACATGATATCCAGACATGTTAGTTAGGTGTGTTAGTTCCTAAACTGTTCATTTTTAATTCTCTAGTTGCCTTCTTAATGACACCTTAATTCTCAAACTTCTAGTAATCCTTTAATTATGCTATAGTCAGATAAGGTCATTAGACAAATCTATAGAAGATACAGGTTCTTGCAATCATTGTGGTTGCTGTAGCCATTATGGTTTCAGCTTGGTATTTGCAATTACAATGGAACAATAACTGTTAAACAGTAGTTACTTAACTTGCACAGAAACAAAGCAAAAGTGTTTAGGAGAAAGCCTACTGAAAAGCAAGTGATAGCTTAAGAAGTGATTAGGTCACAGCACCATGTCCTTTGATTCCATGACAGTGTATGAATTGTAATTCCCCCTATTTTTATACAGTGATGGGTTCTTTTTCTGTTAAAGCCTTTAAACCAGGCCAAATAAGCTTATGTGACATTTCATCACAGTGGAGAAATGCCCAGAAAATAGTTAACTGGTTTGTTGCATCACTGGGGAGTCCTATCAGTTATTGCTATGTCTTTGATTCCTACATAAAGAATCTGTTAGCTTGCCCTTTGAGATAAAATACAGAAAGCCCAGAAAGATAACTCATAACTTTTATAATGCTTGCACTGTGGTTTTGACTGTTCCACGATTCCATGTCTTCACAGGGTCAACATGAATACTGACTGTCAGGGCCTGCTGTGTTCAAAGCAGCTTTGAATCCTGACTGAACAATATTTAATTGGAACAGTACCTGTTTGGTCTTGCCCATTATCAGACACTGTGAATCTAATACCTCTGTTTCTTCCAATTGTCATCTTTGGTTTAACTTTTTGTATTTCTTTTTTGTATGGCAATACATGCAGTTACATCCTATGAAGTTACATAGTCCTAGATAATAGACTAGACCATTTATTTTACAAGTGACAACTGTTCGTTTGCACTTTTGGAAGCTGATGATGTATTTTAAAACGGATGAGATCACATCCTGAGACTGAGAACATACTGGGGACATCTTAAAAAAATAACTTTAAAGATGTGTAGCTTTAATTCTTCTTTACTGTCAAGTGTATTTCTCATTGAACTGAGTTATTTTTTATAGGTATGGCCTTATATGACCATGCCTGTAAGGAAGTTTTGTAGTGCTTTATTTTATTTCTGTAATATCTCTGATAAGTAGCAGCTTTACATTTCTCTGTTGCTTATTTTAATTAATTCTTAAGCCTTTTGCTTGTAACTTTTTGCAAGTTTGTAGACCTTTTGGCATTGTGCCAGAGCCCTAGTCATCGAGTGGGACCCATTATGCTGACACAGAATCACAGAATTACAGGCTAGTTGGGGCTGGCAGGGACCCCTGGAGATCGTGTGGTCCACCCCCCAGCTCACACATGGGCAGCTAGGGCAGACTGCTCAGGGCTGTGTCTGGTCGGGTTTTGAATAGCTCCCACGACAGAGACTCCACAACCTCTTTGGGCAACCTGTTCCAGGGTTTGACCACCCTCCACCATTTACATAGTGAGTGAAAGGACTGTTTCTAATCTAAAGAGCAGGTAGCAATTATATTTTTATCATATGTTTCTAAATTTAGTTGCTGTGTTTCATGATTAATATCTTCAGTAAAATTCTTGGTTCTTGGGGATAGTTTGTTTCTCTGGAACTAATCATTGAACCGTCTTGGTTCCCAATTCATATTTGAAGATCTGAAAGCTGTAGCTGCATTTTTCATTTCAACATTTTTGATGAGTGGGAAACTTTTATTTTATTCTGCTCTCTCTTTCTGCCCTCTCTTAGCCCAGTAAGTATTTTTAACTACTTTAATTAGAGCGTGTATGATAAAATGAGAAACTACAGACAGGTTATTCATTTGGAATGTAGTTCCCAGAATTCAACAGCCTGACTCCTGAAGTAGAAAGTAAGTGATATACAATTTACAAATGAGAAATTTCCTTTCCTTATTACAAACACCTATTAAATGATGACCATATATAGAGAGCAGTGACAGAAGAATGCACCAAAATAACAAATTTATTTGGGATGAATATGCAATATAATTAGAAGACCAGGAACATGTTTTCTAAGTACATTTTTCCTATGAAGTTTCCATACAAGTTTCTAAGTACATTTATCCTATGAAATGAAACATGCAATCATCAAATTTAAAGAGCTATTATAACTTGGCTGTGATTCAGGTGTACTTAAGCTAATTTCTTATTATAAGGGAGAGTTGGAGGGAAAACTTGCCCAGCTCATATGGTTTAAATCAAACCAGGATCAAAGGGTTTACTGATTTATTAATGACACATAATTAACTGGCAATCAGTGAACTATACAGATCAATATCAGCAATACAACAGAGTACAAGACACTTGCAAAATGTTAATAAGCACCTACAAGTTTCTAACCATCCTTTTATAACTAATCTCCCAAAGTTGTAATTCTACACACACGCATTCCCCCCGCCCCACACACACACTTCACACGCGGGATTATTCACATACGTGCCCCCTCTCACAGGCGCTGTGGGTGACAAGCGCACCCCTTCCTGGGAATGCAGGTTTCCCTGTTTGCTCACCCATCTTGTTGGAGATGGGGGGCTCCCCGCACTCTGCCCATCATCCCTGTATTTACACAGAATCTTGGAGAAGCATATCAGACACTTGGAAAAATATATTATATATTTTCCCTATGTATTTCTATTTAATCTGTTTAAACATACCACGTTGAGTATATGTTGGAAACACTTTTTGTAAATCATATGAATGTTTGCGACTGCCATTCCTTCCAATATACGGTGGATTTCCAGTCAAATTTTGTACCTATATTGGAGAACCTATTCCATTTGATCCAGATACAACTGTTGAGGAACTAGCTGAAAAGGTTAGTTAACTCTCTTTGAAAATTTCTAGTATTTTGTAAGAAATCTACATTATTCTATACTAAATCATCACTTTTCCAGTGTAAATGGCAAAACTGAGATGTCTTACCCATTATTTTCTTTAAAAGTGAGGTTTCTAGTAGTACATCGTTCATCTGTTGTGTAATGACATTGGCCTCCCCCGAGGCCAGCAGATAATGCCTGGTGTAATGGTATTGATTTACAGCTCCATGGTGCTTCTGGATAGATTTGTGCATTGTTTTCACTTCATAACTCTGCCCCTTCGTTCTGTAATTTGCATCTAGATTGCATGTCGCAAGGTGCACTTTCTGAGGGTGCCTATGGGGAATCAACTGATAAGATGCTACCACCTGGTTTACCGAACTGAAAGAACTTAGGACACTCTGAAATCTCTCTTAGGTTATTTTCAGTTAAAATCTTTTTTTTTTTTTAATTAGCACAGGGATATAATGTCTACAGGAGAGTGAGCCATGGAGCTGTTGCAATCAGTAGTAGGTGGGAACTATAATGGTCTATTCAGGGAGCAGAGGTGGGGTGCCAGAGGGTTAATTGCAAGTATTTTGCATAGCATGCGTGTTGTCCCCTGCATGGCAGAGATACCCACCTATGAGTCCTGTGGCAGAAGCTGAGTGTGGGCTCCTGCCAGCTGATCAGTGTGCTGAGTCTGGGCGCCCACCTGCACCTCTGCTCGCAACCCACTCTTCAGAGGCTGTACTCCAAAGTGCTCCATCCTGAACCTATGGTGTGAGTTACTGGGGGAAGCGGCAGACAGAAGCAGCAGAAAATAAAGCCCTGGCTAAGTGACAGCTATATTCTACTTATCTTACTTGAACAGTTCCACAAAATAAATTTTTGGGAGATGGAGGTCTGACTATTCCAGCTAGTGAATTCCAAAATCTTCAACTTTCATGTCCCTCTGACAGCTTCTTCACTAAATCTCTTCACTAAATGCTTCTAGATAGGCTGAGAGATGAAATGACCTTTCAGTGGGGCAGCAGGGGGGAGAAGAATGTAATAGTGAAGATACAGAGAGCGAAATTTTGATGTTTTCAGTTAGTCTTTTTCCATTTAACATCTTAAGGGTTTGCTGGATAGCCAGTTTCCATCTGTTTTAGTTAAACATCAAAAAACTTGCTATCCATTTTCCAAACAAGTGATACAGAATCAGACAACCTGAATCGCAAAAAGAGGTTACCACTCTGAACTGTGTTGACTGTCTGCTTCAAAAAGCCCCCTGTAAGTTTAGAAGGAGAATTTGAGGTGACATTTGGTAGGCCATTGATCTCATGCATATACTTTTCCATTGGAGTTATTTTAATGTCTTTTATTACAACATTGTTGGCTTTGTTATCAACGTTTTTACTTTAGTGTGAATTTAAATTTTATAATGTGTTTGCTTTAAAGGGTGGTTTAAGCAAAAGGTACTTTTTAAAGCAAAAGTGTAATCCTCACAAAGATGATTATCTTTTAATGGCCCGGGACTGCATTCCTTTAGACACTAAGACTGAAAAACTTGTGTTAAGAAGGGCAAGATCTAAAGATGTCATAGGGAATATAAAACAAAGGGCCGATTGTGCTTCCTTCCAGCTTCTGTTCCATGTGTATTAAATTATTTACTGTACCTAGCATTTGTGCAGCAGGAACCAAATGCTTTTATCATTTAAATGTGTAGATGTTTTAAATGGAAAACAGTTTATAAAGACAAAGTGGATTTAGTATTTTTAACATATGGCATATGTGCTTATTTTGATTTTTTTATGAGACCAACTGAATGGATTTGTTTTGTTCAATGGAACTTGGATTTTTGCTTGTTTTTTTGTCCTCAGTAACATAATAAATATCATTTTTTAAGGAGATTAAATATTTATATTTTGGGCTCCTGTTAACTGAAAGGTTGGAACGTTCTTTTGGTATTGTGACACATAGATCCAAACAAAACTCATCAGTCTGACATGTCAGATTTTTAACTAGCATGACTATGGCAGTAACCAAACAGTAATAAAGCCTGCATGTATGTACTATACATCTGTAAGCCTCTATTTGTTCTGTATTTTGATTTGGTCTGGGTCAGGCATGAGCAAATGATCAGACAGAAATGCATTTTTACTGAATTAGGAAGAATATATGTTAATTATTAAGTGTTAATGTAACTCATGCTATCAGTGTGCTGTTTTGCTGAATTAGATTGTACTCCAAAAATTAGATTACATTCCTTTCCAAACGATGTGTCTTCTCTCCACATCACTGTCTTTATATTGTATGATGCCAGCCCTCCCGAATAGCGAGAACATTTAAATTTGACTCTGTTAGAAATCCAGGTCCAACCCCACATGGGAAAGAAAAGCCCAAGGAAAACATGTGGCTTTTGCCATGATGCTATTTGCATCTCACTGCAGCTAGAGCACCTTGTCATTTTTACCTCTCTGCCTCTGTGGTGCCACAGTCCTTTCCAGGCTGTATGAGGGTTCCCAAGGTTAGAAACCAGGGTTAGCGTTCCTCATGGCCCTCATACGAGAAAGAGGATGTAGGCTGAAGAAAAGCACAAGGAAGTGTCCACATTCTTAGACTTGCTTCCTGATGTTGATTAAGCTAAATAACTCGCTATCAAGGAGCTGCCAATTCTGCAAAATGCAGATATACTTTATTTGGAAAGGGGTATGTCAGAGTGGGTGAGATGTGCAGCTCTCTGAAACAGAGACCCAGCAGCAGCGGTTTGTAACTCTGAGAGAGGCCTGGGGAATGTGCTTTTGGATCGCAGTGTTGGCTGAAAGAGGTTTTGAGCTGTGAGTAGGGAAGATTTCTTTGGCTGTTTGAGTGTTCCAGTGTGCAGAAAAGCAAGACTCTGTACAGTATGATAAAATTATTTACAGTTATGCGACTTTGCCTTTGTTTTTCAAACTGGAATAACCTACAAGGCCCTAAATATTTGTCCAAAACTAAATATATGCAAAGAAAAAGTTTTAAAAGTGCAAGGCAGAGATTTTAGCCAAGTTTTCAGTCTCTGTGATCATATCCGTGCCAGGGCAATAGCAGGAATTGTTTACACTGGAACAAATATACTGAAGTTGTAGACAGATGGCCTGGATTTCATATTAAAAACATGGTTAAGATATGGAACACATGAAAACAAAATTTTTTTCTAGCCATGTATCCAGAATGTCCACAGAAACCAGAAAAAGAGACTAGAGAGAAAAGCCTGTCTGTCCAGGCAGCAGTCCCCCGTGTTGCTGCGGGTCCCTGGGGTTGGCGGTCAGCGTGACCGCACTGTTGCTCTATTATCTTTGTCAGCTTTATGGATACATGCAGGTCCCACACACTTCAGCACTTAGCCAAGCACAATAAGGAGACTTCAGCATTCAGGCTTGTTTTTATGATTACACGCTTGGCTCAGTGACTAAGTTTGGCCAGATTTATTGCAAACAAACATGATAGCTCTAACACTTCAGCCTAGTGATGAAGAGTTAACACATATATACTTGAGGCAAGGAGGTCAACATAAAGCCAGAAGATGTCCCTATGGCCATCAATTATCTCTAAGTCTTTATCCTCTTTTACAGTGATCAGAAGAAGCACAATTTACAGGTTTATAATTTATAGGTTTATCCTATCCTTATCCCTTAGCAAGCCTCTATGTAAAGAGTGTACATTGACTAATACTCCAGGGAGTTCTGCAGTTTCTAATGAGACTAACTCTTGCTCTCAGAAGGAGGTGCAATATATGGGAGCTTGACATAGATATAGTTTCCCAAATGTGTATTGTAGCCCTCATACACGATAATTAAAAAATCAAACAGACTTATGAACAGGTTGAGATACAGAGGCCAATAATTCTGCACGGATGAACTGGAAGAAGATTACAAGGGAGAGACAGTGCGCTTCAGAGCATTAGTAAGTGGGATACAGAGTACAGCACATTTTGTTCTCGATTTGATCCTTGACTAAAGGTTGAAAGCTTAAATTAAATAAATTTGGGATTAGCTTGGCTGGCCCTGAGCACAACAAAACATCAGCATTGTTGGCACTTATCCTCACTGACGGTCTCAGTACGTATCTGGGTAAACCAAACAGGACCAGAGGAAGGGCCGAGTGCTAGCACATGATCATGGATTTTGTTTAAATGCTAGTATGCTCCCTGGCACAAGGGCCGAGGCGGCCAAGCCTCCCAGAAACTCCTGGGCACAGCCTGGGGCAGCAGGAGGCAGCAACTGTTCCCGACAGGCAGCATGGACGAGGCCACCCTGTTCTCAAGGGGAGAGGAGAGAAGAGTTTAGGCCCATGGACACAGGGATTACTTGCCAAAGAAGAGGCATTGTCCTGTTTTACTTGCTAATATAGACACAGCAGAGAGGCTGAATTATATGTCCCTTCTGGTGGATCTTGCAGATCTTTGTTAAAGCACACGTAAAGGGAAGCTTGTGCTGCCACTGTGTTTGCTGAAAATATTATATAGCTTGAAAAGAAAACAGCTGCAGTTTCCAGGGTGCCAGTCTGTTTTTGAATCCCACACATAATGAAGAACCTTTAGATGTCTTACTGAAAACAATATGACAATTTCACATGTGTGTGTATACATACATATGTATATGTATAAAAATATGAACTTCACAGATAGCAGCCATCACCTCACTAAGATCTAAGATCTATGAAAAAACTCCCACTGACTTCAAATGGAAATGGTGCAAGTCCCAAATAGGGATTACCTTTTACCTATAAGGTGAAGCCCTTACTTGTTAGAGCAGTTAATTCTGTCATCAGAATACCTGAGAAAGAGGAATAAATAACACCAGAATTAATAATAAATAGAGGTAGCACAATTAGCACAGAGGAAAGAATTTGCAGTCAAACAGTAATACTAATCCTGATAACAAAAATAGTTATATAAAAAGAAAGTGGTTTAATGCATGAAATAAATTCTCATTTTATTGGGCAATGTCTGGAGGTGACAGTCACAGACCAGAAAAGACATATATGAAACTATTGTCATATTTCACATTTGGGAAAAAATATCAGAAGAAAGCTCTAGAAGAAAGCTCATTAAAGAACAAAGTAGAACACAAATCAATTTAGTCATGGTTGTCAATGACAATATAAACAAATCAGGTTTGTACTTCTGATGTGATAAGTATAGGGAGAGTAGCATAACCATGAATAATATGTTGTCATGCTGATACCTCTGTGGATAGCAAATGTGCATAATACCGGCCACCAAATAAACAAGACACAAGCTTAACTACAGAAGTTTTGTCACGTATTGCTTCACCTCTATTCAATGCCTCAGTTCCAGCTTGAAGTCCAAGGCAAGGAAACAAGACAATGTATGTGACTTTGCCAGGGGCCCCGGAGTGACCGTCCTGCTGCTGTGCCCGGGGGCTCTGGGCCTTCCTGCATGCAGGTCCCCTCCTCCACTGGCAGAGGCCGGTGTCGGTGTCGTCACCACCTTGGCCCTCGTTCCCCGCGCCGGGTGGCCCAGGAGCTCACTCACCTTTCCCCTGGGTGCTGTGCCAAAGGCAGCTGCATTTTTCAGGGTGTTTAGAAAACAGAACACACAGTGAATCAACTTAAAGCCAAAAAGAAAGAAAAGCCACAGCAAAGCAAAACACAAAATAAAAATAAACTTGACAAGCACACAGAAAGTAGGAAGAGAGATCAGAACACATTTACAAGAGACAGAGAAAATATAAATGTAGAACAGAGAGATACAGCAGCCACAAGAAATCAGACTGAACACTGGGTAAAGACAGAGAAAAACTGTTTTCAAATATAGATGGAGATACATATACATAAAAGGAAGAAATAGATATTACAGTATTTGTCAGACCAGAGAGAAGGGGTATACTAGACAGTACTGGAGGGGGTTAGGAAAGAGGAGAAGAGATACTTTTTTAAGCTGTGGTATTTCATTATTCTGGGATCTCAGGAGCAGAACAAGGAATAATAAATTATGTTCAAGTAATAGAAGAACTTTTTCCTTTAGATATGTATGATGTATAAACAGATTTTAAAGGAACTATGAAAGTATGACAGTCATTTTCAGAGTCACTTTAAGTCATTCTTTTGGGGTTTGGGAGAGTTTCTGAGTAGAAGATAATAAATAATTAATACAGAGTTATGAAACTAAGCAAGAAACTACCGACCTCTCATTTTCAAATTAATTTTTCAATGACATCTTAAAGAAATCAAATTAAGAATGCATGTCCATTTCTTTTGCTTATTCCTTCCATATTCAGGCAAGATGATTCTGGAAGACAAAAGCATCAGTGGATGGTGCATTTCTAGATTATTAGAAGCATTTCACATCAGGACCCTGGAAAGAAAGGAAATTAGGAACTATACTATAGTTTCTGTATGTGGCTGTAATGGAAATAAAATAGTGGTTGAAGGGCTGGATTAAGAACATGAGACAATATTTGTCCTAATGCGAGAGGTTCTTTATCTGAATAGAATAAAGGTGTGTTTGCATACTCTATTCATCAAATAAGTCAAGTACTGACCAAGGAACTTAATCAGTACTGACTGCCATGGTGTGCTCCTTTTTATAGCTGTAAACACCAGAGTTAATGCAAATAGAAAATGTGTTTCTCTGGAGTGTCTGTATGCTCTGTGAAAGAAAAAAATAAGGGCATTGTGAGCACTGAACTTGCACTGAACTGCACCCTTACTGGCTCCACTCTGGCTCTTACAGCAAACAGCTGAGTTTCCCGCCCTCCTCATGTTTGTCATAGAAACTGTCAGCAGTAAAATAGAACCTACTAAAGTGTGAAGCATTAGGAGGCTTCAGAGCAGACACCCTGTTTGGGGAAGGGAGGCTGGCAGGGGCTCAGTGGTCCCCCTGCTCCGCCATTCATTCAGTTCACCTTTTGGAGGTGAATCATAGCAGCGTCTTTCTGCAGGAGACCTGTGCAGGAATAAAGGCTGATGAGCTCTGCACAGTGACTTTTATTCCAGTCTAACCTTGATTTCCAAAAAAGGATGGATTTTTTGCAGGATCATTAGAAGGTCTGCCTAGATAGCTCAGTAGCTCTCTTTACCACTCCTCCAGCCACCTGGGTGAGTAGCTGAAGCACCAGCCACAGCAAGCAGATAGCAGGGAGATAGGGGAGTGCTCCGGAGGAAGAACAGCTCATACCAAGAGGAGGAAGGGGCACGAGGAACCAGAGCTGGATATGAAGTGGGGACAGGCAGCTGCCCAGACCTGCTCCTCGTTGCCTCTCCTACTACATGATGCCATGGAGGGCACCCGTTGAGCAAGTTGCTCCCTGCCCCAGGACACCAGCTCTGCCCCAGCTCTCGCAGCCCCACGCATGAGGCAGCTGCTCCAGCTGGTCACGCTTTGCCTGCCAAGGTGCCTACTTCCAGCAGCTGTAGTTACTGAGTGCAGGAGCTGCTAAGGGACTTTTTGGCCTCTCCCTTCTAAAGTTTTTTTTGTGTGTGTGTGTGTGAATACGAGAAAGCTTTATTACAGTGATGAGCATGTGGGAATTTTCTGCTGGTTGAGTAGAAAGAAAGTGGTTGGGGCAACAGGCGGAAAAAAGAGAGGTCGTGGCCCTTGGTCTGCTTCAAAGGCATATGCAAGGGACTTTAAAGAAAAGGAAAGACCTGAGATTAAAGCAGGATCTTTTACGCAATGTGCAAGTATCATGGGATGCTCTAGGCAAGGTGTCATTGAAATCTTTGGTATCGGATACAAAAGAATGACATCTCAATGAATTTGGGAAATGTCAGCTGTAACATGAGCTAATATAAAAGCGTGCAAGTGACATACTGCTAATCTTCAGGGATTCATCTGTAAGTGATGAGAGACTGGACTACTAAAATGATATATAAGAGGAAAATAAATCACCCCTGAGCAGACTTTTCTGGAAATACCCTCTTCCTGACATTCCAATTAATGTTGCAAGAAATTCCGTAGTGGTCAGGCTGGAATGAGAGGAGATAAAAAGCCAGATCAGCTGCACAATGCAGCACTTTGCAAATTTATTTTCCTTCTAAACCAGTTCTGTGCATACCGATGCTTCATTTTTAGCACTTGAAAAAAATCCCAGTAAGCGATGTTTCACTGTGGAGTTCACTCAGCTCCACAGCTGTTGTCAGTGGGATATGTACCACTTAGGTCTACTACTGAAATAGCATGAGTAGACTGTAGGTCCCTACAAGCATGAGGCATTCTGCCAATGATTTTCAAAGGTATTTGCTGACAGCAGACTAATGTTGGGTGTTCCTATAACATTTGCAAGGAAATGATTATACTGTTATACTACTATACTACTGCTTATCTGTTCCCTCTCTGGTTCATTATCCCAAATCCTTTAACCTGTCAAAGCCTTAGCTTTGTTCTTTTATTACCTCTCACTTTCTTTTTTTCATCTAACATGTCTTCATCCCCCCCCTTCTTAGCACAGTAAATCCTACTGTTTATTAATTACATTCTTAGCTGTAATCTCTCTAACTCTGGTACAAGTCCTAGGCTCCTTCCCAGGTTCCTTCCATTCTCACTGTTTCTAAAAAAAAAAAAAAACTTGCAGGAGAACTGTACAGCTTTGAACTTGCCATCAGTAAGTTAAAAAAACCCGAGAAAACAGCTTATAGTGCAGTCCCTTGTTAGGTAACCTGCTGTCATGAAAAACTGCTTCAGAATATTCCTTTGCTTTTGTTAGGAGATCGAGTTTAAAGAAACCTCCACTTGAAATTTCCAAATTAATATTTTTATGAGTTAGAGGGACACATGTATTCTGCTACTTATTTTAAACTAGACCTGGTCAGAAAATAGCCTTTCAGTTCTACAGTTTATTTATTTATTTATTTATTTATTTTACTTTTTGTCTTGATTTGGGGACAAACATTCTAAAAAACACAATCTTTTGCTGAAGTGGAAGTCCATCGTATTTCATTTCAAATACTCAAATAGACCAAAATGTTTTCAAAGCCAAATATACCTCCAAACACTCTAGTAGTCCAGAGTAATGTAAAGATTGTTTAAAAGTGTGTCCAAAAAAAAAAAAAAAAAGGCTTCCTGGAAGTCTAGACTACCCCCGTGCCCTGAAATCTGCTTGGCTGGGATAGAGAAGTTGTCAAGAGACCAGGCAGATTTCTTTCAAAATTGCTTCAAATTTCCAGGATACTTTTGTCTTTTAGAACTTGCATTTTCTGAAGAAAAAACATTGTCAGAAATTTTATTTCCTATCATTTCTATTTAAAATATTAAACAACATTTAAAGTGTGACTATGACTTCTTTGAAAGTACCTTTTTATTTTAAAAATCAAAATAATTTCTAATCTTCACTCTAGTTTTTTATTAGGAATTAAATGTGAAGAAATGTTTTCTGGCAACACAATTTTTTGTTCAAAAGGGTCTGTCCAGTATCATCTGGTTATTTTCTCTCCTCCTAAGGGAAACAGTTACTAGGTATTCCTCTGGAAGAGGTATTTCTGTGAGCTGGCAGAAGCCTATGCATCAGCTGAATATTGCTGAAATGGCAGCAAATGCAAGAGGCTGGAAAGCCCTTTTCAGACTATAACTTTTCAGACTTCTCCTTTGTACATTTCAGAAGATGCTGTGGGAAGTCTTGGAATTCTGGATTTTTGAGCTGAAAACTGAAAGTCTGATCTTACATGAGGTTTTCAGTCTCTGCCCAGTAGGAAATGAGACTCCCAGTGCTATCCAGAAAAAAAAAAAACAAACAAAAAACAAAGACAAAATGACCACAGATAAAATGCTTTTCTTTACTAATTTTCCTTTTTTTTTTTAAGAAAAAAGGAAATTGAAACTTGGGAGGAATATTTTGCTTTTAGAGTTGCCTTTGTTATTAGAAGCCTTCTTTTGTTTCTACATTTCTGAATTTATGTGTAAATTTCTTCTCTGGTCACTTTACTCTCTAGACGTGTGTGTGCAATGCTTGCTGTTTTTTAACTATGATGATCAGAGAAATAAAACATGAATTTTAATTTTAATTTTAATAAATGCAAAATGAAGGCGCTACCTTTTCTTGATGTAACCTTTGATGCTCCTTCCTGTATATTCATAACACACTTCTTGCTTAGGCAATGATCTAGGTGATCTTAGCATAAAGAATCCTTACACACAATTGCTAGTAGGAACACTCTGAATTTTTTGTGCATATGTTTTTAGTGACCCCTAATCAGCGAAGGAAAGGATTTAAGCATTGTTATGTGCAACACAGTTCAGTAAAAATAACCGTGCAGCATTCCCAGGATGGATAGGACAGCCATAATTTTCAATATTGTGTTAAACAATAATTTTCTGATTCTTCTCAAGAATGGTCTAATGGAAACAGAATAAGTACATAAGGGACAGAACAGATGGCTATAAGCATTAGGAAAATATTTAAAAGATTATTGAAACATCATAGTTCCAACAGGGACTCCTCCTGTGTGATGTAACTGGCAGAGGGGTATGCAGCAATGAAAGCTGCAGAGAACATAAGCTGGATATTTCCTGTCTCTTAGCCAGCATAGTACAAGGGTTTTGAGTACAATTATTCAAAATTGAAAGACAACACATCTACAACTGATTTAAAAACTTGTTTTGACACATTTCATCCTTCAGTGGAAGGATTAACCAATGATGTGCTGCTACAACTACATACCTGTTTATTTTATATTTGAATAAATATTCCCAGTAACATGAACTAAGCACCTTCTCTGCAAAGTCTAACAAAAAGCTTGATCAAAAAATGGGTGATTTTTATCATTAGGACAACCTCCTGTGCTTAATCATGTGATGATTTCATATTTGTCTTGTTGGTTTTCTAACTTCAGAATTATTCTTATTTTCTTCAGGTACTCATTTATTTTGGTGTTATTTTTATGTGTAAATTTAATTTCCAAATGATAATGTGGTACATACATTCATGTATTCATAATTCATAATTCATGTTATTCATTCATTCATACAAACTGGTGTTGAAAAACTGCTATTGAATTGGTTAGCAATAACTACAGAAATGGCACAGAAAAAATATCATCAACAGATTGTAGACCTCTGTAATAAGCGGATGATACACAAGCAAAGCATGCAACATGGTATGCTCTTGGTTTGTCTTCACAGCATTTTGCTCATATTGGAATTTTGAAACATTTAACTGCCAAGACTCAGTGATATTTGCTGAAATATTTAATTCTTGATTGCCCATTGAATATTGACTTCTGTGTACTTTCCTGTATTGTATCTTCTCAGTGTGTTGTAAGGAGTTAAACTGTAGGATGAATTGTATGAAGCTAATATTGGAAGTATCATATTCCGGGCAGCTGACAATTTATGAACAGCATGATGCAGAAAATGCACTGGAAGGACCTATGCTTATTGCTTATTACCACAATGCTGTTCTTTTAGATTACAGTTATTTTATACTTAACTCCTTCATTAACACTGGCAGGCTTTGCCACTCAGCAACTAATCACTTCATCAGCAGCATACCAGGTAAATACTTCTGTGGTAAAAAAGATGTTTAGAATCTAAATTTGTAATCAAAGTTCAAACACAGGCCTTCACACCATAATATACAGAATGGATTTTCCATTTTTCTGTTCAGTATTTCATTTATCTTTGGTTCAGTCACAGCTACTGTCAGCTGGAAGAATGAATTTCTTAATTATTTTTACAATCATTTATGTCAGACTTGTAAGCAAAAGTATGAACCATTTTAAATAGCTTTTTACATCAGCATAACAAATAGATTTCATATACACAAATTAAATCATGTCACACTGCTGTGTAGCCAAGTAGAAAAGGTGAATGCAGGTTTTAAGGATTGTACAAAAGGACAAGAGGACAGCACAGCTTTGGAAGAAGCAAGAAGAGTCCAGAGCCAAATTGCTCAAAGGTTGCCCCAGACAGGTATAACTCAGTCCAGGGATTCAGCTCTCTGTAGCCCTGAATCCATTTTGGTGCAGCACATCTGTGGCTTTGTTTTTGAGAAAATTATTATCAAGCTATGAGACGGTTCATGAGCTATAGCCATACATGATAAAAAAAAAAAAAAAAACAACTCAAAGTGTAATATTGAGGTGGTAATCTTTAGTAACTGCAGGAGTGGAGAGAAAATGCCAGGATAAAACTAGACAATAGGAAGACAATGGGAGTATATCAATGCTTAACTTAGTAGCATGTTAGTCCCAACTGTCTACTATGTGTATTAGCCAATAAATAATCGCTGAATACTCGTGAACTGTGTATATCCCACTCATAAAATCTGTGAATGGTGAGGGATACCCAAAGAAAAGTGACCCAGTAGAGTGAGGGTACTGAGGGCCTCTCTATATTTCATCGTGCGTATTTGAGACAGTCTGTAGTCCAGACTAAGTGGCTGAGCCAGCTGGGAAGCTCACTGGCTTCTGGCTCCCATCATTCTGGAGAAGGTGAAAGCGAGTTCTCTTTTACAGTATGATAATACAAAACATGCCTGTGTTGCCCCTTGCAAACAGGTGCCACCTTAGAAACATGCCACACCTACCCATGAAATAACCTGTGTGTTTAAGGTCCTTTGATTCTCCTTTTCTGTAGAATTTCTTTTTTTTTTTTTTAATTTTTGGAGGTGAACCAACTAAAAGTTGCAAAAGCTTGGCACCATGCCATTAATCTGCATATATTTTGTATTTTTGATGCTTCTGTCAGTCTGTTTATCAGACAGTGATTGTATTGTTATTTCAGGATAATGGATAATCTAGTAATAAATAACTTTGTAAGCATCTTCCTCTCAGGTTGTTAGAACTGAAACAGCCATCATTTCTACAGTTCTCCTCTAGGACCTCTTTATTTGAGTCTTCATTCCTTCTTCATATCTTCTTCTATAAACATATCTCAAGTAATTTAATATATTATGCTTATAGTATATAAGTATTAAGTATACATAGTATACTTAAAAATACACAGTATTTTACAGATTCACTCAGTTTCTGTCCATACTGGTAAGATGTCGATAAATGAGCTTATATTACCTTAAACACAAAAATGTTTGTTAATGCCAGGAAAGAGAATTGTATTTGCCATTACTAAGCAGGTGCATCTAGAACAGAGTATAAGCAGAATGTGTGTTCTTAAGAACATAAGAAATGCCATACTATACCAGACCTGTGATTCTGGTCAGCCCCATCGGCTGTGTCTGGCAGAGGCAACAGGAGATGCTATTCAGGAAGACCACATGAGCCTGGCCTTCTTCTGCAGTCCTTTTCGTGTGTATTTCCCCAGCATCCAGAATTGTCTTAGGAGTATTAGAAGGTTCATTCCTACCTGTTCTTTTTTGTATCCATTTAAGGACCTGTTATTCAAGACTTTGTCTAATCATTTCTAACTGAAAATTTATGCATTTTAAATTGTCAAGAAACACTTATAGGATGCCAGTCTCTTTGGGATAAATATTGCCTAAGTTTCAAGACATTATGGTGGAAAGTGAAGGTCTCGTTGAACCTCTGGATAGGAGTATCAGGATAAACACATGCTTGACACTGGGGAGCAGTGTCTTAGACACAAGACCTTCTTTTATAATCTGATTGCTAATATAAAACTGCATTAAAAATATAAGAAGCAGATATACATAACTGGTCATTGCCTATCTTGGCAATCAGATCTAGCCTTAACTTTATTTTATTACTCTGTAGTTATCTAAACCACTCTAATGTTATACCTTTTAGTCAGTTCTAGCAACTAGAGGCAAGAAGTCCACCATTTCTACAACTCTGGCCTGTGGCCACTTCCTTTGGCTTTTTTTCCTTAGCATTGCTTTTTGGCCTAACCTGGATAGCTTAATATATGAAATGTAATCTGGCCTACTAGAAGGCCTATTACCACTACTGCTTACCCTGTTGCTCTCTTTGAGAATTTTCTGCTTAGCATAACTTGATTCTCAATCCATGACCGGGGTTTTTGGACATTTTTTAGGTTTTTACACGGGGAATAAAACAGACTCTGAAGAAGAGGAAAAAAAGGGAGGGGTAGCACAGAACACATCACTGGACAATGAGATCATATATGCAGTGGAAGAGTTGCTGAGAAAGGATCAAATTGGATTTCATTTAGCTTTGAAGAAAAGTGTTCTAACCAAATATAGACCAAGTTTAATAAGATATATGAGTTGACTAATAACAAAAATCTGCTAGTAACATAAAGGACAAAGTGAATGTTGCAACCAGTTGCAATATGTTGGTTACTACCAGAGAGGCTGAAATCACAGTAGAAGGAAGGATGAGGAATTGAATTTCATCTGCCTAAAGTGTATGTCCTTTATGACCTAAGTGGTAGATTAAACAGAGAAGGAAAAAAAATGCTTGTAGTTAAAAAGGAAGGAGAGTTATTTAAGTTAAAGGATAATATTGGCACAAGATCAAATGTTTATCTTGGCAATAAATAAATGTAAACTGGAAACCATATCTGAGGACTAAGTTCTGGAATAATGTTCTAAATAGAGTCCTGACTCTGCAAAACTGAGTGTGACAAGTCTTTGGAAAGATTATATGCAAGATTCTTGGACTAAGAAAATTAGGTTCTTGTATATTGCATGTGTTATTACTTCCATGAGTGCAAGCAAAATAGACTGGATCACTGCTTGCATCATGTTTACATTATATTATCCCCATGTGTCAGGGCTTCTGTTGCTTGTCTTTGGAGGCCAGGAGGTTTTTCCCCTCTCTTTCCTAATCTTGCACCCGGGCTTGCAGGACAAAATCTATTAGTGTTTCTATTGACATTAAAACTGCCAAGTGTGTTTGCGGTGTATAATGCTTATGTGCTCAGTGTTAATCCGCTTGGCAGATTTGTAATCAAGAGAGAATTTTTCCCTGAAGTCAGTTTTGCAGGGACAACAGCCTCCTCCTCACCTCCTCTTAACATGGGGCAAGACTTATGTCTTAGTATCATCTGGGAGTTTTCTTTAACAAATTCCTCGTTATTGCAAGTATCTCAGCCACTGACAACTCCCTTAATCTATCCTGTTCTCCTCCTGTGACACTTAATTGCTATGGCTCTTGATCCCTTATTAAAATTCTTAAGTTTGGTTATGTGGAAGTATTACATGTCATTGCAAGTGGAACAGACACTCTGTGGACTTCTGCAGTAGCCATCTATCTATATGCGAGATTTCTGGGGACTGGATTCGCCCCCATTATTCCTTTCAGTTTTGTGTTTTTACATTCCAAATGGGATTTGAGTAGCTTGTTTCTATTAGGGTGTTCCTCTGCTGAAAGGTTGCTTATTTTCATGGAAAATACAAAACTTAGCTCTGCTGAACACAGCAGGAATGAAATAAGAAGACAAGATTTATTCCACCTAATTTTACATGTTTAATTTGTTTGATCCAGCTCTCATTCTTGATTTAAAACAGACTGAGGAGATATAACCATTGAGAAGTTTTGGAAAAAAAGACATTGCAAAAGATCAAGTTTAATTTGGACATACACACTACATGTGAGAGGTCTTGCTTTTCTCAAGAAGGATCTCATCTAGTGAATGGACTGTGGTTGGTTATTGACTTATCTCCTGTTTGAATTAGCTACCAGAATCCAAAAGGCTGTAAACTACTATTCTGAATCCCCCCAAAGTAGGGGGAATTGGATGATCAAAGGGAGATTTCTGAAAACAGAATTAGCAGAAGAGCAGCTAATTCAGTGGATAGCTAGAAACAGATATATTTTAAAAGGAGGTTGAATCAGATGATATATTTTGAGGGGTAAGAGAGAGAGAGTAAGATGAATTTGCAATGTGTTACTGCTGTACATATTTGCTCACAGTAACTTTTAAACTCTTCATACCCATAAAATTCTGATGGCTTTTCCATAGGCTTTGCATGGTTTGTCTAAATTTCTGAGTTTGAATAGGAAAGGTTACAGTATAAAGGTTTAGGGCTGTCACGGAAATACCCACTTTGGACTGGCTGCAAAATTTTTACCTCTTCTGAATAAGCTTCCGGTTGGGATAAATGCTTTCCATCAGAGATATTACTCCTGTCTCTTGGGTGAAGTAAGACACTATTGGTACTTCAGATTCTTTGTTTTCCCGATGAGGGTGACTGTGGGTCCCCCAGTGACTGGAGAAGGGTGAAACTTTGAAGCAGTTCTGAAAAGTCAGGAAAGGAGCAACAGCCTCATGTCTCTCATAGTTAACTCTACAAGCCAAAGTAAAATATGGAAAGAAAGCACAACCAAGGAAGTACAAGCTATTACTGCTCAGGTTACATGCATTCTTTGAGCCGAAAAAAATATCATCCGGATCAGACTCTGCCAAATGTGAAAAATCACATTTTTAAACGAATAAAATTACTTGTTGCTTTTTATGTTTTGCTTTACTTGTTCAAAACCCTGATTTGGCCTGTTCGTGTGACAGATGGAATGGTTGTTATCTGTACTCCTGAGTAACTTGTCTGTGTCTGCTTTTACTCATTTTACTCAGCAATTAACTTTTAATGCCATTTACCAAGGAGAGGAAAAAAGACAATAACAAATATCATTAAATTCTTTATCATTAAATTACAAGGAAGAGAGAATTTATGAATCAAAATAGTGTTTTACAAGCAGAAAAGGAAAAGAAAGCAGAGCTGTGTATGAAAACATCACATTGTACCAATATTGGCTTGAAGTAATGGCTACAGAACTTAAAAGATATTTTAAACAGAAGTTAATCTTACTCCTGATCATAATGGCTAAAGAAAAATGATAGTGTGAGGAGTAAGGATGTGAATTTATAGGAAATTTAAAAGAGGTTCTGGAACTGCAGTTCATCAAAAACGGTAACAATGCAATCCAGACTTAGTTTGTGATAACTGAGGGAACTGAGTTTTACACTTCTGACAATAAATAACACATAGGAGAAGTAGCCTTGTGCAATGTGACCATTCACTCAGTCTCTCTTTTACTGATGTATCAACAGAGATGTAAGATCAGTCCAACAGCTGCTACTTTATCAAGAAGAAACCTTGTCCAAGAAACTCTCATGATCTCAGGGTGACAAAATAAAAGGAAAATCTTTGTTATCGACCATGAATGCATTGTAGCCATGGCCTTCCATAAAATATATTTGGAGATCTGCAGGACTATACTCTTTGAGAGTGTAAGGAGTCCCTTTTGCAGAGGCTAATACCACTGTCCTTCTGGTGTAATTATTACTTTCTAGGAATGCAAGGACTGAGACCAGTGTCTTGCCACTTAGTGGATCTGGGTGAAAGCAAAACTTTAATGAGAGAAGGAGAGAATCCTCACGGCCTGTTCTTGTTCTAACGCACATCTCAGGAACTGAATACCACCTAGCTGAAATAACTTAGGAAAAATACACAATTATAAGATATGAAGAAAACTTTAAACAAAAAACAAAAGCAGAAAAGTAAGATGCAAGTACACAAAATAAATAACTATAAGGCAGTACACCGAGGAAGGGATGGCTTTGTACTACGATAGCACCTGCTGACGTCATCACTTCCAGATCACACTTATGCATTGAAAACAATTCTAAAATAGAATCAGTTACAATAAAACACGGTAACTTGCATAGTACTTCAAACACCAAAAAACGTGCCTACAAATACTGTATTAAAAATTGATATTCAGAGACACTTCAGGCTAATAAAAATCTGAAATATAGACAGTCATGATAGTTATGTTAAAGAAGGGAGTTTGCATTTGAAAAACTTCAATAAAGAAAATAAATGATGTGTTGATAGCCAAGAGAATGGGTTTTAAAAAGCACCTAAAAATTAACTTATAACCTAAAAAGCACCTAAAAACCTAATAATGGATTTCTCAGTTTCTATGAAGAACCTGAGAAAAAAAGGACATTTGCCTTTTATCATGTCACAGGATTTTAGATGCATTTTGGGGAAGAGAAGAAGCAGCACAACTCTTTTTATTAGGTCTAAGTATGGCTATGAAATTAATTAGGAAATTACAAGCAAATTTCAATTCAACTGTCAGAAAAATCTGTGAAGTCACCACAGAAATGGTGGTCAAAGAATAAATTTAAAAGTGCACTTTTACTAATTGAAGCCTAAATATATTTAGGCAGAGAAGATCATGTCAGCCATGATTCTGGGATTGTCTGAAGAACTTTACAGGCCGTAAGCAAGAAAACTGAAGGCCAGGGAATATATGGATAGGGAAACACTCCCAGATAATGGGTTCTAGTGGCAGACCCTATGTCTTATAGGGGGAATTCACGGGACTGAGTCCCATTCTCTCTGGATGGCATGTTGCTGATATTTTTATTTAAAATCTGAAATGAGTGTCAGGCAGAGATAATCAGAGATGGCTGAACTTCCTTTAGAGCAGAGACGGACAAGATCTCTCAGGTCTTTGAGTTGTACTATAAATCTACATGATATTTCAGTTTTTCACAGAAATTCCACTGAATTTTATGTGAACCTGCTTAGAATTAGGAAATCGTGTGTTAATTTAGGCAGATGATAATAGGGTGGATATTCTGAGATCAGGAGACTAGGAGTCTCAGTGACCAACGCTTTTCAATGTCTCAGACCATCTTTGTTATATGTGAGAATTTTTTTCAAAATCTTCTTAATGAATTTATGTAGCTATATGGCACACAAAGTCAGAGGTGAAGAAGACATTCTACACTCCAAATGTAAGATTACTTTACCTAACCAGCTGGGAAAAGTAGGAGTTATCACTGTAT
The DNA here is from genome assembly GCF_036417845.1 of Apteryx mantelli. NCBI lineage: Eukaryota > Metazoa > Chordata > Aves > Apterygiformes > Apterygidae > Apteryx > Apteryx mantelli. The sequence continues at coordinate 35,458,319 of NC_089979.1, read as the reverse complement.
GCAGAATTTTTAGAAATGCTTGAAGGACATAACTTCTTTAAATTTTGCCCAGTAAAAACAACATGTCAATAGGACAGGAATCTTCAACCTACAAGATGTCCAGTTGGTTTATTCTAATGAATCCTTTCAGAAATTGGCTCTAACCTCCCTCAAAGTCTCCATTTATGCTGGGAGTAACCATCTTACTGCTTTCTGCAGCTTTAAACATAAGCCAGGCTGCCTTTTCTGAGTCTGATTCCAGGCCTTTAACTCTAGATACTTAATGTCTTTTTTAAATGAGTGGGAATAATTTTGTGTAAAATGAGGAAAAGAAAATACTAATTAACAAATAGGAGGAGTGGAATATGAAATGATTATCTCTTATATTAAAATAAATCTACTCTCATGGAATTTCAACAGATTATTTCAACATATTATTCAACTCCCACCATTACATAGAGGGAAATACATCTATAATGGAACTCTCCAGCTGATGGATATTAACAATTAAGGTATGAAAGTGTCCTGCATGCATACCTACATATGTGCCCTAAAAATCTTCAGAATAAGAAAGATGAGACGTTATTCTCTTACAAAAATTTTTTCAGAAGCCTGTTTTGTGTGTGTTACGTGTGTAAAACACTTAGGACCTTCTAATCTGGTTTTATATGATTTACAAAAATTTATATGAACAAGCACTAATTAAAAATGGGATTAAGATTTGCTAATGCAAAGTCACAAATTGCTAATCTTAAAATGACTATTGCAACATTAGCTGCTTTGTTTTGTAGATGAACATGATGTAATTTTTCCTCGCATACGACTCATTTACTATTTGGGGCTTGTGGGTGTAGATGCATTATTTAAGACACAGGCTTAATATTTACCTTATGACTGATATCTCTTTCATTCTGTGGAGTTCACCTTTAGAAACATTTGTCTCTTTTCCAGCCTAACCTAAGCTTTCAGACCCTAATCCAAAGGAGTTAATTGAGATCTTGAATGAGAAAAATGTGCAGAATCAACTTTAGAGTGAGAGACTGATTTCTAAATAAGAATTTATGCTGAACTAACATTCAAATATGAAGTGCCAATGGCGTGTTAAGAGATCTTCAGTTTAAAATCTCAAGAATGTATAAGACTATATATCAGTCTTTTTAAAAAAAAGCACCTAATAATTCAGACAATGTTTACCAAACAAGTAAAATCAGTAAAAACATATTTACAGTCTAGATACTCTCTCCCTATTATATTTGTTGTTTCTTTGTCCAAACCAGAGACAAGCTAGAACTATTTAAAACACTTTTGGTTTTAGTGTCACTATTGCTATTCTAAAATTTTATTTTTAATTAGATATTTTTTTCTGAAGCTCTTTTTAAAAAAGAGCAAAACCCAAAAGCTCAGTCTGTATCCAGTTATTAAAAAAAAAAGAAAAATATTGATGTGATGGAGAAAGGCTCTATGTAATGGCAACTGTTATGCAACTTTATTTACAGGCACTGCTCTACCCAGGATGATTAATAATAGTATTTCCACATCTGGGTGGTATTAGGGGAAGAGTCAATTATTTGTTATAACCTTGATTACACTGTTTACAAAGTATGATTTTAATATCAGTTCTAAGACCTATAATGTCTAGGTAGATGAAATTCCTACTGGTTTCAAAGATGGTTTTGCTCAGCCAAACCTTTGGTCTTGACCCATAGATGTGAAATCAGTTATTGGTTTGTTCTCTCACTTTTACTTTAATGATCCTGGTAAATTTTGACCAGGATACAGGAGGAGCTTGAATCTCAAAGGAGTCTCTGACCTTGGACAGCCTCTCATTCCAGCCACATTTGTGATGGTCAGAAAGGCTGTTTCACGGAGGCATCGCATGTGCAAGAAAACTAACAAAACAGAAATCTAAGCAAAACCTTTTCTTCTTTCTTATCAGCTGCTCTCAGCTGCACTTTTAGCAGAATTGTCTCTTGGGTGAATGATTTAGGCAGGGATACTGTTCTGACACTCCCCAGCATATAGGAGACAAGAATATTTTGTAGGGGTCTTTGTGACTATGTTACTATAAAGCAGGACTTCTGAAACTCCCTTAATTAGTCTGCCTGTCTATATATGTATGAATGTATGTATGTATCTATATCTCATGTTGTTGCAGACAACATCAGTGCAATGACAAATGAGCTTAACTTTCAGACTTCTCAGTAAATATCCTGTATTTTTAAGAATAGCTTTAAGTAATATGGAAATATATTTTTGTATGTATTTATCTTGATTCAAGAAATCCAAAAGAATATATTTTTCAGGCATTATTTGATTAATTACTTCAATTACTTGTTCTCAAATATAAGTGGCAAAAATGTCAATTATTTTTTGTTTATTGTATGTGAACAACAGCAGTAAAGACAATTTACAAGAAGTAATAGTATTTTTTTTGTGACTTTCATTATTATGTTTGAAGTTATGTGGATAACCAGTAACCTTGATGGCTGGAAAAAAGAATGATCTCAGCTGTAGGTCTGATTCACAGAAGACAGTCACAAGGCCTAGAGCAGCAACTGAAAGAATTCAAGACGATATCTGTAATACTATGACCACGTCATCAGGGAGTGCACTATTTAGGACTCATACTTTACCTAACAATTACAGATAATAACAGAGTAGTTAAAAAGATATAGATATTTTTATAATTGTCCACCAGAATTATTTCACTCCTTAGGGACTAACAAGCCTCTCCCTGTCTGTTGGAGGCCCACAAGATAGGATTATTTCTAACATGAGACAGTCCTGAGGCCACATTCTGTATCAAAGCTGCTACTGCATTGAGAACTAGACACATTATGCCAACTCTTGAGATTCTCAATAGGAAAGTATCTGGAGTTCTTTGAGATGCGCTATCCATATGGATATTTGCACTCTAGCATGCCCAGTCTTTAGAGGTTGAAGATTTTTAACCCTACAGTAAGTATGTAGGTCATGCTCCCTCCTGTCCCCCTCATGCTCAATGCATGAGCACGTGGGACAGAAAACGTCTGGCATCAATTAGTCTCTCTCCCAGTGTCAGAATGCCAAAATTAGCATTCTCAGTACGATTCTAGAGGAGAAAGGAAGGATGGTAAGAAGTAAATATCCACACAGGCAATACATTTCAAAGGACTCCAGCTGGGGGAAGTCACTTTCTTATTTTACCTTCAAGTGGTTGTTTATATGCATACTAATTTAGTGCATGACCTTAAGGAGTCTGTTCACAGTTACTTCAGACAGAGAATTTGGAAGCCTTTACCACTTCTCAAAATCTTCCTGGAGGCTTCAGTAATGGCACAGTAGTTAGGCAGAGGTATGAAGGGAGTTACAGATGGGACATGGGCAAGGTGGGAGTGGAAAGATACAGCTGTTTCTTACTAAGGCCGAAGATACATCTTGAACTTTGCTGGAATGGGCTCTGATGATGGAGGGTAGTTCCACTGTTGGAATCTCATAACAAGCCTTGATACAATCTCTTATGTACTTAAACTCTCTCAGTGTGAAGATTGCTGTACTCTTGAATTCCTTGGCTGCTAATGTGATCAGCCTCACAGACTATATGAAAGAACTAGGACTGAGGAGGTAATAAGAGATGTCCCTCTTGACATCTACAGCATACACCTCAGCCTCAGAGTTGTGAGATTTAGGGAAGAGCACACATAATTTAATTCTCTGATTGAACTTGAAAATTGCTTTGGGGACATTTTTTTCTCAGAGATACCCAACCAAAAAAGAATATTACATTTGGAGAAACAGCCACGTTGGCTTTGATTTCTTCCGGCATCATGGCAGATATTATCATTGGGAAAAATACCTTCCTGAATAGATGCAATGACGAATAAGTTTCTGGGGGCTCAAAAGATGGATCCAGGAAGATTGTGAACACCAAAACCAGGTCTTTCTAGGTGACAGTCTTTTACAGAGCAGAACAACTGGCCTAGCCCTTAAAAAAAGCTGAGAACAACTGGATGTGGAAATATTGAAATGTCATGCAGTGATTCAAGTTAGCTATCAGATGAATCTTCATTGAACTAACAAAATGGCTAGACTCCTTCAATTCTAACAGAGAGTTCAGGATGACTAAAAAAAAATTTCGGCAGAAAGAAAGGTCCAACAACTGATAATCTTGTTTACTTTGTCGAATGAGTTTCATGGAACCACTTTTTATTGCTAGTGAGTACCTTTTTCACAAAGAAAGAAAAAGCATGTTCTAGAAATGCAGATCAACAATTACATGAGCCATGAAGTTGAGCATCCATAGATTGGGATGGAAGAGAATCACAGAATTCTCTGTTAGTAAATTGTGAAGAAAAGACAAATTCCAAGGATTTCTCACTGATAAAGTGGGTTTTCATCTGAAAACCACTTAATTGTTTTTTTTTTTCTATTTCTGTTTCATCCAGAATAAAATCTTTAGGATTATACATGGTAAATTATCAAGTGCAATTCTGATCATGGTATACAACAACATATTGGGAGATTCAAGGACAGACAACAGGTGTCTCAGTGTCCCTGTAAATAGGGGAATGAAACTCATCTCCCTAATAGTCCTTAAGACTTGAAGACCTGAAGACCAGTAGGGTAAGCAAACCTTGCCAGCAGGATTCCTCATCTGAAAGTGAAATCTTTCTTCCTTTTTTAAAAAGAAAGAATGAGAGTAGTCTGGTGTATTGAAGACAACTGAAAATACAGGTTGCATATGCCTTTGATTTATCTCCATTATTCCAACGGAGAATGGTCCCATCAGCAAGGAGATTTCTGATGGGAACAAACATTTTTGTTTTGGCCCCATAGTGGGATGGCACTGATTAAGAACCTCAGCAGCTGGAGGAAGAGAGTTAGGCTTAACAGAAAACCTTAGAAGAACTCTCAGTGCTAAGCAGTTAGAAAATCCTAGGTTGAAGCCTGATATGAACTCGGCACCAGTCAATGGAACTGCAGATGCAGAGCCTGTGCTGAAGGGGTTAAAGGACTTGAAGTTTTTTCCACAGGTGATGAAGGGGAAAGTGAGAAGAAATGCTTTTGGAGCTTTTTCTTGAATCACAGAATCACAGAATCACTGAGGTTGGAAGGGACCTCTGGAGATCATCTAGTCCAACCCCCCTGCCCAAGCAGGGTCACCTAGAGCACATTGCACAGGATTGCATCCAGGCGCGTTTTGAATATCTCCAGAGAAGGAGACTCCACCACCTCTCTGGGCAACCTGTTCCAGTGCTCTGTCACCCTCACAGTGAAAAAGTTTTTCCTCATGTTAAGATGGAAGTATCTGTGTTTCAGTTTGTGCCTGTTGCCTCGTGTCCTGTCGCTGGGCACCACTGAAAAGAGTCTGGTCCCATCCTCTCGACACCCTCCCTTCACATACTTGTACACATTGATAAGATCTCCTCTCAGCCTTCTCTTCTCCAAGCTAAACAGGCCCAGCTCTCTCAGCCTTTCCTCATAAGAGAGATGCTCCAGTCCCCTAATCATCTTTGTAGCCCTTCGCTGGACTTGCTCCAGTAGTGCCACATCCCTCTTGTACTGGGGAGCCCAGAACTGGACGCAGTACTCCAGATGTGGCCTCACCAGGGCTGAGTAGAGGGGGAGAATCACCTCCCTCGACCTGCTGGCAACACTCTTCCTGATGCAGCCCAGGATACCATTGGCCTTCTTGGCCACAAGGGCACATTGCTGCCTCATGCTTAACTTGGTGTCCACCAGCACTCCCAGGTCCTTCTCCGCAGAGCTGCTTTCCAGCAGGTCAACCCCCAACCTGTACTGGTGCATGGGGTTATTCCTCCCTAGGTGCAGGACCCTGCACTTGCCTTTGTTGAACTTCATGAGGTTCCTCTCTGCCCACCTCTCCAGCCTGTCCAAGTCTCTTTGAATGGCAGCACAGCCCTCTGGTGTATCAGCCACTCCTCCCAGTTTTGTATCGTCAGCAAACTTGCTGAGGGTGCACTCTGTGCCTTCATCCAGGTCATTGATGAAGAAGTTGAACAAGACTGGACCCAGTACTGACCCCTGGGGGACACCGCTAGCTACAGGCCTCCAACTAGACTCTGCACCACTGATCACAACTCTCTGAGCTCTGCCATTCAGCCAGTTCTCAATCCACCTCCCTGTCCACTCATCTAGCCCACACTTCCTGAGCTTGTCTATGAGGATGCTATGGGAGACAGTGTCAAAAGCCTTGCTGAAGTCTAGGTAGACAACATCCACTGCTCTCCCCTCATCTACCCAGCCAGTCATTCCATCCTAGAAGGCTATCAGATTGGTTAGGCATGATTTCCCCTTGGTGAAGCCATGCTGACTACTCCTGATCACCTTCTTTTCCTCCACATGTGTGGAGATGGCTTCCAGGATGAGCTGCTCCATCACCTTTCCAGGGTGATGTTACCATAAGGAACTGGAGCCACTGATGATAGGATTGGCACCATGAGTCATGGTTCAACTATGTCATGTGCCTTTTCAGAAATCATATGGAGGCAAGAGATATCAGAACATTCGGGCTAGAATGGTGAGGGAAAGCAGGACTTCCTGAATGCAGGTCTCAGTTAAGCAATCCTTTGTAGGCCTGGAAAGCCTGCAAGGGACTGGGAGGAAAGACTGAAATGGCACCAAGGTCAAAGTGCTCGTTGAACAGTTCACTGTAGAGATCATACACTTGTGCCTAGCTGGACCAGATGAAAATCTCACGGCCTTTTTAAAAAAGAAGCTCCTGAAACTTAGATTCATATCCCTAATGGCTATTATTTAGGTAAGAGGGAAAAACAGTTGCAAATGTGACTTTCACATTCATTACATAGGTAAATCAAAAGATTTTGTCTGTAACAAGGTAGACGTAGATTGTGTTATGGGGGACATTATCCCCTACATATCTCAGATAGAAGCAGTGATGAAACATGAATAGAAAAGGCAAAATAAAGTTTTTGTATTTCCCAAAGTAAAAAAAATCTGCCTAAGAATTTACACTGAAGAGTCTGGGATCTAAAGAAGAGCTGAAGAAAGAAGAAAACTTGTATGTTATTAAGATGGATCACTGTCTCCATCGGGCAGTCAAGATGGTGGCTGAGAAACTAAGATAGCTTGAGATCTGCATACTGCCCTGCATACTCATGCACTGAGCTTGGAAAACGCTCAAAATACTGCAATGATTCAAATTACTTGATCCTGAGTGACTGAGCATAGGCACATTTACATGGTAGCTATGTGAATGAACAATTTGTGTGAAGATACAATACATAGACTAAAAATGAAAGTAGTTACATAAATATATACATATATGAACTGCATATTTTTTATAGAATACCTCTTCCACACCCTTCTCCAACATTGTGAAGAAGCCCTGGAGATAAATGGATAATAAGTAGCTTTTCAGCTGTCTTCACACTGCTAGAGTAGCATAAAATGAGATCAAACATGAATGAGAATCAAGGATCTTTCCTTGAACCTGTTCTGTCATTAGAAAGAACTTTCGCATAGTGAATGAAGTAAACTGAATGCAGTTTGGTTTAACACATTACAACACGTCTGCTAAATTCAGTTTTTACTCTGAAACATGTCTGTACAAAAAGAGTACTTCCTGCTTCATGGGTGGCTCTTTTTGTTTTAGAAACATATTGGGTTGATTTAAAAAAAAACAGTTTTTATTAGTAGCTATTGCAGCTCTAAGTGCAACCTTAGTTGCCAGCAGAACTGGTTGCTAAGACAAAATAAGGTCACATTGTTGTAAATCAGCAACTTAATTCCTTACGTGTCAGTGAGGACTTGAAAATCATAGGTTTGATCAGGTACAAAGTGTGGCTGATCACTGAAAATCTACAAATTGACAAAAAAAGAATAGTACAAAACTCAGTTCAAGAAGGACTTGGGTATGTTTTCTTAAAGGAAAGGGGGATTGAAGGACAAGCAGGGGAGAAAAATTGTTTAAAAGCAGTGTAATTAAGAAAGTTTGATGGCCTGGATTCATTTTCTTATTACTAAAATATTTCTTCCATTTTTCAGATTCTTTGTCAGTTAATATCATTGTAATATCATTTCAATTAATATCATTAATTGAAAGCATGATTTATTATTGTTTTATTGTAAAGACCACTCCATTTTACATACTCATGAAGAGCTCCTAACTTTTTTTTTCATGTGCCAGCAATTGAATATGTAAAATTGTAACAAGGAAAATGGATGTTTACCTGTGATTACTACTAATTTTAATGGAATATTAAGATGCCTTTAATTCTTTGTCTTTCAAATCCCTCCCAGAAGACCAACCCTCTGCCTTATGAAATATCTGTTTGTTTTACAGAAGTCATAACAAAATAATAATAATAATAATCTTACAGTATTGCAGGGTAACCTCTACCACTAGATTTCTTTTTAGACTGGAGTAGATAAACATCAGTGAGGACACAGATATAGTAGGCACTGCCTCAAGTAAGAGGAGGGACTTGATCACCTCTTGAGATCCCTTCCAGTCCTCTCCTCTATCATTCTGTGACAACTGCCTCTCTGTTCTGGTCACAGAAGGTTGCCCCTCTATTTCCATGAACAGAAGGAATGTGCGATACATTTTTTTGTGAGGAGTTTTAGCACAGATCACTGCCTCTGCCCTGTTGTAGTTGAAATATGGTTGCATTCAGTTCTTTGTCTTACCAGGACTAGAGGCAGGAAAGTCCAGCCTATTAGTGATAGTAGATCCAGGCCTCAAATATGCAAAAATATAAAATAGCTAAAATGCTTTGCAACTTTCTTTGTGAAAGGCTAGCTTACAGAATAAACTGCTCAAATGTCTTAATGACACTGGACCAAACATGTTATACAGGTATTAATATATTATACTTTATTTACATTATAGGGAGAACCGCCTGAGTAAGAAATTTAACTACAGCTCTGAATTCTCATCAACCTAAAAGTGAGGTTTCTTACAATTTAGACTGTGGTTTTTTGGTTTTATTTAAGAATGTAATACTACTGCAATCTGAAAAGAAGTTACAATATATTCTCAATTACCTTTGAATATATTCCGCTGTCAAAAAATGTGATCTTGAACATTCAGATTCTCCACAAACTCAAATAGGCTTTTTAACCTTTTCTTTCTGCTGAGGGTTAGTCAAGATTATAGTATCACATAGTCTTTTCTTAATGATGCAGAAAAACATTATCAAGCTTTCATTTTAGGCAGACTATTTAAAGTTAAAATTTCATAAATATCCAAATGAAAATGATTTGATAATCAGTGAGAAGATGATGGGAAAAAAAAGTCAATGAATGACTTGCTAAGCACTTTCCTCAAAAATTCCTGAAACATAAAGCATCCTAGATGGATCCATTCAGCAAAATTCTCCTGTAACATTTTGCAGTCCTTTAACTATTCAGAACTCTGTCGTGTTTGGTGTGTACATCCTGTGTGGGCAGGCTGAAAGGGTGGATAAAGGAGGAAGGTCACCCACACTCGATATTACAGCTCACCTACCTCATTTCCATCTGTGCGAATTCTATCCACTTAGGCAATTGCTCCATATACACCCACTCAACTGCTTGCAGTAGAAGGAATGCTATTATTACATTATCTAAGTGAAGTAATAACTAGAGCAAGGCTGCCCAACTTCTTGACAGCCAGGACCTGAACTGTATTAGGTTTATTTTAGGTTTTGATGGCAAATACACTTTATAATGCTTATAGTGGTGCAAAATCATTCAGGGGCAGTGGAGTCATTCTGTAGACCACCAAGTGGAGCACTCTGAAAGTGGAGACTTCAGTCCTGACTGTAGTCCAGCTATGGTATAAATGGTGCAAAGCTATGTACAGGCAAGGTGTCTAATCTAATAAGGCCATACTCAGAGCAGCATCTGGCAGTGATGAGGGAAGCAGTCTGAAGGATTTTTTTCAAGAGGGAGGTGACCATGGTCACAACATCACTCTTCAGAATGTCTCCACCCTGAAGGGGGCAAAAGCTGCAGTGTCTGCTAGAAGAGTTAGAGATTGAACCTGGAAACAGCTGGTCAAGAATAACAGTTTTGAAGGGGAACAAGAAGGGGATTGAGGCTTTAAAAAAGAAATGGGGAGGGCTCTCTTTGGAGCTAGGAATAAGTGCTTGGCATGCCAAGCTGACCATTGTTGCTCAGGTCAACAACTTCTGCTTCAGGGCAAATGAACTGAGTTAGTGGCTAGATCACAAAATTTTAATCTCGAGCTATTTTCTGTTTTTCTTCAGGACAGGCTGAGCCCTCAGAGTTTGGTTTGATTCTGCCCATTTTACACAGACAAAAAGAGAATAGGATCTCATACGTAATGTCCATTTTCCCCTGCCTGACCAATGAAGTTCCTCACTCCACCCACTGCTAACAATTTCAGTCCATCTAACAGCTTTCCAGGAATGGTATTGGAGGATCTTTCCTTCAGGATCTGAAGAAAAAGTAGTATCCTTTTCTTTATCTGTACCTTTTTCTTTATCTTCATCAGTGAAGCATCTCTTCCAGAAAATACAAATAATTATTCTTTGTCTCAACTCCTACCTCTACTGTACTGGAGACTGCCTTGGAGACTGCCTGAAATCAATGCTACAGCTGTGGTACAATCCAGACCTCATCTTTTAGCACCTAGAGATCGACTTCTCTAGAATGTCAATTCTGAAGGAAAAACAATGGGTTCACATTCAGCTTGTCCAGATTTAAGACCTCCAAACATTCTTCTCTTCTGATCACTCTAGGACATTACTGGCTGCAATGAGATACAGTCCTAAGGACACACAAAAGCCATCGCTTGCTCCAGAATAGGGTCAGTGGCAATTGCCAGCCCTGTCTAAGTCCTGGAATGCATGTATAAGCAAGTATTAGAAGGCAAGACTGAGACACTTTTTTGAAACAGCAACAAGTAATTGGTATTTTTCAGATAAAACTTTCTAGCCTTCAAAACCAAACTGTCACTTTATGGTAATCATCTGTTCCACTTTCTGCCAGAAGTATATTCAGCGAAAGTGAACTCTGACAGCAGCTCATCTCCAGTGTTGTACAAGCAACAGGGACCTCCGACCTTCTATAATCTATTTGATTGATTCAGCTCACAAACAGTAACAAAACCTCTGTAACTTCTATTGAAAATAGCTTCAGAACCTCACTCTTTCTCTTTTTCCTGCTAGAAAACTTATCTGAATATAAAACTTGTTAAATTTGTAGACTGATTATTAGTATGCGTTTATGTTGGGCTTCAGTTGACCTGAATTACTTTTCTCCCTGCTTACCCCCAAAATTATTTAAAGGCAGCAATTACATCCTGCTTGAAATTTAATTTTGCTAGGCTAAAGAAAAAGCCAAGTGCCTCTGTCTTTTCTCCTATGACAAGTTTCTATATCCCTGTCATCCTTTGGACTCTTCTCAGTACTTGTTTCAATTTAAACTAATCATCATAAACATGAGGGAATTAGAATTAAATATAATATTTCAGAGCAGATCTCAGTAATGCCTTTACACTTCACTAATCCTACCAGAAATTCTTGTCAGATAAACCCTAAGGTTACACTTATCTTTTTCATGGTCTCATCCAATCGGTAGCTCTGTCACTCTGTAATTTGTATAGTCCAGTCTTCTCTTCATCTGTATCCAGCTGATAAGTTTCAAACTTACGGCATACATCATTATACTCTAAACTATGGCATTTCCAGCAGTTATTCCTAAAATAACTGTTTCCACTATTTAATCCTCAAGATCATTCTTCTTCCCAGAGAATACTACAGTTCTTGTTTGTATTGACAATGCCTCCAAAACTTGTCACAAGCAAATGTCACTAGTGCACTCTTTTTATGCTGCTGAAATCACTTAATCTTTTTATTTATAAGATTAATTCATGAGGAACACCATCTCTAACACATTCTTTCAGCGCAACATCTTTGGCCATTTTTAATGCAAATTAAAAACATTCAATTTGCTAAAAGATCATGTATGAAAAACTTTACTGAAATTCAGATAGAAGAGACCTAGTTTCCTTCCTCTTTTAGCAAAATTATTTTGTCTAAAAAAGATCACTTTAGCCTGGCAGGATTTACAATTAGAGACTGAAACATGAGTTTACTATTTTTCTCCACATCTTGAATTATTATTTTCTTAATATACGTTGGCCTGAAACATAATTCTCTTTTGATTTTCTTAGATATAGGTGCTAAATTTGCTATTCTTTAGCTATCTGATAATCTCAACTTCACAAAGTTACTAAAAAGTCCTTACTGTTGGGCCTGCAATTCCATCTGCTAGACACTGTTCTGATACAGATTGAGAAAACTACCCGGTTCTGTCCTACTTACAATTTGTGTACATTGGCTTTTGCTTCCATCTTTGTAATTTCTACTCCTTCGTCCTTACTATTAATCTGCCTATGCCCTGTTTCAGTGCCTTATTGAAAATTAGAGCAAAATACCTCTTCACCCATATTCATTCTTAATTCCTATCTTACCTTCATTGGTTGCTCCTTTTGTTTATATCTGAAGGTAAAAAATCTTGGCTATTTTTTTTTCATTGTTTCACATATCCTCCTAATTTCCAAGACACAGTTTATTTTACCAACCAGTTTGTTTTTCTCCAATTCTCTTAGGAGCTTTATACTCATGATAATACACACTGTACACTAGATGTTTCTGTAATTATTTTGGAATCTTCTTTCTAATATTTTTGCCTCTTATTTGATCTAGAAATTCCCAAGTGTTGACATTTTCCATCTCTTTAACTTCAATACAGATCAAACACAATCTCCTCACATCCTGAAATTCAAATTCCTAAATTTTAATTTTGTGTAATGTCATAAATTCATCAGAGTAATATTATCCATCATTAGAAATATTCATTCACATTCAAATCTGCTGCTGGAGGCCCATACCAGATTCCTAAAACCACTCTGGAAAAGCCTCACACAACTTTTCTTCAAGTTGATTGTAAAGAAAATAAGAAAAAGCAAAGATGGCAATGCAATTCCATTTTATCACACTATGCTATCCACTAACCTTTATTCCAATTATATTTTATGCTTACTATTTCACTATACTTCTGTTTTTCAGTAGTAGTTTTAGTTCCTTCATTTCTACCCATATTCTTTGAATGATAGTATACAAATACTTACTGTCACCTTGATTTGGTGTTGGTCAGTAAACGTTATGTACAATCCCTTTTCTATCTGCAGTGATCACATAAATCTGCTTTTGTCATATTTTAAATACTCTATTCCTGCATTCTATTAATTTCTCTACTAGCAAATATGCTTATACAATGATTTTGCTGCTTCACACTAGGGAAGAAATATCAAGTCTATGAAACATCTTCCTTCACTAGAAAAACTCTTACTGAACAAATTAATCTTGACTCACAAAAGCCAGAAGTCAGCAGAAGAGCTTATCAGTGGTATCCAGATCCCAGGTCTGTGAGCACTTTCCCTGAGCTACAGCTACAGCACTACACATGTGCAGGAAGAAATGTCCTGCCTCCCTACCCTTCTGTCTCATGGGACTCAGGCAGGGGCAGCAGCTCAGCTCTGTCCTGGGATGAGCACAGACATAAGAGGAGATGCTCAGGTTGAAGCAATGCTTATTATTCTCTGCATCTTCTGAAGAACAGGGGCAAGCCAATTTACTTGTGTCAGCTGAATCAAATACTCTCAGTGTTTGGAGGGAAAGTCTGTTGAAGAATCCTCTTTGATAACAAGTCCTACTGGGCAACCATTCGAAATCTTCCTTACAGCATCATTGACTATGCTTGCTCAATCCCCTGAGCATCTTCAAGTTTGGAACAATCAATCTTAAAGCACTATAGCAGTGTCACACCGTGAACAAGTGTCGGTAGACCCTCTACCTTGCCTCAGGACCCATTTCAGTCTTAAATCAACATGTTCTATCCCGGAAGAAATAACTCCAAATTCACTCTTAAAGGCCTTTTAATTCTTAAAAAGGTGTCTCTAATCATATATAGATTTTTTTTTCTGGTGTGCACTTGGGAAATTAGGTTCTACTTCCTCTCTTCTTCATTTGCAAATCATTATTACCCCATTCTTGTTCAGTATCAAATCAAATGGATGAAATTCTATTACCTGTCTGAAACAGGCCAGATTAATCCTTTTCTGAACTTAAAAATCAGTACCTATTGGTCTTATCTGGCCAAATATGACATCTGTAACATTAGCTGTATACTGACTAATAGTAAAACATAAGGGTTTGTTTCAGGTTTCCTCTATTTAATTTAGCCTTATTCTATTTAATTGCAGCCTTAGTGTGACATCTTGTTCTTTTAAGCTTTTTATTAAGTTTCTTTCCCTCTCCAAGCCGTTGGACATTCTCAATTCAACAGCCAAGGCACTGTGTGAAAGCTTTCTTCATCCACGTAAAACGCGAATCGACAGTGGAGGTATGTCACTGGAAGACTTCTGTCTCAGGCAGAGAGCGGATACTGGTTGCTTGTGACCCGGGACACAGCCTTCAGGGTAATTCATGCGAACACTGAATCCTGTCACCTGCAGCCGTTTTAAATCCCATCTCCCTGTATTTGCTAAACCGCCTGTAATAACCCAGCAGTCGCACGGGCAGCCCTGCCTCATCACTCCGGGCTAAGCCGCAGACTTTCCCTCCATCCTTAGCTACCGCTAAACAGGCAGCGTGCCCTTAAGCCTACAGTTCCCGTGCCAAGCCTCCCTGCAGGCTGGTCCTTAGGAAACCCGGGAGCTACAGCAAGTTTCACCCCCAGGGCGGGAGGCTTCCCGCTGCCGCCGGCGCCCCTGCAGCGCCCCGCCGCTGGGGGCGGGAGGCAGCGGCCGTTAACGGCTGCTCCCTCGTGGGGAGCGCGCGGGGGGCGCCGGGGGGAGGGCAGAGGGGGGCTGAGGAGACGACGCGGGTCCTGAAGCGATGGGGGGACGGAGAAGATGGCGGGGGGGCTAACGTGAGGGCAGAGGGGTACTGAGGGCAGGTGGCGATGCCTTTGGGGCTGCTTTCCCCCCGCCCCCCGCCTGCCGTTCCCTCGCGGCGGGAAGCGGCGCCTCCATTTAGCGGCGCCGGGCGGGGCTAGCAGCTCCTGTCCCGACGTTTTTATCTTTGAAGAGTTAAAAATGGAGATGTGGGCGCGGAACCCACTTGGGCTGCCCAAGGCGACCCCGCCTCCTCGGGCCTCAGCGCGGGGGCGGCGGCGCTCTTATCCCGGGCCCGGGCCCGGACCGCGGGGTACTTTTTACTGCTGCCACCGTTGCGCGCAGGTGAGAAAGGCTGCTGGAGCCTGTGGGCGCCTTCCCCCGTGGGGCGCGGGCAGGCCCCGGCCCGGCTGCCCGGGGGGCGCCGTGGGGCAGCGTGAGGCGGGGGTGACGTGGCGTCCCACCCGGCGGCGGGAGAGGGGTCGGTGTGGCGGTGAGGGGGCGGCTGGGCCGGGCGAGGCCGCACCGAGGGGAGCGCGCAGCCTCCGCTGCCGAGCGGGCAGGTTTTGCCACGCTTTGGTCTGCTTGCCCCCACGGGAGCTCTGCCGGGGAGGGTTTGCTTCTCCCCTTTTCCGGGCGAGAGCCGGAGCATCCCTGTGGGTGGAGTGCGGAGCTCGAGGCAGCCGTCTCCGGAGCTCCGCTCCGCTCTGCGTGGACGAAACAGCCTATTTTTACAGCAAGGTGTCGGATACATTGAACCTGTAGTACCTGTGAGCGGGCTGGGCTTGCGCGATGGTCACTTGTCACGGCTCCCGAAAAGCAGAAATTGAGGAAAAATCGCGAATTTTCACAGTAATGAAGTTTCCGGGTGAACAAAAGCAGGAAATGTAGATGTCTGGCACTATGTTCTACTTGTGTCTGAGCATTATAGGCATGACCAAATAGCGATAGAATACGGATCCTGCTGCTCATACACAATCTTCTAGCTCCTATCTACCAAATTTCTGGAAACTAAACTTCAGCATTGCTGCCTGACCAGTAATGGTTCTTAATTTGCCTATGTTGAATCAAACTTGAATGAGAATTTAGTAATAATGATACTTTCTGAGAAAGTAAGAGAATAATTGGGAAACAACAGTCTAGATCAGATAGCCTTGGTGTGTGGGAAAGATAGAATATGCACTGAGAGTAGCAGCACTGTGGACTTTAACTGACTGCAGAGCAATACTTGCTGCCTCAGGGGGATATACCCTTCAGTTTTGGGGAGGATGATAATGCATGTAGGTAGGGAAAGTTGTAAAAACATAGAAGCATCTGTGGATTTATGTAGGCAAGAACTGTGAAGTGTCTGTAGGAGGACAGCAAAAGAGTAATTTTTTGTGGAACTGGTATAAAATGTTCTGGAAAACACACAGTTAGAATTTCATTTACATTGTTAGTAATATTCATTGCCCACAGAGGTTGTGGAGTCTCCATGTATATTCAAAAGTTGTCTGATCACAATCCTGGGCAATGTGCTCGAGGTGTCCCTGCTTGAGCAGGGAGATTGGACTAGTTGATCTCCAGAGGTCCCTTCCAACCTCAGCCATTCTGTGATTCCAAAATGTTATGTGATATATAAAGGAAACATAACATTTTTAACAAGGTGTCAACTGTGTGCACACTAAATTGTATTGACCTACCCCAAGTCACACATGTGTGAAAGGGCATTTTTCTGTTAGCTAGTCATGTATTACTTAGGCTCCAGGCTGCCAGTGTAGATATGAGAGGTCTTTACAGTCATAATATTTTGAAATTATAAACATAGTAACTTGTAGTGGGTATGGACTGAAATTGTCTTCTTATGCTTAAATATTGTAGCTCCTTGGCCATTTAAACATCAGTAAAAGAGCTGATATTTCTTAAGAGAGGGGAAAAATCTGAATTATGTAGCTAAAATCTTGCTATTCAGTAGACATTCATTTACCATATTTTTGTATTTTCCTCTTGCAGAGCTGGTAGGAAGGCTTGAATAAGTTCTTGCCTGAGTCCTGTTCATAAGACAGGTAATATGTAGAGTTGTAACTGCTGTCTTATTTCCCTTGTGAAATAGAGCACTTGAGGCTGACAGAATAGAAAGTAGGAGCATGGCACAAGAAAGCAGGTATCACAAAATTCTGTATAGAAAAGTCTTCAGCTGCTTAACACTACTGTTCCTACTCTGCTCTACTAAACATTTTGCCAAGAACTAACAGTTGAGCATCAAGACTAAGGTTGCCCACACTTCAGTCAAAGCTGAAAGATGGCTGTTTTGTTGCCATAGGTCTCTTGTGACAGTTTTGTCAGTGCTCTTCCATTTCCTGGGATTATAATGGTTACTGATAAGATTATCCTTATCAACAAGTGCTTCTTCAGCAAGAGCTCAGGATCTGAATGACTGTAGTACAAGAGTCTTTTGTTGGAAAGGGAGCTCCCCTTTAAATAGGGAGTAATTAGTTCTCTCTATGACATCACCTGTAATTTTACATTGTAGATACTGCTATTACTCTGGAATTTGATATACTTTATAGGTGGAGCCAAAACAAACATCTTGTATGTCAACATAGATGTTGTTAACTAGAGGAAAATGAAATCACTCAGAATAGTGAGACTTCAAGTCCATCACTAGATGAGATGAGAAAAATATAGACAGTTGAAAAAGTATTTCTTCACAAAACATTATACCTGTCTGTTAATCTTTTCTGGGATGTTCAGTATTGAAGAATATGGGAGATGTTTTTGGCTCATATTTAATAAAAGTAGGAGAGAAATTTCTACTTAAAATTCCAAGTCTTGGAGCAAAACAAAACAGTTATGAGTAGACATGTTGCAGTAATACTCTTACATTTCCGTTCAATGCATAATCAAGCAGGTCCTTATTAAGAGCTTTGCAATAGGCAATCAAATAGTTATGTAATAAATTCTCTGTACAGTGTTTGGTAAAAAGAATGCCTAAAAATTGTGTTTGTGGTCTCAACAAGAGGCTGGGGAGAGCTAGGCAATAAAACATGTCAGAGAGAGAAGTCCTATCCTGTTCTAGTCCTTTGATGTTATGCTGACAGTTGCAGAGAAATGCATTTACTACATTGGACTCAAGTCATACAGTCCAAAATCTGATCAGGGCTCATTCTTTTCTTTCGAAATGTTGGAGGTAGTGTTCA
Source organism: Apteryx mantelli (assembly GCF_036417845.1). Lineage (NCBI taxonomy): Eukaryota > Metazoa > Chordata > Aves > Apterygiformes > Apterygidae > Apteryx > Apteryx mantelli. The sequence goes on along the minus strand of NC_089979.1, from coordinate 35,440,289 downwards.
ACAGAACTATTGGGTAGGAACTGTAACCTAGCTGAGCATCCTAACTACCAGTAAGATCCATGCTCCTTCTAACTTTTCTTATTCAGTCAATCATTTATTCTTTCTCCATTCTGGCTTGGATTTAATTGGAATGATGTAGAGTTAGCTTGCATCCCACCCACCCACTTAGCTAGTTGGTGTAGAGTTAACTCACTCCATGTGTACCCAACTACTTGCACATGTCCTTAGTCAAATCAGTACTGTTCATACCCCTTTTATAGGTTTTAAACGTTACTTTTGGACAATTAATTCACTGAATTTTTTCTTCTAGAGCTTTTTTTTGTGTGTGTCCATACTTAAAATCAGAAATGAATAAGTAACTGATGTTCTTTTATACTGAGGTCTGTGAGCAAACAAGGTTAAATGTAGCATTTTCCATCCAACAGGTAGTTTTATGCTATGTAAAAATCATGATGGAGGAAGAGGAATTAGTATAACATACCATTGATTTTAGGAGGAAGTTCTGAAGATATTTAATAATGTAGGACTTAGAAACAACTCCCATTTGATGGGAATTCCCCACTGATGGTTACTTTTTTGTCATGCCAGTTGATGACATTATTCATTTTATATGTGCTCCATTATAAAGAGCTTTATTTTTTTAATCAAAATATTAGGAGGCATTAGCAATGTACTTTCATAATCACTATAGGCCAATTTAAGTTTGGGCTGTTCCCAAAAGTGGCTTTGCTTGTGTCAACATTTATGTGGTCATCCAGTTAGCAGGGAGCTAGCTGGTCCCGCTGGTACCAGGTCTGGCTATGCCAGCACTGAGATGCAGTGAGAACTGTATTCCAGGTCAGGGACTGGTGGAAGGGTGCGTTCCACCTTTGAGTGGCAACTCGCATGTGGCTTAAAGTGACCCTTTAACAAGCCCCCACTAAAAATGTATGGATATGACATCTGCACAAGCTGTTAAACCTCTATAATTTCCTCAAAGAATGGCGGTGCATTTGTTTACAAGATCAGTTTCCCCCAAAATTATGATGAGTGGCATCAGTTACATTCATCACATACCAACTTTTAAGTTATCTTGCTGGTGATTTATCTGTCTGCTGAGACCTGCAGCATGTTACCTGCATTTGGGGACTTTGGAATAATATTACATCTCTCTCAGTCTTTGGGATTTTTCTCAAGTCTTTCAGGAGTTATTAAAAATGAATGTCAGGAGGCCAGCGGGAATTTCAGCTGGCTTTTTAAAGAATGTTAAGTATAAGATATCTGGACATATTAATCTTAAAATGTTGATAGATTATATGATCCCTTGATTAACAGGTTCCAATCAGTGATCAATATATTGCCATTAATCCCCTCATCACATAGGGGGTTCAAAATATTTACCTTATTATGGGTACATTTATTAAGCGTGTGGAAATTTTATCTGTAATTTTAAGAAATTCTGAGTTTTGCTGCTGGCTGTAGTATGTGTTCCAAGCCTCCATAACAACACAAAATCCACTCCCTTCCTTCTTCCTACGTTGCAGGTTGAATGAGTTACTCTTAAGTACAGTTCTGTATTTCTGATTCAGTAGCCTGAGGCAAGCCCTTAACATTGCCTTCTCCTAGGTCCTGTCAGCAGAAGCAAGCTTCACAAGCATTCAGGATTTGTGGTTCTTACTCTTATCAGTAACAATTAATCACCTCTTTAGTAGAGAGTAGTGCCACACCATCAGCTTCATCCTTCTTAAACACCTTATAAGCAGAGATTTTAATATCCAAATGATATAGACTATTCCTTTTGTTTCATTTGTGCTATTGATAGTCTCTTTTCAGTGAGAATTTCTAGATCCTCTTATATCTTAGTCCGGCACCTGTAATCAGTCTATAAACAATTATGTATTAATTCTCATAATGTCTTTGCTGCATTGGTTTCATTTGTTTGCTGCCTGCTGAGTTTGATTTAATACAACGATTGCTTCCTTTGCACTTCTAGTTTAATATCCTTCCAGCTATTTTATTTGGTTTCTTTGGGTTGGAAGCCATCCTGTCTGCACAGCTATCCTGTGCCTTTGAAAGTCAAGACAGTGTTCTGTGGTATCGGAGCTGTCCTTTATACCAATTCACTTCCAATGTTCTATCCAGGGCTTTAAAAAAGAAAAATAAAAAGACAGGAATTAGAGTTGTTAGTGAATAATAGGTTTGCTTATATATATATATGTCAAATATACTCAGCTGAATATATAAAGTCAGAAAAAATCTGTTTGGACTTGCTCTACTTTAAATACTGGGCACTGTGGCAGTTGTGATTTGTCTCTTGCCTATACTTGTTCTGGAGTTAGACCAGAAAAATTTACTTGTTAAACAAGCAGTGACCTGAGTGAGCCAAATAAAAGCTGTATTCAGTTATGGATTAATGTATATGATTGTTGTGTTTAAATCTCTGGTTAATTTGCTTAAGAATTTTAAAATAAGCAAGAGATACTGGAATTCCGCTGCATTCTAGAGACACCATTACTTGTTGTAAAGCAGCTAGAGTCAGGTACAGGAATAGACAAAGTAGCTTCATATGTGGCAAAAATATTGCTAGGCCCATGGAGCCTAATGGGCCTTTGCTAGGCCTGGAAAGTCTGAAAGAAGAGTGTGTGTTTGTGTGTGGGGGGGTGAGTGGGTGGCGGTGTAGAGCTTCCCTTCACAATGCTGCCAGCAGTAGCGAATGCTGTCCCAACCAGCTCTAGCCCTCTGGATGGAGCAGCAGCTATTCAGGTTCTTGCCATTTAGCTCTTCATCCAGCTCAGTTGCTCACTCTTTTGTTCATTTCCCTCGTTTCCTGCTAGCTACCAAATTAAGGGGAATGAGAAACCTAGTTTGGACTCTCTGAAGAGGATCAGCAAAGCCAAGACTTTTGGTATCAGTGTTTTTGGCTAACTCTGCTGAAAGTATTTATTACTTATGTTCTTCCAAGTTCCTAACAAGTAAGGCAGACATATACAGAAAAATCTTACTGGTAAGTGGTTTTGAAATATATTCCATTTAGCATGGACTCTTAGTTTTCCTCTAGAATCCTCAAAAAGTCTAACCTAAAACTGTCTTTCTGCTGAAGCTGGTAACTTTTTAGTTATTCAAATCCCCAATGTTCAATTGCCTTTCTGGTCTGCTGGGAAGAAGAGTGTTCCAACCTGTGTAGCCTACTTTCATTGTTCCCTGCTGTACTTTTGGACTGTACCACTTATTCTCTGAGTCCCTATTGTCTTGCTGTGTAGAACAGATCCATAAATACTTACGATAATCTAATCGGCCTTCATAGGCAACAGTGGATAGCAATTGCCAGCAGGTATCTTAGCATGACAGAGACGAATAAAATGTTTGACTCTATGCTATACCAAAGTAGTCACTAGGTGTATTTACAGTGAAGATTTTTTTCTAAATTAAGTAGCTTCTATGATCATAGAAATCAGATCTGTTTTTGTTCTCTTTCATGCAGGACATGATAGGTAGAACAGAATCCTGTGCTTCAGGACAGATACCTATGACCTACCTAAGCTGCCTTGCTTACATGCTGGAAGAATGGACTGGTGTGGAGTACCTGGAGAAATATTTTTTTCATGTGGTCATCTTCTCACTGATGATGAGTGCAATACTAGTTTTTTTTATAGTTCCTTTAACAATCCTCTTTTTCATTTACCTAACTAATATTTTGCTTTTAATATATCAGAGGAACAGTGAGGTAAAAGCAGATCCCTTGAGTGATGTTTGGGATAATGCAAGGAAAACTGTGGCAAGCTTCTGGGATATATATGCAAGAATATGGCATGGTAAGTATGGCATGATGGTTTGAAGGTTTGACTTGCAGTAGATAGTAAATATACCCAAGTTTTAATTTTAGATTTCTTCCTAATGGGTACAAGGAAATGATATCTATTGTACTTCATGTGGTGTAGAACGCAAAAGTTTCTGCCCCAAAGACTGACTGCAATTTAGAATAGATGGAATGAAAGGGAGAAATGAGATTATATAGGGTAAATTTCTGTAAGTGAGTAGGAAGATGCACTTCTCTGTTTATGGTATCACAGTGGACTGCAGTGTTCATGCTAGTTCTAGTAACTTAACTGCAAGGGAGACTTATGATTTCTTTTTTTTATTTTAGTAGCTGTTCATAACCCACTTAAATGAACAATCAAAACAAAACATCTAACTGGAAATGTTAGTGTATTTTTAGTTGGAGAAAACTACTTTGTGTTATGACAGTTTAAAATAACTTTAACGGCTGTATGGAAAATAAATAATTAGATACCACATTTAAATCTATACTGCGGCAGAATTTAAAAGTTATCTGATTATTCAATGTCATTATACTCAACCTTCAGGCACCTCAACACACCCTCCTGCTTAGGAAAATCCTCAGCCCCAAGCTACATACCCGTTCTTCCCACAGAGGTAGTTTAAGTCTATAAGCACGACTTAATTTTGCTGCCCTAATGATGAAGAATAAAATGTTATTCTGTGTGTTGCTACCCTTCCTCACAGCTTTTTCCCTCAATCTTTGAACCGCCTGCAATATAAAACCTTCTCTAGCTCTTCCTCGGACTCTGCCTGCTCCCTCCCCGGCCGTCTCCCCAAATGGCTCATGATGGGAGCTGTAGCAGGGATGGAGATGAAGGCAGGCAAGGTGGAACTGAGTGCTTGCTTGGTAGAAGCTGTGGCTTTTCCAAGCCTTTGTATACATTAGGCTGCTGTGCCTATGCCTACAGCTTAGATCAAATGTAGGAAGAACCAGGAAAGGGATTTATAGAAGTCTGTGCCTGTCAGGAAATTCCTTACCTTGTGAAATGAAATGCATATAACTGTCATGTGGAGAGAATCTGCCTTTGGGATTGTAATGGATTCTGCTTTGGACTTAAACACATAACCTAGGGCAACTTTTTCTTCAGTAAAATCTGAATGGCAGGGTCCCCAACCCAACTGCTCCTAACTTGAACACTTACCTGGAAGGCCACCCATTCCCAAACTTTAACTCTGTCTGACACAGAATGGAAATTAATACTTCCTGTTTCAGGAAGGCATGCAGACAGGTTGTTTGTCTCTCATTCTCCTGATGAAGCTGTTTCATACTAGTATACTGATTTTTTTTTTTTTTTTTTTAATTATGCTTTGGACCAGGACAAGTTATAATAGACAATAATTAACTTAGTATATTCACTTGGGGAAAGTGTCAGGTTCAAGTCTGATCTAGTGATTTAACTGATACACAGATTGGCTTACTGGATAGGATATTCTGTGGTGTTTGAGGGGCCTTTTCTTTGCTGTTGACCAAAAGGTGCCTCTAGAACTTAATTCTTTTAAAAGCTGCTCTTCAGGCTCTTACAGCTCTCTCTGAAGGACATTCAGTAAAGGACAGTAAATGGTTTGCTTTACATCTCGTACAGGTTATGAGCTTCATGGTGTGGAAAACCTACCAGAAGGACCAGGCATTCTTATATATTACCATGGAGCCATTCCTATAGACTACCTTTACTTTTTATCTAGGCTCTTTCTCTGGAAAAAAAGACTTTGTCTGTCAGTAGCTGACCATTTTGTCTTTCGTTTACCAGGTAAGAACATGTTCTTCTTTTTTTAAGCATTCTGGATTCATTCTGCCTGTTGCTGGTTTTGGTGAAATTAACAACTATTACAATCTGAAGAGAGCTTTTAAGCAAAAAGACAGGGGACAGGCTGGTAAATGGAGAAGCTCAAACAGGGTAGAATATCCTTTAAGTGAAAGCTTATAAAAACACTGGTAGCACCTCCAAAACTGACAAACAGACATTATATAATTCCTTTGGGATGAAATTTCATGACTAAACAGAAAGCATAGGATAGGACTATATTACTGACCTCATGCTGGCTGGTAGCAGTGGATTATGAGGGCAGAAAAGCCTGGGAAATGGAGAGATATTAGTTACTTAACTGGTCTCTAGACTGGGCAGATACTGCAGTGGGGTTATGACATCAAATCTAAATTTTTGAACATAGCCAGTTAGTATTCTTTGAACAAAATGAGTGTTCTTTGAACAAAAAAATCCACTAGAAGAGAAGCAGTTACAGATTTAGCCCTGAGCAGGGCACAAAACTTGTTTCAAGATTTTACTATTGAAGAACAGCTCTTTAATACTGATCACCACAACACACTCAGATTCAACATATTATAGACTGAGAAATAAATAAATAAATAATTGCATTATAAAAAGGAGAAAATGTAGAAAAGCAAACTTCCTTTATTTTTAGAAAAACAAGACATAAGGAAGAAGCAGCCAGAAGGAATAGCAAGGAGTTTATTTAAAGGCATCTTTATACCGCCTGTATTAAGAATGATGATAATAATATGGAGTAAAGCAAGTTATTTAAAAGTAGAAGGACATTCTTCAAAAAAGGGAGTTGTGTCTAAACAAGGAAAACAAAGAAAGCATTAACTCAAGCAAGTTGATATAAAACCATATATGGCACCTCTAGAAAGATAGTGGGGAAGAAAATCAAGAGATGCTGGTTTGCAACAGGAACCCAAAAGGAAAATAAGGCTTAGCAGAATTTTGAACTGGAGACTTCTTTTTTTAAGGGATAAACGAGAGGTACTGTTTCAAACTGAAGAGTCAGTAGATGAGCTTTTAATTATAAATGTATAGTAACACATTAGCAGAACCAAACTATACTCTCTTCAAGAGTTCTAAAATAATTCAACTGTAGAATTTACGGACTGCTGATGTGTACGTAACGTATTGCTTGGATCGTGTTTGTTCTAGAGGAACAGAAGGTGGGAAATATGGTGTCAACTTATAAAAGGATACCAAAGGCATCTAGTAAAAAGGACCACAAATTATGGAAATTGGGCTTCTCTATTAATTAAATTAGTAGAAATCATGGCTAAAAGTAATATACTCAGTAAAAAGAGTTGTCCCTACGCCTCCCCCCTTCTACCATACTTATCTGCTTTTTGCAGAGGAAAGTTAACAATTCACAGATTGGTTCTTTGAAGAATGCTCTTGAGCATAGGCTGTACCTAAGTCTCCAAAAGACTTTTGACCAGGTCCTTCACAGAAGTCTTTTGAAGTTACTATGCTGTCATGGGAGAAGTCTTGTGAATTCATTACTGGTTAAAGGGTAGGAAAAAAGGGGTAGAAATAAATAGTTCATTTTCACAAAGAAGTAGGATTCACAAGGTGTACCTATGGAGATCTGTGCTGGCACCTATATTGTTGAACATAATCAAAAACTAGATCAATAGGTGATAAAGCCTTATGTTGGCATTTTTTTTAAGGTAATAAAAGCTCACACAGACAGTATAGTTATTTAACAATATTGAATCACTATCTGATAAAATGACAAATGAAACTATTAAATATGATGCAATGCACAAGGGAGGGAAAACAAGTCTAACTGCATATATAATAAATACATAAGTAGGCTTTAAATTCTCTAGATAATTTTAGGAATATGTCAGCTCAACTCCTAGCAATCACCAAAAGGCAAACGGAATTTTAGAAATATCAGGAAGAGAAGAAACAGAAAATACCATTATGCTACTCAAAATGCATATGATGCCCACACCTTGAGTACTACATGGAGTTCTGTTTTCCTCATATCAAAAAAGCTGCAAAGTAGAAAAGACACCAAAAAAAAAAAAAAAGACAACAAGAATGATCAGAGGCATGGAATGACTTCCCTTGAGGAGACTATATAGGACAGAAGTCTTGCATGATTGAAGGATATAAAATTCTGAGTAAATGGAAGAGATGAATAAGAAGTGATAACTTCCTTTATAGTAATTTCATGTGATGCATCATAATTCTTAACAGGCAAAAATTTTTAAAGCCAAGCAAAGGAAGTACCTTTTCACTTAATAAGGCTATGGTATTCATAGCTACAGGATAAAAATTAGAGGTGAGTTCACAAAGTGATTAGACAAAGTCAAAATCTATCTTTGATAGAAAAATCTGTCAGATAAAATACACTGAATAAGATTAAGTAAGATGCAATTACAAGATTTGGCTCTTTTTTTTACACTGTCTTCCAGAGTTTCTGTTGCTGACTCTTGTCAAAAACGCAGTGCTAGATACTTGTTTTGACAGTGTATAGTTGTTTATGTTTATTAATATAAATAGCTACTTTTCAAACCATGCATTTGGGTACAGTGAATTCGAAGATTAGGCAAAACGTTGTTTCCTGAAGCTCTCTATGAGGGTTTAGAATTTCTAGGTTTAAAATGTGAACATAATAAAGTGCTGTTCTCTGTGCTTTTAAATCTGTCTTTTGGAGAAATCGTAATTACTAACTAACAAGTGAAGGAGATTCATCCAGCTGTTCAGCCAGTATTGAAACTGCCCTGTTAAATTCTGCTGTCATGCATCTTAAGAGTCGTAGAATTGCCAAGTTTGACAATCTCAAGTAGTTTGCAATTTAACTGTGTAAAACTTGGCATAAAATATTAAACATTATATTTTAAAAGAACACTAAAAATCCACACTTTACAGGCACTTATTTTTTGTAATAATATTTATTGTAGTTAAAATTTATATTTGTTTTGTATTAAAAATATTCAAAAGAAAGGAGGGAGGAGTAGAGGTTAATTTTCAGATTTCCAGCTTTGAGGCACTAGTTTCCATTGTGTGGCTGGTGTTTTGATAATTATGGCAAATAGCATACATAGGCATTGGCTTATGGAGATGCTCTTACTAAGCTGGTTCACCTTGATAATGTTTGGGCAAAAATATTGTCCACATTTGCCACTTTGCCATTATTTACTCTATATGTGTTTTATTGACTTCATACAAATTTGCCTTATTTCAAATATACAGCCATTAGATTTTCATTAAGCTGTAATCTTGTTGTTACATGGAAGCAATATTTATGATTTAATGTTAAAATAATATGTATTTGCTATTTATTTATTACAGGACTTAAATTATTATTGGAAGTGACTGGTGTTATGCCAGGTACAAGGGAGGAGTGCCTCAGTGCACTGAAGAACGGACACTTGGTGTCTATCTCACCTGGTGGGGTTAGAGAAGCACTGTTCAGTGATGAAAGTTATCAGCTCATGTGGGGTAATCGAAAAGGTTTTGCTCAGGTGGCTATAGATGCAAAAGTGGTGAGTAATATACGTTACCATCCCAGTTTATGCTTGTTGCATGTATGTTTCATTATAAAATGTAGTTTAGGAGAGTTTACTGGGAAATCTTCCAGACAGAAGAAAAAGGTTTGAGCGTAAAGATTTTTCCTCTTCTCCTACTTCCTCAAGCATAGTAATCTACAGGCAGCAAAGATTTTTATGGAAGTGTATAGCTTTTTCTTGACTATTGCAAAGCATCTCTCTCTAAAGTTCCCTCCTGGATGAGTCTCTGCTTGGTTCCTCCGATCTTGAAACGAAACAATATTACTCTCATGCAGGCATCTAATTTTTGTCTTGACCACATTTCACGAATTTACGCCTTGGTCCTTCTTCTCAACATTGCTGTAACATTTGATTCTTTTTTTCTCATCCTACTAGACTATTAAACTATGTTCCTCTTATTTTTCCTTCTACACATCTAATCATTTCCTTATGGATTTTTAATGCATTATCCTTATTGTTCTTTCTTCCCCCTCTGTTCTATGAGAGTCCAGGATTTTGTTCTTACCCTTGCTCTTTTTCATGTTTGTGAAAGATTCTATCAGCTAGCACAAAGTGTGTCTAAATCAGTGTTTCAGTTTGGATGAGGAGTGCACTTTTGGAGCAGTTTTCCCATCTGCCTGACTTACAATGCTTTCATGAACATCACGGTATGGTTCCAGTGTACATGAACTGCAATCCTTTTGGTGAAAACTACAGCAGAAGTGCTCCAGATGTGCAACCGAATACTCTCAAGCTGCAAGTGGGCATTCAGTTGATGGTACCAAACCACAGTTTGTTCTAAGTAAAAAACAAAACACTAAAATGTGTACAGTGTTGATGTGTGATGCGCAGCATCGGTTGTTTTCCTCTATAGAAATATTTCTATTGGTTTTCACTTTTTGCTAATGAATGCATGGCCACAATTTCAGGTACATTTTCCATGTAGATGGTGATCTACAAACACAAACTTTTACCATTGGCTCTGACTTCCTCCATATAATTCCACACATGAAATTGTTTCTCTGATAGAGTCTCTGGGAAATAATTTTATTTTGGATGATATAGAGCTGAAACAGTAACTCTGTAACTCCCTGTCTTTTCTTGTAACTGCCACTTCCCATCTTCATCATCATAACTAGGGCCCAGTTTTCTGTCTTGGATTAGACTTAGCACATCTAGCACTCTTTGTGTGGAACATTACTAATATACATCCAGGCTTTATCTGTTCTGCCATGAGCATTTTGCTGCTGCTTTCTCAATAATTGCAATATCGTAATTTTTCTTTTCATTCTCATGAATATCTCATCTATTGCAGTGCTCTTCTTGGCCTTCTGAATTACTATAATCCTTTTCAGGCTATGTAAGAGTATCTGTACTGGGAGTTGAGTTCTTCACATGAAACTTGAACTTCTCACTACTCCTTTCAGTTTTTTGTGTAGCTATTTCTCTTTCTTATCTCCTCTGACTTGTTGCTTGTTAAACTTTGCTTTGATCCCTTTCTCAGAAGCTCCTACTACATAGTACCCAGAGTTTCAAAAGGTATGCTTCAGGTTAATATTTCTTCATAACTGTCTGCCTTTGAAATCTTGTAAGGAGATAACAGTGGAATAAATTTAGGGGATTATCAAGTGAATAAAGTATTTTTAGGCTGGGGGTCCTATTCCCAGCTCTTTGTCTATCTTGCTGCGTGGCCTTGTAAAAGTTGGGAGTTTTGGACTTCTGTTCCCTTTCCCTTCCTTTTTCTCAAAAGTGAGGGCTGTTAGTCACAATACTTAATATACTGTGAGGGCTTGTACGCCACCCCTACAAGGAAAATACGAGAATCTGAACAGAATAAACCCAGCCAAATCCAGATGTGCATTCTGAATTCCCTTATAATCTTTCCTTTTCTGTATTAGTATATAATAATATACTTGAATACTTTTTATGCAACTTGAGTGATTTTTTTAATAATTTAATTTTCCTGTTTGTCTTTCAAGCTACCTTGTGGTGATTTATATTACCCTGTCTGGTAAAACAGACACTCTGTAGGACTGTCTGTTACCTGGAAGGCACAGAGAGGATTATCTCCTTTGACACCTGCTAGCCTGAGCATACCTTTACAGTGTGTCTTGCTCTCATATTACTTCTCTTTGTTTGAATACACTCATTCAGGTGACTGATCTCTTGTGATCAGCAACTCTGACTGGATTTCACTATGGTGGGCATCATATAATTAGCTTGCAGGCTTCACTGAATTTTGGGCACTTTCAATATTTCTCTGGAAATTTGTGATCAGAAATACATTAGATAGAAAAAGGCACTTAAAAAAAAAAAAAGTGCTGTTTAACTGTAGGAACCAAACTTCACCAGTAGAGAGGACAGTATTAACCATACGTACTGTTTCTTACATAAAGTTAGTCCCATAGTAGTAATGGATTCCATCTGTTGACGAACTTGAGTTTGATTTCTCTTGTTTGTTTTTGCTGCATCCTTTTCAATACTGGTCAAACCAGTCTCATAGAGTGACTGAAGTCTGGGAATAGAATCATCTAAACTTAACAGAGCTCAGTTTGTAATGTACCAATTAATACATGTTTTGCTAATACTTACTCAGATTCTGGATAAATGCAAGAGAAGACTAGCAGAGCCTTGTTTTGAATTTATCCAGCATACAGTGTAGCCACCATCCTGTGAACCAAACACACTTTACAGCATTCTTTCTTTTTAGTTAAAATAATGAAATGAGCTTGTTCTCTTTTTCTGTAGCTGCTTAAGGACTGCCCTCCAGAAGGAGTGTAGTTCAAGTCAATAAAGACACGTAATTGCCCTTATTTGTCCAAAGGACTTGCATAAGTTTTTTTCCAATGGGATTATTATCTAAACATTACTACTTTAGTAAGATCTTATTTTGAGAAACAGATAAGATGAGCCAAAACTGAATGCCTTCTTGCTTTCTGCTGTGGCAAGACTTCATGAACTAAATACCTCCCTATTCAGAACACATGATTTTAGATTTAGGCAGAGAAATTGCAAAGTTTCACTTTATGGTTCAATCAGACATACTACAATAAATAGATAGCATCCAAGTTATTTTTCTTAGAATCTTAGTTAATTCTTACAATATGCATTCCAAGTGAAAGGTATAAACCAATAACACAGTGTTAGTCACTTTCCTTGCAAATAGTGACTTTAAAACAGCAATGTTTTTGGGAGCTGAGAGATGTAATTTGACTTCTGTTCTTGAGCTTATATGATAAAGAAACTTGACTTTCTGACTTTACTCAAAAGGATGTTAAAATAGTTCATTTTCCTTTCAATCTTTTAATATAATATCAGTAACATAGATTATTCAAGATAAGCTATAACTACACTTCTAGGCACAGGAAAAGAAGTGAGACTTAATCAAGATGTTAGTCTGTGTCCAAAAAGCCAACAAGAGGGTCTAAAAATAACCTTGAGGAAAAAAAACAAAAAGCCAAGAGGTTACTGAATAACCCCTAGCCCTTCTCTGTCTGTCTGTCCCAGATACCTTTCTGAAAACAGCTATTCAACTGAAGTTCTGTATTTTTCTATCAGCATGATCATGGTAGCAATGATATTTTCAGAAAAATGAAAGTTCCCCCTATTAGTTTTTGTTTTGCTGTGAGAGATTATGTGGTTACCCCTTAAAACACCAGAGATGAAAAATGTGATTCCGATCACACTTGCATTGTTGGAACTATCCTTGAGTCAAACCTAAGGATTTAGCCATCTGTCTGCTCCCAGATAAATAGTTGCTTGTTTTGTGTACTGTACTATACTGCATCCCAGTATAGTGATACCGGGGTTAGCTCCACTAGCAACAGCAGTTCATTTGCATGGGCTAATACATACTCCATTCTGCATATGGACTTCTGTGCTATAACTGCTACAGTGCTCATACTGTAGGAAGTCACTGGAAAAAGATACAAGAGCAGTTCTGAGGGCAGAAACTGCAACATGGTAGTTGCCCCTACCAGCTAAGTTTCTTAACAGGACAGCACATCTGGTGCATGTACGTGCTCATTTGGTCTCTTCCCTTCTCTCCCACCCCAGAATTACCTTTTGCACTATGCCGTAGCAGGCAAGACCTGCCTTAAGGACATGGGAACTGTAGATTTGAACATTTTGAGGGTGAGGAGAGAGAGGTATGATGTCATGTATTTTGTATCATGGGCAAATGCTCTTTGTTCCAATATAGATAAAGATGCAGTGTTAAGTGTGTTGTAAAAGAGTTTGGCTTTGTTTCTTTTTGCAGTAGAAGGTGAGGGAATGAAGGAACAGTTGAAGGTGCTTATTCTCCATGTGTGATATAGGTGGACAAAGATGTGTCTGCTTGCAGTTCTATTTGAGTCAGACACCCAAATTATGGAAAAAAATGGGGCTTAAGCATGACTCTAGGCTCCAGTTTCTGTGTTTGGCCCTAGAAGGCCGAAAGAGAGCAGTTAGCAGTTAATTGTGTGAGAGCAGTACTGATTTTCCTATGTCTTGGAATATTATGGCACAATATTTAAATTTTTAGATAAGACATTACAAATGATGAAAAAAAAATTAAAAGCAATGCAAACTAGCACAATGCTGTCTTAAGAAATGCCTTCCCTTGGGATGTTACCTTTTAAGTTTTAGTTGCCTTTAAAAACAGCCAGACACTAGCTTTCCATAGACAGTGTAATAGAGGATAGTATTTGTAATGCTTAAGTTTCTTTGTGAAGGTTGAAATAATTTTCCAATATTTCAGTGATTATGTCCTTGGGTTCTCTCCATAAAACATGTTTATCAAGTTATGTATATTTTCTTCAAAATTAACCTTTACTTTTAAAAAATAAATAATTCTGATGTTTTGGTTAGCTCTGCTCAATGTCTTCCCCCAAAATAAAAACACATACATATTTCATATATGTATGAATGAATGAAAAGCAGACTTACTGGTGGAAACACAGCATTAATATTTGTTTTCTTTGTTCTAAATAGTATCTGTCATCAGCAAAAATATCATTATGTGAGATGTATAAACTTTGCAGGCTTATATAGGTCACCTACATCAGTGTGAAAATCTATGTTTGATAGCTCCATGCCAAATTTGATGATTCTTAACAAATTTGCAAAATCTGAATTGCGCATTTAGAATTTTTTTAATCATTGCACAGAGGACATCTAATTACCATTGTTCATCATGGCAGAAATAATGCTTCATTGTCATTCAGTATATTTTACTTGATTCTTTTTTTACGTTTGGGAAACATATTAGAACTTTTTCTGGAAACATACCAGTTTCATTGATGCAGTCTTTAGGTAAGAGTTCAGAAGTCCAGGATGGGCTTTCAAAATGGGAGGACTGAAAACTCAGAACAAATTGCTGATAAAGGCATTTATTTCCAGTGTGAAGAAGCTTATCGATTCCTTGTCTTGATTAGGCAGAACAGAGACGTGAGCCTTTGTAGAGGCACCTAAGATGTGGAAAACAATCAGCAAACTACTGGCTGTTTGCAAATTGCACACTATCTCTCCTTCCACTCATGCCTAAGAAAAATGTTTAGTGTGTGTGTTTGTCCCAAACTGAAATGTGAATGTTAATAAACTTTTAGAATTTTGGAACTCCCAGTGCAGTAGTGTAAGATAAGTTCAAAATATAATAAACTTCCATTGCAGGGCAACGTACTAAGCCCTCAGCATTTCAGTGATAAGAAAATCCCATATTTGCTATCTAAGCAACCAATAATTATCCTCTACATTCAAGGAATTTTTTCATCTGCATTATCAGGCACTAAAACATAAATTCAAACATGGTATAAGATTTTTCACCTTTTTGTTTTTCTTGATCCCATAGCCCATCATTCCAATGTATACTCAGAATGTCCGGGAAGGATATAGGATGTTTAAAGAAAGAAGTAAGAATTTTAAAATATATTTTAAGTATTTGAAATGTTTTCTTCACTTTTCTCTGAAAAAGACTTTTCTTTTCAGACTTTTGCTTACACTGGATTCTTTAACATGCCTGCTGCGGGTCAGAGGTATCTCAAGTATTGAGCTATCTAGCAAGTGTGTAACTAGCATGTGCTCTGTGATTTGGTTCTTTAATGCAGTCTCATTTCTGTGATCTATTAATTCTGTCATGCCTTGTTTTGGTGGACAGTTATCTAAATCTTACAATTTCTTCTTGACTGTCAAGCAAAACGAGCATCTTTAAGGATTCTTTCCAAATCTATGAGTTTCAAGTTTGGATTGCGTTTATTGTCACTATGATCTCACTTTTTCCCCCCTAAACTATTACAGGATTTTTAAGGCAGTTATATGAAAGTACTCGACTGCCGATTACTCCACCATATGGAGGAATTCCAGTTAAATTTCGCACATATATTGGGGAGCCAATTCCTTATGATCCAAATATAACTACTGAGGAATTAGTTGAAAAGGTAAGTTAGCTTTCCCTGCAATACTGAACTGCATACTTTGTCTTTCTTATGTGTGCACTTGAAACTAGTTTTTTTGTACTGTTGATTAAAGACAAGTATAGTTTTACTAGCTTGTTAATATAATGGACAGTTGAGCACCATGATTATATAACGTGCAGATATCTATCAGTATGTACTGACACAGTAGCAGTTGTTTGAGATGCCCCTATCTTTTCAGAATGTGTGATTATTGTATTCTTGGAACACTAACTTAGTTTCTTGCCTCTTTGATAACTTTGATACCTGAAATGATAAGTACACAGGAAAAAATAAACTTCATATATAACAAATATCTTCTGAGAATCTTCCCTAACGAACAGAGGGTGGCTAGAAACATAGGTAAGTTCCACAAGAGCTTCAGTCCCATTGTCAAAAGGAAAATGTAAAAAAAAAAAAAAAAAAAAAAATTCACATCCCAAATGCAAAAATATTTTCAGTACCTACAGCTTGATGAAATCAATTGTGGTTGGGTGCATAAAAACTTTTATAGATCTATGGTTTAGGCATTTTTCAAAATATTAATCTATACAGAAAATTCACTTTTTAAATTTTTCATAGAAGATGAAAGATGACTTTATTTAGAAAATTCTACTACAGTCTAGGAATAGATAGATCAAAATATGAGTTAGGAATCACTGATCTAAAAATCACCTTGCTGCGCCAGAAAAGACGCAAGAAGCTTTTCTTTGTTTGTTTGTTTCAAAGGATCTGCTGCAGATTGTTCTGGGCTTCATGACAGCGAAGCCCGAAAGACAGGTTTTGCCAGTTACAAGAGAACTGTCCCAGCAAGCTGTGGCGTTTGTGCTTACCAGGTTTAGGAGGCTGCATGCAAGATAAATACTAAAACAGTCCTTATGGTTACCCATATTCTTGGATTTTGGGGGAACAGTATTTTGTATACTTGCTAAACTGAAATTTAAAATTTCCACTGAATTAACTTGCTTTATTAAGTCAGGAGTTTGGCCATCTACTTCAGTGGAAGCAGATGTGTCTAATACTAGCTTAAAAAAACCCAACAACCTTAAATGAGGTTTGAGATGAACAGTAGACTAGCTGACCTCTATCTGATCCTGCCTTGGAAAGGAGTCAGGAAGCTAATCTATCAGGAAAAGTTTAGCTACTCTTTGCTTATATTCCCAGTGATATTTTACCACTACTTTGGGACAGATCACTAGCTATCCTTATTTCAAATTTAAATATATTAGGAAAAAATAAAAGAGATTATTTATATCACTAGTGGAGATGCAGAGTATTTTATTCATTTTCTTCACAAACTTACATTTGACTTGCATGCAGACTAAAAAGTAATAGAATATAGTTAGGAGTTCTCTTATTATGTATATGCTGAGTATGATAAAATTATAGAAGAATTCATGTTGGGAGGAACATCTGGAGGTCCCTGGTCCAACCTCTTGGTCACAGTAGGCTCAGATATGAGATCAGACCAGGTTTGTCAAGCTTTATCCAGTGCTCTTGAAAACTTCCAGGGATGAAGACTGCACAAACTTAATGTGTGCATGTATTAAAGGCTAATTTGACTTAGGAACTCCCAGGACTGATAAGTCTTAATATGAGCCTTACCAAACTGCAATCAATGTTCTTTTTCCTTTCTAAAGGAAAATGTTGTTAGGATAGATAGCTAATATAAATGACACCTTTTTTTCTTAAGGTAGATCTTAAGCGTGCTTTTCCCAACACCTCTGGAAACTCTGGTAAGAAGTCAGTGATTATACTGTTTCTTTCTTGCATAAGCATATATGTAAAGGACAACTTTCTCTTCTCTTTTCAGACAAAGACTGCAGTCCAGGCTCTAATAGAAAAACACCAAACAATCCCAGGCAGCATATGGAAGGCCTTATTGGACCGATTTGATAAAAAGCAGAAAAGTGATTAGAGTGCTTGTGTTTGTTTAACTGTTTTAAAAATATATAGTGAAAAACAATGTCCTACAGCAATGATGGCTAATAATTGTTTTTTTAACCAGTTTAACTTACAAGTTTCTGCAGATTCAACAGAAGAAAACAATTAATGTCTTGTTGACTCTTTGAGGACATTCTTAAGTCAAAAAGAGTGGGCCCTTAAACAAGAAAACTTACGTATAATAGCAGTGCAAGTGCTAAACTCTCCAGAAGAAAATCATGTAGCTGGTATTTGGCCTCTACCTAAGACAAATATTTACATAGAGCTGAGAGCCTCAAAAATGTTGTCTCGTTCTGTGGTTTTATGTTTTGAGCTGCTCACAGTCTAGTTCCTGAAAAGAATCTCAAATCGGGTGTTGTCCCACCAGAGTCCAATGTAGCAGGCACTCTCTGAGCACCTTACGAATCAGATGTCAGACAAGACAGTGAGAAGAGAAACTGTCTCACTTTAGCTATTCATTATTGCTTAGATCATTTTTCCGGAGAGATATATACAAAGAGAAATAATCTCACTAAACCAGATATTAGACTTATACAAACTCCTTGTCTTAATGGTTCAGTATCCTGGAAAGTAAATTCTGCATCCAAGATTTTGCTTTGACAGAAAAGTCTCCTACACAAGTATTTTATCCCCTTTGTACAGTGGAGTGAGGGATCTCACTCCCATTTTATGAGGGGATGGAACAAATCTGGCTAACTCTAGAGAAGGAGTCACAGAGTGATAGAAATATTTGATTCAGATTCTAACTACCATTTGAGGCAAGAATTAAAGTTTTATACTCTCAAAGAGAGAAAAAAGGCTTTAGTTAAATGCAGCCCTGTGCAAATACATGTTGAATACTTTCAAGTCTCAGCTGGTACATCCATGCAGTATTGCACCATACAATACTGATTTAGTGGAGGAGGCTGCCTCTAGTCTGAGAATCCCTGCATTGTAGTCTATTTGCAGTACAGATGTGCTATAGTCACCCAGATCTCCCAGGGAACTGGCGGGGGGAGCTTACTTACGTAATCCAAGCCTGAGGCTTATATCACTGGTGTTTTGCCTAAAAATGCAACACCTCCATCCTCATGTGGATAGAGTGTAAATGCCTGTTTGGAAAGAAGGACATAGGCAGTGTTGTCTTACTAATACATTATTCAGAATACTGAAACTTGCTACAAAGCAGCATGTATTCTTAACAAGCTATATGATGTTACTGGTGGGAGTGGGAGACCTTTGTATAATTAAAAACAACCAAGAAAGCTAATTGTTGTGCCTCATTTTTTCTTCCTGTACTTTAACGCCTACGCTCTTACCCCTCAACATCCTAAAAATTTATGTAGCATCTAAAACAATATATACAACATTAGCCCATTGTCACTGGAAAACTAAATCTACTCTTTGGATCAAAGTATTCTTCTCTCCTGTTCTGCTGCTGCTTCTCCCTAAATATTTCTCACAGATCTGAAGAAGGAAGCAAGATAGACAGGTGAGCTTATCTTGAAGCAAGTTACTCCCCTGGAACAAAAAGACAAGAATCCTGTCCTGAAACAACTCAAATTCATCCTAAGACATGGAAATGTTCACCTGAATACCTTAACTGGTTGTAGTTAAGGCAGTATACAGGCAGAAAGATTTTTCTCCCAGCAGAGACTCAACGCGCATAGGAAATGATAGACTAAAGCAAATCAAGATGCTGACTACTATGCCTGGACATGAATAGGAATTCAAACCATGCAGTCTTACATAGTGCACCCTAGCAACTTAAGCTAAAATTCAAAGCCTGGGGTTAACCGGAGTAAGGAAAGGAACTGAAAGAAGGGGCTGCAGATACTAAATTGGACACAGATGAAGAAGCAGCAGCAATTATGAGTAACCAGAATCTGAAAGTATTCCTTGTTATCACAAAAATCACGTGGAAGGAAAATATCCTATTTTTCAAGCACATTGGCATCATCAATTAGCACACTTCAGTCATCCATATTCTGAGAGCTGCACTACCTTTCAGATTCTCTGCCCTCTGACACCTGATGTTAGGGGCCAGGCTGCCACTCAGAACGGAGCACCAGCCTTGGACAAAGGATATGTAAGGAGTAATGATTATCTTTCAAAGCGGGGATCTGAGCCTAGATCTCCCATATCTCCAGGGGTTAACAGTTTGTTTACAAAGCAAAAGCTTTTGCTGGGCTATATCATGTTACAGCAGCATCCCTATATTATCTGCAGTTTGTCTGAAATGAGCTGGAGTGAAGCTTAATTTCTATCACTTGTTCTCTCTCACAGTTGTCTTAAAGTATTTTCTGGGTTCTTAAGGCAATGAACAAAACTATTATTTAGAAATTTTAGTGTTTTTAAATGAACTATAAGACACTGTTTTTTCTAATATTTAAATCAGTTGTTTTTTCCATAAATATAATACTGTTCTTCTAAAAGAATTTGTTTCCATACAAATAGAATTGTATTTCCCCATCAAATTGCTCTCCTACAAAATGTATTGTCTTGCCTCTCTGTCATAGAATAAAAAAGAAATGAAAAATAGGAAATGCAGATGATCTGTGCCTGCCTCAAAACCTGAAAAAACATTTATGGCTTTTTTGGTATAGTTTGCCTAATAAATGATGCAAGAAAATCACGTTCCTTAACTTTTCATACATGAGGTTTATCCAACACAAACTACAGGATTTACATTGGGGAAGAATGTACTACTGGTAACACTAAAAAAAAAGTTCATTTGACAACACTACAAATAAAGTTATAAAATGCACCACTGAATAGCTACAGCTCAGAAGTCAAATAATGTAAACATAAATGATAGCCAGTCAAAAAAGCATAACAGACAAAGATATGAAAGAATTTGCAGGCAATTTGTCATGAACTGATCTTAACCTAAGGTTGATGGCACAGTTTGTAATAGTGTCATTGTGAAAATTGTTAAATTTCAGCCCAGCTGGTATGGTAGCTAAAGGAACCTGTGTCTGGAACCAAGCCTGGTGTAACTGCAATGCATTCTTTTCTATTAAATTGATTTCTTTTAACATAGAAGGTAGATCTAGGAAGCATAACTAAGGCCGCAGGACAGTCAGAAATATGCTAACAAATGCTTCAAACTTTATGTCCAAATTGCAAACCCTCCCCAATAAAATGCTTTAAAAAATCCCAAATATAACAACCTTGCAAAATCTGGACTTCAAATTACTCCATGTTACAACGACTACAATTTCCTAAATTTTCCTGGTCCCTGGCTGAGAAGATTTAAGACAAAGTATGGAAGTTTCAATATATGGAATTAATTAAAGAACAAGTATTTATGTACTATGCAACACATGTGAAAAAAAGAAAAAAAAAAGACCAAATACTATAAAAACCCCAGACACCAGCCATTCAGTTTGTTTTAAAGAATGGGATTAGCATATCATATTGACTTCCTGTTGCCCAAATCAAGCTGAATAAAAAATATATCTTTATAGTTTGAATTATCAAACTGGGGAATCAGGCTGGTATAAATCAGTGCCCTCCACATACAGTCTACACCTGACCCATTTTTGAACATCCTGACCATCTCAAATATGTCACTGAAAAGAGAGATCTATGTATATTTAAAAGTGTATATGCAAATACATTTGCACAATTTTAAATTTAAATGTATTACATTTTTAAATGTATTAATGTACTTCATCAAAATGTTGAAAAGCATCTCCCAGTCTGATGACTAACATAGCTGGATTACAGTTGACTTTATAAATCAGTTTGCCTCCACAAATTCTGTTTGGAATACATTTGGGCCTGAGGGACAGGAAAATTTTATTGCTGCTTCATTTTTCTACTCTAGCTGCTGACTGTATGGTGTAATGCAAAGCCAAAAGCATGTATTTCTGTTCTACAGCATCTACAATGGAACTGCAAGAGACGGTATTTTAACAAGACTGGCAGAGTAGTAAATTGGGACTCAGCAATATGGAACAACTTATGTAGGAATAATGTACAAGATCACACTACTGGAGGAACAGCAGTATTTGTTAAAGAAAGTTTACACTAAATGTAATTTAACTGTATGAACTTAGAGAGTCCATAAAGATTAAAAAATTTTTTGCTTACAAAGAAAGTGTACAATACTGGTATCACCCAGTCAGGGTGGTGTTAATGACTAAGACAAATTGTAGAAGCCGCAAGAGCAGAAAGAGTAATGACAGACTCAGTTATTCTCTGTAAGCCTGGTAAAAGTCACAACAGGCATTATACCAAGACTATATTTTTAAATATCATAAAACAATCACTTTTAGGATAGCTAGTCAGATAACCTGAACAGGAACAGCAACTCTGGATTTATTGTAGAGAAAGGCCCAGATTCCCATTCACAGTGTTACTACTGAAGAGTAACAGTAACAGTAATTACCACATTGCTCTCTGATTCAACATCCTCATACTAGGAAGAAACAAAAAAATCCACCATCATAACATATGGGGGGCAGTGAAAGGAGATGGTAAGAAGGAAATTAAAAGAAGTAGGCAGGTGGCAGGGAGGCTGTTCAAAGATAATATGGTGATAAAGACAGTAAATGCATATAACCCATTTAAAAAAGGTTTTAAAGATGAAGATAAAGTAGGTATAGCTAAACATCAGAGTAGTGGCTATTAAACACAAGTTATCTTTGAAATAGTAGAAATTTTCAAGCAGCACAAGGAAAACAGAAAGGAGCATGAATTAACTGTTAAACCCGGCCAATAAAGATTTTTTGGAAAAGCTGCCAATGAAAGGTTTTAATAAGGGTTCCAGCAAGCATCTGGGAAACTACAGACAGTGCACCTAACCGCTGTATAAGGCAAATTGATAAAAATTACAAGACACTTAACTGACACACAGCTTTCACAGAAGAAAGTCAATTCACAAATCTACTAGAATTACATGAAGGTATCGACAGGCAAATGCAAAATGATGATCTGGATTTCCAAAAAAACTATTGAGAAGAATCTTCACCAAAGGTCCTTAGATAAACCAAGCTACTGTGGCATAAGAAAGCAAATCATTGTATTGATGAATACTTGGTTAAGAGAAGGCTAAGGAAGAACAGGAATAAATGTAAATTTTTCACAATAGAGTGAGATTAGCTATATAATCCCCCAGAAACCTGCATGAGATTTTGCTTATAAATAATCAGGAGTAAGGGATAAAGGTGAGGTGACAGGTCTTTATACGAGTGAAACATTTCACAGAAGAGAAGCAACATGGAACACCACAGTTGCAGATGGACTGTAGGATCCGCCTACACCAAGGAGTCAAATAACAAAATGTCATGTTAAAGCAGGTCGCGGGCCTCCGTATGGGAAGGTGCCGGCAGCTTTTCCCCGCGGCAGGCTCGGCGGCTGCTCCGGCTGCAAGCGCGGCCGAGAGAAATCACTTTCCGGGCTTGAGTGTAGGACTGCCACCAACGTACCACCCCACCGCGACGCCCTCAACAACCGCCGCCACTGCCGCCACCGCCACAACACGCCGCCCAACCGCCGCCCCGCGCCCCCTGGCGGCGCCCCGCTCTTCCCCGCCGGAAGCGCCGCCGCCGCGGTACTCGCCACACAGCGGTCCGGGCGGCTGCGCGGCCCCGGCAACGCCGGGTTCCGCCTCCCTTCCCCGCCGCCGCGCCGCCCTCTTCCTCGCCTCAGCCCCCGCCGCCTTCTCCTCTCCGGCTCCCTGCCCGTCCGCTTCGCCCCCGGGGGACCCGCCCTAGCCTGGCCGCCCCGGGGGCACCCGGCCTCCGCGGGGGCGGCGGGCGGAGAGGTAAAACCGGGCCGAGGAGGGACGCGGGGCTGGAGCCGGAGCGGCGAGGGGAAGGTGAGCGGGCGGCGGGGGGAGGGGGCGCGCTCCCTCCCCTCCCCTCCCCTCCTCTCCCCGCGGCGGCGGCGGCAGCCCCGCGGCGCGGGGAGGCCTCTGCCGCCCGGTGCGGGCTCGCGGGCGCAGGGCCGCGCAGCGCCCGGTGCCGCGGTGAGCGGCGGGGGCCGTTGGGGGCCGTTGGCCGCCGCGCCGCGCCCCAGCTCCCCGCTTCCCCCCCGCTCCCGGAGCGGGGCTCTGCCGCGCTGCTTCCCTCCGCACGGCGCATCGCGGCGCGGGTAGCGTTAGAGGCAGCCGAGGTTTTAAAGAGCGTTAGTTCATCGTGTGTTTTGTAGAGCGGGCTGGAGCGTGGCTGGTCCGGGCGATGCCCGCTGCGCGCTCGGGTCGCGGCGCCGGCGAGCAGGCTCTGGGTCACCCTATGAAGTGACAAAGTCTTTCCCCGAACAGCAGCAGCATTGTAAAGACAGGTACGCTGCAAGGGCAGCGGAGGGAGACCAGACGGACAACGAGTGCTTCATTCAAACACCTGAACTGGATTTGTTTGCCTTCTTTTAAGAAAAAACTAGATTCTCCTCCAGCTTCCCGCAGGAGGAGTTACCGTGCTGTTATTGCAGAAGCTGAAAGCAGGCTAGGTCTTGTTTAAAAACAAGAACAATAAACCATATGAACTTTAGGGCCTTCTAATTAGGTGAGGTTGCAGGTGCTATTAGCAGTTTTATTGGGTTCTCCTGTTCTTTGTGTTTATGGTAGCTTTGCTAATTTTGGTAGATATGTTGGCCGTAGCTGATTAACGCAATAGAAAGCAATGTATTTCTGTTGGCAGGAGCATGTTGTAACTGTTGTTTTTCAGTATCTTTCTAATTGGAGATGTTGGAATTTTTTCCTGTTCCACTTAGACATTTCATATAAAATCATGATCAAATCATGTTGTGTACGGTTGTCAGCAGTATGCGTTGCTTTCCATAATCACTTTTTGTAGCATTGTCAGTAGTATCTCAGGTATCTCAGTGTCTGCAGACTACAGCTGAAAACCTCTGTTCTGGTTTATGTAAGGATTTCTCTGGCTTGCATGCAAGAAATCCGTGAAGGGAATTTTATGTTAGCCTTGTTTCCAGTTCTTTCAACATCAACATAAAGCCCAAAGCTAGAATGTAAGTCAGTGCGCACTATCATTAGTCAAATGTGAAACTGCATCTTTTTCCTCTAGTGCAAATCTATGCAAGCTGCTCTACTAGGAAGCTAGAATTGAGATTAAAAATATTTAGCTCAAACTGCACGAGAGGAAATGTGCTTGTGATGCCAGTGAAAAGAAGCGCCTTAAAGGTATGACCATATTTCAGAGGGATTTTGCCTATAAAATGACTAAAGTTGAGACTTGGGAGTACTGCACCCCTATTTTAATTTTTAGTTTGGGTGGTGACAGATATCACAAAAGTTCTGAATAGCAAGGAGGACAGGATAGTCTCTCTTTCTTTGCTTAAACAAGGCCCTAATCAGAGAGACATCACTGGTGTTTCTTGTAACTTTAATTGTACTGGGCAGTCATATGGTAGACAGCTGTAAAGTGGGACAGAGCAAAATAACTTTATCTGTTAGTAGTGCATATAAACTGTGTTGGGCCTTTACTTAGTTCTGAGCAAGTCTATGCTTTTTTGACTGTGGAGACTGTCAGTCTTTTCTTCACTGCCGTTACATATGGTAGGTTGTTATATTTGTCCGTAATATAAATCACACTTTTAGATTTGGATATGGAGTATTCTTGTGGGCCTGCCATAGGAGATCAGAACAAATGCTGGACTTGTAACAAGTAGAGCAAAAATGTAGTCTGTAGAAGGTCTTTGGTGGATAAAGTTGAGGGTAAGTCAGTGGTGAGGATGGCTATCTGCATGCTGGGCTACGTTAGCAGGGCCACAGCCATTAGGTTGAGGAAGTGATTGTTTCCCTCTATTCAGTACTCGTGAGACCACATCGGGACTGCTATGTTCAGTTTTGAGCCCTCCAGTAGAAGAAAGATACTGCCAAACTGGAATGAGCCCAGAGGAGGGCAGCCAGTGTTGTTAGGTGGCTGGAGGCAATGATGTCTGTGCCAGGGCTGAGGGAGCATCTAACATTAAAAGGACAAGTAGTATTTTGCAAGGCTGCCATGTGTGGACAGGACTTTAAATTTACTTGATGAGGATTTGGAGTTTGGAAAAAGTCATAAACAATTAAAAATATAATAGGAGGCAGAGTATAACTTTAAGTAATTTTTAAAGCTATGTAGTTACCTCAGGGTTTTGAAATATGTTTCTGTGCCATAACTCATGTTCCGTATTGGTCTCTAGTTAGTAGGCAGAGCCACCGGAGAAGTCCAGGCATTACTATCTGATAAATATTATAGCTTTGAATCCTACTCCTAAATCTTGCTTGGTCTCACAAGTTGTTTCCTGTCCTTGCTGTGGGTGTTTGCTGCCTGACAGGTTCTGGAGTTCAGCTCTGAAAACTAGAATGAGAAAATACTTTCTCTTGTTCTCTGTCTCTCATACTCTGTCTCTCTCCCCTCCTTTCCCCCTAATTCACCCCCCACCCTGACTCTCACATGCTTAAGAAAACATGCACACACGAAATCCATGAAGTGCATGTCATTAAAGCCATGTGCTTATAGATCACTGAAGATAAAAGCATTGGCTCTCTGCATCGTGCTCAAGAACACTCAGAAGAACAAAAGTTTTTAAGCCTGGATTAGAGGAATGGGCTTGGATCATGGGACCAACGTCCTTGTCAGAAGATCAGGTTTCTTCTCATTAAAAGGCGTTATCTTGAGCAATGCAGGTAAAGGGAAATTTCAAAACAGAAGGAAAGGAACATCCTTGCTGTATCAAGATGGGAAGAAAAATTGAGAAATAAGTGGGATGACTTCTGCTCTGTTTGCTTCAACTTCTCATAGCAAATGTTGGGTAGAATTAGTCTGCCTCCTAGTTTTTGTTGTCATTAGGGTTCTGTTAGCATTAGCAAAATTATCTGCTGAATTTCAGTCACTTGTTGCTTGTGAAAACACAGCAAGAGCAAAGGAATGGTAGGCATATGTCTCTCTAGGCCTCGGAACTCTGCAGTCATGCTGTAAGTCACTTTTTAATACAAAAAAGTGCCCAAACGTGATTGTTCTTAATCCATCTCTTTCCCTCTACATGCGTATATTATAATTGTGAAATATTTTCCCACTTGGTCCTGACTAACAGTTGCTCCGAGTCTTGGCCAAAACTTTTCTAGACTAGGATAAAAGTATTTTTTCAAAGTATTATTTATTTTGTTCTAGAACTCTAGCATAGACGCATGAGCATACAGCTTGTCTAATGCTGTTAGATGAAGTGAATAGCAAGTTTTCCTCCAAATTGTACAAATCTAAGAAAAAAATGTTGCTCCAAAGTTGTAGAAAGCCTGGAATATCAGTCCAGAGAGATGAAACTCTGAAGCTTCTTAGAAATTGAGGTGGGAGGAGAAAGAGTCTTACACAGACACAGTAAAAAGACTAGATACAAATTTTGAAGGAATTCTTGTGATCTTTTGTCCTCTTCCTTTCTGCTTCATTTCTGTTGTGCTCTGAAACTTGCATTTTACTATCTGTAAATTTCCAGATACAGTTTAAGGTCTCTACATGGGTGAGACCTGCTTGAGACCCTCTTTCTGAGTCATCATGTGCTTGTGGTTAGTGGAAATGTTCAGTAGGTTTTTATAGCACTGGATTTGAGACTATGATGTTTCCTGTTGCAGTAAATGCTTTGGGAGAAGGTTTTTAATGCTCTGAATATTGTGTGAACAATAAATTAGACTAGTAACCAACTAGTCAGTACAGCTTTCTGAAAATTGAAAGTACAAAAAGCTGCATAAATGTTCTTGCTTTTTTGTAAGATAGTTTTTAATGAGATAAAAATCTTGGATTAAACTATCACACACTTTTTTCGAGTTAGAGTTGATTTCTAGTACACAACAGAAAAGGATTGAAAAAAATGAATAACAGTTTTACTATATGAACCCTTCTGCTTCTAGTAGGGGCTGCTGGGATGTACTGCAAATGGTGTATGAATGAAATGCATCAGAGAGGTTTTTTTGTGTGATTAAACAGTAGGCAGGTTTATGTCTACCTTTTTGAGGATTTATTCATCTGTTTTTTTTGTTTTTTGTTTTTAATTAAACAGGAGATGATAGATAGAAATGAATCCTGTCCTGCAGGACAGATACCTATGTCCTACTTTACCTGCCTGGCTTACTTACTGAAAGAATGGACTGGTGTGGAGCATATTGAAGACTATCTGAGTTATGCAGTCTACCTTTTATGGGTGTTTTTCCCACTCATAATAGTTTTTCTCCTTCCGGGAGTTATTCTCCTTTTCATATACTTTTCCATTATCTTTGTTCATATTTATAAAAGGAAGAATGAATTAAAGGAAGCTTATTCCAATGATTTTTGGGATGGTGCAAAAGAAATGTTGGCTACGCTATGGGATGGACATGCAAGAATATGGCATGGTAAGCAAGATCTGAATTTTCATTTAAAAAGTGTTGAAGCTCTTATTCCTGGGTTTATCTTTCAGGCTTATCAATATACATCTTATTTTTGCTGCTGTTGCATGAGATTTGAAATTCGGACCAATTCTTTTCTTTTTTTTTTTTTCCCTTCAGTTTGTCAATATTGCTGGTTCTTCAGTCATTCTGAACTTCGGAGAAAAAAGCAGTTGAGGGGTTTTTTTGGATGTTAAATTTGCTTTTTTTATGCTTTTCTTTCTTTGCTGGTACAAAATGAGATCTTTATCCAGCTGAATGTTTGCAGAACTTTATTGTTTAAGATTCTTTTTTTCTTTTTCACTTTTAATAATTATTCCTGGATTTTCTCATTCCAGGAGTACCTGGAATGATAGTCGTCTTAAAAATTAGTCCAATTAACTAGACTCCAGGAATTCTTTAGCAAACAAAACAAAATGGACCAAATTAAAAAGGCTTTCTACTGTTTGTTCAGAGTGCATATAGGAACAATTAATGTCAGTTCACTCATTAGTTGTCAATAGCAGCAACTGCTACTTTAGAGGCCAAAACTGTTACTTTTACCTCTGGAGCCTACTTTCTTATTTTATTTCTGTCTATGTATTTTTGACAACTACTTTCTCTAGTACAAGAATGTCAAAACTAAGGGATCTGTTCCCTGTCCCTCTACTATTATTTCTTCTATGAAGGCAGACATAATAAATGATTTGACTTTTCTTTCTAAAGAAATCATAAGCCTCTTTCAGAACCATTCAGTCTACATGCAGCTAAAGGAGAAAGAGATGTTTAAGAGCAATTTACATATAGAACAAATCCTTCTTGAAAATCATCTCTGTTTGTTCTCCAGTCAAAAGGAAGTGGTTTTCAATGCATTGATAACCAGATGGTGCAGCGGCTGTATCAGATAGGCTTTGTAAGGCTAAGATGTAACTTTCGAATCTAGGAAAGTACACTAGATCAAAATCAACAGCTATATCAAAGAGCTTAAAATGCTTACTTCATAATAAAATTATTTACTCTTTTTCATTAAAAAAATGATTTTTAAGGCCTTGGCTTTTCTCATCCTAAGTAACTTTTTCTTTTTATGAAGTTTAACTTTTTATTTGCACAGAAAAGATTCTCACTGAGACCCTCATTTACTGTTGTGACTTCTGCCCTGCCCTGCCCTGTTTGCTGCTTCCCAGGTTCTGTATACGCTTTTCTTACTTCAGAGTGAAATGTCTTGCGTTTCATTTCTTTTTTTTTTTTCTCCACTCAATTAATCAACATATCACAGGAAGACTTTTTCTCTTCATCCTGAAATCTCACAGCATTGCAAAAAAAACCCCCAAAACCCAACAACACAAAAAGTGGTGCATGATACCTGTATCTTTATATATATTATGCACATGCTAGATATAAGTATCATTCTGGTTATTTTCACCCATGCCATGGAGCAGAGTTAGTGGTCACTTCTGATGGTACGAATGATACGTATGTATATGCTTGTACTGTGTTGCAGATCCAGAAGTGTAGAAAGTAAAATAGCCAGTGGGAGAAGAGGCAAGAGTATAGAGAGAATTAAAGAATGGGTGAAATGAGAAATGCAGACCTGGTGACTTCAGAAGAAGCAACAGTAAACAGAAAAGAATACTGTAACAAAGCTGCTCCATTAACTGAATATATTCTAAACTGATCAGCTATTTTATGTTAACTGGATATATTCTGCACTGCAAACTTAATTGGAAATGTATGTTCAATTAGAAACTTGTATGTGTTCATGTATGTTTCAATTAAATATATAAATCCTGCTTCTAATTTAAGCCCCAAGTAGCTTTTAGTTCTTACTGGTGGAAAAAGGGTGCAAGTGTATTCCCTGAAAGAAATAACATAACAAAGAGCTTCATTCCCTGGAATAGAAGGAGACACTTAAATGGATGTTGTCACATCAAACCTTCTTAAACAGTTACTCATGGCAGTGAACTGACTTTGAAAGGTAGATAATAGCTTGAAAGAGTTGTGTTTCACCGCATATCCAATCCTTATTTTGATTTCTTTTGAATGATTGATTCAGAGGACTTCTCCAGCCTTGAAGGTAGTGAAATGAAACAATAAGGTAGAATTATACAGCAGTTCAAGATATTGAGGCTATTTTATTGTTCTTTTTCTCTTTAAATGTAGCTCTTCTGTTTTAAATGAAACTTTTCTTTCTTATGAAAGCAAGTTAGTAAATGCTGCAAGTAAGCTCTTGGTTTTTTAGCAGCCATTAATTGTTCTACCATTTCTCAATAGCTGTTGGTTTCAGCTTGCCAATTTGATGCAAGTTAGTTTCTTTGGAATAGAGTTATATAAAACTTTGACATCCTTTATGCCCTTTACTCCTAACAGGTTATGAGCTTCATGGTATAGAAAATATTCCAGAAGGACCAGGGCTTGTTGTGTTTTATCATGGTGCAACTCCTGTTGACTACATCTATTTCATGGCTAAACTTCATATACTACGGAAGAGAACCTGCCATGTAGTAGCTGATCATTTTGTCTTTAAATTACCAGGTAACTTACTTCATCATAACCAATGAGTTTGAGAACTCAAGTAATTTCTTTTTACAATATAAATAATAGAATTTGTGCCACAGGGCTACAACTCTTAGAACATATATTCAGACAAATTTATTGAAAGTCCCTTGGGGAAGAGCTATCTCTAACATGTTCTTTACAAAGAAGGATGATCTTAGGCACCTGGCCCATGCAAGGGTGGGTTGTATTCCTGGCTGAGCAGCACCTGTCACTGCTTTTAGAGTATTTAGAAACAAAGGAAAGGAAATCATGGGAGGAAACAGATGTCACTATTAATCAGTAGTAGAGAATTCAATAAAATATTTTCTCCATTTATTAATATAGGCAGAATGCATGGTGTAACCTGATTAAGAAATATGCTGTTTGGAAGCAATAGCCTTAAATTTGGAATTATTAGTTTGGGGTGAGGATGCCTTTTCATATCCTACCCAGCTGAGTATGGTGGGCATGAGCCTGCCCCCAAGAAGACAGTGCCAAGGAGAATGGAGTTTCCTGAAAGAAAGCTGTAGAGGTGTTCAACAAGTTTGTGCGAATTTTAAACATCTTGCTATCTTCCCTGAGCACTAGTACAGCCAAATATTGCAGCTGATTGTTCAGGTACTAGTTATAAAATAACTAGTTTGGTTTTGTACTAGTTATAAAATATACCCAAGTGCAGATGAATATCTGTGTAGACTCAACTTTTTGTGGTTAGATAAAGGGAGAAGCTTTTGTGTGAATGTCTGTCTTCTCTGCCTCTTGCATACAGTGTAATTTCAAGTGCTCAAAGAGCTCAAACATCCCAAAGTTCAGTGTAATTTAGTATGTCCAGAATTGCAAAATCATGTGTATGTTATAGGCATAGAGGTGATCATTTCCTCATTTCCTATTCTTTCAGTACAGCGGTTCTGATATCTTTATTGTTATTGAGCAGCACACCTGAGGGAAAACAACCTTTAGTCACCTGTGTCAACCATCATTATTTTTATGGTATCATAGCCTAAAAAATTTTATTTTAAAAAGTACATGCAGAAAAGAGGTTGTTACATGAATATATGAATATAATGCAGTTTGTATGTCTCCTTCTCTTCCCTCCGTGCATTGCTTACAGTGTCCTTCCCATAGTTCCCCAAAACAACCTCTGAGGTTCTTAAACTTTTGTCCCATACTTACTGCCTGTTTGATTACACTTGTTGGTCAGACATCTGCTGCCTCAGAACAAGATAAAGGCTGTATTCTACCTGCTTTCCATCACAGGGAGGCACTGATTTGCTTCCCTTTCCCCTTACCATCCCATTGAGCCAACAGTTTTTCACAAAATCTCGAGGTTTTGTTTTGTGATCCTGCTGTTAGGTTTGATCAAGAATAGGCTCAAGGGGCATTTTGGGGTATCAAGTTTAAACCAGCTGGAAAGACAGTCACAGCATGACTGCATGACATTCTGATTCCTTAAGGAAACAGACTAAAATAAATTGAGAACCACATATGTGCAGTACATCAAGGTTCCTGATGCTGTAAGGGTGCTAGCTTGTTTCTTCTCATCTACCTTTTGAGCACAGTATTTGCGATCATGGAATTTCATCTGTTGCCCTTTAAAAATGATGACCAGTGGAAGAGTAACAGAAGAGAAACAGAAGTTCGGGGCTGCACTAAATTACCAGTCTATATAGGGTTGTCCCTCTAAAAAACTGTAAAGAAAATAGACATTTAAAAGGCAATTCACGGTAGGAACCTGCTTCAGGCATTCTGAGTTGCCCTCTTGTTGACTACAGAGGGAGTCTAAGGAGATCAGTCAGTTAAATTAAGTGTCTAACTTAGGAACATCTTGTGTTGATATAATGTATAAGGCTCAGATTCTCTTGCAATATTGGTTTCACTGAATATGTCTCTTATAGCATTTTTGTTTTTGTTTTTATTTTATTTTTTAGTACTGCTCAGCGTTGCATTTTTCTTAAATGTGCTTTGTGAACTTGTAAATTACAGCCAATGATGCATAGTTTAAATTTTCAAAATAATGATGTTCTTGATATTGTCTGGGGAGGGGAACATAAAAGATGCCCATGTTTACAGGCTGGGGAAAAAGTGTTGAGGAGACAGTTTCTAAATTTTAATTTCACATTTTGATAAAGCATGAGGAAGATGAAGAATATGTTTAGGACAAGATTTTGGCTGGACAGCCCAGTGAAAAACACAGCTGACCGCACATATTAGTTACATGTTTTTTTTGTTTTGTTTTGAGGGTGAGTGTGTGGGTTTTTTCTTTTTTTTGAGTTTCCAAAATACATTAATACCCAGTCCTTCTCCCACGTTCAGTTGGAGTAAGTTGGAATAACAACCTCATAATTCATTTTGTGAATTTACAGAAGTGTTCTGTAGTGTACTGATATACAATATCAGCAATGCTTTTAGTGGAAACAACTCATATCACAAAATTGTTCTTTAGCCAGTATAGCTTCATTTCAGCCTTACTCCCTGAAAGCAGAGCTTTTCCATAGTGATAAAAGCATGGTTTTGCCTCTGCAACTGCTCTTGCCAACAGATCAAGTTTTGTCAGTTGATTATCAAATCTTTTATATACTCGTGACCAGCGTAACCTATTTTGAAATTTAGATAATACATATTATATGTATTAATATTTATGTGCAGTTCTGTATCAAAAGGAAGATTATTCTGTTTTTCTCAGTTTCTTATTTAAAATAAGACTCTAGATGTTGTGGTATGAGTTTTATATAATTTATTAGTATTGCAGAGACATCTGTCTGGGTGGCTGATCTCAAACAGTTTAGTTCAGCAGTACAGAATCTAGCTGGCAGACTGTTACTAATGATATCATTCAGGGATTGATACTGAGGCTGGTATTGTTTAATGGTTTTAGTGATTACCTGGATGATGGGTTTGAGTGTGCTCTCAGCAAGTTTTATTGATGATACCGCATTGGGGGAGCAGTTGATGCACAGGGGGTTAGAGCTGGTATTCAGAGTGACTTCACAGGAATGGACTGAAAAATGTCTTGAAGTTCAACAAAAGCAAATGTGAAGTCATGCATCTGGGATGGAATAACCCCACGCAACAGTAGCGGTGGGACAGTGAGTAGAAAGTGGCTTTGCAGAGAAGGACCTGGACATTCTCGTGGACAACAAGTTAAGCGTGAATCAGCAGTGTGCCCTTGCAGCAAAGATCAACTGCCTTTATTAGCATGTGTAGCCAGCAGGTTGTGGGAAGAGATTCTTCCCTCTTATGTGGTGCCTGTGAAAGCACATCTTGGAGCACTGTTGTGACCATGTGCTCCTTTCCCCCTTCCCCCCCCTTCCCACTGCCCACCTGACCTCTCTGCAAACAGCACATAGGCGGGGCTAACTGAGCATGTGCCAACTAAAATCCATCCAGTATGCAAATATGACTATGAGTCAGTCATTTCCCCCCCATAAATAGGGGGCAGCCCAGAGCCCCTTGAGCTCTCCTGCACAGCAGTGGGCTGCACTGCAGAACCTCCTCTTGAGCAGGGAGGCCTCTCAAGGTTACTCCTCGAGGTTGAGAGATTCCTTACCTGCGACAGATTCTTGGTAATTGACTAATAACATGCTGAAACTTTGCAAAACTTTGGGAAACTTTGCTGAGTTGCATCTCTGATTGTACACATAATCCTTTAGACATAAACGGTTGACCAAGTCTGGGACTAAGATAGGATCCAGCCGCCCTCAGACTCCTCTGAGGAGGAGTTTGGAAAGCAAGGGGGTCCATTCTGAACCTCGTGACTCAATGGGAGGGTCTCCTTGACCCTTTCATTTGACCCTGTCCTCCACGCAGTAAATAACTGAGTGAACCTTGCCATCGACCCTTGTTAAATCACTGTCTTATTTACGGTTGAACTCTGTTAAATCACTGTCTTACCTCAATAAAACCTATTGCTACTTCTCTCTTACGAGTGAAGTGCATCACTCCTCACTCATCTGCAACAACTGTGTCCAGTTTTGGGCTCCCCTGTACAAGAAAGATGTTGACATACTAGACTGGATTCAATGGAGGGCCACCAAGGTGATTAGGGGGTTGGTGCACAGTGTATGAGGAGAGGCAGAGGGACCTGGGTTTGTTCGGTCTGTGTCTGAGAAGGCTCAGGAGAGGTTTTATTGCTGTCTTCAGCTACCTAATGGAGGGTGCAAAGATGACAGTCAGACTCTTCTCAAAGGTGCGCAGAGATGAGAATGAGAAGCAACAGAGGCAAGTTGCAATGCAGGATATTCTGATTAGGCATATGGAGAGGTATTTTCACAATGAGGGTGATCAGACGCCCGAATGGCTTGCCCAGGAAAATTGGGAAATCTCTATCCTTGAAGTGCAGCCCTGGGCAGCCTGATCTAGTTGGACACAGTTTGAGTGGAAGGTTGGATTAGATGACCTTCAGAGATCCCTTCCAACCCAGATTATTCTCAGATTCTGTGAATGAATAAGGCCATACAGGAAAGACGAGCTCAAGGAGCCCCAATATCATTTCTGATCATGTTTTGAAATCTGCACGGTAATCTGACAGGATGGAAGGAGCTTCTTTTGTGAATCAAACCAGAAAGCTTGCTATCATTTTAGCTTGCCTGATCTAAGGCTGCCTGATGTTGATTAAGTCTTTAAATTGAATGTCTTTCCAGAAGATGCTTTAATTAACCTGAAGTTAATCGGCTCAGTGCAGAGGAAATGGGGGGAAAAAAGCTATGGGCTGTGTTAAACGCACTTGGTTTAGATGATTTAATGATCCTTCTGTTTTTATGATTTGTGAATCTATTATGAATACCTGTGAGGAACGGCTTATTTCATAGATCTGAATCTCGGGAATTGCCAGGATGCAGTCTCGCTGCAACCTCTGCATTGGGTATTGTATCAATAATGTAATAATGTTCTATCCATACTACACTTCTGTTGCTTACCTTTGAGGGGCAGAAGGGATGTGAAATATTGTCCTAGATCTTTGTTATGTTATGTTATGTTACGTTATGTTATTTATACTGAAGGTAGGTCACAGAAAAGAAACATGCTAGTGCTTTTATGATCTGTGGATTCTCAGCTATGCCCAGGATTAAATTGATATCTCCAAGATTGAGTTAACTGAAATGTTGTTCTTCTCTGTCACCCTGCCTATAGTATGGGACATGATCTGCTTCCTAGAATTATGTAGGTGCTCTCTTTAAAAGATTTCCTGCTATTTTAGAGATCTAAGTTGGTCCCTATCCTGTAATGTCTCAGAGGAAAGGAACTGTGGCTTCTTGTCTGTTATATAGACAAGGTATTGCAAAGTGGCCTGTGGACTAGGTGTTTTGCAGATATCCTTGCATGGTTACCTACAATTGGAGAAGATTGGATTCAGTGATCTAAATGATTCCTCTCTGTTTGTAGTCCTAAAGGACATCAGTAGAAAAAGCAGAGGGACCTTCTTGCCATCTCCCTAGCAGGTTGATGATAGTCCCCATATTACAGTGGTCACTGGGGCTAGGTTAGAGAAGGGTAATAATGCATAAAAACTGTTGAGATAAGTGTTAAATACGTTTCAGGGTACTTTCCAAAGGGTTGTCAAACATTTGTGAGGGAACAATGTTTTGGGGGAATGGGAGAAGAGTGTTGGGATGCTGGAACAGAGTCTAGGCTGAACTGTGGAATACAATTATTTTTGGATTACTTGGTATTTGGAAAAATCAGCATCTTTCCATGTTCTGGAAGGGTGAAAAACTTTGCTTAAAATACTTTTGCAGGGGAGTGTTGTTGCTTAAAGTGGGAAAAAAAAGATTACTGGTCACTTGCATGCTACAGTAAAGTGCCACCCCACTGCTGCTTCTCACTCTGTGATGACCCTTACCCTGTCCATAGAGTATGATTGTGGTCACATCACGGACACTGCATTAATTCCTCTCTCTATTTCCCTAATTTAGCCAGTTCCTCTTCTTCTTTGCTCTTGGAGCAAAGGTGTTAATATTAACGTAGGATCTGCTAGTCAGGGTATGAGACACAGCTCAGAGTGTAAAGTTTATAATAAAAATCAAGGGGGAAGTATGGCTGAAAAGTCTTGAGAGAATCAACTTGAAACTCCACCACCACTATTCCCCATTGCAAAGTATTGCCTATATTCTGCCTATGCTGTCATCTTGTTTTCTGACCTATGAGCTGGAGAGACTCCCATGGAGTTGCTCTATCATTTCCCTCCTACTCTGGCATGCCCATTGCAGAAAGGAAAACTATTTTCATACCTGCTCCTTCCTTGGAGCCTCTCTTCCTGTTTGACTCTACCCTTCTTGTTAACGTTTTGTAATTCCCCCCAACTCACTGATAGAAAGGAGCTTAGAGGCAAGCAACTTTGTAATGCCATGTATGTTCCAAAGAGCTTTAACTAGTTCGGGAATGTAAAACCATGTAAAATCCCCTGAACAAAGCATCTGAGAGAAATGAAATGGCTTTAAGAAAACTCTGTTTCAGGAGTCTTGTGTTCAAATGCTGCTAGGTGAAGACCGCTAGTGTTACCTGCAGTGTGTGAGGCAGGTACAGCCAGCTATGAGGCAGTACAAGACAAGGACCTTACAGAATCAGATCAGCCTCAGCTGTAACAGAGCTTGTGTTTGTTGTCATGTTTGTAAATAGATTCTGACTGTATGTAAATATAAATCAGGAGTAATTATTATTCACACCAAAAACTAAAACTAGTTGGAGATCAGAATTCAGCTAAGAATAAACTAATGATGTGCTGACTCATGCTCTCCTTCCCAAGTCCTTAATTTATATGGTCTGTAAGTCAAGACAGAGCTCTGTCTTAAGTATATGTACTCTTCTTCAGTGCTTCAGTGTATGTGTGTAAGAAATGTGTGTTTATAGTAACAAATATTCATTTGTTTACCTGAGGTTAAAAAATGAAGATTTATTATTGAGGGACAAATTTGACTAGAACAATTCTGTACTCTTTTCTATGGTTGATCTGCTTAAGTTTGCCTCAGTGGGAAACTTCAAGAAAGAAGTAATCTTTCCCATAGTGCTCAGTCATCTGAAGTTCCCATTTCAGTATATGGTATTCATAAAAGCTAAGTGAATTTAAAATATATTGAACCAAGTGAACATGATGGACAGTTTCTGAAAAATGAGGTTGATGGTAGTTATGTTCCTTCACATTTAGCTAGTTGTCTAAATTGTGCAGGTGTGTGTCTATCTGATACTTGTAAACAATTTTTGATGTTTTTCTGTTATTGAAAAGCAGGGTCAGTATGACATTTCAAATTCAAGATGGTGTGAAGGGTGTATGTAATTTTACATTTAAATACTTCAGCAGTAGATGAAAAAATCTGAACATGAGATGAATATATGCAAATCGGTCTTTCTAGTGAAAGGTCATCAGTGTACTTACAGAGTGAGCTGTGGAGTTAATACTGCAGTGATATGGAACATGGAAAATGCTACATTTTATTCGTCTTTTGTACCTACTCTCCTTTGTTTGCCAAAGGGGGGGAAAAAACACAGCAATTTGGTGGTCTGTTTTGTTACTGGACTTTACTAGGACTATGCCACATCTGAAGAGTAAAGTTTGGGCAAAGAAACAGTGCCCAGTAGCAGACTTAACAACTCCTTGAAAGGGTACATTAAAGATGGCACGGAGTGCTTGCCTTCCCCCCCCCCCCCCCCCCCGCCCCCAGTCCTGACTGTGAGATAGCATCTGCCTTTACTGTGACAACAAGCCACTGAAAAAAATAAATCTTCAACTTGATAGATGAAAATTACAAGCAAAGCTTAACGCTTCAGCACCTCCAGAAACATCTTTGATTTGGGGATATAGGTTATTAGACAAGTTAAGTTTTAGCCACTGTGTTCTGTTTTGGGAATGTGTACTCAATGGTAAAGTGAATTAACATTTTCTGAATTAATATTATCATATCCTACAGGTTTTAAGCTATTACTTGATGTAGTTGGAGTTATGCATGGATCAAAAGAAGAATGTGTCAATGCTCTGAAGAAGGGCCATCTGGTAGCCATTTCCCCAGGTGGAGTTCGGGAAGCACTCTTCAGTGATGAGACATATGTTGTTATGTGGGGTAATCGAAAGGGCTTTGCTCAGGTGGCCATTGATGCAAAAGTGGTAAGTGTGACAGATCACAAAAGAGAAGCAAAGAATGCTAACTTATTAATACTTTCTTCCAGGGAAGCTGTTCTGATTATCAGATATTTTGGCGTTACATTGTTGAGTGTCCTGAATATGCTGTACTTACTCTTATAACTAAATTTCAAGATTCTTTTTCTCCCTTTTGATAAGAAGGTTTTGGAATCAGCTAAGAATATTATGATCAGGAAATCTATGAAATCAACAAGTCTTAAAAGAATGAGAGATGAAATCTAGGACAGTTTTTGTGTTATAAGCTTGTGCTGCTTTGCACATACCTGCTCAGGGTTGTAAAGGCACAACCTCTGACCAGAATGATTGCAAAGCAACCATACATCAGTAGTTATATTTCCCCTTTGCTGAAGCACGCTCTGAGACTCTGCAGACCTATACTCTCTGTCTGTGCCTTTGTACTCATACTAGAATCACTGTCGCTATATACCGTTTTGCCATTTTTATGGTAGTGAGGGACCTCTAGGTCATATTTACAGCAGCAGCAGGAGATGCTATTCACTAGTGTGAACATTTTCTCTTCAGTTCTGCTTAATATATAACATTATCTACCTGCTGACCAAACATAATTACTCATAGGGGACCAACTGAGCAAGGCACATATGTGTATGATATGTTTGAGTTGTAACTATTTTAATAATCCTTTCAGACCAGAGGCCCTCTCATTCTGTATTTGTACTTGGAAGGTGTGTACATATGCCCACAGGTCTGTGTATGCCTCAATTAAAAAAAAAAGGGGGGGGGGAGGGAGTATCACATCAAGAGTTTTATGCTTAACCAGTCTCTGTTGGACAATAGGTAAAACTCTGGGTTTTATACATGAATAGAATACTTTTAAGATCCAAATTTACATGTGTGACACTTTGCTTAGGAGGAAAATAATGCAGTTTAAACAGGATATTTTCAACAAATTTAGATTTTATTAGGATATTGTAATAGCATGTGAAAGGCCGTACTTGGGATTCAGCTATGGTTGTTTTAGTTATTTCATTTGAATGTATGTTCAGTTCCCATTGCGCTGTTTTCCATAATTGAGGGATGCAGTAAAGTAGGAACAGTGTTGGAGGCAGGCTGAAAGCAAGGAAAATAACTTTGTGTAGGATAAAGATGAACTTTAAATCACTTTTAACCATAACCCTTCCAGGAAAGGAAAACGTGCCTAAAATATCAGTATTGGGACCTTCAGCTTCTTGAGGTTGTTTTTGTTTCAGCATTTTGTTTGCCAGAATTTTTCAATGTGTTTTGTCATATAGACAAGCTTGGTATATGCAAAAATCTCTACCTGTACCTGTATATCAAAAGTAAGATGTTCCAAAGAAGATGGTCCAGAATATAGAAATATGTTGCCATTCAGTGTAGGCAACTGCACTTCTCTTTATTCTTTATAGTTGCATTGGATTATTTGCAGACTCTTTTTTTTAACAAATTTCTTACTACCTGTATAAAAATTTTAATTTGCTAACTCATCTCCATGCCTTTATAAAAAGTTTGAAAGAATCTGGATGTTTGAAAATCCTGTAGAGTTGTGTATTTCTGATGCTGCTGTGTAAAATGAGCATCCATTATAATTTGATATTAAGAAACCTTATATAATAGAGCCCCCACCAGGTCTTGTAAATCTTGAAAGATCTTTGTAGCTTCCAATAAAAGCTTGAACTAATCACAGTCTTCCAAATATTCTTCTGCAGAAATTAGATTAATTTGCAATGACACATTATGTGTGAAGTAATAAAATCAGCAGAGCAGAGACAAATCAGACAAGTCTAGGGTTTCAATCATGTGACTGCTTTCCTTTGAGCATAACTGCAAATTAGTCAAAAGGCTTAAGCCCTTCAGTCACAAAAGTACAAATGCTGCTAGATGAGGGGAAGCCTAAATGCTCCATAAGTGTTAAAAATCCTGCACTGCTTGAAGTAAATAGACTTTCTGGAACAGTAACTTGCTGTCAGCTGATGTTATTCTCCAGCCTGAAACCTCATTGCTTTGGCTTTAGAACTTATGAAGCCTTGTTTTGCTCTCTGTATGTCCTTGTCTGACAAACGCTTCTGAAATTAATTTGCCCTTTAGGTTTAAGTGAGATAGATTTTTTTTTTTTTTTTTTTTTAAGATAGTACTATCTTCATTAAATTCTTACCTTTTTTTTTTTCTTTTTTTTTTCCCTCCTAGCCCATCATTCCTATGTTTACACAAAATGTTCGAGAAGGCATTAGGACATTAGGAGGAATAAGTAAGATATTTTATTTTTTTTTTGTAGTTTATTTTTTCCATGTGTGTTTAGCCTATTTCTGTAGAAGTAATCTCTGTATAAACTTGAGATTTGACACAGTCTTGTTTCTTGAGGTTTACTCTCTAGTAGAGTTAAATGAGATGGATACATGTTATTATATTTATTTATATATTGTATTTAATACCAGCAGTAGATGAAGTATTTGCTCATGTAAGTTATTCTCTGCATAGCAAAGGGTCTTCACATATGGAGTAGAAGAGCGGAGGGAAAAATGAACCAGAACAAAGGCAAATACATTTAGACTGCTGTTTGTTTTCTGCTTATATCTGCTAGGCCAACTCTAGGCTTTCTGCAGCCTGTTAAGAAGCAAGGCAAACATAAGGGTTTGCAACTGATGACTAATTTCTTTAAATGTCCTCTTAAAGCTCTGTGCTTACACCTCTACCTGTACTTAAACTTTAGGTGGTCTGAAGTACATATAATACATAGTTAGTTTACTATTTGGCACAAAACCTTGCATTTGCCTGCTGTCTTTCTCTTTCCTCACCTCTTTGGGGATTCCAGTGAGCACACTAATAGATGGGTATAAGCCTGAAAGATCCACCTCTGGGACAATTAGATGCCCACATCTCTGCTGATCTGCTAGTGTCAAACTCCTCTTTTTTTCATTCTCCAACTTGCTGTCTGGCAGAGAGGGCCAAAACAGTCTCTTCCACGCAGTGTGTTCTGCCTCAAGTGTGGCATCATCATCTTCATCAGAGGACTCTAGGGCAAAACAGTTCCCTAACTTTCTACCCTCTAATTAGGAGCTTTCTCCACTGTGTGGAGAAAGGCCAGGCATCAATGTAGACAGGCAGAAAGATTCGCATTCTTCAGGTTCTAGAAAAATAAACAGCAATTAACAGTTGCTGTGTTCAGGAGAAGTACTAGGGTTTGCAGGGCCTCAGACTAATCTGAATCTTCCCAAACTAGAAGAAATTTAAGCCAAAAATGTTTATGCTACTTGTATTCTACAGCAGAGGTACTAGAGGGATTTAACTAACATGCTATTGATCGCTGGAGGTATTACTCCAGTTTCAGTAGTTTTGGAATATTCTTTGTTCTTACAAGTTGTATACAGAAGAAATCACATCCCAGTCAGTAAGGATTTTCTTATACCAACACTCAGTTGAAGGAATTTCTTGTTTAAAATTGCGAGAGATGATATTAGCACCCATTCTGTGAGAAATGTGTTCTGGTGATGTTTGGGACAGATGCTTAGGAAGTGGCATGAGAGAGAAAGATTAGAGCGGATTGAAATAACCTGTTTTTTTACCTCTGTGTGTAGTGTTTCACTGCAACCAGTGTGTGGTCAGAAAGAGCAAGTTCAGCATTTTAATATGACTGTCTTTGAGGTAGATATGACTGTTCCTGATCCTTTAGACCTCAGTGGGATTGAACAGAACAGTCTTCCAGCAATGGTAGTTTCTTAAACTAACCTGTAAGATTAGTTGAACTGTAACCTGTATTGTGTAGCCTTCCATTCCAGAGAGGCAGCTACTGGATTTTTCTCCTGCTCTTTTCTTTGCAGTTACTGTTTGGAGGACAGATTTCATTCTAAAGTGAAACAAGTCTTACATTAGCATTAATACATTTTTTATTAAATGAAAGTCAAGGGTAGAATAGCACTTGAGATGACATTGCTTGAGAAGCTGGGGCAGGGGCTGGATTACCTGACAAACCAGTTTCTATTTTAAAACATACTGGTGAAAAAAAACCTTTACGGAATAATCTTATTCTCTCTCCTTCTTTCTTGTTCTCGCTCCTTCTCACTCCTTCCCTCTAAATTCTTTCATGTTAGAAATATTTAGGTCGCTATATGAGCATCTTAGATTGCCAGTAGTTCCTATGTATGGTGGATTTCCAGTCAAACTTCGTACATTTCTTGGAGAACCCATTCCATATGAACCAAATGTAACTACGGAGGAACTAACTGCAAAGGTAAGATTGTGTGTGTGTATGTTTAAATTAACATATTGACTGTTTTAATACAAAACACTGGAATATACTTGTCAGGATAGTGACTTTTGCCTTGGAGCTTGTTATAAAAGTTGATGGAATCATGATAAATTTTGGATTACTGAATTCTGAATGCTCCTCCTAAATGCTGTCTTTTATAACTGGACTTGCAGAAGTTGTAGGCCTTTTAATGTCAATGTACCCTGTATTTGCTCCAAGAAGCATCTCGCTTTAGAGCCTGAAGAAGTTCGGTCAGATAAAAATATGTCCAGTTACCTGCTCTAGGTTGGTAAAGAAAGTCAATGAGCACTTCACCCAGGGAAAGCATTCTGTTTTTTTAACCTTTTCAGAAAGATACTAATGAAGCCTTCCAAATTTAGCCAACCTGTGGTTGCAAATTGTGGAAATTCCATACAATAAAACAACTAAAGCCAAATCATTTCACAGCTTTGCACAGTCTATTCCCATTTCTATTTCCTCCAGCTTCCCACACAACAAATTTACTTGTGGATGCTCCCCTTTTTCAAGCCGAGGTGGTTTATAGAGAGGATTGTCAGGTTTTTGTGTTGCTTTAGTTTATGAATAGCTTTCACAGTGCAGAAACGCAAAGCCTGTAAGTCATGAAGCGGTCAGCAGTTGAAATATCTGTTTTTGAAAGCTTCACAAATGGTCATTTTTAGCATTGTGAAAACGTCACATGAGGGGAAAGAAATTTTTATTTTTGACCATACAGGTATCAGTTCAGTTGTCTCTCATTACCTGTTTACCCTCTGATAAGATCTATGCAAAATGACATCTTAAAATGTTTATCTGCATTATCCAATGACCTGTTTGTGGAAAAGTGAGTGTTTCTGTTGGGGTTTGCACATGGCTTCAGTCTGATAGAGCTTCTGAACTGTTGGCTTTTGGGAGAGAGTGTCTGTTTAAATGACATCCAGCCATGCTTGGAGTCTTACATTAATGCCCACTCTCACTTGCTTCTGTCTTTTTCATATAAACAGTGAGAGCTTGTACCAAAACTCACTTTTACCACCTCTCAAATGAGCATGCTGATCCCTGGTTTACAAAAAGCAAACAGGTCTCTGTTCTGTCTCTGGCCTTAAGAATTGACTTGTCTTTGCTTCTCTAGGCACGATAGGAAGGTTACTGCGTGTCCTTCCCATAGCTTTGCATATTGCCCTGGATTTGAATGTTCCCCATAGAGCTATTATATATTAAGAATGGCTGCTATTAACTTCTTGGCCTTCTATGTTTTTGAGTGAAAGTGACTGTTGCTGTCATATGCAGTATTTTAAGTGTGATCTAAGCGTGCTTTACTGGACCTGCTCCTTTAGGGGACTTGGACGCAGGGATTATTACTTTGTAAAAGCCGGATGGACTTAAGCAAGAGACGGCTGTGTTTCCAGTGCTGCTTCTGAGTGTGTGTAGAAGTCCTTGCACACTGAAGAAGTGTTACTGCTGCAAACCTGGGCATTGACAGAAATTTCTGAGTTATGCTACAGTACACAGGCACTGACATGCTTTGTGGATCTAGGTCTCTTCATTAGTTTACTGCATCTTCATTTTACTATTGCATGTCACTACTAGAGCTTGTAAACACATTGAACACAGCTGCCAGGGAGCTTGGAGGTAAAACATATAAGTTTGTTGGTTTGTTTCTTGACAGTGATCCCACAAACACATCCTGTGGGCATAAATATGAAAAATAGTATTTTAGTCCTGCAGTAGTTCTGCAGTATTTGAAAGGATGAAAAACAGCCCAGAAGTTGTTTCCATGTTCCAGCAATATAAAGATGATATTTATTTTGTCCAAAACTTCTCTTTTTCCTTACAGGCAAAAGCTGCAGTCCAGTCTCTAATAGACAAACATCAGAAAATACCTGGAAATGTATTTAGGGCTTTAATGGAACGATTTCAGACACGACAGAAAGAAGATTAAGGTGCTCTGAATAAACTACTATCTAGTTATAATGTTCTTAAAGTCATATTTGTAACTTATTAACTCTTCTAATAACAGGTTTAAAATACTGCCCTAGTGATACTGCTGTATAATTTGTGATATAAGACACTTTCCTTTGCTCTTGCCCTTGTCCAATATCAAACTCAGGAGCCCAAACTTTAAATCATTCATAATGGGGCAAAACTTAGTTCTTGACAAGTACGTTCCTACCTTGAAAGTGTTTTTGTAAAAATGACGCAGCAAGTCTTAATGTTCATGATCTCTTGTCTTATTATTAAAAAAAAAAAAAAAAACCCCAAAACTATGGTTGCTG
Source organism: Apteryx mantelli (assembly GCF_036417845.1). Taxonomy (NCBI): domain Eukaryota; kingdom Metazoa; phylum Chordata; class Aves; order Apterygiformes; family Apterygidae; genus Apteryx; species Apteryx mantelli. The sequence goes on along the minus strand of NC_089979.1, from coordinate 35,395,335 downwards.
TTTAACCTGAATGTTAGACCCTCTGACTGGAGTCCTGCTGTCTGGAGCATCATGACTAGAACATACAGCTCTTAGGAAAACTTCCTATAGGTTGTTACTGTTGAGCTTTTGAAAAATAGACTGCTGACAGAAGCAGTGAGCCTTCAGTGCAGAACCTCCAGCTCTACCTGTAAAACCTGGAAAATACTTTCCAGTAACCTGGGAAGTTTTACTGGGTATGCTCAGAAAGAGTTTGTAGCAGTGGAAATCGATTAGAGCAAAAACCTGTAGTGAAGCAAGCAAGCTTGTTTCAGAAACCACTCCCAAGCAGTGAATCGGAACCTGATTCAGTAGTCGCTCTCCTAAGTAGAACCACGTTGAATATTTACTCCCGAGTAGAGAGTGTTGTCCCATATATGTCTTACTGAATCTGCAAATTCTCCTTTGACAGAATGAACCAAGCATTTGAACTTTTTAAAATAGAAATGAGTCCCTTTTAGTAACATGAGTTCAGAATGCTTTATTTTGAAGGAAAGAAATGAAAAATTAGTACAACTTGTAGCACTTTTTTTTTTTTAAACAGTGGTTCTTTTGAAAAACAGGGTAGATATTCCCAAATACCCTTTAAATCTAGTGTGTATATATATAATCTGCTAAACATCCATATTCTTCAAACATAGTTTTTATGTAAGTTACTAAATTGGGTTGAGAGGAAAAGCTTATACACTTTCCTTAAATAAAAGCCATTGAATGAACAGAAGGAGTTGCAGGATTGGGCTTTTATGCACACATAGTATATTACATTTTTTTCTGAACTAAAGCCTATGCTTTTATTATCTAAATAGGAAATATCTGAAATATTTCCTCTGATTGCCAGCAAGTTTAATCTACAGTTCCTAAATTAACATCTGGGAACTCTTTAGTTGTGGGATGAGATCAAAATCCTTAAGGAAAGGCAAAAGAGATTTTTGCTTTATTATGTAGTCTTTTTTCAATAATGTTGGATTTTTTTTTTTACCTTTTCTTAACAAAAAAATAAAAACCCCAAACAAATTTTTTTTTGAAAGAGCAGTTGTATTCAAGTTGTTACTCATTCCTCCAAATATTTAAGCACATGCTTTGCCTTATACTCCTTCAATTGTAAATCAATGGAGTTACATAAGTGCATGTGGATGATGCCCTATGTTAGAATAAAATCACTGTATGGGAAAGATTCTATAAAATATGACCTGCAAACCCCCCAAAGCTCACCTGTTTTATGTGGGGTGTTTTTGTTTTTTGTTTTTTAAATATCAAAAGCATTTTATGTGGTGTTGAACTAAATGTTTTAAAGCTTGGGGAAAAATTGTGTTTGGTAAAAACAAATGCCCATTTCAAAGTTTTTTGTTTGTTTGTTTGTTTGTTTTAATGATTTGGGTTTTACTTGAAGACAAGATTGTGTCCTTTTAAGTTATTGGAATGTATTTCAAAAATATTGCATTAACACAGTGTATCATTAAAACTGAGAATGCCAAAATACTACATCTGAGTACAACTTAAGTATGACTTTATTTTTACTGTCCAGCTTGAGGAAAGTGTTAAATCAGTCTATATTGTGAAATTCTCAAAGGCGACTAAACCATACTTTAGTGTTGTGGTTGCATATATGTAGAAGAAAACTCAATTTAAAAGGTTCCACTAGATGTGAACAGACCTTTGTGATGTTAGATTTTGTAAAATTTATTTTACTAAATTTGAGGGCTGTGTTTGATGCAACTTTTTCCCCTTTAAGTATCAAAGACAAGTATCAAAAATCAAGTGCAGTATTGGTACTCCTTAGAGGCTCATATTAATATTTGTATAGACCTTTCATATTTATTTCTATATTTTAAAATGTATAGAAGATACTTTCCAAATAAAATTGACAACTGGAACAGGCTTCTGGGATTGTGTTGTGTTTTTGAACTAAATGAAAATATAAATGCTCTCCCCTCCTGAACTATCAGTGCTTCTGAGCAGTATGTAATTCCCTTGAGAAGCTTTTCTTGCCTAGAAGAAGCCCCAGAAGGAATGAATTAAAGGAAAAATAATTTGGACAATAGTGGAATAATGGACAGAAGTCACATAAATGGTAGGTCTGAGTTTTAACAGTTCTAGTGAGTGTCAAAGGAGGCCTTAATAGGCACTGCAATACCACTAAAGTTATATTTAAGATTCCACACAGAAAGTAAGTAGCAAAAGTGAAAAACTAAAATGTATTTATACAGATTTGGTGGGTGAATGATTATCTACCTTTGTTTCATTGAAAAAGGGGAAAGATCTGGAGAGAGACTCTTACAACTTATGGACCAGGCTTTCTTTTAGCTGATTTGGTTTATTCTTTGTTAGACAGAAATACTTAAAGGAAATTTTAGCATCATTAGACTAGATAGTGAATTATATCATTAGCCTTTGGATATGCTGAAGACGTTCCAGGCTTCTCCTTCTCTTATTTTGCCTTCTTTCATGCAAACAGCATAACCAGGACATGCATTTTTAGCTTGTTTGGAAATAGAAGTAGGCTACTGTACCAACAGGTATTTAGCTTTATCTCTCAGCAAGACCCAAACCTCCTACTGGCCAGTTTACTGTCTTGTTGTGCAATAGCAGAGCACAGTCTGAACATCTAATATTAGGATGCTTTTGCATGAAATTAACCACTGCACATGCAAGCTAGAGCAGGTAATCAGCACTGTCAACACAGTTGTGCCGTTCATTTGGTATTGGGTTTGCTGTGCAAGTGTCCCATTATGTTGCTTCATCCTATTACTCTGAAGAGAAAGATGCAGCTACAGTGACTTTTAACTCTTACTAGCCCTGCAGTGCTTAATCCCTGTTAAGCCTGTCATAGATGTTGAATACTTTTTGGATGATATTTTTGCACCAAAAAAGAAATATACCAAAGATAAATGTAGGGATGTATGGAACTGCTGCACGAGTGTAATAGCACAGAAAATACATAGTAAGCAAAATAATCCTCCAAAACATTTCTGCTGAAACTTGATCAGACAATCTGATATCACTTTTCTTAGTTCTATGCACTTCACTTTCTGTCTACTAAGGTCCTTGCCAGCAACAAAGATAAGGTGTTTCTATGGTGTAGATCAATAATGCTAATGCCTTTTCTTTTTCTCTAGTTCAGAGCTAGCCAAAATGAATCGTGGTCTCAAAGCAAATTACTTTTCTCATTGTGGGTTATTTGCAGTGTTTGCTTGTTTGCTTTTTGAATAAATCTGTTTTGTACTGGCACTGTTTGCAAAATCACCACTTACTATCTTGAGTTTTTGTCACAATATACATTGAGCACATGCCATATCTTGCTTCCTGAAGTATATTTTTAATTGTTATAATGATTTCTCCATGTCAGAAAATTGGCCAGAAATGTAATAAACTTTTGAACTGTAGGGAGATTTTTTTCTTAAACAAAAGCATATGCTTACACTTCTGCTTGCTCTGTGTGTGTGTGTGTGTGTGTGTGTGTATGCGTAGAACATTAGAAGAGGATAAGATGCAATTTAGAATTAACATCAGGCTATTTATAAGGCAGGCTCAGCTTTTTTCTCCTCACTATGGAGCTGAGTCAGTTGTTGGAGAGCAGGTCTATTCTACCAGCCCATGTGTCACAGCCATCACATGAGAGTAAGACCATCAGTCCCTAGCTTCCCTATTAGTAGCTATAACTGGAGAGAGTGTAAGTATGGATTCTTCAGATCGCCTGTGGCTCCTGTTTTCTAGCTAAAACCACTGCATACTCTGGAAAAAAGAGATGCCAAACTTCTACATAAAACACTAAAGAGTTTGTATTATGCAGAGAAGATGTTAAAAGTTAACAAAAAACTTTTAAAAAGTTAAAAGGCAAGAAAACTGAACTGTTTTTCACTTAGTTCCTGTTCATGGGAAACAAAATGTACCAAATGTTGGGGAGGGTAAAATTTTGCAGTTTCTTGTCATCTTTACAGAGAGTCTGTGGCAGATGAAATAGGATGAATCCTGTTGCAGATATGCCTGAGCTTTGTGTATTCCAGACTGAGTTTTGCTTTTCTGGTTTCCTAACCATGTTTTCCTATGGTCAGGTCTATGCTCTCTGCCCCCTTGGACTTTTCTGCAATACCAGAGCAGCTTCAATCCTTCTTCAATTAACTCTCATCAGGGAATGGGAAGGTAGAACCCAATGAACATGTAGCAGTTCTCATTTTGATTTTTTTAAAGTCTATTGAAGATATGTAAAAACATTTCTGAGCTCCTGTTTCAACTGCTGTGATGAAGCTGCCAGCACGCCAGATGCTTCTTGAATGGTCACACTTCTCCTTACTGTGTAAAAACTACTCTCCTGGCAGATCCACTAGGGCTTTTAAAATGTCTTCCCCATCCTGAAATGGATGAATTTTCTCCTGTCCATACTGCAATGGATTAATTTTCCTAACTAGCTGGCAGTTACAGGCTTGCTTAGCTATGTTTTTTTGCCTGTACAGTTGCATATTCCAAATGGACTTTTTGGTATCTTTATTTTGTTTTATGAGAACAAGCTTGACAGAAAAGGCTGATTGCAATTTGGTTCAGTCCCTGAAGGCTTTCATAAAAATAGAAAACAAGTCCCATAAATGAAACACAGGCACACACACACACAATCTCCAAACTAGTTCTGGAGTCCTAATTCTGGACAATCTTGGGTCACATTTACAAGATTAAAGCTTCCTGACTCTTTTTTCTCTCTGTGTACACCCAGAACCAGCAGAGAAGCAAAGCGGATATGATGGTGTTGCCGGTACCAAACATGCCATCCATGTTGTGCAATGAGGGTATGTGCGAGGGGGTGCAGTCCTCTTTGGAAAGAGCTGCAGCGCAGCCTTGTGAACAGGTCTCAGCAGGACTGAGGGCCTCTTGGGAGCAAACAATAAGCCAGTAGACTCTAGCATAAGATGTCTAGTAGCCAGCTCCATAGTAGACTTGTTCATCAGATAGCACCTCAAGGGTTGCTATTTCCCCTCTAAAGCAAGCTAGCAGTCATGCTTCCTCCTAATTTCCTCTCTCCATCACTGATCTCACACATGTCTCCACATCCTAGGGAATTGTGGCAACCCTGTACTGAAGAGCTGGTGCTCCGTGAGCACCTGCAGACACAGTGTAACAAGGCTGCTAAGGTTGGCCTGGCAGTGCAGGCAGTGCATGAGGCTGCGCTAGGCTGGAGCAGTCTTTGCAACATGGGCAGCAGAAGAGGCAGCAGCCAGGCTGGTTCAGTCATCCTGTTTTTAGTGCATCAAGTACCCTGATAAACCTTGCGCAGCCTAGAGCTGGTGCAGCTGTGGCTCAGCAGACACAGCCTGTCCCTGGCTGCACAAGAAGTTAGGGCTGAGGAGCTAAACTGGTTAACTTCTGGTCTTCATGTGCACCCCACTACCATCTTTAGGGTCTCCGTGTGCACAGATCACACCTTGCAGGGGAAGACTACAGTTCTAACAAGGTATGAAAGCTTTATAAAAAGAGCTTCTGGTATTTTTCTGTCATACATACAGTATCTGCAACTACTGCTTCTGGGAGGAAATAAGCTTTCTGCGTAGCAGCTTGAATAGAGGAACTGACGGACATTACAGAATCACAGAATGGTTGAGGTTGGAAGGGACCTCTGCAGATCATCTAGTCCAACCCCCCCCCCCCTCCATTCTTACACTGTATAATTTATTCCACCCTTCTGGTGCAGCTTCTGGGTCAAATGTGGATCTGAAGTTCTTCTGACCGCAACACCTTCAAGTTGCTTTGACTACTCCATGCCCAGCGCTTCATTATTTAGCTGTGCAAAGCACTCCTCATCCTTGATAAGTACGTACGGTTTGACAGGCATTTAAAGTTGGAAGACTGCTTTTGCTGCTGTCTGCGGAAAGGTGATTAAGGAGAATTTAGCATGTGGGCGGTTAGGCACTCACAAGTGCCCCAAAACACACTTATAGGAGCAATGGGAATACAGAATTGACCTAAAAAGGCAAACAGAAAATCTCAGTCAATGGAGTGCATTAATCAATCTTTTCTAGTTTCTTAACTCTTAACATTTTCTGACCATTAATGGTTGCAGGAGCAGATACTGTCTAGTCTTATTATTTACACAGCACTATGTATATGTGTGTGTGTGTGTGTGTGTGTGTGTGTGTGTGTATGTGAGATGCCCTGTTTCTTCTGTATAAATAGGAACACGGAACCTACTTTAGCTCCTGTTGCAAGTCAAATAGCAGACCAGTATTATTCAATCTGCCTTTGGCTTTGAGAATGTCAAGATGATAGCTTTCATGCTTGCTTTGTCATTATACTTAATCATTTCTCATTAACTGGTTTCTGTGGATGTGCTGATTTCTAACTGATTGGCTCTTCAAACCATGCAACAAAACATGGGCAATACTGCGATAGAAAGGAAATAATGATTTCCGGAGCCTTAGCTCCTGATTTTAATGCAAATGCTCTCTGTAAATGTGGGAACTAAGGCTATAGGAACATTTTCATCAACTAGGAAGTTGCATACCTTTATGAATTTGCGCGCCAGGTCCCACCTCTACAATGGAAAACAGCATCCATATTAGCAGTGTGCTCACATCAGTGCAATTAAGATTGAAACACTTCTTAGGTTTCAGAATAGTGACCCTGCCTCAATAGATGTTGGCAATACTGATCTTCCTGAGCTCCAGAGTAAAACACATAGAAAAAGCAGGTTTGACGAGGAAGTAAACAGATACATTCAAATATAAAGGAGCATGGCCACAGATGCAATTTTACCTGTAGAGTGGGGACTGCTTGAAAAAAGACTGAAATCATTGTACCAGGGTTGTCCTTTGAGAGAAGTTTCATTTCTTTGGCAAGCAGTCCTGTTTCGACAGTGACTGCACCTCCCTGGGCAGCGTGCCAGGCAGGAGATGGCAGAGGAGACATGCAGCTGAAGGAAAACAGAAGAGCCTATGGTATAGGCTCTTTAGGGGCAGATCTGCTTCCATCTAAGCCTGAATCAGATTTAATACTAAACTGCTGGAAACAGCCACTGATGTGCATCTGGGGAGATCAAAGTAGGCTTGGCTGAACATAGGCAGGTTGCCTGTGGGAGGAAGGCAGTGGTGATTCATCCCGGAATAAATGTGCCGCTGCTGGGGTGGGGCAAACTCAATTTTAAGAGGTGCAGCGGGTGTTGGCAGCTGCTTGAAATAAATAAATAAATAAGATCAAGAAAATGTGGCTGGTTCCAGGTAATTCACATACCGACGGCCCAGGTTTCCCTTCCTGGGATCCCGTACTGTTGTCTGGGTATGCTGGATTTACCATATGCTTCAGGAGAAAAAAATGAAGGTTTCTTTCTCCCAAGGATTCACCAGTCTTACAAAAATCCATCAGATATGGAAACGTGGATTCTGCACAAGATTTTGGACTTTTTTTTCCTGTCCATTTTGCCCCTTTGTTTAGAGAGCTGTGCTGCCCCATTATAACCGTAATCATAGGAAACACTTAGCTGCCCCCGGTCAGCGCCAAGCCTGTGACACAAAAAGAGGTTAACATTTAGCAAGGCAGGCTGTCTTAAGTTTGAAAAGCTATCAAAATGCAAGATGGCTCAGTGTGGCTCAGATAGTGCGGTTACGCTCCTTTTTAAGATGAAAGGACAACTTTTCTTATATGTCTGATCCCCAGAAATCAGGCCCTAGCTAGTCAGAAATCAGCCTTGTCTGGCTGCCGCTTGGTCCCAGGCCTGCTTGTTTCACACTTAAAATACATAAGCCTGTTTCCATAACTGCCTTGGTAAGGTTTGCCTTGATTTGCATGGGCACCACCTCTCCATTCGCTTGTCTAGGGCAGGGCAATCCATGGCATGAAAAAACCTGAACATTGCATCTCCTCTGTAGGCACCTGAGGGCAAACTCAAGGATATTTGCACAGGGGAGCTTACAGTGAGAAGACAGATGATTTGCTAACATTTTGGCTCACTTCTTTTTCTTTTTTCCCCAGGCATATTGGCTGGAAGTTTGCAGCCAGTGTTTCTGATATCAGAAACATTATCGGCACGAGAATTTAGAAGCACTGCTGTCTTGGCACAAGTGGAAAACCATATCACTGAAGCAGAGGCTATTCCTCTGAATACTTCAGCTGGGCTTCTCTGAGCATTAATGTCAAATTCTGCATTCATGTCCTGACAGCTGCAGCAAGAGAAATGCTCAGGTCAGTGCCTTGCTGTTTAGTACAGCAGCAATGCAAGCTGGCACATAGGGAGCAATTTATTCATGCAGCCTGATGTGTTCTGAAAAAAACAGTATGGGAAAGTCTTCTTTGCAGCCTCTGTTTAAAACTCGGATGTGCGGGACCCGGAGAGAGCAGAGCACAGATCGTGACTCCAGCCAGTGCAGCAGCTAGTGGCATCCAGCTCCAGCACTCACCCTCCGCCTGGCTTCTGACAGGCGGCATCTCCTCCCTGGCTCTGCCCTCTCCTTCGGCACGCGCCGAGCTACGCATTTACACCTTGTTCTCTAGGCACAGATTCTTTGTGTATTTGCCCCATGACTTTAGGCAGATATAACATAAATAACAGCGAGACTCTGAGCCCAAAAGCTTGCTTGCTTTCTTCCAAATACACCAGCTAACTTAATAAGAGGTACAGCATCTCCCTAGAAATCTGTCTTACTGTATGAATTCAAATGCCATCTCTTCAGTACTTCTCTGTGCGGCCAGCAAGTAACATGAATCCAGCCTGGGCAGCAATGCCTGTGTGCTGAACGATGCCATGATGACCTTTTAAATGTGCGCTACTGTGGCAGATGAGACCATTTAAGTGGCTGGATGGCTGTATCAGGCAAATCAGAGACTGTCCTTTTGGTTCCCTGCTCCCCAACCCACATTTTAAAGTCTTACCAGGATGAGGAAAAACAAACAGTAGTTTGTCAGAGGCCTTAACTGAGCACTGAAAAAGAACCTAAGGGGCAACATTATTTGGATCCCAAAGTTTCCAAGAACATTCCTAGCTCAATTGCATATTTTATTAAAATGCCTGATTCTAGCAATTCATATGGAGGAAATCAAAGACAGAATTTTGAATAGAATAGAGTTGCAGAGCTGTAACTTTAAACATCAGACAGATCAAATATAAAAGCAAAAGCCCATCTAAAGGCTAAACTTGATTAATTACTAGCTACAGGTCATACGTAGGAGTTCATTTCACCTTAAAGAACGATATAACTGTAAGGCATGTTTATTCTTAATTACCAATAGTGTCCTGCCTACTGTCAGCTGGGAGGAAGTGGGGAGGACTGTAACCCCTGTGTATGAGTACCAGTACTTCTCACAGAAGACAAGACAACCCCTTTCCTCCTATATACAGTAACACAGAACTTAAACTACAGCCTCATTTTTCCATTACATACACAGTACACTGTATTGTGTATACTGCTCACACAGGTATGATATTTGGTGTTCATTAAGGGTTATCATTAAGATATACTATATGCTTTATGCTGTAACAGAGTTTAAGTATATGGCAATTCTTTGCATTGCTTTGGAGGCTTAAAATACTTGCTTAAAAATGGCAAGTGCTCTTAGACACTATGGCCCAGCTAAGGCAGGATCCCTTCATTTTGGCTTTTCTTGATTTGAAAATATGGGCTAGGTGGAATCACATATAAAAGCCAAGGAAATTCCAAGGCAGCACTTACGATTCTGTAATAAACCTGTAGGCAAAAAATGACACAGGATGCAGATGAAATGATAATGAACACAATGAAATGCTCAGACCAATCAAACAAGTTTATATGTGGCTTAACGTCCCTGCTTTCATCAGGCTGTTGTTAGGACGTTCCTCAGGACAACAGACCTCTGACGAAATACCACACAGGTATAATGTAACCAGAAAGCTCCTCTCCCACCACTGCACTGTCGCAGCCAGCTGGAATCAAAGTTGGCAAAAGAAGGTGACAGCATTTGAAATGCAGACTCAGACGTAACAGATGGTAAAATACAGCTGAAAGCAAAACCAAATCCCCAAAGGAAAGCACAGAAACAAATATCAGAGACAAACAGGCATTTAAAATAAACAAACAGACAAAAACAAAAGCAGAAAAAGCCTTAAAGGGAGAATCTTGAAAGAGTTATAAAATCATCAGACAAGCAAAAAAAGATCATTAGGAACAAACAAATGCAGTAAGGAATGGGTGAATTGCATTATGCTGCTCGCTCAATCTGAAGGAGTCTCCAGATGTTCCTTGTTATTCTGATATGTAACTAAAAGTTATGAAATAGCTAGTTTGCTTTTGAGTTTGAAAAGGAGAAAATTAAAGCTGTCTGTATTCGAGGCGACCATGATGAAGCTAGAACAGAGCACTGATTTAAGGGGAACAGCACAATTACTTATTTGATAGAATTGTCTTCAGAGCAGATTTCAAAGTCAGCTCATTATTCAGGACAACCTCTTCTCATACAGGGAGATGCGAGTTGTGTCCCAAAGAGAAAGGGCATTGTGGATGCAGGAGTCAAAGCTGATGGGTCCAAAAGACCCCTCTGATTACACCAGGCACCGAGGTGCTTTGGCTATTCAGTGTGAAAAAGAAGGGCCACGTCTTTCAGAGCCACTGAGCATTCCCAGCTCCTATTTGAGACAAGAAGTGCTGCAGGCCATGAGCGCTCTCCAAAATAAAGCCAATACGATCTCCAGCTAAATAACTCATGGGTTGTTTTCCCCTGTCTGCCCTTCTTGATGGTCTAAGAGAGACCAACAATCTAAGAAGAAAGAGCAGGAGCCTGGCTAAGGGATAGAAAGGCTATGAGATTTGGGTCTGCCCTTTGTTGCACAAATTCCCGGTCCTGCTTGGGGTGTCATTGCACATTGTAAAGTTGCAAGAAAATCCAGGAGGGCTATTAAAGCCATTAGAGATGCTGCCAAAGACATCAACAACTTGTGCAATAGCCTAGTGATTAAAGTACTTGCCAATAAGGCAGGACTAGAAGAAACTAAACCTCCTTGAGTCAAGGGGGTTTGAATGGACTAAATTCGAGGAAGCTGCCTCTGGCCAGGAAGTTGTTCTTGAATCATACTCAAGACAAGGCTGGGATGAGGCCAATCTTCCTTCTCCAGCTTCTTGACCTGGCTCACTGCACTGCAAATAGTAATGCTTTCAGGAGTCTGAAGGGAGAATAAAAGCAACAGAGCACCTTCTTCTGTCCCTCAGTGAGCAGAGGACTTCTTAGGTGACAGAAGAGTCCCAGGTTTCTACAGCTTCTCATTCATTTTGTATTAGCTGTGGCTAAAATGCTGAACTAGCCCTGACAGCAGAGGCCAGAAATCTCCCCTTTCCAAAGGAGCATCCTCATCACCAAGGCTCTCTCTTGCTTTTCCCCTCTTTGGTGCTGTGGGCTTCTCGCAGGGGCAGGTGGCTCCATGCCAGATAGCTGGGGCAAGGGGTGAGCCAGCTTCCCACAGAGGAGGCAGATTCGGCTCTGATGGACCAAGGAGCCTTCCCACTCCCTGGGCAAAAGGCAGCTTTTCTGGAGTCCTGCCTTGGAAACAGTGCTCAGTTCACCACCAACCAACCACAGTGGCCGGAGCACCCTACTTGTATTGGCCGAGGTGCCTGTTGGGGCAGTTTCCTGGGGCAGTCTGCTGGGCTTGTAGGGTTGTCCAGGTCCCACATGGAGACACTGAGTTTCCTCTAGGTCTCTGAGGTAGCCTGGGAGCTGCCTGCACTGCCTCTGCGCTCAGGGACCTCTGCCTTATGTGGAGGTTTCTATTGACTGTGTGTGGGACTCCATAGGATCCTGGCAGGGAAATGCCTGCTATTCAGGTGCTTGCTGAAGAAACGAGCACTGGAATAATTCTGTGGCTTGAGCATTGCATGTTATGTGGTTTCACCCATTAAGATTTCTCAAAGGTTCTAGTATATGCGTATAAAAGCCAAAATAAATTATTAAAGGACAATCCTTGTTGAAGAAAACTGAGTTCTGCTATGTTACTTGCTGTAATTTCAGACCGGCTCTATAAAACTTGTAAACTACAAATTATTATGAATTTACACAGATACAACAGAGCTGAATTGTGTTGTATGATAATACTGCCTAGAATCCTAGAATAATTAATGTTGGAAAGGACCCCTGGAAGTCATCTGGTTCAATCCCTTGCTCAAAGCAGGTCAACTTTGGTCTTGTTCAGTAATAATTTCAGAGGCATGCTTTTGCTGATTCACCAGGGCAAAAGAGTTTTAAAAAAGACTCTAGAGATATGGTAAAATGACCACAGTGTACTTTATTTAATGATTTTGGTACCTTGTGTTGCAATAAAATAAAAAAAATCTACAAAATCCAAATATATAAAATTTTCAAGTTTTCCTTTTAAGTTTTACAAGAAAAATCAAGTTGTAACCAAGGAAATTTGTTAGTATGAAGCACTACTTTCAACTTCATTTCATCACAAATTGCAACTTACTTAACAGACCAAAAGAACTATGGTACTGCAGTACATCAAATACTTCACACACTGTGTTCTTTACTATAGCACATGTAACCACTGCCATGGGAGACAGTAGTCTCTAGCCAATAAAGACACTCTTCACAATCTGAACTCTAAAGGAATGTTTGTATACATGGAATCTGAATATATATATTTACAGGAAGATTTTTTAATAACTATTTTGATTCTTCATTTCAAATAAAATACCAAATACATTTTTACAATGTTTACAAGTCAAAGCACAAGTTCTGCAGTGATTATCATTCACCTCAAGTTACTGTGCTTGTACTTGGGGGATATCTACACTGTTCCATAAACACGAATGTGATCTTCCATAACTTTATTTCTGCAATGGTGACTAAGGAGTATAAGCACAGTAACAATTATTTTAGCACAATCAGTGTATAATGCAACAGTTTACAAGAGAGAACTGAGAAACTATTGGTCCATTCTGTTCAATTTGCTATTTATCTGCCAACTGTTACTTTAGTTTTTGTCACATAAATTGTGTACAAGATAAGAGTTAAATAACACAACTTGAATAGGAAAGAGCACACATTTTTTAAGGCAAATTAATAAGCAGCTTATGGTGTTTTTTTTCTTTTTCTGGATAGTTAAACTATACCCCAACAGAAGCTAAAAATAAAATGTATGTTCTGCAACTGTTAATAATTACGTCTCGTTAAATTGATCTCCTCTATAAATTGATCAACATGGCTTTGAACCTGGTTATTCAAAATGGAAAGAACCTCCCCCCCTCCCCAAATATAGAAAGTGCATGACTTTGTATGTGCCAAAACAAAACAAAAGGCAGCTGAGGTAGTTAGATGTAAAATGTGTTTACGAAAAATAACCAAGAAACTAAACCCAGGACATATATAGTAAAAATTCACTCATCTGAAATTGATTTTATATCATGTAACAATTTAATGCCAAGCATGAATCTTTATGATTTCTAAAAAAAAAAAAAAAAAGTTTCAGTAATAGTAACAAAGAATGGACACAGAATATACTATTGGAATTTGAATTTCAAGTATTTGAGTCTATTTGCATGTGCACTTTTTTACAGGCTTTTTATAGTGTCAGGAAGTCATTTACCTTTTATCACATTCCAGCTCCTGAAAGGCAGAAATGCAACAGGAGTGCTTGAAGTTGTGCCACTGTGTGTGCCCAGAGGCACCACCATCTCAGCTCAGGTGAACTTCTAGGCACTCCTCTTCAACAGCGGCCACCTGGGAGTCACAAAACCAGGTGTCCCATGCCTACGTCTCCTGGGGGACTATTGGATACATGGCCTCTGAGCAGGTCTGGGGTGTAGCCATGTGTTTGGATACAGGTGTGATGTACCCACGTTTGGGATTCCTCACCAAATATTCCTACAGATTCTGTATAAGCAAACCCAGAGTGATGGTGCTGCCCACTGATGGAGCTGGCTGCTGGGAAGGGTGGGCTGGGCCTGCTCAGGGGCCAAGGCAGGTGGGGAGCAGGCGTGGGCTCTAGCCCTTGATCATGGGAGCGTTTTTGTGATCTATCCAATCATGGTCTTAAATCGAATTTTAAACTCTCCTTTGGTAGGAACCAAAACCAAAGAGAGGATCAGCTTCCACCTTGGACTACAGAGTCATAACTCCTCTTGGGCTTTCCCATCTGCACCCAGCACTTTTTGCATTTCAGGCTGCATGGTAGGCTTTTCTCAACTGGAGAGATGGACCGGGTCCCCCATCCTGCGGACAGGACACTCTCCAAGAAAGTGTTGGCTTGAATCCTCTCAGGATGAGCAGGGACTTGAGCCCACACCTTTGGCCCAAAGCTCTGGCCAGGAGACTCCTGGCACAATGGCAGCCCCAGCTTTCTATTCTGAGTCCTGCTTCAAAAGAAGAGCGATGCAGTTTTCTGTACCTAAATGCACAACATATGTGTGCGAGTGCAAAAGGAGACTTCAGGATATGAATTTCACAGAGAAGCCTACTTCTAGGAGACAGACAAAATTGGAAAAGTGTTCCTCTCTTCAACAGTGACTATCTATCATACATGCCATTACTGAATGCTCTGGCTTTTCTGAATTTTGTTCTCAGATCCTACTGCTGATCCTTTAACAACATGGGTGCGTGTAACAGGGTATCGTGAATTCTGCGCCTGACATCAGGCACCCGACTCTAAGAAATCACAGCAGGGAACACCACAAATGTAAATATATTTTTTTAATGGGCCTGTGAAAACACAGCCTTTATACTTCTGAAATGCGTGTATGGTTTACATATAACCTATGAAAGAGAAAAATGTGTCTGTGTTATTTTGGGCGAGGGGGTTTCTATCAAGCAAGGAAATCCTGGAACTCATTTGTATCTGCTTAGCTGTACCTTTTTAAACACCCTGTATTTTGATCATGATTTTCAAAAGTGACATGGTTTTGAACAACTTCACTTCTGGCAACTCTGCATGAGGAGTCACTAATGTTCACAGTGTGTTGAACCTATCCACTACAGTGGCAGAGCAGAGCCACTGGTAATTGCTAATTACACTTGCACATTTTTGCCTTTAAATTTTCCTGCTCTTGACACAGAATGGAGTGAAAAACTAGAAAACTGGGACGAGAGATTTCTCAGGGCACTGTGGTATTGCAGCTTCCCCCCTAGATTTTGTCAAGAGTTCCTGTTCAGTCGCTCAGATTTTTTGAGGGTGGTGCTGTGAGAATTTCAGTAATCACCCAGTTTCTCACAGACATCCAGGCTATACAGGTTTACGTAAACCCAAGCAAAAGGAGATATTTTAATTTTGGAGGGGAGAAAACTATTTGCCAGGTCTTCATAAAACACGAAGATGCTAAAAGGCACACCTTTTAAACTGATGTAAAAAAACGTGTTCTTCACATGGAACAACAGTAGAGGTGATCCTTTGTTTTTCCCTGACAATTTGCAAAATTGGGAACTGGATCTCTGAGGACTGCATTGTACCAGTTAATAAACTTGTTTTTGTTCTTAGCGCTAACCTCTATAGGCCTGGCATCCAGCTCAATGTTTTACCGTTCTGGCATTGCGGGTATTTAACATACGTAGGCATCCTCTTACCTCAGTGCATCATAACTTTTATTCTCCGCCTTTCCTTTTCGCAGAGGCGCACTAAAAATAATAGCTTGATAAACTCCTCAAGTCTCAGTACTCAAAAGGCAGCATCTGCCACAAGAAAAAGCAGACCCCTTCCCTGTCACCAGCTCAGCTGTGTCAGGGCAGCCACTGGAGACACTATAACGAAACAAGAGCTGTACCTGCCTGATCCTACCCTCGTGTCGGTGTCTCTCTCCCTGCCCCGTGTGACACAGCGCTAAAGACTGAGATGTGGTTTGTCAGGACTGAAATCCTAGGTCCCTTTTCATGGGCTTCAGTGGCTACAGGATGACAAATAAGTGTGGTGGAGGGCTGGGGCTGCAGGCTGAAGGTCAGCTGGTGGGGAAAGCAGGGGCACCCTTGCCCGAGCTTAAGATAAAATGCACCTCCCCAACTTGTCCACGTTCTCTCCTGCTGCCCTACAGCCCAGGGACTTAGGCTTTATTCAGGAGATATGGTTTTCCCTTGAAATAGAAATGTATAGTTTGCAGGGTACTTTTTCACAGAAAATATTACTTTTAATAAGCTGTCTGAAAATGTAAAGAGCTATTTTAATTTATTCTGGAACCCAGCCAGATATCTTGGACTCATCCAGTGACTAACAGAATTGGAAGGCCTAGAAATGCTTTAGTATTGCTTCCAGTCTCGTATTCCTTCCCCAGACGTTTCCATTAACTCAGCCTAATCAGCACTGGGTGCACAATGACTGACTGCTTCACTTGACAGTAAAATTCAAGTGAGCTGTAAAACAGTTACTAAAGAGATTCCTTAAAAATAAATTTCATTTGGAGAGGCATTGTGAAATTTAAAGGCAAAACACCCAAGTGCTTACTCCTGGGGCTTATCCGAGTTAACTCAACAGAAATTCATCCATTTACTATAGTGGACATTCAGGCACGCCCTTTATGATTATAAACTGTCAATAATCAAGGCAAATCCCGGGATAACAAATGATACTGTCCAGAGGGCTGGTATAAGTACGACTTACTGAAGTCTTCACTGGACAGAATTTCTCTATCAGTCTTATGAGAATTTCTTTTTTTTTTTTCACTGTAGACTGTTCGAAAAAGCTGTGTGTGAACAGCCATTATTAAGTCTGAGTCCTACAAGATCATTTGCCTCACATGAAATTGCTTTGGAAGGTTCACCCATTTTAGTAATAGTCTAGAAACACTTTTGTACACATCCTCTCAAAGGAGAGCAAACTCAGCAGTCAATCTGAAAAACAAACTTTGAGCTCTGTGTCTCAGGAGATGAAGGGGGCAAACATGCACAAGTTAGTTAAGCTACTGCCTTATCTGAGTGTACATTTTGCGATAATGACTGGAGAATATGTTCTTTTAAATTACTACTGGGCTTATTAATAGCTTTTATAGGAAACTATTTGGAATGTCTACAGAGGAAGGACTGTTCCAATATGAATTAACTGACATGCTCATTACAAATAGTAAATTTCATGAGAACAATATATAATAAGGAAGAACAGGTAAAGGGATTTTTTTTTTAAATAAAATAAGATTTCAGAGAGCTTCACAAACTTTTAAAGCACAGCTGTGCCCTGACAAATGGCAATCAAATCAGCGTGGGGAAGAACCATATTTACTGTGTCTCAGTGGATTCTGTTTCCAATGCACTTGCCCTACACCGAGAAGATGACTCTCCCATTTGCTAGTGCCATGAGTCAAATCCAGAATCCAAAAGACAGACTGTGTTGTTCATGTCTCAGCAGCACAAACAAAAATATTTTTAAAGTTAGTGTTTGATTAAAGGTACAGGTAAGCAAGCATGGGCAAAAGAACGGAGTCAGCTTCCCCTTTTCAGACAGCCAAACACATGGAATGGCACCCATGGGAAAATACAGTGATGCTTATTTGTTAGGATAAATTTTAGCTTGTTAAAAATACACAACTCAAAGAAGATACAGTAAAATATCTATCCCACCATATGGAACATACTATGCAGGGGACAGTTTCAGCTCTTGGGAATCAATGGGACTTGATTCAAGGGAACTGTGGTCTGGCTAAAGAACTGTAGTGCCATAGGGGGTCAGGGCTTGCTAATCCAAGATGATCTCAAGTTATTGCCTGTTCTGTGAATCTCTAAAACAAAAGATGTTTATTTATAGGTTGTTACAGACGTATAGCAAGGCTTTTGGAATTATGAAGTAAGATCAGCTGAACAGCAAAATATGATGGTTATCTTTAAAAATGTTTCTGCTTTGCAGTCAATATAATTACTTCACTGTTTCATCATTAACTTGCTTTTTCTTCTCTTACTGTGGAGATTATCTCAATAGCTAGGTATTACATAAGGGGATTGTTGAATTTTGTACTGTTACATGAGAAAAAAAAAAAAAGATATATAACCTGAGTGCCTTCTCCTTTTCTCTTCAGTGGGGATTGCATATAAAATTCATAAGCACAAGAGGAAAATGAAGCAAGAAAAAAATAAGAACAATATCTAGTAAATTTTGCAAACTTGTTTGAGTGAATCTGTGAAGAAACCAGAACTGCGATGATATGCTACACTTACAGATCATGTGTGAGGCTGTGTTTGCCTCCATAGGGATTTCTGTTGCAGTCAGGTTGCTTCTAAACAAGCACAAATTGATAGCTTATAATACGCTTGGAAGTCCATCAGCAGTTATTCCTATGATGAGCTGAGTGACAGCATACCTGAGCCTGAGCAGAAGAAATATCACAAGGGTTCACATACCCAGTAAGATTCAGAGCTGTTCCCTAAATATAATAAGACTTTTGCCACATCATCCACTGACCTCCATCCTCCTTTTTTTTTCTCCTCTGTACCTTTACAAGTGCACACACACACACCATGCATGTGGTCTTGAGCTGTTCCTGACAAAGCTGACGTGAGGACTATTTGCACTGAAGGAACATGCACATGCAAATCCACTGTTTGCCAAAGGTAACATAGAAATTGAGAGCATGAGAAAACACACAAGCACTTAACAACACCAAGCCTATAATATTCCATATACAGAAAAGCCCATTTTAAGAGTCTATTTTAAAAACTATGTTCTCGTAGAAGCCATCTGAGATTTATCCTCTGTAAAGAAAATAAAATAATCTGTTGACCTATAAGTTATTATAAAGATCTAGGATTTCTAATCTTAACAATCACTGACATAACATCCATACAAAATCCTTGTCACCCTGGCCTTAGTTTGAGATATCTTTGTATCTTATTGCAAATGAACTACTCCTGTCAATAACAAAGAAGTTCTATTTAAGAAGTATCTTTCACTGTCTACCTGCATGTTCCAGCAGGCTTGTAACACATCTAGAATTTTCTCAGCCAACATCTTAACTAGAGAAGAGAGTAACTGCACCATAAATAGTATTTTGGCATTGAGGTTTGGGTTGTTTTTTTGCTGTTAAAAGACTCTACTCTTTCCTTTAGTCACTGAAAAAACAGGACCAGCTTTTCCACAATGTTTCACAAATGCCCCTAAATCCTGACCGAAGGAATCGCTTGTTAACCTTCACACATTTTTGATCTTTGGCTTCCTGGCTAAGGTTCCCAGTGGATATGTTTTCATGATAAAAAGTATGGACACAGTAGCCATCCTGTGTACATTTGTGTGTGTCCTGTGCAGACAGACCCGACCTGCCTGGGCTTGGCTGTGCAGCTGTGACAGCGGAGTGCTCAGCGCAGGCTGCAAAATCTGGGCGAGGAGTGGGCACAGCCAAGCCGCGAGCTCTCGCTGAGTCCCTTCTTGCTGTAGCTATGCTCCTCTGAGTACTGGAGTTAGGTTAAAGGTTACACCACCCACTAGTTCCTGCTCATTTTTATAAACTGAAAGAGTGTTAACTTATGACTTCCCTTCTTGCGAAAGGACTTAAAATAAATGTTCTGCTGACCAAAACTCTTTCTTTGTTTAGAGATCAGGTTTGGTGTGGGCACCATTAGATTTTCCCATTCTGCTTCACTTCAAATTACCTGAGATCCAGCTGTATGTTGAAAGCAATGCATAAAAAAGATTCTCCATTCATTCTTCCAGTTCTTAGTGTGGTTGCTAAATGTGGTTAAGTATTTTGTTACTTGGTCATTTCTCCAGGAGAAACTGTTCTACAGCCAGCACGCTCATCTCATAAATGAAAATAAACTGCTGTTGGGTAGAATGACTTTTTGGTTGACGTGGAAACAGCTGACCAGAAAGTTGGCCGGTTTCCCGTTGCCAATTACTAGAGCTATGCCAACCACACCAATCCACTTTTGAATGCAACTCCTTGCTCGTAAAACGAGCTGAAATGGATGAATGATTCATAAGATGAATGACGAGAGCTTAGCTAGGATGAATTTACTCATGCTGCATTTCTTGTAGATCTCTCCCTCCAGGGTGGGCACCATGCTGTACTCAGCTAAGAGAGGTTTTCCTTTTTTCCCTAACTGATTAATGTTTGCTCACAGGAGCTTGATTACTGTATTACAAGTCACAGATTTGCAGGATTAAAAATGTCTGTTGAATTAATTAGCTGCAAATCAATCTGAGCGAAGCTTGGCAGGTTCCAAGCTGTTCCAATAAAATAAAAAAGGAGGAAACTACAGCAGCCACAAATACATGTCAGTATGCTGGCGCTACGTTATAAATAGTGACAGCTTCCCTCTCAGCTGATGTAGGATGATTTTTCATTGTCTTAATAGAGCTGTCTAAAGACTAGATCCTCCCCAGAGTTGTGTGGCAGTTGAGTGGATGGCTAAAGTATTCTCAGGGAAATATCTCCCATTGGCCAGGGCAGTAACCCAGAGGGGAAACTAGAGTCCCAAATAGGCTACATGCTTTGTCTTCCCTTTCAGCACAAGCGGACGTTGCGGCGCCAGCTCCATGACCGACCAGAGCGCACTCACTGCCTAGTGGAAGTGCGTGTCCCAAAATGGGAATCCGAGGAAAACGGCGGGAGTGACTGGTGGCTACTTTTGAAGTGATTTTTTTTTTCTCACACACGTGTGAAAGAAAGGAAAAATGGGGTTCTCCTTTAACTCTGGCCCTTGTCTGACCCAGTCACTGTGATTATAGATTTTAGATCTATATAACTATGAATCAGAGCCTGTTGGAAAGTTATTATATTTTTTAAATACTATCCGTAATACCACCACTCAGGTCAGGAACTCAGACACACATTTAAGCCTCAATTCAGCAAGTGTCTTCAAGAAGACTGTTAAACTGTTTGTGTGTTTATCAAATGATTTGCAGAACTGGGGCTTTAAATCTTTTGACTGCTTAAAATAATTTTTTTTAAAGTATATCTTACAATTGAAGACACAAGCCTTCGGTTAACTGGTCAGTAATCTCCTCCTCAGCTTTATAAAATTTAAAATTAATTCTTGTCAAACATCAGCTAAGATACAATTTGGGATACACTGATAATAATGCAGAAAAAGCTAAATGGATGGATTTTTAAAAAACCATTGGGATATGAATGACTAAAATGCTATATAAAATGCAACAGTAATCAAAATTTCAGAAATAGCTTCTGTGTATTCATGGTACAGCATCTAATATTTATCTTCAGTACATAGTCCATGAACTAGTAAATCTTTCCTTCTGAAAACATGTCAGGTAATTGCATGTGTTTTGGATAACAAGCACTTTTTTAGTGTGTTTCAATCAAAATTAAAGTAAGCCATGCTAATTTATCAAAGGTTGCTCCATTTATACTGCTACTGATGTTGATAACATTGATATTCAGTGAAACAAATATAACTGACATTAAATGAAACAAAGGGCTAATTGATCCCTTTGCCATTTGCATATATTTGTTTTCTTTTCCTTGACAAACCAAATGTGGTATCGTTAGATCTCAACTTGACAGGCCTTCTCAAGTATTTGCACGTAAAGAAAATCCTTACTTAGTCTGTACAAATCTTTATTTTGTCACTCTACTCTTTTACTGTAATATTTTAGATAATTAACTATAACTTCAGACATATTTCCTTCACAACTCTTCATTAAAGTACTGGCATAATATAAAGCAAAGCTGTCTCCAATAATAACTGGAATGCGTTTTCCGATAATGTGCTTTTCCTTTTGCAATTATCACTTGATTGCCCTTGATGTTGATGCTCCTGATGATACTTTTTTTAGGATTAGAATCTAAATGACCTATCAGGTTAAATCCTAGCAGAATCTCAGGACTCATTCTGGAGTACAGGAGTACATTTACTCCTGTAAATGTATACATACATATATATCTATATATATGTGTGTGTATAAAGGCATTTGATGCAACAAATCTGCTCCCAGCTGTAAGCCATGATCCTATTATTTTTGTTAGGGGGGAAAACACATATTTTCACAAAATACTCTTTATAACATGTTTCAAGCTGTGGACACTGACCTTACTTCTTGTGTACCACATGAACTGGGCAATTTGTACACAGCTCCTGTTTGCACACACATTCTCCAGAGAAGCCATACCCGCTCCACATGCTTCACGGGACTGCATACAGACTGTTTGCCCTTTACTCAGCTGAAACATCTTTTTTCAGCAAAAGAATTGTAATTGCAAAGGGAGCGCACCACAAGCTCAGGTAACTTTGGCTATGGCTATATGATATAATTGTGGTGCACGCACACACAAAGTCTGTCTAAGCTCCAACAAGAAACCAGGTGAACGTGGCTAGAGCAGCACAGAGTGCCTTAATAAACCTTATTCAAGGCAAGGTATCGTGATTCAGGCTTTGTCACAGTGCTAACCATGTTCACACAGCTTTTGGTCAGGCTGGAAGGCTAGAAGAGTGATTCTGCAGCTGCCCAAAGTATTTAGTGTAGACATTACTCCGGCTGGAAACACGCAATGACAAGGGACATGCACGACAACTTCCAAGGCCTCAACACAAAAGGGACTGGATCCATCAAAATACTAGGAGTATGTCTATGCTGCCCAGGATAACCTTAAGTTTTAAACAAAGAGGAAGAACAACCTCAAAATAAGAGGGAGAGAGTGTGCCCTTCTCCTCAGTAGCCTGAAGCCCTGTAGCCTTCTCCTGAGAGATAGTAGCTAGTGGTCTGAACCACTGCGAGCTTAGACACAGCAGAGCCTGGCTCTCCCCTTGGTCTCTGCTTACCATAAATCTACTGTGTAAAACCCATCTGACAGCACTTGTGGGTCCAAGTCCTTCAGGCAAGACAGCATAAGGATACCTGCTTGGGGGACCCTGGCAGGTTGTGGTGGGAAATAGGTGTTGAGCTACTCTGTGCTGTGAAGACTGAGGGGTTTCTGACCAAGTCCAGGAGTCAAATTTTAGGTGCTTGAACCTTTCCCATAAAAAATTCAGGAGCTCCAGGTCAGTGCAGTTGGGAGGATCACAGTATTGGGTGAGGTCCCTGACGTGTCCCAGGTGCTGTGCTTTCATCCGGCCTGGGCATGCGGTCTTCCTCCCTGTGGGCTCTTTGGTGCAGGAGGTGGGGGAGGCAGCACTGGGCTGTGACCTGGCCTTGCCCCAGTGTGGCTCTTAGCACCCAAACACAGCCTAGCTCGTGCCTTAATACCACATTAGGTATGTGGATGCTTTCCTAGATGTTCAACTAGCAGCTTCTTTATGCTGAGGAGATCACTTACTAGTGAATGCCTATTTTGCAATAGCTAATATATACTAGGTTGCTGAGTGGACACACTTATTTCACACCAGAAATGCTTTTGTGAGGTTCTGTTCAGTGCAAAAAAAAAAGGCAATTTAAGCACAGAATAAAAGTACCCACATGGACATCTGCTACAGGGTAACTGTGTGTCCTAAAAGGATGTGGCCTTTTCTGTAGCAGAACAACTTCCACGTGTAGAAAAGCTGCTAGCATGCCTAGGGCTCCTGCATACCGTAAAGTAAGATCCAGAAGCCAATGCTTCCAATAACGTCTGAAATAAGAGGGTGAAGTGCCTGGATACAGAGGTTTGTATCTATAGTAGTCAGATTTTTGTTTCTGTGAATGTAGTATCTAGTTAAATTGACAAATCCATTATATTTTAAGCTTATCCAAGCAATTTCTGGAGACCAGACTTTTGGCTAGGCTTTAAAGCTTTTTGGTTGTTTTTAATTTACAGACTGTGCCTTGCATATAGAGGTTTATTTATGATCTTTCTATTAGTTGGACACTTATCTCACAATTTCTGTAAATATCTGAATACTCGTGCAAGTCTGCTATAATTAAACAAGAACTTGTCTCTTACCTCTCTAACTGGTGCAAATCACCCCATAAATGTGCTGAAGAGGGCTTTTCCCCTGCATGTTGCATATCTGTCCTCTTTGCTCCAGGGTTCAGAGTAGGCACATGGCTTACTAATGAGTAAAAGATTCCCTGCATAACAATTAGATACTCAGCACTCAGAACAAACATAAGTACAGGGTCCAAACATATGAGTTTACAATAAATTCCTTTTAATGAATGTGCTGGTCAGCAATTGGTGTTTATAATGACCACTGGAAATGACTGTGGTCTCACAGATGTTTTTCAAAGTCTCCTTAATAGGATCAGAAAACAGCAACTCAACCAAAATGGGTATATCCATAAATGTCTGAACTTTAAAATAAATAAATAAATAAAAAGAATTGTTTCGATTCATTTGTGGTAGCACAAAACTTGCAGTATGTATTTCTGTTCGAGCCAAGTGACATTCAGGCTTTTTAATATAAAGCAGAACTCCAGCTGGTTCAGTTAGGAGCTAACAAAGTAGAGTGAAGACCTGATGCTTACAGTCTGAAGTCATGCAATTATTCACTGAAGGCTAGGAGCCTGATTTTTCTTATGTCCTTACCAGTGTATATGTGAAGAAATCCCACCAAACACCTGCAGTGAGGTCACTACTGTAAAACAAGTTTAGAAATGGGCCCAGTGGACCGCTCACGTGTTAAAAAAGCTTTGCAAGTTACTGGTAAATCATTCATACCAGTGACACTATTCCTCTAACCTTGCCTGAGCAAGGCTTTACGAGGTTATCCCCATCTCTCCTGTAATGAAATCTGCTCATATCAGATGTGAGAAATCATCCTGGAAGCAGATCACTCAGCAATTTGTTTCCAAGTGAAAATGATGACAGAATTTGTTTCAAAAAATCGCTACATATGAATTGTGGTAATGTTGTGCATTTTTTATTCCCAGATTTAAACGGATCTGTTCTCATTTTGAACTTTATCATCTGTTTTATCAGAATAAAGAGAAATGGCTTCAATGATGTAATGAAAAGACATAGTTCTATAAACAATCAAGGGAGGGTTTTGTAACATGATGTCTCTGGTGTATAAATGGCTGTTTGCCGCTTATTCCATTTGGCTTTCTGCTGAGAGCACAGGCTTCATGTGAGCCAGTCTAATTGCTACAATTAACAAAATTAAATGGCTTATTGTGTATTTAGACAATTCTTCCCATATTCTGCATTGTTATACTACAGAATAAGTAATTACAGTGTTGGGCTTGTAAATTCATGGACACGTGCTGTGATTATTTTCATCATGCACCTTTTGTAGAGACACGGCCTAAAAAAGCTCGTTCAGATGGATGCACAAATGCAATTTACTCTGCTTCCCACTCCGCACGGGAGCAGAGAGGCAGCAGTAGGACCCCAGCAATCTGCTGAAGTCTTTTCCTTGGCAATGTGCAGACAGTGCAGGAGGTGCAGAGCTGCAGAGTAAATCACAGCATCACATTCGCCCTGGATTGCATGACTTCAGGGGCTGAGCAGGAAAAGGGCAGTGGCCTTGGGAGCTGACTCTCTGGCAGAGATGAATCAAACTCAGCACAGCGCCATCTGTAAGGTCCCGAAGGAATTGTATGATCAAATCACAAAGATTTCAAAATTTGTTTTTTAGGGTTTTTAATAAACAATAGGCTAGTCGTGAATATTTGTTGGCCAACAGAAAGTAAATGAATATATTGTTTTTTATAGTGATTGGGAATACCCTTCCAAAAAAAGCAGCATTTGGACTTGGTACCACTCATGAATTACCCTTTTGGGGAGATAATAATATATTGATTAGACATATTTTAAGCAAATTTGGGGTTAATAACTATTCATCACATAACAAAAATTACAGCTCCAGTAAAATTTTAATTTTCCTCCTCTGCTTAAAGATTTACAAAGTCAGGCAGCATGAGGCCTAGCATTTAACTTCAGAAGGAATTTTTTTATCTAATCCCAATGTTATAGAAATGAATTAATAGAAAATCTGTTGTTTTGCCGATGAAAATAGTATTTAAATGTAATCAAGTCCACATAAGCCAAGCACAGAAACATTGTTCTAGCGCAAGAAGCAGATTTCAGGTGACAAGCAAAAGTAGAAATGATTTTTTTCATTATTAAAATGCATGAAAAAAAGTATTGCACATATTTTCAAACAATTCATTTTTAAAAAAGATTATCTTATTGTAGGACAAATAACATTTCTTTGAAAATA
This sequence comes from Apteryx mantelli, assembly GCF_036417845.1. Classification (NCBI taxonomy): domain Eukaryota; kingdom Metazoa; phylum Chordata; class Aves; order Apterygiformes; family Apterygidae; genus Apteryx; species Apteryx mantelli. The sequence goes on along the minus strand of NC_089979.1, from coordinate 35,369,379 downwards.
AGACAAAAGTTTTATCTTACATTTTCTTATATATTTTCTGAATGAACATGGGTATACAGTACCTTTCCTTTACCTAATCAATCAGAGTAGTGAATATTACTTAAATTGTCTTTTCTGTAACATACAAATCCACAACCCTTAAAGTTTTAGGACTAAGTCTTTAACCAGATAAGTCATCTTTAGGTCTGCTGGCAAATTTGCTTGGTTCATTAATACAATGCTTACATGACATTTATTTCTAACAGACAAAGAGATATGATTGCTTTTCCTTACAAGATTATAATTATGAACTTCTTTTATTTTCCTGTTATTCAGGAACGGAGTCTTAAAGACCTGATTTTTTCATTATTTCAAAAGCAGAAGTTAATTTTTTTACAATTCTTTTTTTGCTATTGCTGTCTTAATTGAACTTTATTGATAGATCTTAAAACTGTCTGCAGTAAAAAGAATAGTGCATATTGATTATTAACTGTCCATAAGGCCATCATGGAATTTCAACATGGACTATGTTTAATCTTGATAAATTCTATAAAAAATTCTTACAGCTCTGTAATGTGACCGTTCATGGCAAAGCATGAGAAACTGTCCATGCAGTCATCTGAGTGTTATATTTCAATGGGCATCCTATTCTCAGTGAAAGTGTCACTGACGTTAAGAACCGAAGGTTTTGGAGAGCAAATTTTGACTCAGTATAAAATGACTTCTCCCCCTTCCTCAAACACCTGGATGGATTTCTAATGTCATGCTGTGCATACATGTTACCATTTATGGCTCTGTGCACTCAGAGGTTGTATATATATTGGAACCTGTGGTAGTCCATTTAAATCTATAAACATTATTAAAAAATGTTAAAAATGATGGGAGAGTACAGAAAGTAAATGCTAGAAATTAAAACCCAAATGACAAACAACCCCTCTGCGCCCTTCCTTCCAAAACCAAACAAGAGCAAATCAATAAAAATCCACTCCAAACCTTCTTCAGAAACCTTGCAATGCAAGCGCTATTTGTGGGCTGGACCACCCTTGAAATTCTGTGTTAAGCAATGTTTCACCCTCAAAATTCTGTATTAAGCTCCCTCTGACCAAGGGACTTCCAGCTGCGAGCAGCAGCAGGACGGGCTGTGAGGGACGTCGCAGAGGAGCAGCCTCACTGGTGGCAGCGATGCCACTGTCCCCACCGCCTCCCCAGGCGAAGAGGACCCAGCCGGCGGTGGGGACCCACTACAAGGCGCCCGGAGCGCTGCAGGGATCTCAATGTTCTTCCCGGTGGCATTTCCCATGGGCTACCCTGTCTTAGGTATTAAAGAAGCAGCAAATCTCTAGAGCTGTTTCCAAGATCAGCCCTTACGTCTTGGATAACCAAGGCTTCCCCTTTGCCTGGTTCGTAAAGGAACACTGTGATTTCCTTGCGTGGCCGAGCGATCAGTGCTGGAGTGAAGGTTCTGCTGAATTTGACTGGGCAAAGGACTTGCTCCCCAAATCTGTTTTTGGCAGTTAGTACAATGGTGCATTTTTCTGACAAAATATGAGTGCTTTTTTCTGAATAATCAGCTACATCTCCATGGAACAGGGGCAAACGCTTTGTACAAAGCTTCAGGTTTGGACTATCAAAGGATTATTTTATTTAAAAAAGATTATACTGGCAGCTGGCTGCTGCTTAATTTGAAAATATCTAAGAAACCCTTCAAGGATGGGTGTTTTCTGATCTGTGTAAAGTTCTTTCTGGCTTGCAGATTCCTGTACTTTCACAGGTGTTTTGTTTTGAGGAACTCGCCCCAGCAAATAACAGATATCGAACATTTCACGAATAAAAAAGTCAACATTAAAAATGGTTAATTGAATGCATACAAATAAACATAGGCTGTGTAACCTCTGCTATTTCATAGTACAAATATTAATAACAGGAAAGACTGAAATTTACCCAGCAGCATATACAGCAGTGACTACACTGAATATACCTGACAGTGAAGATAAAAATACCAATCATCAGGTCTTCTCCATCCTGACAATGCCGTTTAAAACAGTAAGTCTTCAGTTCTGCTTCACTCTCCTAAAATGGATGGAAATTGTTATAGCAAATTGTTTCTTATGGAATCACTTGGTGTCTTTACAAGCCACTTACAATTGAAGCAGGATCCACAGTTTATGGAATATTCTAAAAGTACCCATGTAGGCTTTCATATGGCATTACACTGCAAAACAAATCCATAATGTGTGAAAATCATGTTTATATCAACCTGCAGAAGCTAGTTGATAAAATTCAAGGACCAATTCTTAAATTCTAAGCTATAAAGAGAATGAAATGTATTAAAAGATTTGAGGTTTATAAAAAGTAACCTTTTTATACCATATTTTTACTTTACAAAAATATTGAAATAATTCATGAGTTATTCACTCTGCACCAGCTTTAAAAAAAATACTATCAAATTTTGACTTGCACCTTTAATGCATCTGAAAGCACCATCAGGGGATACTTTTAACGTAAAGAAGGATACCATTGACTAGACTTAGGGAGGTATTTGAAACCCAAAAGCTTGCAGCAAAAGCACTCTATTACGAGAGATTCAACATAACTCTTAGGCGTATCTGGAAACAAGTCCTGAACAGGCTCAAGAGGATCTTCCACATAACTTGGTTATATGGTTACTTTACTGAATATACTTACTAAGAGGTGGCCGAAAGCCTTTAAAAGACATCACTTTCACCTTGGATGGGAAAAATCAGAGCTGTCCGTACACGCTGAGAACTCTACTGGTCTTTCCTGCTTCTGGTTCTTGAAGGGCTCACACCGCTCCTTTTCTGTCCCTCAGGCAACGATAGCGATCTTGCTTTTATACAATGTTTGGCACTAGAAGGGTATGGCATGTCACGGTCTCTTATCACCCCTGCATACATTCACACACTGAATCATGCATTCTGAGTCCTGAAACAGAGAGAAGTTTCAGTGTGTTCATCTCCGCATAGGTTCCTCCCAAATATATGGATGGGGTCCTCCAAAAAGTTTAGAATATGAAAACTATTCTTCCCTGTTCTTTTACATATGTATTTATTTTTTGCAAATTGAACACTGAATCATGATTATCATTTAATTTGCATCACTACATGCTAGAGCTCCTTTTTTCTTCTGAAAACCAGAAGTGAGCTGCATAGGATTTCTGTTGAAAGTAACATAAAGAACTTAAACTTCAATTTAAAAGACTCTGAAATTCCACTGAAAACAAACAGTTTCTGTTGGTACTAATGCTTATGACCTAATTAATCAGAATTTAGTTTATTTTTCATTGATAGCCTTAAAAACATGATGATGTATCTTTTTAATTAAGAACTATTCTGCAAACCTATTCTAAACTGAATGGTTTATCTGTGGGCGTGCTGAGGACTACTATGCTCCTATTTTTTCCCCCCAGAAACCAGTTTTAATAACAGCAACATTGCATGGTACAGTTTTGTTATTTTTGACAAGTTTTTTTTTTTGCCATTGAATATGCAAATATCAATCCTTCATTTCTAAAATAAAATGCACTACTGGCTAAAGTTGAAAGCTCTGATCAGAACCTTCCTAATGCTTTGATTGTGAGTACTGTGCAGTCAGAGTCTCATAGCAGCAAGGAGTCATGGGTGAGTTTCTCCAGCTGAAGTAACTGATGTGTGTGTGTGTGTGTGTGTGTGGTTATTTTTTTGAGGCTTTCAGGTGATGCTGCTGTATCAGGGTCCTGCAGACAGACTGCACACAGTGGATCAAATGATAATCATGATGATAGCCAGACTAAGAACACTACAGCTTGTTGCTCTATTTGCAGTACACAGTTTAGTTATTCTTACAGCCCTACCGTCAACCCTTAATTTGGACTGTAACGTTGGAGCTTCTTCAAGCTGTGGGTATTTTTTTGTTTATAATGTGGTTTCATATTCCAAGCGCTCCTGGATAAGGGCATCATCTTTATACTGTAGCCGTGGAGGAGCAGGGGAACATTCAAAAGCTAGGATTGCCTTCCTCAGGCTCCTGTCCAACACGTGTCTCTCCCAGGCTGGGTACCTGTTCCTGAACAGATCAATTTTAATGACAGACTCCTCAATCCTTGGTGGCCGGGAGGAAGGTGTGGAAGGTGCGGTGGGTCTCACCTGAAACACAGGCACGCACCCGTCCCTCTCTGCGAATTTTTGATCCCGCTCGCTCGTGACACTCCGATTGTTAGAGATGGACCTTAGCGTGTTCGTTGCCACTTCTGGGGGGAGAGCGAAGGCAGCGGCAGGGTCCTCACAAGCACAGCTTGGCGACTGCCCGAACCGCGGTCCGTTGGGGTGAAAGAAGGCATAGTACATCAGCATAAAAACAATGCCTGTTAAAAAGCTGCTGAACACTACACACAGTGCTGGTATGGCAAATGCATCAGAGATTGGTGGGGCCTTGTACAGATACCACAGAGCACTCAAAGCGGTATTTTCCAAAAGGATCACAAAATAATAAATGAAAAGCCTACAGCGTGTCCTTCCTTCCTTGACATTGAACCAGCTAAAGATATAGATTATCCCCACAACCATGTCGAAAACTATCTCCTCCCATTTAGTGATGCAAAACTCTGTCTCGCAGTGGACGATCCAGAAGGTCATGATGCACCAGTGGAGCACGATGAAGATCCCAAAGTACAGCTGGAAAACCGAGGCAAACAGGGCAAAAGTAATGACCCTTGCTGCAATTGTGAAGAAATGCCAGCAAAACTGGATTATAACAGCCATATAACTGATGGGTTTCTTGTCATCACGGGAGTCACGGAGGGCCTTTTGGTAGGAAGCCAAAGCCCAAGCCAGGGATACGAGAGATGCTGCAGCAGTAAGACCTAGGAGAAAACAGAAGATGCACTTAAGATATAATTAGGACACCAGCATGTGGTTGAAACTGGTGAGATCCTCGTTGCTTTAAATGCACTCTTCACAACTCGCATAAGAAAATCTATTCATTCTCCTTTAGTTCAGCCAACACTGAGGACCAGACCCCCTATTGCTGAGACTTCATTGCTCTTACAAACACGTTAGCATTTGTTAGTTACACATGAACAAGAGTGCGCAACAAACTACATTCTGAAACACTTCTCTAGCAAATTTATATTTGAAATGAATTCATTAATTCACAACACCGAGCAAGTCAGGAGTAGGTCTCTTTGCCAACTGTGTGATTTAACAGGATCTACTGCAGTTATTATTTTAAAGAATATAAATTTTCAGCTTTTGATAAGTCTTTAAAAAGCTTGATATAAAGCAATTAAGTCCAATTAGAATGTCAGCATCTTTTACACATACAGTACATTAAATCAATTTAAATGTGAGAGTATATCTACATCTTAAAATACAACCCTATGAATATGTGTTATGGCTAGTGAAGTTAATAGTCTGACAGATTTGACACAGAACAGAGTTAACTGAAAGTTTCGAGGTGGAGGAATTTTCTGTTGGAAGCCACAGCTTCTGTGAGACCCAAATGCTTCATAGATATTTTGTCAAAATTAACAAAACAAATGCAGAAAGATTTTAATTTTTATTATATTAATGTAACTCTTGATATTTCAAAGGTTAAACTGCAACACTCATACTGAAGGAGAAATGTTGCCCATTTCAATAATTTCACCATTTTTAAGAGAATATTTAGTATGTAGAAATTGTCAAAACTGTATTTTCTTCCAGCTGGGGATTAAATTAATTTTAGTAATGTTGGAATTTTCTACAGAATTAAAATTCTGAGTTTAGATGTTCCTAAAGTAAGGCATAACAAATTAATATTCATATAACCATTGTCTCTCCATTTATCCCAGAATTGCTCATTTGTAAGGCACTGAACTACAGTATTTCTGGAAAACCTGTCAAATATTTTCTACAAAAAATTCAATATAACTTCACTTTCAGGGTATTTTCAAACATTGTAAAAATAGTCGTAAAAATTGTTCACATTCACCTGAAAATACAAAAACAGTAAAAATACTTTTTACAAAAGCTTTTTTTTATACTAATTCTGGGCGTGTATTTTTCTTTTTCTCAAAGAGATTTTGATTGTTATGGGTAGATAAACTTAAAAAAAAAGCTGATTTGCAGTTAAATGTAATTTTTAAACTAATATATTACTTCCTTTTCCTAACCAAAAAAATACCTTACATTCCCATTTAAGCAGTGATACAGCTGAACATAGTTATTCACATGCTTAGCACTTACACATCATTTTCTTGGAAATGAATTATATTTCTTATTTATTAGATGATTAATTTTTACTTGTGATTTGTATCAAGCTTCTTTGGATAGAAATGGGAATTCAACTGAATTGGAGAAAACCAGCATTTTAAATGCATTTATTATTTAAATAAAATTTCAATGAATATGATGGATGCAAAGTAAAAATGTATCAAACTTATTTTCTATTTAAAAGTTATTTATTAACCAAAGCAAATATTGCATACAGTTAATGAATGAATTCATAACTTTCAGCATGCCATACTGTGAATTTATTCACAGGTCATAAAAAGATAATGACATTTCAGCTTATTCAGTTTCTAAACATTTCCTTAACCTTGAATTTACTGGTTATTGAACCAAATTAAACTGATATGAAGAAATATTTCTTTTGTCTGCTGTTTAAAGCTGTTTAATCATTTCAGCAAACTTTGATTCTGGATTCACAGACAGTAGTTTTCTTTCCAGTCCAATGGTTTTCTTTAGACTCTAACCATCAAGAGTATATTAGTTAAATATTATGAATATTTAAGTTTAATGCAAACTGTATCAATACACAGTAGTTAGTTCAAGCCTAAATATATGTTGTCGAACATTCACTTTTGAAAGAATAAAGAATATATACCTTAAAACAGGCAAGTGTAGGGTATGGAAATAATACTTGATTCTGAAAGAAACAATCTATTTAAACAATCCACCTGGCTTAACACATTAAGATTTTGCTCAGTAAGTACAGAAGGGTTCACCGTTCTCGGAAGGGACTGATTGTGTTTGCCAGCACCTCTCCCGCAGTCACTGGCAGGGTGTTAATTATGTTGTGAGCTCCTGTGAATTTGACGAGTCTTTTTTTTTAGAGAAAAATACCAGAAAAGCAATTGGCAGAAATATGGGACAGGCTTATAATTCCAGAGGGAATTTCTGAATAAAACATCACCACTTTTCTTTCCGTTCAGCTGCCTGGATGCCAAAACACTAACATTACTGCTGGAATCCTCCTTTGCGGAGAGACCAAACAACCAGCAAGGCAGACAGGAAGGAGGCACGGTATAAATTTGTGTTTTCATTTCTGACAAGCATATTTGCTTTTCACTCTGGGCTGCCTTTCAGTGACCATTATCTCTAGAGATGACACTACCAGCTGAAAATGTAAGTTCTTGTGTTCTTGCAGGAATGGTTTAAGTGTTTCTGACAAAACAGAGTTCATTTCCCTTTTTGGAAAGCTAGATGAATAGGATACTGGATAAGAGAACCTTCCAATATAAATGAGCATGCTGAACAAGAGCTCAAAAATAGCATTATTAGCATGGGAAAGAATAATGTGAGAGAAAAGCCCATATGTTTCTCTGCAAATGTAACTTTAATGACCTCACAAACTCCCTGGAGGTATGGGTAGATATCATCAGTTTTACATTAAGAACTGTAAAATCTTTCATTAATGCACACAGAATGTACCAAATAAAATGTTAAAATTCATAGGAATTTCCAATGTGCTAATATGAATTCCTTCATAGTCATTTTCTGTGACAGAAGGGAGCAGGTACAATAGCAAGTTAATTCTGTTATTTAAATAGTCATTAACAGGGAAGCATCCCTTGCTCTTATGGAACAAACTGCGGGGTACAGGAATACAGGAGGGGAAAGGAGGCAAAGGAGTGTACAAACGGAAAGAACTACTACCACTACTACTACTATTAGGTACCTGTTCTTGTGCTATTAGCAGTGATGTTAGAGATACAGAATTAAGATGAAACTAAATGCTTCATGGGGACCATCCATTTTTCTTTATTGATGAGGCCAAGCACTAAACAATTATTAAAAGGATAATTAATAATAAGAACAATAATGTACAATTCATGCAAATGGCAGCTTGCTGATAAAGAAATGTCGTAGTATAAATAATTCACAGGGAAAGGTTAGACACAAACAGAATTATTGGAGAACCAAATGGATAATTCATTAATTAGAACATACTGACACATTTGCTGAGTAGAAGTCTCTTTATATTTCAAAAGAAGAGCTAAAATAGATTTCTATCAAAACAAAACTTTAAAGACATGAAAATGGTATCAGGAAAAAAGGATAAGATTTTCTTTAGTGTTAATGAAAAACAAAAAATTTGTAGCATTGCAGTGGGTTTAAGTTCAGCAGAAGGAAGGCTTATTTGCCCTTCAGAAGTGAACAGACAACCTGCAAGCCCATCTAGGAAACCACCATGCTTAAAGAGCAAGCACTAGGTTTTTCTGCCCTCGCTGCTTCAGCCTCCTGACTGTCCAGGGGCTACAGCAGCTTTCTGGAGTCTTGTTTTCTCGTTTCTCTTTATATAAGAGAGATTCTTGCATTTTATACAGCATGACATATTTGTACTGGTACTGAAAATCTAATAAAGATTAAACTGGAATGAGCTACAGCTTGTTAAAGACAAGAAAAAGCTAATAATGTCTTTTACAGGAAAAAGCAAGCAACATATATAAGGGAAAAGAGGATGTATATAGGGATGGATCAATTTACAAATGTAACATTATTTCAGAAAAGCAAGCTCAAATAGCTACAGGAATGCTAATGAAGTTCTCCAAAACAGTATTTGTGAGAAATCAGCCTGAAATGTTTCACCCGTGAGTAATCCAAATAAAGTTGTTCACAGCAGATACAGGTTTTCCATATTACATCCCGGCTTGACAATTCGCAACTTAATTGTATCCTGCTGACACCTCTGCCTTTGCATTTTGATTCCCGCCCGCATGCCCAATTTATTTAACTTTGGGAAAAGCAATTCAACTTCTAAGCAGCATATGTGACTCCATAGTCTGTATTTTTCCTCTGCTCGCACAATATAATCTTCAGACTTGGGTATAACCAAAAAAATCTGGGTCTCATTCTCACACCAGTCTGATCTTACTCCTTTGTATTTAAGTGAGTAAAGACATATTCAGGTCTATAAGCTACTCTTTTGTAATCACATCAGTCCATAAAGCCTTTATGGAACAAGTTCAAAACACCTCAGGCCAACTGAAAACCCTGCAAATGGGTGAAATGATAGGAGAAAATCCTCCTCGACATTCAACCTATTTAAAAAATCAAACTCTTGCCAAGTCTTCTCCCCCTGCTTCATCTTCCTGTTTCAAACTCGTACTCATCTCACCATTTCCAGGAGTAAATTCATGCTAGAAACAGGAATATCAAAGTCAACAGGACATCTGGGTACAACCATTTTGGCTGGGATCTGGAACTATGAAACAAGTCTGAAGGCAGCCTATTTTTATGAGCTTTTTACCCAGCTAGAGAAGTGAAAATGTATGCATCCAAGCTTTAAGATGCTTCTCTGAACCAAAGTCAAGCAAAGAATCTATAATATTCATCAGTCCTCTTAAGGCCCTAATCCTGCAGAAAATATGCCATTTTCTCCTCTTCTCTGCTCCCCTTCTGTTTCCCAAAATGAATTTGCTACATTTACAGAGCCTTTGCCATGCTACTGTGAGAGCAGCCATGAGCTTGAGGCCCACATGGAGGCCTTGAAGGCAGACTGAGAACAGCCTATGGGTGCTACACCACCCTTTTTACTCCCATATACTAGTATGGCAATGGTGTACTAGAGGGTATGTTGTGCTACCACGTGTGGTTTAGCACACAGGTGCTCTGCATGCTCCAGGGCCCTTCCTGGCCATACCTGGACCATGCCCCAGGTTCTCGGTGCCTATTTTGTGCTCACAGGTCTTGTTCCCTGCCCAAGACTGGAAGACAAAACCCGAAGTTGAATTTTACATTTTCTGCTGTCCTATTATTTGAAGGGTTAAAATACAAACTCTTGTCCTCACCTGGGTTATTTTTCCCCTGGTCACTGATGATGTAGCCTGCCAGGATAAGCTGTAGCACTGTATTGAACTATCCATATTGGAATCCCTCCTTACAGCCTTAAGAGTTGGTGCTGCAGTCCTACTTGAGAAGATTGCTATAAACTAGCACTTCCAATCTCCAGCCAGCATTTCTATAGCAGATCCTTTCCCTCTCAGGGCTTCATAGTTAGGGATATTTCTTGTACAAGGATCCTTCCTGATACTTTGCTGGCACTTTTTTTCAGCAGAAGGAAACACCACTATCTTAACATCTGCAGCCAGGCCCAACCCCTAAAATATGCTGGACACATATCTTAATATATCATTTTGTACTCCAGAGCTTGTCTCGTTATCACAAAGAGGTTCCAGGGCCATAAGCATGTTGGCAAGCCACCACATGTTCTTCAAGTCTCCAGTGAACAATAATGCTTATTCTACCGGTGTATGTGAGTCCATACTCACTGCTATCCCCCCTGTGAACACATAGTCAAAGGCGTTCTGTGTCACTGAAACAAGCTGCTTGCTATTCAAAGGGGACTTGTTTCTTCTTTCTTAGGTGCCACTGGATTTGATTGCACCAAGATAAAAAAGGCAACTTACTGAAATATTTCGTTTCTGCAGTTTTACTTAGACTGTTGGCTACTCATAAACATGGGAATGAAAATCTCTGAGCATGAGTCTCTAGCTGTCCACATTTCCAGTGTTTGTCTCAGTTTTTTTGGCATTCACAGCTGGGGGTATTCAAGGTAATACAGACTGTTTCATCAGCTCATCCTCCAGTATATGGTTTAGCTTTCTCCCACCACATACTGGGGTGGAGTAATGTGGTGTGGGGGATGACAGGAACACTTCCTCATTGAAATGTAAATTAGATTATGCCTCATATTGCCTCTCCTAAATGCTACATAATGCTTAGAGAACATGCCAGCATACATAAGAACAGCTTTTCCCATGATTCCTTTTAGCTGCTTTCTACAGATTTTTCTGGCCAGAGAACTTCCAGCTCTTTCATTAATTTGGCTCTCTACAACGACTTACCTTTGCCCTGGAAGTTTAGAAACATCATATATCCATTAAACCAGTTGCTTTCAACCTTACTTGTTTTATAGACTCCCAAATTATATTCCAGAGGTGGTTTGGACTCTGTATAGAGGGTCTAAGTCAACTGACAGCAGATTCGCTTATCGCAGCTACCTTTAGCAGATTCTTAGGATCTGAACCAGATACTTACCTAATGATTTGTCTCTCACTGCACTCAAGGTCATGCCTGACTTACCAAATCTAACTGTTAGACATATATTGAAACACTTCTGCTGAGCAGCAATCCTGACCATAACTTTAAACAGGCCCAAAGGTACTGCTGAATGATGGTGATAATTTTATTTCAAGCTAACATAAAGAATAGTTTGTCTCTATCTCGCCCCCAAAGCCCTCACTACTTTATACAAATTTAGTCTTTTACCCAAATTTTGTTGCTGGTATCTCAGGAGTTCTCTTAGAAACTTTGGATAAAATCTACTCCCAATAAATCAGTGCAAGACATATTGGTCACAAGTCAACTTAGCATCCAGGGATCATGAGGACCATGAAAGCTGGACCTCTTCTGTCGTTCAAGAGACCATAGTCATTAATTCAGGCCTCTCTTTCTTCATAGGCAGCTATTGATAAGAGGAGTTTGGCCAGAACAACCAAAAACTCTGCTATCTTCTCATCAGTCTGTAAAAGTAATTGATTCTTTAAGACATTTGAGCAGGAAAGTTGCATTGCCAGAATATGCTAGCAAAAGTCAGTTACTAGTTGACCAAGCAACTTGAGTGATCCCTTTTCCTCTCTCAAGAGTACGTTTTCCTAATATTTGTTAGTTTCTAGTTTTACTAAAGATTTATTATATTTATAAGTTATGATTCAGGAGCTGTTATTAGCCACTAATGAAGTTCAGTCCTTCCCAGGCACTGACAGCTGTCAGGTACTGATGCGATTTAGTGCAGTCTGTACATTGCCAGGCTTGGCAAGGTAGCATGAGGTAAAATGGCCTGCTAGGAAGCTAAACTTAGACTTCTTACTTCCACATCTAGACTCCTTCTTGCCTGTTAGTTAATCTGCTGTCTTTGTATTCCACTGAAGTATGTACAACATAAACATACCTACTGACTCCAGGATTATTTCTATGATTAGCATATTTCTTCTTAGGTAAAAAGTGCTTTTGACATCTTAAGGTTGCTGCAGCTAGTTTATAGGAATTAAGGGATTATCCAGAGTCTGCAGAAACCCCAAGCAGAACAAAACCCCTGCCATTACCACTTGAGGAGAGACAACATCATGATAACACAGCACTAAGCTAAAGGCATGGCACCATCTATGGGAGAAGGCTCCACCTGCACGGCTCAGTACGATATACTGCACAGCTAGACATTTTCCATGAAGTCAGTGGCAGAAGCCATAACACTTCTCCTGGCTATCAAACATATGAAAGAGAAAACAATCTGGTCTACTAACAAAATAAAAATTCTTGTTAAAGCATAACTTTTGAAGGAATGTCTTTTTTGTAGATCAGCATTTCTGTTTGCCTTTATTTTTCTCTTCAGCTTTTATATCTTTTTGGTTAGGTAAGTTCTGGATGAAGTTGCTTATGGGGTGTTCCACTGATTAGAAGGAATTAACCACATAGATTTTTGCTCTATGGTTGCTAACAAAATCAACTGGAACTTTTTTCTTGGAAACATTTTGGAAAAATATTCTTCAAGTGAGAAAAAAAAAAAAAAGATTTACACAGTCAGTGTCATTTAGATGTTACCAGTATTTTATGAAAAACAAAAGGTTTTTTTCTTCAGGAATATAAAAATATTTTAAAAACCAAAATGACATTATATGTAGTCTACTTCACTGTATGTCCATGATCGGAAAGAAAATTAGTATTAGCTTTTAATGCTTGTTTTCTTTGCAAAGTCACTGTAGTTATCTTTGTCAAGGCCTATATGCATTTTTCTTCTAGTTTGTAGAACAGGGGCCTGCCAGATCCTGCACGCTGGCTCACGGGTCATTGTAGGCATGGACTGACCCCTTGGATCAAGAGATGTCAGGAAAGTAAAACTTCAAAACAATAATTCTCAAAGCAGCAATAAAAAATATAGAACAAAAATCAGTTAAAGTGAAAATATGGTGATGCTAGAAACAGCATTGACTTTCCAATCAATTCTACATAAAACTGTTATCTTGCTGCAATATATTTTTGCATGCACAAAACATACATGCAGTCATAAAAAGTGACATTCAGGCTTCAGGGGCCAGACTGTACCTGTTCCTTGCAGGACTATTCAAGGAAAAAATTTTTTTGCTTGCACAGGAATATGTGGAAACATACCCTGAACTTTTGTGAACCCTCCATCCTCTGCACCATCTTCTGGTATCTGCCAAAACCCTAACAGAACATTCCCTATGTTACCATGTCATTTCCAAGAAGTTAGTTAGATGAGTTGCTGATGTGGGGGCAGAATGCACCCAGGAGGACTGGAAAGTTACTATGATAACATTTTTTCTATGTCTGTAGAGAAAGGTATAAATTCTGGAAAAAGAAAGTATTCACCAACATGTTTTTTGTTTTAATTTACATAGTTACAACAGACTTGCTATCTTCTCACATATTTCTTCTCAGTGAAATGTGCAAAATTTGACATTTCAGCAACCTGTGTTTCATAGAAATATACACTTTTAAGTCAGGTAGAATGATTATAATCAGTTAGCGTACAACATAGGCCACTGAGTTTTGCCTTGTGAACACTGAGTGAATCCCATACTTGTGTTAAACCAGGTGCATAATCATTCAAGATTTTCAAATAATGAAAAAAACATCCTATCCTTCCAAGGGATATTTACTCTCACTTTAAAAACTCACTTTTTTTTCAGTCTGACTTTGACTACTTTTGATTTTCAGACATTAATTTGGCTGAAGTTCTGTAGAGTTCAAATAACTTCAGTGTAACATTTCAAGGACCTTCAGGGTTTTAAAAGCTGTGGTTTCCAGGACATCTATTTGTTCACTTAGAAGTTCTCATTTCCTTTGAAATAGGCAGAATAGTTTCAGAGCAGCCTTAGAGATATGTTTTTCTTTTTTTTGGAGGATATCTCCTCCCCTCCTCAAGATACAACGATAGTATCTAGATCAATGTCTAATGGACAAAACCGACTGCTGTCAGTAGAACTCAATGACTAGTGGCATTTCCAAGTAATTGTTTTTTAATGAATAGAACATTTTTGTGTCCAGTTATGAAAGGACTATAGACTGCAAGAGGAGGAGAAATGGACTCTGAAAGTCCCTTCAAACACACATATGTGTACATATGAACATATTTTTAAAATGAAGTCCTAAAGTATTATTCCTGTCAGCTCTAAGAGTCCTAATCATCTGTCTGGCTAAATGAATATACATAGAAATGTCAAGAGCATGGAAAAAGCAAGTTTAAAACAGATTTTGAGTACTGGAAGATAAATGTCATAATCCTGAAATGAGTTAGTAAAAGATATATGTTCTTTCTATTAACCAAACTTTCTGCTGTTTTTTCAACCAGCCTCCCAGAAGCAAAACAGCTTGAAATGACCTTACTGGCTGCAATATGATGGAGCAGCCAGAAATAGCTTCCTGCTGATCCAAATTGTCTGTCTCTTCTAAGTACTTTTTTCAAGAGATAGTGAATATCAATAAAATACATCTAACACTATCACACTGGCACTAGGAACATCTATTGAGGTTTTGGGAAAGGAAGGGCTAAATCAATATTTCAAATATAGCGGAGATTTTTTCTTCAGATATTATACTAGCTATGGCCAATACCCAACACAGAGAGGACAAGAAGCCAAGACATGCTCTGGAGTGAAAAATACACCAAATACCTCACACTAAGTCTTATTACAAATCAGCAGCATGGGACCAGGTCACTGGCAATGAAACACTGGCTCCATGCAGAAAAATAGCACAAAACCATTACCCCCCCTTAAATCTCCTTAAGCCATAAATTTAGGATTGGCTTTCAGTGGTTCATAGGCTTGTATTGGCTTTCTGAAAGGGGATAAATTTCACCCTCATTAAGTAACTGATGTTTCTCCCACTTGCACATTAAAGTCAGTCTGAACTTAGACCCTTATCTGACACAATTTGTCTAAGAAATATTACATCTATATCATTTTTCTGTGTTTGCTTTTTTAAGTTTCTTTAAGCTTTTCAGCTCTGAAGAGATGCTAAGGATAATGTCTGATATGGTGCTTTGGGACAAAAGGCAATTAGTATCCCTCAGAAAAGGAAATTGATTTAGCATTTGTGCAATTCCTCGTAGCAGAGGGAAAACTGAAACTGCTGGCATTGTCTGGTACATGATGCTATTTAAGTTTCCCCTGTATCAAACTGAAACATCGCAGTTCTAAATCTTCTTCCTGTTTATTTCACTTCGAAAGATTTCAAATACATTTTCTCAATAATTCATTAAATAGCCTTATTTTTTTGTTAGTGGAAAACCGGTCACTAACCTCTCCTCCTCCCTCTCAAAACAGAATCTGTGTTTTCACCTACTGTGCTGTTGATATAGATTGAAGCAACATCCTACTGATTTGAAGATTATTCAGCGTATTATGGGAAGCCTGGAGATTAATTCTGGTTCTAGCTTACTCCCACCTTGGGATTACTTTAGGTGTCACATTTATACCTTTGTCTTCTATATTAGTTATAAAGCTATTAATTATGAAGCTCTACAACTCTATTTGTACCTATTTCTAATCTAGAATATCTAGTATACGTCCACATAATATACATTGGGAAATATTATGTATTGGTGTACATTTTATATGTACATTACATTTAGATTTATATACTATATATAGACAGATAAGCAGGCACATTTTGAAGACTGCAAGCAAAATCATGACTCAACATCTCCACTGATAAGCTTTTTCAATATTTATCTATGCTTTGTTCCAAAAAATGGCGCTTCATTTCAAGCTTAAATTAATCTAGTTTCAATTTCTGTCTCTTGTCTGGAAAATTAAAAGTTTCCCAGGTCCCTGCTATCAAGCATATTTTTCATGTGCAAGTACACATAGATAGTGACTGAGGGTTTTTTTTTAACCTTTTTTCCAATAGTCGGAGTTGACCAGTCCCTTAAAGCCTTATATCCAAATGCTTGCTCTGCGGCCTCTGGGACCATTTTGTTCCCCTCCTTTGAATTTCTTTCAGTAGCTCCATCCTCCAGGAGGTGTGAGCCACTGAACTGGGCACAGGCTTTTAACAGAGTCTTATTGGTGTTCACAGAGGTATGCTCACTTCAATATGTCTACTGGGTATGTTCCTTCTCTTACCTCCATGGATCAAAATAAGGCTGGAAGCCACAAACTGACACTAAAAACTCACGAAAAAGCTGTTATCTCTGCTGACTGCTTTGCCATCTTCTGATTTGCTGCTTTTAAAGACAGTAATTCTCCCATCCTCTTTGTAGAGTCTGTTTCTGATTTCCAAATACATTTTTCTGTATTAAAACATACTTAGGTGGATGGCATAATTCTGATCAAATGATTCAGATCAATGTGTGGTGAGGTAATCACCTCCCTTGACCTGCTGGCAACACTCTTCTTGATGCAACCCAGGATACCATTGGCCTTCTTAGCCACAAGGGCACATTGCTGCCTCATGCTTAACTTGGTGTCCAACAGGGTGGATGTCAAGAGGATGGAGCCAGACTCTTTTCAGTTGTGCCCAGTAACAGGACGCGAGGCAACGGGCACAAACTGAAACACAGACAGTTCCATCTGAACATAAGGAAAAACTTCTTCACTGTGAGGGTGACAGAGCACTGGAACAGGTTGCCCAGAGAGGTGGTGGAGTCTCCTTCTCTGGAGATATTCAAAACCCGCCTGGACGCAATCCTGTGCAACGTGTTCTAGGTGACCCTGCTTGAGCAGGGGAGTTGGACTAGATGATCTCCAGAGGTCCCTTCCAACCTCAACCATTCTGTGATTCTGTGAATTAGCAAGTGAATATGTGTCTGTGAACTGGCAAATCCACATGGATATAACTTTGAATGAATCACAGCTGATACTGCTTCTTACCCAACTGAAGTCATGATAGAGAACTGGGAACATGGCCAGGAGCAAACAAGACAGTGTGGTGATCTCAGGGATATAAGGAGAAACTAGAAATGTTGTGAGGGCAGTGGTTAAGAACATAGTAAGAGTAGGAGATACTGTGTGAGACAGCTATGAAGGATATGATCTGTAGTTATTCATAAAATAGGGGTGGAGGGAGGGAGAAAGAAAGAACCAGTAGGAATGAAGCTTTATTATTTTTGCTGCTTGGAGAAACTAAGAAATTAAGTAGGCACTCTTCTGTTCTGGAATTCATCTGTTTTGCCAACATTTTGCTAAAGATGAATGTTTCAGTAACTATATACAGCTGCAGAAGGGCCCTACAAGCTGGAGAAGGTATAGTTCAGGCTGGAAATAGGAAACAAAGAAGGCTCTGTAACTTGATCTCAAAGACTCTTGGATTAGGATTTAGAGATTAGTCACCATCAACCTCAAAGAGCAAAGAAATAGGCATCTGTTGTACAGCAATGTGACTTTAAATCAAGTTTTCAGTGGGTATAGTGAGAAGAAAGTGGCAGTCAGCTGCATGCCTAATATTTATTTGATGTATTGGTTTGTTGATCTGGTATGACAGCAGATTAGCAAGTCTTTTTTCCTGGACACTGAAGGTAACAAAGGCATTACCAATTCCTATCACTGGCACATTTTTACAAACAAAACAACAATAAAGCAATCAATCTATACTAGTAACCGAACATCTGCTAAACAATATGATGCATAAATCCAAGCTTTTCCTCTACAACAGTGGTGGTAGCAATAACTGATAAAAGTAAATGATGTTGCAACCACAGAGCTCCAAGTTCAGAAGCAGTAACTCTAAACCAGCTGGTGAATACACTAGACCAACAAAATGCCTCAACTCTGGTTCACCTTGATCATCCTGATTTGCAGAAGAAATAGCACTCAGTTCTTTTCGCCTTGCTGGACAGAGTGTGTGCCCAGGATATTTGGGGGAGGGAGATGGGGAGAAAGAATACTGCTACCTTAATTATTGATAGTTGTGAGGATGTCCAACAGGGAATGACTCTTCATTTACCCTGCAGAAAAAGAGGTTCTCCCTGCTACTCCTACATATAGAAAATTAATCTCTCTGTCAGACAAAAACATAGCTATTCCTTAGAAAACAAGGGATGGTAGAAAGCCCTCCTAGCTATCCCACAAATACTCTGCCAGACAAAGAATCACAACCAATACCATGACAATCAAAATTTGAAAGGTAATACATTCCACAGAGTTCTCATTCCTACTTATAGCAAAAAAGTTTATGTAGAATTTCATGTATTTTTTTAAAAATGTAGTATGGTTGCTCCAATTTTATGAATTTGAAAACAGGAAATATAAGTGAAAAAAGTTTTTTTTTTTTCTACATATACTTTGCCCTTCATAAATGTAAAAAATTTCCTGTGGTTTCCTGGACTTCTATCACTTGGGAACACATTGTATGAAAATATAACTCACAGTTACAGCTGTCATTATCTCCTGCTTTGTTGAGCTAATGTGTTTCATATTAACATGACTAGGCTTAAGTGACCACAAAACTGGATGACTATTATTACCCCCCTCCTCAAATAACAGAGGTGCTACAGTGTGTGGTTGGCCTCTTACACTACTTACAACAGTCCTCAGTATTAAGTTGTAGTGGAATAAACATGCAGATGACACCTATATTTTGGGTTTTTATAAGAAACCTAAATGGTGGAACTGAAATGTCATGTAGTGTCTCATGATCTATTTGAGTAAGTGATCTTCCACAAAGAGACGGTGAACATAAGCAAAAGCTTTTTTTTAGAATTAAAGTTCTTATTAGAGCAAATGCAAAGTAACTTCCCCAAAATGCTGGCACGGTGGGAACCAATAGTTCTAATTAATCAGAAATCTGTTCTGTATGTCTATATCAGTTGTATCTAAAAGTTTCAACTCATAATGCTGAGATATCAAAATAAGCTATATTTTTTGATATTACCTCAATATTATCATTTTGAAATGTTACATATGTTCTGGGTTTTAGTAATGATGTCTGGACTGTACCTTTCCCTGCCTTTAAATATTTTAATTCTTAAGCATTTAATTTCAGCTCTTAGTACTTCATGGCCTGATTGCACCCCAGTGAAATTAACATCTTTCTGTAACTATTACTGACCTTTCTGGAACAACATATTATAGACATTGATATTAGCTTAGGAATAAATGCAACATTCTTGCAATAACCTTGTACACTCAAATTATTATTGTGATATACTTTCAATCTTAACCTGATTTGGGAGGCGGGAGACTGAAAGAGTTTGCTTTATTTAGGATTAGGACAATACATGAATACAAACATATTTAGAGATTTTTCCTTATTCTGGTTCTAATAAATAAGGTCTAATGAGGTGCAAGATTGTGAGCCATTTTTTGCTTTCCCAGATATTCAATGCACCCTTCTCCTCCCTCAAAGTAACCCCAATTGTTCCTTGAACATCTTATTCTCTTTGGTTCTGCATCTTTTCCTTCAAGTGTTCCTGCCCCCCAAAGTTTTCAGTATCACCTGCCTCCCACCATAAAATCTGGAGACCTATCATCTCATCCTCACTTCTTTCAACAGCAGACTGTCCCAGGAACTCACCGCTCTGGTTTCCAACCTGCGTGTAGTCACAGACCGGTTGTACCTATCTGTTGTTCTTCAGACCTGCCCCTCAAGTCAGTTCTTCTGCTTTCCTAGTCGTCCAGTTCTTTTAAATTCCTGTTATACAACTGGTTTTAAAGAAAAAAAAAACCTCCTACAGCAATGAATTCCCTAGGCAACTAGTATTCTTGTTAATTTTAAAGAAAGTGTTAGTTTTATTGACGGCTTCATATTTTAAAATAACAGAATGTCATATTGAAGACAAAGGATCTGCTTGTGTGAGTAAATACCAAGCGACTAAGGGTATTCACTACTTCCTTCTTTTTCCAAAGTAAGCCCTTATGTTTCAACTCAATTTCTTCTTTTTTCGACTAAAACTTGCTGAATTATGTCATCATAATAACCCATGCTCTATGCATCTATGCATTTTTATTACTTGTCTTTTTCATAATGAGGTGAGAAAAACCAGAATACAATAGTCAAGTAATCAAGGTAAAGTTCTGTAGAATGCAGGAATATATTTGTAATTATCTTCTGTCACATTGTATCTCTGTCTGCATTAAGATCATTTATGCTATTCACAGAGTATCTAGATCCATAAATTCAAAATTTACCATTAAAATGGATGGAGTTATAGGCATGATCTTAGTACACCCTATTCCCAGTACAATTGTAAGAGTTCATAAACTGTGTGTCTCAGAGGCTTATAGGAAATGTAAGTCATGTTTGTGCAAAAACGAGTCTGCCAATAATCAGTTAGTTAAACACATTTCTGTTCTCAGTATAAAATACCATCTCTCTGTGCTGAAAAGGTGATAAAATTTTCCCTTATAGCTCCATTATATTCCTTAAACTTCCTCAAGCCAAGGAACTTATTAGCTCCCAGAATGTGTGCATTCCTGCAAATAGGACATTTTAACAATGCTTTGCAGATCTGACACCTTTTCTTGAAATATTTTAGTATTCTCTGCAGTCATTACATTATTCTCAAAATAGCTTATGAAGCATGTCAGTATGACACCTGTTCTTCTGACAAATGAATCAAGCAAAGAGGGACTGAATGATTTGCCTGAAATATCAACATACAAAGCCTAATCCAGAGGAGGAACCCAGGAGTTTTATTAAAGCAGAGTCTACTGCCCTAACTACAAGGATCATGCCTTCCAGTGGCACCTCAGTACAATTTTGCAGTAGACCCCTTGGCCAAACTTTCAAATAATTTCAACACAAACAAATTAACTGCCTGCGTTGGTAGTGTGCTTGTCAGGAGACTCGAACACTATTGTCCATGAACCAGCATTACAATCTGTCTGCATTGCAAAAGCTAGCTTTTCAGCCTAGATTTGGATCTTTGGAAACTTATTTACTGAGAGATCAGGTTACCCATCAGATAAATAACCCACATATTTAGGAAGCTACTGCCAGTTGAGTCCCACTCAATTTACAGAAAGCAATTGGACTCTGAAAACGGGTCAAAGCAGCAAGGAGAAAATGTTTTCATATTAACCTTCAGCAGTGTTGGTGAATAACATGGACTTAATTCCTTCAAGCACAATTCCCCTGGCCGGAACAGTTACAACTCAGAATGACCATAACTAGCTATTCTTAAGAGCAAATAAAACTGTTTTATCAGCCTATTGGCTTTCTATATCCTTGATCAGGAAATAACTAGTTCTATCTCCTTACAACTGCAGGTGAAGTTTTGTGCCTGTGCTCACCTCAGATAGTGTTCAACCACTATTTTCTGAACATGACAAGAAGGATAACCACAAATCTTGGCAACACTTCCAGGTGAATGTGAGAGGAATTTTCCTGGAGCTTTGTCAATCTTAGATGCTATTCACAAGATTATTGCAGAGGTGCTAGATTTGTTCAAGACTTCACATTTGTGCAAACAAACTTCTAATGGTTTTCACGCTAATTCACTGGTAATAATTATTAGAGGAATTAATTCTTCTGCCCATCAAACCTGGAAGCTCTGTGTTCCTCACTAGTCTAGCCCAGACTCAAGAGTTCATCCAGGAATATGGCATTAACGTTTTTTTATTTAGAGCTTTTCAGAATTAAAAAAGGGATGTGAAGACAAGAGGTCTGTTTCTTAGATCAGTAGTACAGTGTAAAATTTCAGTAGTTTTCCTGGTCTGAAAGAGACTTGAGCACTTCAGGTATTTAGGAGTATAAATTCTATGGACCATTAGTGGAATTTGGGTTGCTAAATCCTTATGGGTCTTTGAAAACATCTTCTCTGATATACTTAGTACAATTACATAATCAAACGGTATGACCTGAATTTATTATTTCTGGCCAATGGCACATTCTGGGAGAGACACACATGGTACTTGTGTACTTGTTGCCATAAGGTATATACTCTGCCTGTATAATAACCATGCAGTTTAAATAGCAATTTAATAGCAGCACTGGCTAAATAAGGAGGTTGCCTTAAGTGCACATTTTTTAAAACATTCAAGATGAACGGAGCCAAAGATTTGTTACCTGTCTTTAAAAAAATTATTTTGCATTTTTCAGAACAGAATTCAAGCTGCTATTTTATTGGCATATTTATAGGTTGATTATTAACAAATCTCCCTAACTCCATAAAAGCTATTGTACTCTAGGTATCACCAACCTGAACAGAATTATTACTGCATGGTAATAATGTCCTCAAAATAGAAGGCTATAATGTGAGCACTTAAGCTCACATAATGAATGCCAGACTATCATACAATTATTACTCTGCAGTGTATAATTACAGAAACTGGAGAACATTCTAGGCTTGCAGTTTCTCTATTGTTGGACTGTTTAGTAAACTTGACTGGCAGTTTCTCTGTTAAATTTTTTTAACCAGCAGGGAATCAAGTCGTGCAGTCAGTTTGAGTGACAGCTAAAGAAAATTGACTAATAGGCTAACACCCCACACTGCATTGTAAAGATACAAAAACTATCCAGAAAAAAGGGATTGAAGTACCCAAGTTATATAATAAATGACTTAATAAGGCATGCATGATAACAGAACTGAGGAAAAACAGAATTCCAACCCAGGTGAGCTGTGTTTAATGGGCATCAACAGCACAGCACACAAACAAGCTTTCACACCCAGAAAGACAAATACTGCATACTTTGGCTAAAATGTCAATTATTTAATTGATTAAATTATTAATGTAATTAGTTTGCACATTTTCTCTTTTCTGAGATGAACTTAATCAAAGCACCACTTGCACCTTTGGAGGCAAATGCTTAAATAATGACGCATACTTTTCATAGGTCCTTGGCCCACAGAGTAGCTGGAGAGGGGCTTTGCCAATATATTAACCTGATATAAATTAAAGCATCTTGAAGGTAGTTGTTATTTGCCCTGGATGCTGACAGATTTAAGGGACTATTGAATCAACTGATGAGTGCTGGAGGAGTGCAGCCACATTGCTTTTCCCGTGGCTGTGCCCTTTGCACAGGAGGAAGAGCTACCCACCTTCCCCAGCATCAGGGGATCTTTATGTGTTGGAAAGCTCTACCGTAGCCCCCTGCTTTGAATTAAGGGCTTCTCTGTGGTGGGAGTGATTGCATGGGTTTGTGATATAGGTCAGCCTGCCAAGCAATCCAAAGCTCTTCCCTCAGTTATGAAGCATCAAAGTCACAGAAAACAGCTAATGCTAAATGTTTGGGGCAGAAGATGAGGACAGGGAGGAAAGAAAGGGGAGCAAAGATTTAATGGGTTGCAAGAAACTAGAAAACACTGGCAATTGTTTCTATAGAAAAATAAGGTTTGCCAGAACAGCTTTCAGCACAGGTGCACAGTCACAAGGAATGAAAGGGATACTGCAAAGGAACGTAAAGAGCTGTTTCTTAATATGATTTTCTTCCTTGCCTTGACTGGGCTTGTGAATATTTCACCTTAGCAGCTAAAAACTGTTACTCTTGTTTGCTGAGCAATGCCTCGTGGTGCAACAAGGTGCAAAGAGACCACAGAACACAGCTGGATTTGAGTAATGTTAAATCTGTCAGAAGAAAGATTTTGGATGAAATTTATGAAAAGTCCTTGTTCCATTTTCAAAAGTAATTTAAACTTGGATCTTTGGCAGTACTTAAGTACTTAAGTCCCCCTGATGTCAGTGGCAACATAAAAGCACTTTAAATCCTGTGGCCAAGATATCCACATTTATAGATAATATTGACCTTAAGCTTGCCATAAGACCCTTACTGCAGACCAGCTCAAAATAAACCCTTCTGTTGAATCCTCAGTTCCAGTTCAAGCTGGGAAGCTTGTTTGAACTTTGGGGTATAACATTAATCACCACCAGTAGGTCTTCCCTCCTCCCTCCCCTTCCTCCTGCAGCACAGTTAGGAATTGCACGGTTATAAAGATCTTGGGCTCAGGATGCCCCAAACCACCAACCCCACAGCTCTTTCCTGTTTTCCAAGTCTTTATACTTTCTGCATAGAAGGGCTCCACATTGGAAATAAGTAGCACTGGGGCAGCCCACAAGGTATGGAGTAGATGGAAAAGGGTACTTTACACTGGGCTGATTAAGGGGGGGTCTCATGGTTGCCTCTAATATTAGGGTAGATATTTTCTAGCTTCTTAAGTCTGGCATATCCTAAGTGCCTAATTTAATTCTGCAAACAGGAGGATTTAGAGGCTTTTCATTTTTTAATTATTTTTACCATAAATCTCATAACAAGGTCTGATTTAATGCTAGCTAGCAGCAGTGTCCTAAAGTTATACTAATTTCTATCTCTGCTTTACACCACTTTATAAATTGTATCAGCAACTGGCAGTTCTTTAGAACCAGATCCTGCTGTGGCTCGTGCAGAGAGGCAAACAGATTCACTATCCCAAGGAGACCGACTACAGTTTTTGACCTGGGAAAGCTTAACAGATTTGGAAATGTAACCTGAGGACACACTGACCTTGTCCCTTGCTGAGGGCATATTCACTGCCTATCTGGGAACATGACACATTCACTGGGACTTAAACGATGTTCTCAAAGGCTAGTTTTCTCCTACTAACTTTTAAATGTTCAGCCCTGCTCTGATGTTTCCAGGGGGCACACAAAGTGCTCTGTATCTAGATAAGGGGCTTATCCATACCTGTATACTTTTTTCTGTCTTTGGCCAGTCATGCATACATGAACTTGCTTTTCCTCAGTGCTGAAGCTTCTGTTTGATCAGCAATAGAAATAAATGAGAAATTCAAGATAAGGTAAAAGCACCATTAGAACAACCTTCCAGGAGGGAGAACCTGTTGTCATTCAGAGCCCAATATATTTCTAGAGCAAAATTCCTTAGACAAATTGCTAATTCCTTGTAAGAGCCCATATTTTTCACTATACTGTGCAAAGCGAGTGTGAATGGATGTGAGGACCCTTTACAACTACTGAAGACCTGAGCATCGTCAAACAAGGATTTTGATCTGCACATGCACAAGGGCTACACACTAACTAGCTGTAGGTGTAGGTAGGTAGAGCTACCGGCTGGGAAAACCAGCCCACGGCAAGTAGGGTGTCATTCGCCATGTGTTCAAAGTACAGTGCAGCTCTCATTTGGACTTATGCTCCCAGGGTCTTTCTGCCCAAATCACAGCACAGTCCCCTATCTGGCCAGATATATTACTGGCACAGACATCAGATAGAGAAAAAACAAGTAGACAGGACAGATTTTTCTTCTGAATTAACTGAATGCATAGGAACGGAAGAAAAAGTGATGGTATCAGACTGTTTTTCTAATGCTGAAAACATCAAAATGGCAAACCCAGAAACATTTTAGAATCCTACCGATGATTAAACAGAGGTAAAATTAGCATTTCTCATTTACTGCTGTGGATAACATAGTGATTATCTTCTGCAGTCCAAAGGAACACTGTACCATGGATTTCTGATTTTATTACTTTTTGGTTTTACTCAGAAAATTCTCAAAAGATGTAGACTATACCTCAGGAATTTTCAAGGTTAATTGTCAAATCCTGCATGACACTACGTCAACCTCTCCATGGTAAATATAGGCTTCTGATCAGCAGGCTGTCAGCTGTATTTATTTATAAATCAGTGTTCCTAAAAACACACCTAAAGGCTCTACTTAGAGGTTGTGCCACAATACTGCAGTGCTGCAAATATTGATCACATATGGAGATAAACATTTCTGAAAGGTTAACCTTCCTCAGCCATGATGTGCTCTGACATCCTGTGGATGCCAACTGGCTGCAGACAATGCCAGTGAGGAAGAGCCGTGGGTATGTCAAAAAGGAGACAGCTGTTTATCTGGATGAATATTTACAACTTAAAATGCTAGGATGGAAAAACTTCAGGGTGTGGTAGGAAGGTCAATTATATGGATGTTGAGACCTGCAAAAAGCTCATAGCTGATTTACCCTGAGTGAGTTTTATGCCTCAAATCATTTCATGAATATTTATTCTAAGTAATCAATTATTTAATAGTCTGTGAATACCTTTATTTTAAATGTATTTTAAATTTAATATTAGTTAGAAAAGTATAAAGAATCTAACACAATGATCCAGCATGGAGGAATTCTCCCAAAGATTTTCAAGGTAAAATTTTGTGCAGACTTAAACTAAATATGTTTCACAACCATCCTTCCTGAGAGAACATCCTAAGCAAAAATTCCAGCTAACAGAGCCCACACTCAGAAACAATCCTCTCAGTGAAAGTCTCCTAAATATTTATGGTTTGAATCTCAAGCACCCTTGTAAAGTGTTAATATATCTTTATTCTCATGTTATAAATTAAAAACTGAGACATGGGTAGACTCTGTTAATAGATGTAGCTTATCTAAGCAGTATCTTTGATACTGCAGAAACTGATGAACCATCAGTCCATCCTATTCTCTCCATGTAGCCTAAGTTAGATATTTTTAGAAATGACATGCAATCTGAATGAAGTCTTGTGCTTGACATAAGGCATCTAGATAAAACTTAACGGATAGTGATAAACATGTAGCTGGACCTTAATTTCTATGCAACTGTAATTGTCCAAATCCATAGAATGGTTTTCAGGAAAAAGTTACAAATTGAATCTATTTTCCCATGCCTTAGGTCCGCCCTTTACTGCAAAGCTCTATTTTCCGTTTCTAAGAAGAACAGATAACTCCAGGGTCAAGAATATTTTACAGAAAACATCACACTTTGTCCCTTAACTCATCAAGAAATCCTCAAAGGTACACATTGCACTGAAATACCACTGGCATTTCAGAAAAAGCATTCCACGGAGACAAAAAGGTAAGAATAAAATGAATCAACAACACCAAACAGCACATCCTGATATAACTGGTACTATCATTTACATATAGTCCAAGGCAAAAATATATAGCTCTGTTAATCATCTCACGTGCATGAAATAGAAAATGTTGTAGAGCAGTGTTTGTATATCCTTATTCATGCTAGATAGCACCATCCCGTTCTCACAGTAGCAGTACCACTCGGGGAGTAATGTCCTATGCATTGTAAGGATACCAGAAACTGTCCTTAATGACAATTAACATGCATGAAAATATGCATTATTCTTTTTCACAGAAATTCATTGTGATGGTTGCACACAGTTAACAGGGTTCTCAGTTCAATAAACCGACGCCACCTTGACACAAAGAAGATATTTCACAGTGCTCAGTATCATTTGTTCAGACTTTCTGCAAACTCAGGCACACGTCACTTTCTTGATCTACAGTTTTTTAGGTTTACTTCACAATCAAAGGGATTAGGAATTGAAGAAATAACTAAACTGAGATTCTGGAGAACAAAATGTCAGCCTCAAAGAAGAGCAAGTTGCCTTCCAACTCATCTGAATTCAGGTTCTGGCAGGCACAGCAGAAGCCTGAATGTGAGAGTTTTCTTATTTTATTCTCAGTTTCTGAGTCTGTACAATTCTCACAGCCTACAATAATAAATAAGATGCATCCTGTGGATGAGGGAAGATAATGAAATAGAATCAACTCTATTTAAGTGAGTAGACCCTCAGATATTTCTTACAGACACAAGAAATCAGATGTTAAAAAGGAAGCCTGCAACATAGCATTTGCTCAGTATAGCTCAGTATCGCTGTTTATAAGGCAGTGAAATTTTGGGCATCAGGCCTGCAGATGTCTTGTATAGGAATAAACAACGAAATGAAGAAAACAGTTAAAAAGAAACATTGAATTTGAACATGTACCTTTGCAACTGCTTTGAACAGAAGACAAAATGAAGCTATTAAGCCTTCTTACCTGAACTTCTCTTATTACTAGAGTATCTTTTCATACTCCCTCCAGAAAATAATAGGAAAGGAGAAATTAAGTCTGCTTGCAAGAAAAGTGATTATGTTGAATAGGCTGAAGAACATGGTGAAGTCAACAGAATGTGTACAGCACCTGCTACCCTCAAAGTTTCTAAATGCTGCTTACCTGAACAATTGTCCTAGAATCATTTTTGGCAATTAGGCAATTTTTTAAAGTGGAGGCCCTACAAGCTGTTATGCTGTTATGTTTTGAACCCGCAGCTTCAAATGGCTTTGGAAAGTATTAGTGACACATACTTTATCATTATGGCCTGTGCAACCAGTTTTTATTTTTCTGTAGCAGTTCTATGCACATATTTCTATGAGTTGTATTGGAAATTTCCCCACTGGTTTGCAGAACAACTCTCTCTGTCTATATATATGTATATGCATATTTCCTAGGGACTGAAGTAGTCACTGTTTTCTTGGCATTGATTGCTGCAGCCAGCTTGTGACTTTCTTGCATTGTTTTGCAGAACTTCATCACAAGTGACATTGTGCACTAAGAGCAGTGTACACAATCACTCACTGTAGTATATCTTCCCTATTAGAAATATGTGTGGAGAATATATAAAGTCAACGCATAGTACTGTTACAACACATACTAATGAATATGAAAAAAACCCTTTATCTCTTTGAGTCTTGTCTGTAACTCAGAAAAAAATGCTCAGCCCCCAAGAATCTCTGTAATTAATTTCCATTGTTTGGAGTCTGAATGGTTTGCTGTTTGAATGGAATACAGTGTTCACCCTTAGTAATGGCAGCCACTTGCTCAACACATCAGCTTTATTCTTATAAAGAAATAAAAGTCTTAAACAGAGGAAATGACATTTTTCTGATCTAGCCCTGCTGACTGAATGACACACTAGACATAGTAGAGGTTTTCTCTTCATGGTGAAAAAGGTGTTAAACCAAGTGAGGCAATCAGTGCCTTTGTACTTAAGGCAGGCTTAGCTTCTTAATCAGACAAGTCTTGACACTTTCCAATATGTTTTTTCTTCAAGTATCTTGTAGAAAGGTTATTTTTGCTCTGCTTCCTCATTCGCCCATAGCTGAAGGCCAGGCCAACTCTAATTCATGGATCATAAACATATCTTTCAGTCAGTTGATAGGTCATATTTATATCAAAGATATATGTAGTACTCATTGTTTTATTATGAAGTATTAATTATTGCATTATTTAGAGTCATGCACAAACAATTTACCACTCCATGCTCTGGGAATTTCCATGTCATTTAATTTCACAATTAGTCTAATTCTCCTCCAATAACATATGCTCTGACAAAGCAAATCCTAGATATTAGACCTAGCTCCCTATGTAAATGCCTTGGACTAAAGATGAGCTTTTCAGAGAGTCTGTAAGATAACTAATACAGGTCTTAATGGATCATGCAGGTGACACAGTCCAGAGCTCAGAAGTGCATCATGAAGGGTATTTGACTGACTTTGCCCACTCATGTCAATGAAGGTGGTGTGCTTCAGCAGTACCAGCTGCAACAGTAAGAAAGGGGTTGCTCATATAACTAGGCACCAAATTACTCAGTTAAGAAGTGATAACAGCTGCTGTTCTGGCATGTTACTGAGAGGAGGGAACATGGAAGAGTCTTTTTTCCTGAGTTATTTTGATATTTGAGCCTGCATTCCAGCAATCTGCTGTGGGTGCACAAGGGGTGAGAGTCTGAATGCTGCAGTGACAGCAAGAGTTTACACTTTCCTGGCCACTCAAAAACACAGGAAACTGAATTTGGTTATAGGCAGCCAGATCAGGAGGAGGTCAGTGTATTCCCCTGTGATACAAATCATATTATCCTTCCTTGTTTGTTAATATTCGTATCTGTATGATCCCTTGCCATCTCCACCATTTTTTCCCAACATTATCTCCATTCAATCTGGATTGATTCATACATCCCTCCTACAAAACACCATGTAGCTGGGAGCGAATCACATCTAGTAGTGATCCATATTAAACGGACCTCATGACAGGAAAGCAATTACCCACAGCTACTCATTAGGTCCTGCCAGAGAACAAAAACAGAAGAGTGTAATGACCAGATCATCCACCCTGTTTGGACCTGCAATGACTCTTTTCATAATAACAGTTCACAGCT
The DNA here is from genome assembly GCF_036417845.1 of Apteryx mantelli. Lineage (NCBI taxonomy): Eukaryota > Metazoa > Chordata > Aves > Apterygiformes > Apterygidae > Apteryx > Apteryx mantelli. The sequence goes on along the minus strand of NC_089979.1, from coordinate 35,339,240 downwards.
TCTCAAGGACCTAGAAGAATCAGAGCTGGTAACTTGTTCCCTCTGCTGCCAGGAACAGGTGAACAGGTCATGCAGCTCCTCTTCCACGCTCAGATTCTGGTCAGAGAAGCTGACAAAAACCAAAAGCCAAAATTACCTTGGCAACTCCTCTTAAAAAACCTCTATAAAATGAAGCATTGGAGGATGAGTAATTTAGAGAAGAGAGAAGATTTTCACCATGAAGAGTCAAGAGTGTTTTGTGCAAAGGTGAACAGCTCAATTCACTCTCTTTCAGGAAAAACACTGGTGTTCTCCAGCAGCCATGGGTATGTGGACTTCATCAGTCTGGTAATTCAAAGAGTTTCTAGAACACAAATTAAGATATTCACTAATTGACTTGGTGTCTGGTGTCTTTTCAGTGCTTTTTTCAGAACAGCCTAGATCTGAGATATGTAATGTACAAAATAATAAAATGAGGAAAACCCAACTAAAGACCTTCTAAGTCAGAGTTTGTCTGTGAGCAGCAAAAGAAACTATTCTTGCTATTGTGAACACCTAATGCACATGGTCATTTTCCCTGACTATTTATCTGCAAGTCTGTGAGGAAGAATAAAATACAGTAATGAAGTGTAGGAATGCTGAAGATAACATGTACTGTCTACCACTGAAGCAATATTGATGAGGAACAACTGTTCCATTTCACTGTTTAATCATTTGCCAAGAATATGACTTTGATAAACAGATGAACCTTGCAGCAGTATTCCATGGCCAATTAATTTGGGATTTCCTGTATTAACTGAATTACAGAAAAAGAGCTTCGTCTCTTAGAAAACTCTGTCTTTGGTTGCCCAAAATACAATGTAGGGTTTGCTAGCAGAAGCATTTTCATGTATCATAATGTCAACAATATTCATTGGGAGTACTAAATAGAAATAGTAGCTAATATTCATCCTGGGTTGTTCCATATAAAAGTATCAAAGACATATTGGTGAAGAAGAATATTGTAGTAGAAGCTTGTATTATTGTTCTCTGTTTTGGATTAATATAGGCTTGTAGCCCTGATAAAAGATAAGAGGAGTTAAATGTAAAGAGTAATAAACATTCAATAATTTTAAGACTCCTCATGAACAGCTGCTGAATTTCTAATTCCAATTATTTTTTTATTTACAAACTCTCAAGTGTTCTTTGGCCACTAGGTAAGTATTTAAAAGAAGTAATACAGCATTTAAATGACATGGATGATCTCTGTTAATTAAGCAGTAAGGTTTATACTGACACAGCTCAAGGCACAAAGCTTTGTTTGATTTCAAATCCAGCTATCAGACAGCCATCAGAATTTCAAAAAAGTATGCTTGAACTAACAGCTCCTTTTCATTAGTTTGCAGGTGGTAAGGTAAATTCAGTAAGAGGTCCTGGAGTCCGAAATCTCATTTTCTCTTTTTGTTGAGGAGAACTAAAAGAATTCACCTTAGAGTTTTCTGCTGGGTTTGTGCATGGATCCTGTTTACATTTTTATGTTGGGTATAGTTTCCCAAGGAAGTGTAAGCTGTACATTTTAGAACATAAAAGTTTTATCTAGTATTTATCACTGAAGCTGACAGCTAACTAAAGTCTTTTGATACTGCCATATGGATGGCCATGTTGGCCAAAACTTGAACAATTAAACTGGGGACCTCCATAACTAAAAAAATGTAACCTACTACAACCCGAGCTAAAAATGCAGATTTTCTAGGGAGTACTGCAGGAAACTAGGCAGAGGTGCAAGAAGAGACCTGTAACATACTCCCTAATGGGTTACACAATGCCTAATTGATTTGACTCTTAAACAAAACCAGTTAATACCTTAGGTTGACATATTTCCATCTCAAAGGCTTTGAAGATCTTGGATCGTTATGTAAGAATACTTATGTTTGCCAATTAAATAGGAAATATAAGTATTAATAATATTACAAATACTTATATTTGCCAGTGTAAGCTGACATAATAACTACAAAGAAATTTTATTGGAGAAGATTCATTCATAGGGTACTTAGGGTTTAGATCTTTCTCTTACTTGCCTCTGAAGATTTATAAGCTATAGAGGGTCAACCTAGGTTAGATCAAGAAGCAATGTAAAGGTTCTGTGAAAAGTAAGATATTCTACTTAAATGCCTCAATGTTAAAGTTTTGTTCTCACTTTTATCCAAGTATTTCAATTAAGCTGAAATATGAGTCTATAAAGAGACTTCAAAAGGTTTTTTTCTAACTCATGAAAGTTTAGTAGAAAAATTATTTGAAAAGTAACCATGACTTTCTCCATATGTGTTAAATGTCTCTGTTCACATTATTTACAATATTACTTAGTGTAACTTCAAACAAGTGTCTTTAGGCTTCCCTAGAAAGCCCACCTATAACTACAACTGACTTACAGAAGAAGTAGTGATGCAGTGGACACAACTCATGATTTTGGCTCATAAACTTGATTGATACTTGATTAGTAACTGTGGCAATTAACCACTTTCCCCTTGCCAGGAATAGAAGACAGCACAATGTTGCCTTCCCTCGTCTTGCCCACACAACTGTCCAGTTTTCTATAGGCCACTGCAATATCGGGCAATGCACTGAGTGGCTGCAATGAGCCTTTAGGCATCAGAAAGCCCTTTTAATAGCAAATCCTCACATCAAGGTCATGTCAGATATTAAACTGATAAGAATAGATAGTACGCTTGAGCTTACTCAAAAGGTCATGAATTCTGGCCCCTTTACCATATTTATGTGGGTGTACTTACTAGTCCTCCATCCTCCCTTATTGCTGTACATTGCCTGCTGTGAGTTAATGAGGCTGTTTCACACGAAAGCCTGTTCTCTGGCTCTGGAAAGACAACATGAGGAGCTGCCTTGATTTTCTCAGACCTCAGTGATGTGAACATAGTTAAGGAGTGCACTAGGTACAGATGTGAAACACTTCAACCACATTTGTTGAGAGCAGATCAGATAAATATGTCATGAATTGATCCATCACTGTATTTGCAGCTGTTAAGAGGAATTATACAACTAGGTGGAATGCTCGGAATTGCTAAACAATAGTTACATCATTTAAAGGTTGCATTAGATCTCTCTAATGCATTTTTAAAAGGAATGTCAGACTCATTTCTAAGAGCTTCTTTGATAGTGCTGATAACACTGTGATTAACCAGGCTCTTTATAGACAGACTCAACAGTTTGCAGTCATATAAGGGTCACCACAGATATTAGGAGTTTTTGGTTAAACCTGAAATGAAGGGGTTCATTTATGTCAACTAGTTACTCATCTAAGGCTATGTCACTTACTTTTGGTTTAGGCTAACAGTCATCTGCCCATCTAAATACATTTGAAATGTTGATTTCTCATTACTTTGCATGGCCTCAGAAATCCTTATTTTATGATTAATTTTATCAGGCTACAGCATTAGAAAGGCTACTGATTGCCTCTTCATGTCAAGGAGGCCTTGCCTTGCCTTGCCTTGCCTTTCCTGTCTTGCACTCCTCTTACAAATGCCATCTTTTAGAATTAATAAGGAGCTTATTAATAATCCCAAGTACTCAAGGGTACAATAACCTTTTAAAGAAAAGATAAGGATCTCCAAATGACAAAAGCATGCTGACATTTAGCAGAAGATGAAAAAGAAGGGTGGATGGAAAGAAGGACAGTTAACGAGATCTAAATTTGAAACCCAGTGAGCATGGATTTTCATTGCTGGTAATACAGGAACAGAGTGAGAGAGTTATATAAGGAAATAAATTCACTATACATACAACCCACGCAACCATCAGCTCTATTATTCTCCCAGTTAAATTCTTACCATTTAAAAAATATATTAAGCATTCATGAAAAAAACCAGAGGGAAAGGCTGGTGATCATTTTAGCCTTATGACTAAATTTTGCTTACACAGACTAGCCTTATTAGTACCTGCTTTCTCTGAAGACACCTTTTAAACAAAGTACCTCCAGATCTGCAGCTCCAGGAATCTCAGAAGGACTATATAAGACCACACTTCACTGATTCAGTAAATTTGGGTCTGAGGTACTTTTTACTGGACTAGATGGCCCAAAGTGCTGAGGCATCTTTCATACATATCTGTTTAATTCTTCCAAAGTTCCTCTCATCTTTCTTTAGGACCAGGGCTACTTAAGTAACAGAGTAGTCCAGCTCTGGACCATTTTCAGGTTTTTCTGCATCTCATTAGGATCCCAGCTAATGATATTTGAGTGAAATAAAATATAAAATTTAAGACCTGAGACACATTCTGAGTAAAGTAGACTGTGCTGGACCAGGAATAAGGGACCTTGGATTTTAGTCTTATTTCTTGCTGTGTGAAAATGGGATAGTCACTTCATTTAGCAGAAATCATCTTCCCTGAAGGTAAAACTGAGATAATAAGAAGCATCTATGAATATGTACTGTGGATGAAAAGCCTACATAGAAAAAGTTAATTCCTGAAATGATGTAGATGAAGATATTATCATGGATAAGGAATATAGGTGTCTGGGGGACCTCCATGACTTAGTCCAGAGCTTAAAAGTCTTAAAAAGCTAGAGAGACTCCTAAAAAGCTGGAGTGGGTAGGTTTTGCAATAGCAGCAACACTATCTTCTCCGAGAGACAGATAGAGAGGCAGAGAGGAACAGCATGTGGCAGCATTTTCTTCTCCAAGCACAGAGAAGGTTGTGACTTGACTCAATGAACAAGCTTGTAACGTTCACAGTTTAAATACAGTGAAAGGTCTGTACTCCCTCTGTTTGCTCTAAACCTGCAACCATAAATAACATTTCTATTTGAAGGAGCTGCTGGGGAATCATTTCAATTGGCTGCTACCTCAGCTGGCAGACAACAACGACTGAACAGCTCACACTGTTGCCTAATGTGCTGGGGAATGCTGTGTAAATCTTTGGAGATGAAGGGTAGTTAGATTGGGAAGGGCACCACCCTTCCAAAGAAGGAAATTAAGTCTGTCCCCTGCAGCATGCCCTCAAAATGGGCTCAACTGGTTAGAAAATATAGTTCACACTGTATTGATAACTTAACCTGCTGTCATTAAGGCCTCTGTGATGCTGGGTGTTGCAGTGCAATTCCCAGTGCCGAGATGGGTGCCCCTCTCTCTGTTCAGGTGTGGAACAAAGTGAGGTGAGGTAGATGCTTAAGGAGGGATCCCTCGCAGCCTGCTGGCTGGCTGTTCCAGTATGAAATGTTGAGGAAAGAGCTGAATTTCAAACCCTCCTGGGCTCAGGTACTTTGAAGAAACTGGCATTTGCAACCAGTGAGTGTGTGATGGGCCCATGCAGTTGACACAGCAAGCACCAGGGGTTTAGAGACCAACAAAGGCAGCACTGTTGGCTTGGCGAGTTATTTGGTTTTATATTGGTGAATTGACCTTTCAGGGTGAGATGCCTACACTGTGCCTTACTACTTAGCTAATTATTTTAATCTTCAGAGTGCTGTACAAAATAATTAATCCTTGCAGTGCTTCTGTGAAGTATGTACAGTTGCACAGTCACTACTGAGATGAGTGTGCTATGCAAGTTTTGATAAGGCAAATTACTGTCTTAATTTTATCTGAGGAGCAAACAAGGTAGGGAGGAAGTTAGGAAACTAACACGAGGTCTTGAAGTGAGTCAGTGGCTGAGAGGACACTGGAAATTAAACATTTCAGAGCTGTTGTGCTTAACACTCTGTACTATTCTACTCCCTAGCTGGTTCAGGTCACTGAAAGTGGGAACAAAGTGAAAGGAGAATACAGTAAAACATTTGGATTTAAACATTAAACTCAGTGAAGATAAATCATTAATCCTTAAGCCTAATCTAAAGATAAAATCCTGTTCAGACCAGACTTAGGTTTAGTCTTCAAACAACATCAAAAGGTATACATTTAGCTCAATTCCTAAGAGATTTTACCAGTAAAATCTTGCTTTTCATTAATGAATAGCCCTCACTATAAATTATGAATACGGGTTTTCCACTGAGAAACCATTTTTTTGTGTGAAAAGAGCAGGGAAAAAAGTGTGATACAAGCAGTGATTTGATTTTAACTCAGCATGTCCTCTACTCAGTCTAGATATCAGAAGAATAAAACAAGTTCTTGTCCTGACATTGTCAAGAGCTGTTGCTGAAGACTTAATATCTTTTTCATTCTTCATAATGACAATAAAATTGGGTGAACCATTTCTCAGACATAAGCATTTGGTTTCACTCATTTAGGCACATTCAAATATCCTCACTCCACTTTCATGTTTGACCTTTTCTAAGTGAACCTCCAATTTAACCAACAGCTTTCTGATTAAACAAGGCTTTCAGGATGGATAGTGGGTGTTTCACCTCCAGAAAAACGGGTGAACTTTCTCAGCCCACCTCTCCTCTGCAGGGCTCCTTCTTGGCTCACTCCTGGGCATCCCTTGTGCCAACCCTAGTGCTTGTGCAGCTCTGAAGCTTGTTGCTTGGCAAGGTGATCTGGTTGAAAGCTAATACATTTTCTGTTTCAGGGGGATTTCCACGGCCCTGAAAGCCCTACTGAATGCTCAGTGGAAAGGTGGGAACAGTCTGCTGGAAAGGGGGAAGTGAGGACTGACCACTTCATCAGCTGCATGACTTTAAATTGGCATAAATGCCTTTTAATACAGGCCCTAGAAATGAATTTTAGGTAACAATGCCTTTCACTTTCCCGCTCTGAAGAAATGCTCAATAGAAAGATGCTTTGAAAAGAATTAATGTATTGCTGTTTCTGGATCTCAGTGTGAAGCAATTTCTGGGGTTTCAGCTATTTCATTTCAATGATCAGAGGCCAGCATTATCTGAGAGATGTACTCACTCATTCTATGCTGGTAAGGCTAATGCTTCTGAATAGCTATTGCAAAAAAAAAAAAAAAGTATAAGAAGAAACAAGATCTTTCCTCCACAAGATGTGTTTAAAGACATTTATCAACTATATATTCCTTAGCAGGAGCTTTATAACGATTGAGGGGGCCCTGATTCAGCTAAACATTTAGGTGCATTCTTATCTTGAAACATTCAGAAAAATACACCTGAATTTATGGAAACACTTAAGGTTGAGATGAATTTTATTTATAAAGAGTGTTGATAAGAGTATTCAGATTCTTGGAGCTAAGTACATGGTTAAGGATTTTGCTGACGTAGAGTCTAAAGGAGAAATTTAGATTTGAAGGATCAACACATCACAAAGAAATGACCAATAACACATGGAGTGCCAGGGATGAGATTTTTTTTAAATCAATTTATATTTTCCAAACCTGTCCTTTTTGAGGCTGAAGTTGTGGTCCCATATACTTTTTTCACAGTAACAGTATTGGCTTTAAAAGTTCTTATCCTCTTCCTCCTTTCCCCCACCCCATATGCCTTAAACTTCACCCCCAGCTCTTCATTCCTTCTTTATTCTCACAGCTGTGTTGACAAGTCTATTTATCGTACCTTCTGTAAATTGGATCATCAGAAACATCTGTATCATTAGCAAAGCCTTTGAAAAAACCAGAAGTTTTAAAACTTTGATCACTTCAGTGATCCAGTTTACAAGGTAATCCCATAAGCAGTTGCACCAACACAAGTAAGATGGTGATCAACTTCAGGAAGGGAGAGGCACAAACAGCCTGCTTTGAAATGTATCTTGTGATTATAGGTTGAATTTGAAAGATAAGACCTAATTTGTGAACACAGAAGCTATCAGCACCATTTAATAGATGTAAAAAGTTGTGGGTGCACTCATACTGCTTAGCAGTGCAAATGATGAGTTTATGTGCTAATTAAAGGCTGGCCATGGGTTCCTTTAAAAATTATGCCTTAAGTGTGGTCTTGTACTGAAAAGTTACTGTAAGAACAATAGTGGAAGAAAAGTATGGGGTGGGGTTTTGTATTTACTATCTTTGTCAATGTCTTCCAAATCCAATCTGCTTAATGTACAATTGTGCTTCTTTTGCTGCAAATAATGCAAATTCAGGTTGCTCTTAAAAGTGATGCTAGTATCTTACTTCAACAACCATGAGAATTGTGCATCTGGAATTTAGGGCTAAATCCTGGTTCATGGGAAGGTCTCTTGGTGCCTCTTTGTTTAAGTGAGTAGCTAAAACTGCCCTAGGACTGACACATTGCTGACTTGCAAAGACTGCTGTACTCCAATGGTCAGTGAGTTTAAGAGGCAAAACAAGCTGTTTCTCCCAGCTGATTTGAGGGTAGAATAGGAAGAAAAAGTAACCTGTCCTTCCCCAGCAGTGTCAGCTGCTGTTCGGAGGTGCTTGAAGACTGAGAACAAAGAAATCAATTATTTTGATGATGCACAAGTCAAAGCAGAAGTACATTTTGCAGGTTTGTTAGAACCGCAAGGACCATTTGGGTAAATGCTGTATGGTGCATGCATGCTCTGTTTCATGTTGCGTGGCTTAAACTGACTGGTCACAAATGACACTTGTGTGAAACTGTAATAAAGGAACAGAACCATACTAAGGACTTTTTGTATTTAAAATCAGACTCTGTCACCCTGGCTCCTCTGAAAGAAGTTTTTGCAGAAGCGAATGGACTGCCTGCAGAGTACGGTGACACAACTTCACAATGTAACTTAAAGCAACAAATCTTGCAAAAGTTGACATAAAAAGTGGAAAATATGAGTTGTTTCTAAGAATACCCAGAAAACCTAAAACAATTAAAAAATCAGAATAGGTATACTTGGTTACTCTATGCTCCAAAATATGCATGTGATCTTGGATTGGAATACACTAGGGGGAAAAAGAAGATACTTAAACCATGTGATGACCAGAAAGGATAAATTGGCTGCAGTTTTGGTGGGGATTGCTATTTTCTTCCTTTTGGGGAAGGACTGAGATCAGCTGTGAGTGGTATCATTATCTACAATTCTTTTAACAGCAGCATGGAGAAAAGCTGCCAAAGCATTTAAAATTAATTCAAACAGGCTAAGAGGAATATGTCAAATTGACTTCTTTGCCTGCAAATTACAAAATTATCTGTAGTTAAAATTAGTGTCTAACCATCGTGGGGAGGGAAAAGATGAGATCCTAAAGCTACTGTATGCTGTGACCAGGCTGTGATACAAGCTAGGCCCATCAGCAGCACTTAGAAAGTCAATAACTGTTGGTACAGTTGCTGAGATGCATGTGTGAAAACTGCCACAAGACATGGAAATGATAACAATGACTCTAAACTATAAATAGCAGGTTATTATCACAAGGAAGGAAAACAATCTAGTTACTGAATTATGTTCCCTTTACCTTTATTTCTCTTAAAAATCAGCATAGCATACTTTTGCATACAATAAAATTAAATTTTAGGCTTATTAGTACTAACTAGAAATGCCAATAAAATTTCCCTCAGCAAATTTGGTTTCAGACACATTTATTACTGTCCTTCAGCACAGAGACCATTGCAGTCAATTACATTGTTATCTGACTCAAACATGTGGACAGGTCAGCCAGTGACTTTAATTACTTCCTCATCAAAGCCATGCTGGACAGTCTCTGAAATTTCTTCTTTGCCTCCTAGGACATCTTAAAGGAGAAATGATCTTTGCATCCTGTTCATCAAACATGACAGAAAATCATTTAGTTTAGTCAAGTCAGGTTCTACAAAAACGATATGTATGCCTGGATTGGCAATGGGCTAATATCCTTTGAGATTTGACAGGCATTGTACACCCTTAGCTTCTTGTATTATTTTTCAGAAACAATAAGCAAAAAATGTGCATCTTCATTCACTCAGTCTGAAAACAATATATTAACAAAATCGTGTCGTTAAATTGATCCCTTCACTGTGCAAAAATATTTTTAAACTGTCTCCACTGGAATGGAGATTCACAAGATCCTGTACTTAAATATTAATTAATTGTGCTCTGCTTTAGCCATGCCAGAACTAATGGATGGGGCACATTTGATTTTTCAGACTGACTAGGGCTTTTGGTCCTAACTGTAACTGCCAAGGCACCAGTCTGCTAGGTTAATTTCTAGTTTGCGCTAGAAATGGGATGCAACACACCAAAAAAAAAAAAAAAAAAAAAAAAAGCTTTGACTATTTGTAGACTATTTTGAACATCTAATGAAGAGTGTAAATTCTTATTATTACTTAAGTGATTCTTATTGTTATTAAAGTCCACAAACAAGTGTATAAGGAGATAAACAGGATGCAATTATTGGTTCATATCATAAACACAGGCGTGTTGCATTATTATTGTAGAAAGAAGGGCAGATCCTATAGCAGATGCATCTCTCATAAAATGCATCTCAGAAACACTCAAAAGAATTGCTCCATGGGGCCATAATTAAAAATTTTATATCAAGAATACTTCTTTCCACAAAAGAAGCTGTACTGCAGATGTCACTGATTGCCATACTCTTTCTGATAGATGCAGCTATCAGTCCATCCATTGAAAGGGGGCATTTGAGCCAAAGCTTGAATAAATATAATCATGGCCTCAGATAGAATAAAATTCTATAATATTATAATTTAAATTCTTTAATATTATAATCTAAATGTTGTTTTTAAATGGATAAAACTGCAGCTGTTCCTTTCATGAAGAACAGATTTAGACACATGCAGTCAGATGTAACACTGCTCAGAGATGCAACAGCTATCTGATTGCAAAATAGTCAATTGCTCCTGTAGGATTTCTAGAGTCACTGAATCATTCAGGTTGGAAGGACCTGGGTCAACTAGTCCAATCTCCTGCTCAAAGCAGAGTCAACACTGAATACAGACCAGGTTGCTCTGGGCTTTTTTCCAGTTGGGTCTTGAAAACTTCCAAAGATGGACAGTCATCATCCTCTCTGGACAGTCTGTTCTATGATTAATTACCCTCTTGGTAAATTTTTTTTCTGTACATATAGCCAGAACACCTCTTGTTTCAATTTATGACCAGTGTTTCTCATATTCCTGCTGCGAAGCACAGCAAAGGACCTGACAAGAGGAAGGAGCACTACATCCTGAACATTTTCCCTAAGTATCTATCCTACTGGCCACTGACAGAAATAAACAGTTGAGCTAGCAGGACCTTTAGCTTGATCAAGTGCAGTTCCTCATATTCCCATGAACTTCCACTACTTTTCTAGATAGTCTGCTGAATAATAATTACAATTTCTAGTGTTTTTTTAACATTTCTTCTGATCAGCAATGACTGATATATAGAAATGTTCAGCAGAAGAAGGGTCTCATCTGTACAGAGAACAGAGAAATTACAGAAGTTGCTTAAGGCATCTCCCTGTTGTAATTTAGGAAGTTGAATCTAATTTGCTTGATAAAACAATATATGAAAAATATCAGGTATCAACATAAGCTGGAGAATTAGGGATCAGGGATCAGGAATAGAAAATGACATTGAGAAAGAGCATGCAAAAAAAGTGCAGGTGCCAAATACATATATTTGTTACCAAATGTGTCACTGTTACTCTGAACTGGAAAGTATTGTCCCGCACTGCTCTAGCACTCTTGCACCTCTGCACTTATGTAAATGTGTAAGAAGGAGAAAAAACTGAAAGCAATATGATGGAGGTGGGGATGCATGACCCCAATGCCCGGGATTCTCCCACCCTCACTCTGGAAGGAGCCCAGGCATTGCTGAAAAAACAACAGGTTCAGACCTGTAGGAGTACAGCTTGGAGGTGATGCCAAAGGTGTTGAAACTAGTAACTTAACTGGTTTGTTAATAGCTGAGCTGCAAACATGTAACATAAGAGCATATGTAGTGCAATAGAGCACTATCAAGCAAAAAGACTGGTTCAATGGGACTTACTGAAACAGAAGGATTACTACAGATTAAAATGGGTTGGTACTGTTCAGTGTATGATCTGAGCACACTGTCTTGGTTTCTTCACACAGAGTTCACATAGACTAGCTAAGTCAACTCAAATGTACCATTTAACCATGTCAGATTCATTTTGGAGTTTATGTTTCATGCGAAGGAAAATGGGGCACTGGGATTTCTCTAGTAAGGCTTAAAGAGAAAGTGTTGCACAGCCTTTAGTCCATCCTTCTTTTTTTACTTCTGTCTTCATCTCCTTTATACTTATGATCCTACCAAAAATGCTATAAAACCTGCTACTTCTCTAATGGAAACAACTTAGTTTAGGACTAGTTTACAAGGAGAAACAATGTCTTTTATTAGAACAACTGATATAGTTGACTTCATTTATATGTTTCACTTATATCCTTAGAGCATCATGGCTACATTATTATGTGCAGTTTACTTAGAAAAGGGAAAAGTGGATTAGATGGCATTCTTGGAACAGAGATTTGACTCTCCTGATAGCAATTAACAGCAGTGATTGCACTATACTCTACAGTGCAGAAGGAGGAATAGCTGGAATGCTAAAAGTCAACCCATACACTCAGACTCTGCAGTTTTCACTTGGCACTTTCAAAAGAAAGAGATTTGTAGTAAATGTTATGCAAAAAAAGTTGCTGGAATATCTGTTAAAATGAAATGAACACCCAAAAGCAGTCCTAAATGATTCTCATAAACATAAAGTAAGTAGTAAAAACACTTTAGGAGCATAAAATAAGCATGGCAGATCTTTTGCTGGTTTTGATTTTCATATGCTTTTAAATTTTCATTTGGTTTATAGCACAAACAGTATGGAAGAACATGTTTTTGCAATTATTAAAAAAGCGTAATCATTTGAACTAGTAAGTTTACTACTTACTTTGACTTTCTACTACTTACTTTCACTTACACTTCAAAAATTTTGATTCACTGGAACTAGGATATGGGAAATTTATTTCACAGTTTTGCTGTGGGCTTCCTTTGTGACTCTGGACAAGTAGTTAAAAAGCCCTAACGCCCTTTTTCTCCAAACTTTGTCTACTTACATTCTATGTTCTCTTGGAAAGAAACTATATCCTACCATATGAATGTAGAATACACCATGGACTAACAGATTAACAAAATGCAAATGCTACTTTTTTACTATAACTGCATATACTAAATAGACAAAGGCCAAATTCTTTGCTGCAAATATGCCATCTTCCTATTGAATACTACTATTTTGTGTAGCAAGCTGTAGTAAGTTTTTATAAAGACACAGACAAGCAAGCTTCGCATGCATTTGCATGAGGTGTAAGGCATTACAAGATTTAACATTTAGTATATTCAGCAGCAGTGCCACTTAAACTGGTTTAAGCAACCACCACTCTCCTTGCCCTGAACTGGTTCCCAACTCCACACCTCCCCCACTGTTGTCCTGGCACATGTGAAAGTATGGCTCTGCAGTAACTTGGATCACAGAGGTCATCTAACTGAAAAACAAACTATTTCTGTTGAGGTTAGAATCAGTTCTGCACAAAAACAGTTTTTTACGTAAAATCATGGAACAAGCCTGCTTGGAGCACATTTGTGGGCACACGGAATAAAAGGTGACTGGGAACAGTCAGCATTGATTGACACTTGACTCACCAGATTGCCTTCTGTGGTGAAGGCTTGTGAATAAGGGGAGAGCAAAGCATGACATTTACCTTGACTCTAGCAAGGTGTTCAACTCTGTCTCCCACAGTATTCTTGTATCCAATTTGGGACATTATGGTCTGGATGTGTGGACAACTGGGTGGGTAGGAAACTGGTTGTATGGTTGGGCTCAGAGGGTGATGATTAATACCTGGAGGCCAGGAGGAAGCAAAGCACCATAGGGGTCTATCCCGGGAGCTCTCCTGGCTTACATCTTTATCAATGACCTGGAGGAAGCGGCAGTGTGCACTTATCAAGTCTGCAGATCTTAACAATCTGGGGAGGGACCAGTCCATACATTCAAAGGCAGGGCTGCCTCCAAGTTCACTTTTTCAAGTTCACTTTTTCCCCATGAGGACAGTCAATCAGCAGCAGATTGCCCTGGGATGTTTTGCAGTCTCCATCCTTAGAGATTTTCAAGACCTGGCTTGATAAAGGCCTGAGGAACTGGGTGTGACCATGATGCTGATCCTGCTTCAAGCAGGAGACGTCCCTTCCAACCTGAAGGATTCTGTGATTCAGGACAGAGTCAGGGAAGGCTTAAACTGCCTCTGCTACTGACCGGCTGCATATGTCAACCTGTACTATTCATCCTTAAGGTCAAGCATTTTGAACACGTTATGTCAGCAAATGAAACACAGCACTTTCAGACCTTAAACACACATGGAAAAGGAGTACTGTGTTATCACGCACTGTACAGTAACAACTACTGGATAAGCAAAGCAAAGACTTCACTGCCAGAGCTGAAGTTTATCTTTCTGTCTCCACATAGTCTATATTTCTGTGCATTTGTGTCTCTGAGTATGCAATGATATGAATGCTTCAGAGGTTTATCCCGTGCAAGAATTCTTCTGTACAGAATGTTTATTTCTGTATTGCATAAATTTCTTAACTATCTCAAGAGTATGGGGAGTGAAATACTTAAGAAGCTCTTCGAGGGCTGGTTGTTAGGGTGTGGAGAGGCTCAAATTATGCAGCACTGATAATCAGAAATCACACACCTAATGAAACTGATCCCTACAGACACACCGGTGCTGAGTGGATGCAATGCAAAACATGCACAAGACTACCCTGGATGTATTAGGAAACAATTGCTCTGTCACGTACTTGTGCGCATATTTATTTAAGAGATGGAGAAAGCACTGGATTTAGGAGAAGAAATAAACAGCAGTACTTCACCAGTTCTCATCCACCCTCTTCTAACACCTGAGACATGGATTAACAATATTCCTTTCATGGTGTTTTATAAGGCAGGCATACATGATCCTCACCTTTTCAGATGAAGAAACAGGCTCACTGAGAGTAAATAGCTTGCTCATCATCATATGTTAAATCTGTGATGGAATCACAAAGAAAACCCACATATTAAGGACAGCATGTCCTGTGCCTTTCTAAGCTCATATTTCATCATCTTCTACTGTTAAATTAGGCGACTGGATAAGAGAACTTGTTTTCTTATCTGTCTGAGAACAACCAATTACAATCTATTCTTCTACTTGTGTTTAGCATAGTATCTGTGTACAAATGTATGTTAGGGGAAAAGAATATCAATGTTCACCCTCCTAGGCAGTACTTCACCACTGTGAAACATGCTGAAATCCCCCAGATTCGCTTCCCTCTAGCACATTGGCCTTGTGTAAGAAGAAAAGGGGAAAGAGAACTTGTGAGAGGGAGAGTAAAAGAGACGGCTGGGAAAGAAAAGGAAAATAGTGGAAGGAAACTAAAGAACAAAGAGAGGAGATGGAAAGAAAAAAACTATGAAGGACTGGATAGGAAGGAAGAAAGAGGAGACGCATAAAAAGCACAAACTATAGCCAGAGAAGAAGGAAAAGTCAGGGAAGAAAGCAGAAAAATTAAATAAAAAAAAAAAAAGCATATAAGAGGAGAGAAGAGGGGAAGGGGAAAGAGATCACACAGAAGTGGCAGAACGTGGTATCTGATGGTGTTTGTTAACTAAATAAAACTGTTTAGGGTTGCCAAATGCCTTTGTTTCAATGTCTTATTCCATGGATTCCAGTGGAATATAAAAGGCTTTAAAAATATGGTCCTAATTTCTCAGCTGCATTAGAAAAATGAAAATATAAAGAGCAAAGATTAATATCAGTCATTGTAGCACCTTCGCAGTCTAGCCTGATCTGCATAGTATACTTTCCAGAAACAAAGCTGTGTTTGGCCAGTCCTATAACAAACTGTGGAAAGTTTATCATACTGTTCACTGCATCTCAAAAGATGAATTCTTAACACAATGTACTCAAAATACTGTATCATATAAAAGGATAGAAAGTGTGTCATGAGGCAATTTTATAATACTGTTTAGCTAAGCTCTTGCAAAATGCTTTTGAACTTCCTTCCAGATTAGATGCAATGATTTTTATCTTGTGCACCGTCATAGGAAAAATTATTGCTATTAATTTTTATTTAATTCACTTAAACTGCTATAACTTATTTTTAAAATGCCATAACTCATTGAGAGTTTAAAACATATATAACTAGACTGTCTTTCAACTTAACAGAGTGACTGGAACATTAATAACAATAAAGAAATCTGAGATTTGCTCTTCTAGATTCTCTCCAAGCCCCAGCAGATCAATCTATAGAATGTAATGTCAAGTGAAACAAAGCATCATGTACCATTCATGAACATTCATGAACAGATACCATTACACTATGGTGTTAAAAAATACCAGCTCAAAACCTGGCAAATTGCAGAGATGAGTTAATCAAGAAAAAAATGTTTAAGCTGAAGTTAATGGGAAAAGATAACCTAATGTAAATAGCTCTTTCTTGCTTTTACTTTCTGCTGCAAATATACTTTGTTTATTCTCACTCTGTCATTTTTGTATTGGAATGCTAGTTCAGCCTGCCTTCCCATAAAAGTCTCCTACATCCTTCAAAGTAACTGGGGTCAAAAATCACACATCTTTATCCATCTTCAGGCAGTGGGTGGGCACTGTGTGCCCTCACCTTAGGTTTAGTATTTCATATATACATACTCCATCTCTAACTTTTTCCATTTAGAAGTATTGATTACTTTCATACATCTGGGTGAAGTATTGTCTTTCTTCTTGCAAAGGTGAGGACACTGACATTGACTCTCATGAGCCTTTAATTTAAAGAGGACAATATAACGGAAACATTATGTGCACACTTGGCTGCTCTCAACTCCATGATTCATCGTTATCACAGAACTTTTAATACAAGTTTTCAACTGAGAATGCCTCTTCTGGGCCAGATGATAACTTTTCTTTTTTGAGGTTTGCCTTATGGGACGCTGTAGGCAATAGAACTGAGAATAAGCAGGGTTAAGGAAAATTCCTAAAGAACATCAGTCTGCTAATACTACTTTTCAAAGGTGACCCAACATGAGCCTGCAATATGGGTCAGATGCTACCAAAAGATATCAATTTCATCCAGTTGGTCCTCATAGCTTCTGTGTGAGGGGGAAGGTGGGGGATGTGGACTACTTGTCATCCCTGGACAGCAAAAACCATAACGAAGTCATAGAAACCCTGGCAAATCCAAACAGCAAGACATTTGTTGGAGGCTGATATTTCACCTAATGCTACACATTTTTCCTCAGCTTAAGGTACATAGAGGAAAAGAAAGAGAATTTACCATTCATGGCCAGGCACAAACGCTTCTGCAACCTGAACTGACCTCACTTGGCTCCCATGAAGGCCAGGAGGATCCCAAGTCCAGCTCTGTGCATCCAGCCTGTGGTTAATTGTTACTTTTTGTGGTTTGGAAGGGATGGGCGTGTCTGAAAGGTGAATTCCTTCTTCCTGTGCTTAGATCCTGATTTTCCAGTATTTATGGAAAAAATTTAATTTTGATTAGGGGAGTTCAGTGAGAGGAAATATGAAACTTAATATTAAATATCATACATATGTTAGCCCGCCCCCCAAAATAAAATTATGTAATTTTATATCTTATAAAACTACAGAAATATTCTGACTGGGTTTAAACCAGCTCCTTCCAGTCCAATCAGCAGTGCTGTTAAGGCAGCAGAGGCCGGTCCAAGAAGAGGAGCCAGTCCCGGGACAGGTATCCTGTGCTGAGCTCCGCCACAGTTGCACGACCTCGGCCTCGCAAGAGAGGCCACACAGGTGAACAACAACCCAGCATCAGTGTCACAACAGCGACTGACGTGAGGTCACACTCTTATTGGTGCTTGTCGTTGTTATGAAAGTTGTTACAAAATGCATGTGGCACTTAAGTGATGGTTGTCTCGTGAGGGATCTGTGACAGACTAGATGAAGATGACTAAAAATCTGTCACAGTTATTTCTCAGATTGGTTCTAGACTGTTTTTGCTTTGTTTTAACCCTCTTCTACCTTCACCCAGGCAGCAGTACCAATGATTTTTTATCCTCTTGTAGTTTCAAAGGGGCTTAGGTGTTGACATCAGGAAAAAAGAGAGGGCACTTTGCAGGTATTATCTTTGAGGGTTCAAGAAGGAAAATGGTAAGAGGAGTAAAGAAGAAAATATGCTTTCAGCAGTCAGTTTGTGAACATTTCAAAGGGTGAAGTCTGAAAAAAGTATGCTATCTATTTTGAGAAACAAATTTGAATTTTGAAGGTAAGACCTTGGCCTCAGCTTACTTTAAACACTTAAAAATATACCCAACAAGGCAAGTTCTGCTTAATACAAAAACAAAATGAATGAACAAATCGCTATTGCTTGGGGCCTGATTGGATTAGTTGGTATGCTTTTTCAAAAGTTAGCATATCATGTATATTATGTTAAAGTCAATAAGTGTTTAAGCATTATTTCATATCTGGAGTACACAGAAGTAAAGAAATATGATTTGAAAATTATATACATCCATGGCTTGTACCATTGTGGAAACAATGGATAACATTTTGATTACTGCTATGTATGTCAACAGAAAACAGAGGGTGCATGTTTGATAAATCACAAAGCTGGATAAAAATAGATTTGTTTACAATTTTGCATGCATACACACAAACACATACAAGCATACTTGACGTTCACAGAACAGGTCACAGAAGGTCATAATAATTAATAGCCTAAGCATAAAATCCACTTACTATTGCCTAGCTGATGATACCACTGAAAGCCAGGTAACATTTTGCTCACTTATCAAAGATTTCACATTTTAGCACTCTACATTCTAGGTGGCAATTTCCCAAGCTGATCTGATAGATAAGGATGTAACATCATATACATACAGGCTCTCTCCGCGTGTGAATTATTTTGGTTAGGTGACACTACTGGCAAAATCAGTCCTTATAGTCCCTGGAGGACAGCAATGCACTGTTAATCTGGCACGGGGTTTGCTTTCTCCCTCCTCCCTGTGACACTGCCGTGACTCCTGGTGTATATTCATTAATTCCATCATGAATTAAGCAGGTGAGGAGGATCTTTCCCTGCTCCCTCTCCTTCTTTTGGGATCAGACTCCCTTTCCTGGCTTCTGGCACCACTGCACCCTTGTCCCCTCTCCCATGTTGCCCAGTCCCAGGGAGTAAATGATGCTTCAGTGTCACTGCTGTCCCCCGCAGGGAGCACAAAACACTGGGAGCAGCTAAGTAGCAACATCTACTTGCCTTCCTTAGAGAGAAACTTGGGGATCAGCTTTCCTGGGCCTGTGCAGGCTCCATTACAGCACTTATTTGTCTCAATATGGGCCTGCCTGTTGCCATTTTCCTGTATTTTCTCTCTAGCTGACATCAGCTGCACATAGCTATCCAATGCAGGTGCCACCAGGGCAAGCTGACCATTGCAGCATAGGGATTTGAAGGGATGGCACATCCCACACTTGCCTCTTCTGAACCGCCTCTGTGTGTATAGGAGGGACCTAGGCAAGCTGCTACCTTACACAGAGGCACTGCCAGCAGTGGTGCCAGCTCCTCTGATTTTATCATGATATATCTTTTAACTGCCCATTCTTAGTTTAAAACAATATCCCTATTTCAGTCTTGCAAAATTTCCCTTTTCCAGAATAGTCACCTTGGAGAGGAGGTGCATTACGGCATTATTGACTGTTCACATTGCTGCCCTATTAAAATTAGTATCAGTTCCCACTGTTTCCAGGGATTCAAAAGGCCTCCTGCCCTTAGCAAAGACTTATTTGGGAGTTACCCAATACAACAGTGAGCAGACGGGATTGTGTGATGCAGAGGAGCAAGAAAGTGGACAGCGAGAAAAAGACTCTGGTGGATGTGAGGCAACAAGATAGAAGTTTTGTGTACTTGGATAGGTATAGATACAGGCATAGGTATGGGGAACATGACAACTGGCAAAAGAGGAGGGACATCATAGAGAACAAAAATGGATGTGAGGGAAAACAGAAGCTGGGACCAGCAGAGAAGCATGAAAAAGCATTATTTGGGCAGCTTTCTCTACAGGTTGATTGGGGTGAGAGATGGACCAAGGTACCAAGACAACTCCCCGCATAAGCAAAGGAAAGTAAAGCAGCCTTAAAGCAACAAACAGGGAAGCCACTCACATACACAGGGGTCTATTTATGGTTGAATTTGGAACCTGAGATGATCATAGACAAATCTGAAGTTGTCAGCTTCACTTCAAAAGTGAAATTATAAGGATAAACAAAATAAAAGCCATTAAAAAACCCTCATGATCTGAAAGCTGGTCTCATGATTTTTTGGATATAACACACTATTCCTTAACACCTGTCTTTGGCACTAGTGAAAGCAGCAAAGAACGATCTAATTGCTCATCTCACTAGCCTGCCAGCATTAGTGAGCAGTTTGTGTGATTGTGGCAAGATATAAAAACATCATTCATTAATGAGTGACAATTATCAGATCACTAAAACAGAACTTATCTGCTACAAAGCATTTAAAGATTATGAAAGGTTTCTAAGTAACCTGTGGCCCTGCATACCTCAGCTGGTCTCCCCCTTATCACAGAGGTCACGCACTAAGTCAGAAGTCAAGGTTAACTAACTTTTCCATCCTAGATTGTAAGGCCAGAGACTCAGTGTCAATTACAGGCACAGATAATTATGGAAAAGACAGAAACGATCTTTTCCACTTTTAGATCAATAAAAGTAGGATTTTATCTCAGTTTTGTAAAACTTTTTACCAAAGTGGAAGGGAATTTACTGTGTACATTTTAATGTCATGCATAGAAACATATTGAATATCTATTTAAAATAGTCTTGTATTAATAGAAAGGAAAAATAAATAGAAATATGATTTAATGACCAACTTGGTTACAGTTATTCATAACTTAATATAACTTTACCCAAAGTTGCCTTCAGTTGTATCCTAAAATTTAAAATAAACATACACCTCAAGAATTCTACATTTCCTAACCAACCTATTTTCACGAGTATAGTAATACTACTCAGGATAGCCAAGTTATTTCAATGACCCCTTAGAAAAGTCTTGCAATGAAACATCTGAAATAAATTTTCTTTCACAAGAGATTAAAACTCTTAGATCTCTAAAGGCAAAGATAAATTTTTGCTCTGGTTGCTAATTTTCATAAAGGCTCAGGCATGAAACACAGAAAATGAATGTCCTCCCTTATTGGAAAATTTTACTTCTCAGAATGAGTGTATTTGTGGGATTGGAGTTAGAGTCTTTATCTTTTAGTAATCTTTGTGAAATTAAGTTTGTACATACTATTCCTTTTGCTCAATTACATCGTTAATCTACAGTGACTCTATTAACATTATTTGCTGCTTCTGAAGTAGTGGTTTCTGGAGTCAGAATGGATTGTTGCCCCGATCCAGGACTCTGTATTTGCCCATGTTGTGGTAGAGCAAACAGGCATAACCTGCAAGCAAAGCCCAAGCCAGTGGATTATGAAAACTAAAAACAAACTCTAGATAAGGAAACTCTAGATAAGGAAACTAGTTTCTCTATTACTGTAATGTAACATAGTAATGACCTATGATTTTTTAAAAATAAACTGTACTGGCATGGGAACCCATCATGCATTTTTCACTTCAGGAAAAATTGCATGTAGAAATTGTATAGAAATGCTACGTTGCAGGAATTCCCACACATTGCTGGATAGTCACTATTAGAGTTACTAATCTGCTTAATATTTTTCTTTTAATAACAAAATTAATTATGAAATTAATTCATAATGGTCACATGCACATAAGTCCTTTTAATGCAACACTTTTGTTTTTGGAAGGGATCACCTGTGCCCTTCCACAGAAGAACTCCCCTTCCTTAACATAGGGAGAGAGAGAGAGAGGTTGTGACTTTCCTTTGGTTGGTTCCAGCCCCTTTTCTCTTCTCCTGGCTGATGCACCGTAACATAATACTGCAACGTCTCATAGAAAAGCTCACCAGAGCTGGCAAAACCTCCCTCTGAGCCTGACTTGTGTTCAGCCATTTCTTTCCACTTCTCAGGAGGTATTTTGACTCTACCTGCATGACAGGTGTCAGAAGAGATCCTCTACCACCTCTTAGGTTTAGAGTAGCTAACTTGTGCCCAGATACAAGGAAAGAAATGAAGCTCTTTGGCCAGCAATGCTCCAACTTCCTGTCCACATCCAGATGCATTTTCTGTTGTCTTTTTATGATGGTGTCTGGTCCCAAGTGAGCTGGGTCAGCTGCAGCTGAACAGCTGTAGCACTTATCTCATACTAAATAGCATGTTTTTATGTGTAGAGTCTGTCTTCCTCTGAGCAGCCCCCAGCTTTTCAGACCTTTCATTTTGGATTGCATTACTTGAACTAGCAAAGCCTTCAAAAATTGCCTTAGGGCTTTCTTCATCCCAGATCCTCTTCTGTCATTTGCTTCACAGTCACCATGACAGCTTAAAACTAGTCTTTCATGTTTCTGTCCCATACATCTCCTTCTTCCCAGCTATGTATAAGTCTTCCTATTGCTTTCTGTTGGTAGGTGCCTGTCAGACCCTGCCTGGCTCTCAAAAATGAAATAACTTGGTGAAGTTTTAGCCATCTCTTGCTGCAGTGATCATATCTTCTGACTTTCTCTATAGATGAATGGATGATTCCAGTCCATCCATACTCCTGTTTCAGACTCTTTTTTTTATCATCCATGAGCATGACCTGCAGCTTCTCAGTGCTTTGCATATGACATTAAAACGCGGTCACACTGCTCAGTCCTTCTTCCCTAACCTTTTTCCCTCTTGTCTTGCATTTCGCTCTGCACACCACCAGGATGCACACCTTTGTGTGTCACTCCTGTTCTGCCCATCTTTAGTGCACAGAAATAACTCCCAACTTTTCTTCCCCATGGCCCCAGCACCTTCTTGTACCACTTTCAGTGGGCAGCCTAGTGAAAGGGAATGAAGGGCACCGGGCTGCATATTGGTTGTGAAGATACCATAGTGGCCTATTCCAGCCCACTCTTGTAGGTAGATGGCAGGTCATGGAGCCTTTCCTGGTCCTTCTGCCCCCTGAGTGCAGGGCATGACAGATGTGCAGAGGAGGGCATCTTGAGAGTCTCACAGCTGCCTTAAGCCATGATGTATGCACAAGCAAAGCAAAGGGAAAATTAGGAAGGCAAAGAGAAGGATGGACACTTTCAGCTATACAGCCATGCTGCTAGTTATGTGCACAGTGCAGAACTAGCTTCATGTTTGTAGCCCAGCTGTAATGTAGCAAAAAACAGCTTCTTGTTCACAGGCATCTGGATGGGGCTTTTGCTTCATAAATATTCAGCTTTTGCTTACAAAGAGGTGAGTTTGTGCTACCAGCTACGATCACAGGAAGTCTAAGGTCATTGGGGCTGAATAGATATGAGTAAATCTAGGAGAGCTGCCAGTACTCATGCCCTAGAGGGAGGCACTCCAGGGTACTTGATCTTGTACTAAACTCTTCAGTACTTTCAGTGTTGACTCTCTAAGTGGCTCTTCATCTTTGTTCCCTTATCCAGATCCTACTAAACTGTGGCCAAGGGATTTGCAGTGCTAGCCAGACCCAGCCACTGGACAAGAGAGCAGAGAGAAAATGGCTTAGAGCTATTTTCAGGAATGCCAATGTAATTATTGTTTGTATTAACATGGGGTCAGAAGCAGATAAAGTACAAAACCAAAATACTCTCCTCCCTACCTGAAAAAACTTACAATCTAGTTAAGGACAAGACCTGTCACATTCCTCCTCATAACTGTCATCATAATTAGCTTATCTACTATCTACCATTCCTCCCTCTGCCTCTGCTTTGCCAAAAATACAGCTCTTCATTGTCCATCAGCCCACATCTTCTTGACTCTCTTTTGTAGTTTCTCTTTCACTGGTCTTGTTCACTGACAAGAACTCCAGTAAAATAGCTGAACTCAGAACAAAATACTTTATTTTTCATTCTTCCTCAAAACTCATCTCCTTGAGATGGGCAAGGCAGCAGATGAACTATGGTGCTGTTTATAATACTCAGTTGAAGCAATCAGACTATTTATTTGCCCTTTCCTTTCTACATTTGTCCTCCACACAGAGTATAACTAACTATGAGTATATGCAAGGTATATGCAAGGACAGCACATAGCACAGTTTGCCAAGCTTGACAAGTCCTTATAAATACTCCTTCAATATAAAATGCTAATTAAATAGAATAAAGAAATTCTTACAATAATTTCTATATATTCCTATATGTACCTTGACAGAACCCTACTTTCTTAAATACAGTTCTGTAGAGTTTTTCTATAAAGACCTTGTTATGATACATCCTCCGATTCTGATTGCACAGCTTCATGTTCTCAAAGTTACACTTCAAATTTCAGCTTCAAAAGACTAAATACCATGAAAAAGACACTTTTGAAATTGTAGCTGTTATAGAACATTTGTGAGTAGAAAACAGGTTACTTTCATATGTTAGCTTATTTGGCACAAATGTTCTGTTCTGTTCTGAATTCATACAGTTTACATCAAACCAGGAAATTGGAGTTTTGATTTGACAACATAAACTGCTCCAAATTTCCTGGAAAAGTCTGAACAAGAGTGATCCTTTAGCTGAACAGTCTGGAAGGCAATCAGCATTTGAGTTTGAGTTTGTTATGCAACCAGGAGCAAGAGAGTTTCAGGCAGCTTGAATTTTAAAGTGAACAATTTGCATTGTACTGTAACCACTTTGTCTCTGAATAGCACAGTGCTCCTGCACACCGCTGCTCTCTTCCTCACTGGGAGCTTGATTCCTCATTGCTTTGTACCTCTTGAAGTCATTTACGGCTGTGTATAGATATTAAAAAAATACCATTTTGCTTTAATCATGTTTCATATGTACTTTGCACAGGGTGCAGAGAACAGGCGCTGTATGTCATTCCAGCTGTCCCTTACAGTAGACATTATTTGCCTGACTCTTGCCCCCCAAACTCCTTTTGTCACATTAGCATTATAAAAGGAATATAAAGAGGATTAAATAGGCCAGATGGTACCTCTGGGGGCAAGGGGATGCCCTGCCAGTGTGCTCTTAGACTGCTTATGCTCAGCTTGTGACATGGGAGCTGGAGATTCCTAAGCTCCAAAATGTGTAAATAGGGCTGACACCAGCTGGGTACTGAGTCAGTTATTAGGGAAGGCAGAAAATACAGGAGCTATTGAGTCTCAGTCCACAAAACCATTAACCCAATGAATGCATTTTCATTTCTGCAGTACCTGGACCATTAGATGACAGGGAAAGATCAAAAAAAAAAAAAAAGAAAAAAAAAGAGAGATTGAGAGACTTTAATCAGAGTTTTGTGAAGTGTGTTAATTATCTACAGGGAACGAGATGCTACAATGAAAAGCTCTAGTTTCAACTCCCTTTTCTGAAACTCTGGCGCTTGTGTTTGTTCCGAGTGAGCAGCACGTTGGGTAAGGACTCTGGAGTAAACCTAGACTGAATGTGTTTGGTGATCAGTGGACTGTGTAATGAAATACTCATGCAATACATTTCCCATTTTTCTGCAGGGGAGTCCCTCTGGGTTTGGATGTAGCTATATTTGATATTATGAAGAAGTTAAAATTGGTAATAAATTTGTGCATATCATTTCCTATAAAACAGGTATGAATTTTGATGCACTGGATATTTATTATATGTGGAACAGTTTTTCCAAGCAATAGAACAAATCTGCCTTGCTATGTTTTCTTTTAGCAATTGGAGATGTATTAGCACATGTACACCATGTATTAACAGCTACAGCAAGGAAGCTAGGGCAGTTTTCAGGGATCGGTGAATCTAGCCAGCCTGACCCTTGCAAGCCTAGATGACTGCTCCTTTGCCATCGCTTTCTGCGTATTTGTCCCTACATTCAATTACTTTCAGCTTCCCTTTCACCAGTCTGTAGTACTGCCTTCAATGTGGGCTTCTGGCAGTACAGTAACAGTTATAGCAGATATGAAGGACAGAGTTAGACCTGAATTCTCATTTGCTTTTTTAGCTTTTTAATCTCTAGCTTATATGAGCAGCAGCATCTTTTCAACCCCCAGCCATTCTGAAGACAGCTGCCAGGACGCTTCTCTTCTTGCAAGAGCAAGCTTAACTTTCTCAGACATCTCTCTCAAGCAAGTGTTTAAAATACCATGGTCATACACTTTGAACTACTGGAGTTATCCACACCTCTTCGCCCTCTTTCAGACTTTACGGGGAAAACAGCTAAAGCTGCACTCAGCAGCTGTATAGCTCCACTATAACTCCTCTACTTCTCATGGGGGCAGCTGTCCGCTGGGTGAGGATCCCACAAGAAGTTTGGCCAGAGCATGGTCACCTCCACGGGCAAAGCTTTGGAAACGTATCTGCAGGATGCAGACAGCTGTATAACCTGGAGCTGTGATGGTAGAAGCAAAGCAGGGCCAGGCCTGGTCAATGATTATACACAATTATCGTTTAATAGTACCTTTACCCAGGTTGTTGACCAAATTATGATTCGTGTTTCTAAGCCGGGCTCTCGCTAGATGGCAGTGCAATGCAGCTGCGGGAACGCCGCTTTTGGGAGGCTCCCAGGATTTGTGTTAGAGCAGCCCAAAATGGGTACGTTGCTGGTGCTTGTTCACTCTTCACATTTGTCTGACTGAAGCCTAAGCAATCTGTGAAGGATTTCCTGTACATTTTGACAGCGAAAGAAAGATAGGATTCACCAGCTGAATAGTCTTTTTCCCTGTTTCAAAGCATCTAGAAGGATTTTTCTGGACTGTTTCTTCTAAGAGGCATGTGAACGGCAGTTGTTTTTCCTCACATTAAAATAATGTCTATAGGACCCTATAATGCTTCATAGTCACTTGCTTTAACTTGGAATTGTACAGCAGAATTATACCAATGTATTAGGAGATCCTTATGATTTAACTAAGTTGGAGCTAGATAGTGAACTTTCTATTCTCAGTCGGTGCTTTAAAACTTACACTCTTTTGAAACTCCTCAAAATAGAGCTTAAATATTATGGAGACCTTGTTCTAGCCTCTGTAGAAATTCCCCCCTCCCCAACTGAATATACATAAGGTAATACATGTTGCAGCTGACTAATAGCATCCTGGATATAATGGGGAGCAAGTGGAATTTCTTGACTAAGCCAGTTGGACACAAACTGCTCATTACAGATTGTGTTGGAGAAACTGAATGAAAGGCAGAGGCTGGAAATATGTGGAATTCCACTTTAATTGCAGAGGAATCACCTTTGGCTAAAGCAGGGCACAGGGATGCTAAATAAACAACTGTGCTAGAGGAAATACCAGTTCTTTTTCACATTCCACTGCTCAAAAGTGAAGAAAGAAAAATGCCGTATTAGCCAGGCTTAGAGTCTGGATATCTGAAGGTAGCATTAGACCCTCAGAAGAATTCTTCTTATAAGAATTCCTCTTTGTATAATTATAAATTAATCCAGAGTTCAAGCATTAGAAAATATATATGGGATTAATTGTAAATGTGACCTAGGATCTTTAGTCTAAAAACAAGCCTGAGCTTAATGAAACCCTCTGAAAAGCCTTTTTTGTGATACCTAAGAAACACTCTCCGTGCATGTTGAGTAAACAGTTCAATATTAGAGGTGGATCATATTTTGCCTGAACAGGATTTCACTTCTACTGACCTACCTGGCAAACACCCTGAGATAATGTTTTTAAATCTATGCTGTACAGGAAATTTGAATTGCCCTTTTGGTAATTTTTGAGGATGTTCCATCTCATTTTGGGTCTTTTTTTAGGAAGGAATAACTATAATAAGTGACCTACTGTGAAAATCAAAATTGCTTAATGTGGGTGGATTTTTCACACATTAGACAAGCTTAGAACTAGGAAGTTCATGGTATGGCAAAAGTCAAGATCTAAAAATTTATTTGAATGTAGTGCATAATTAGACATTCTCCAGGACAGAATGCAAAGGAGAATTATAAAGCATCACTCCCAAGAAAGCTTCTAATTTTAGGAGGATGACTTAATATTTATACACAGACGTACACATGCAGATGCATATTTCTTTGTGGGTCTCGGTTTGTGGTATGTTCTTGTTTTATATCTGACTTAGCAGGGTGTTTAGTCAGAGTAGAAACATACCTCAAGGGAGGTGATCCTCCCCCTCTACTCAGCCCTGGTGGGGCCACATCTGGAGTGCTGTGTCCAGTTCTGGGCTCCCCAGTACAAGAGAGATATGACGGAGCTACTGGAGCAAGTCCAGTGGAGGGCTATGAAGATGATTAAGGGATGGGAGCATCTTTCCTATGAGGAAAGGCTGAGAGAGCTGGGACTGTTCAGCCTGGAGAAGAGAAGACTGAGGGGGGATCTTATCAATGCGTATAAGTATCTGAAAGGAGTGATAAAGAGGATGGGGCCAGACTCTTCTCAGTGGAGCCCAGCTATAGGACAAGAGGCAACAGGCACAAACTGAAACACAGGAAGCTCCATCTGAACATGAGGAAAAACTTCTTTACTGTGAGGCTGACTGATCACTGGAACAGGTTGCCCAGAGAGGTTGTGACATCTCCTTCCTTGGGGATATTCAAAAGCTGTCTGGACACAATCCTGTGCAATGTGCTCTAGGTGATCCTGCCTGAGTAGGGGGGGTTGGACTAGCTGATCTCCAGAGATCCTTTCCAACCTCAGCCATTCTGTGATTCTGTGATTTTGTGATATTCTGAGCTAATGTAAGACAGCAAAAAGATCTTTGGAAGGAGTATGGTCATTTCTAGCAGGCTGTCAGCTGGCAGGGGGTTTCTGGAAGGAGTAGTCCTGGTTCTGGTGATGGGGAAACAATACTGTGTTTCGTCACCACAAGACAGCTTTTTAGCCAGTCCTAGAAAAGTCTCACTATTTTCAGAACTCTGCTTATTTATCTGAGTTGGCACATCTGATAAGAATAAATTTTTAAATAAGCTCTCATTAGGTAGGCACCTCAACAAATGGCTAAAGAAAGCAATCTTGGGCAACCTTTACGAATGTGTTCCCCACTACAGCTTTTGTATAATTGTCATCCTAATCAGTACCTGAGTAATTGAAATCCTCCAAGATCAAAGTTGTGACCTTCTGCCTACCCTCTCTCCTGATCTACTTTCTCTGACTCCAGCAGAGGATAGCAACATCCAGAGACAGATGATTGCCTTTGTTGTCCTAAATGCTGACCAGGCAGCCTCTGCTCTGTCCAGCAAAATATATCCCCTCCTTACAAGCTCAATATCATCCTCCCATTTTCTCCTTCTGAAATCCCTGTATCATGTTGCTCATAAAAAAAAAAAAAATCTACTGGTGTTTCTGCACACAAGATGTAATTGCAATTTTTATCATAATTTAAACATACTTTTTAGGATCAATAGCCATTTTAATTATTTTGAGAAAAATAAAAGCATATTTCTACACATCCATCATCATTTCTGATCTGGTTTTGCTTCTCTAAGGGGAGATATCCTACCACAATACGAGAAATGGTGAATTTAATGGATTTTTTTCCCTTCATGCTTTTTTATACTATTTCCAGCATATTTAGATGCAATTATATTATTTTGAAAGATTGATACTAAAAGGCATGGTATTTATATTTGATTTTTAACATAACATGATAGAAAGTGTTTAACTTGATGTAGCTCATTAACAAATCGTCAGAAAGTACTATAAAATAAAGGTTTTCTGCAATCATATTTTCTTCAAATGTTCTAGACTTTGTAGTTTACAGGAGAAAATTTTTCTCAGCCCCCAAGAACTTAAGACTGCAAGCTTCAGTCTTGTAATGGGATTGCAGCAACCAGATCCCTGACTCCACCTCAAACCTTGGTGAAATCAGCAGGTTCTGCATGGTGCAGGAATCTACACAGATCCTATTTCAAGACTAGGTATATCATCATGATGAAACAGTAAAAAGTAGTATTAAAGATTAGCAGCTTGGATGGGGTAAAGGAATATATCAATAATTAACATTTTGGCATATATTTTTAGAATTCTGCTTTTTTTACCAAAAATTAAGTAGTAGTTTATTTTTTTTAACTAATGTGTTTTTTATAATGGATTTCAGTGGATTTTTATAACGGATTTCTCACAGATTTCAGTGGCTACTGCCTTGGGAATGATTTTCATACATTAGGAAAATAAAGCATGTTGCTACTAAAAAAAAATAATGAGGTATCACATCTAGTGCTACAGAAGCATGTGGGACTATGACAGGCTTAGTATATTAAACATTTTCATGAATTTCTGTCTAGAAATAGGACAGCTCCAGAGGTATCATAACATAGAACTGACTCATATTCAACAATCTGCTCTTTCAGATAAGAAACATTTCATTTTGATTTTTTGAAAAGTTAGATTAATTAGTTTTGTACAAATTTTATCGTAGAATTTTGTAGTTTGCAATTGATGATTAGTTATTTTTTCTAAGCTATTCATAAATCTTAAATGTTGAAAAATTTCCACTATTTTGGGGAATTAAGCTGATTTCTAGCCATCAGGGCTTCTTTTTCCAAAACCAATCTTCAGTGTGCCTTTTTTCCCGCTTTTACTTTAATTGATTCTGGGTAGTTGAAAAATCAGATCTTTCATCTAATCAGCTTGAAACTGCTGAAGCAAGAGGAAGTTAAGCCTATCCTTTCAGAAACACATTAATTAATGAAAAATTTTTCCATTATTTGTATCACTTGCATAATGTCTCACAGTAACAACAATATCTGTCAGAAACGTGAGAGATTCAGCAAGCAAAAACAGATTTAAAACTAGTCTATACATAATCCAAGTTTCTGGGCACTGTGGTCCTTCAGTTTCCTGGTTATTTCTAGCCAATATATTTCAGAAAGCTTCACAGCTCAGATCTCCTTGCCCCTATTAGCCTCCTTTTTATTTGATTTGAAATCAGTCTAAAGGTAAGAAATCACACTTGCTGCTAGATACTATCTGTATCTGCAGGTAACAAACACCCTAAGGAGCAAAAAAGGTTACAAGGTCTATAGAGACAGGTCAGAATGCATAATTTATGCTTCTTTCAACAGCTAACATAGTAATGTTTCTGTGTGCAGGGTCTATCTTTTGCGGTTCAGCCTCCAACTTTTCAGATATTTCATTTTGGAAGGTTCACCATTAAACAAACTAGTAAAATCCCCCAAAATCTCCTTAGGGCTTTTTCCTCCTAAATCTTCTGTCATGTGCCTCACCTATCCAATGGTGAAGGAATTCCCATTCCCCTGCTCTTTGTTCCTCTCCTCGCTTCCCAGCTTGCAGTCCAAAATAAGTGCCAAGCGGTGAAAAGTGTTCAAAATGATAAAATTGGCATCTTGCACTGCTTGATTGCAATGCAGAAATTATTAGTACAAATGAGCAGTGACTGCAGGACCTTTGATATAATTGTTGTTTTGTTTATGTTGACAGAGCATAATGTCTGTGTTGACATAAAGTTGTTACTCAGTGGTTATTAACGATCTTTGAGACAGTGAAGTTAACTCTGCATTATACAACAAGTATTTATAATTATTAGAGGAACGTCTGTAAAACAGTGCAAGATCTGAACACCTTGTATCTATCTGAGTGAACTAGTTAAAGCAGGCGCTAGGAATGGGCCAGATAGTTCATAGTTCATACCTAGAAGACCAGTTTCCTTATGCATCCCCTTCCAAACAAAAAAGATGCAGTATTTGTAATACAAATGCTTGTAATCAAGAGTACTTAATCAGCCTCTGAACTTTTCTCCCTTGCCCTACCAGTCCTCTGAAACAACTCACAGATTTTAGTGGTGCCTGTATTGTTCTATTCAAACAATCTTACTGATGAAATCTCATTTATCTTCTGATTCACTGAAATCAGATTGTATCTGCTGGAATGAATAAGACAAACCAGTTGTACAAGAACACTCCCAAGGTATCATATTACACCATTTTCCCTACAGGGTGATCTTGTTGCAGGCGGAACAAGCCATTCCCTGACACTGAAAACAGCCTTCTGTCACTGAGCTATCATATCTGCCTAGACATTATAACTCATTGTACACCCCGCGTCAGCATTAAGTCACAATCATTTTGCAAAGTCTCTGTCATTACTGTAGGTCCAGTGCACAACTGCCATTTGTTCAACAATGAGTTTTTTATGTGCAACATCCACCTTTAATATTCATGTTAATCTAACTTTTAGCACAAAGCAAGAAAACTTTTCATGGGAGAGGAAACCCAGATTCCTCAGAGTCTAACACAGTGCAAACTTCCTGCATGCGTACTGGACTGTATAAGCACACTCTGTCTGCAAATTTTGCAAGCACCTACTTTGCAATGAAAGATGCAGAAAAGAGTAAGCGTCCATCTCCCTTGATTTTAGCCATCTTAAAGTCAGATATTGAAATGAAACTGATTAGCTGGGCACCATCTCTAGTCTGTAGAAAGAAGCAAGGAAAGAAAAGTCATCTCATCTATCTCAGATGCTTCACAAGAAAGAAAGAAACTCCTTCAGATGACTCTTTCTCTTAACTAGCTATAAAAGTAGCTTAGACTGGACACCTAACTTTTAGCAGAACTAAAGTTTGGCAAGATTAATTCCACTCTTCATATAGTTTCCTCAAAATCATCTTCACAGTTCAGCAAGGATTTAAATATATGCCCGGCTTTTCACATGTGAATGCAAATCTCATGGAGGAGGTCAAGTATCTTGTTATGCCAGTGCTCGATGCGTTCTTGAACTGAAACCTTAACTGCCTGTGTGGCTGCCTCTGTTACAGTCCAGGCTGTTTGTTTATGACACTAATTCTCTTTCGCTTTCTTGAGCAGTAGCTTCAGTGTTTTAGAGAGCAAATGGAAAAAGCTGCTCTAATCTCTTGGTATTTTCAAAAGATGCATTGCTTCATTTATTGTCATGCTCTGTGCTGCATGTCTGACTAGCGGTTTGAATTATTTCTGCTTTCCTTTGCCTAAACCTTTTAAATTTATTTATTCTCTGCTGTTATTTACTGAGACTGTTTTATCTAACTCTGTAAAGTGTCTGGGACACAGATGGTATGAAATGCTCCACACGTAATAACGACTCATTGT
Organism: Apteryx mantelli; assembly: GCF_036417845.1. Lineage (NCBI taxonomy): Eukaryota > Metazoa > Chordata > Aves > Apterygiformes > Apterygidae > Apteryx > Apteryx mantelli. The sequence continues at coordinate 35,306,441 of NC_089979.1, read as the reverse complement.
TCAGGCAGCTCCCAAGACAGTTGCTGGTAGGGATTACAGTACTGCACCATAAATTGTATCAGTATTGTGTAAGGAGGATATTGTTGACATTTGATGTTCCCAATTAAAAAAAAAATACAAAAAAAACTTGCCACTTTTTTGAGCAGCTTCCAGTGTTTTCTTCACATGGGAGCCTAGAGGGAATATCCAGACTGTTGACACCTTTCCCTTATTGCAGTGCTAATTTCAGGCAAAATTTTTCTCTACAAATGGCTGAGCAATATCTAGTTTAAGACAAAGTTTTCCTCTTTCGTTGACCTAACTATACATGCTCTTTGCGTAAAACTCCCACTGAAGATAAAAAGAGCAGTATATGTAAGAAGGCATGGATCAAAAGCCCACTGAAATCAATGGAATAAGACCAAGCCCCCCCCCCTCCCAATAAAAAATAAAAAAATCAGACAGCAGAAAGGAGAACATTGCTAAAATAAGCTCACTGAAGATAGCTTGAATTCAGGCAGGAAACAAAACAAGCCAAAATAAACATCACTTCATTTAACATACAAATCATAAGGGGCACCTGAGCCAGACGATCAATGACGTTTGAAAGAATTGGCATATTCCACTAGAATTCACTTAAAATAAACATCCACAGTAGCCACATGACAGTGGATGATTTCTGAGAAGCATAATTTAAACTCAGCGAGCAGAACCGAACATGAGCATGAGCCAAAAGTAGTGCAAATCATCATTTATCAAGAACCAAAGCTGAACCTGAATCTGAAATCTTTGTACAGCTCCAGTCAGAACCGAACTAGTGTTTTTTCCCAGTTACCAGTTCAAAATAACACATCAGCTAAAAACCAGCCTGGGAGGGCGAGACTGGGTGTCCCTGCCTTTTCCAGCTGATGCCCGGTGGCAGCAGGGACAGCCAGCCCGTCTCTCTGCAGGTCGCCTCTCCCAGGGCAGCAGCAGACACTGGCACTGGCCTGTTGCTTCCCCAAGCGTCACAGCAGCAACCTCGGGGGCCCAAGAGGCCACGTAACGCGGGGCAGAGAGGGCAGCAGTCGTTCCCTAAGGACCATCCACCTTTCTTCAGCATGACGCTACAGATGGAATCGGTCCCATCGTGTATCAGAATGGCTTTGAGTGAAGCTTGTGCAGGGTGAGAATTAAAATACTAACTTAGGGTTTAGTGGATCAGTTATATATTTGCACTCTGATAGCCAGTACTGGTGCCTGTCTATCTCTTTCCTCCTCTGTCAGAACAGTGAATTTCTGTTCTGTTATTTTAGAACTGGCTTTTCAGTATTGTTGGGTTGTAGCACTTCCTGGCAACAAGAAGGTATAATTTTAGCATATTTTAGCTTTTGTGCCATGCTCTCTTGATATTCCTCCTTACCTCCTTTTGTTCTTTTTCTCTTAAGCAAAAATGCAACAGAAACCAGGCACTGAAGAAAATGAATGCTGCTCCCTGACAACAAAATCTAGAGCCAGCTTTTGGAGTCAGTTTTAATTTGAATTCCCTGGTGAAACCCTGAAGCTTACTGGGATATGGCAACACATTGGCTAGAGCAATGCAGAAAAACAATTTATGATCATACATCTATCTACTGCTTTTTTTACTTCTTTCTCCTTTTAATTGTTTAAAGGAAGTGTTAGCAGAGGTGCAGACTGCTGCCAACCCTAAACAGCTTTTAAGACATCTTTCTGTGACCTGGCAAGGTCAATGCGTAAAGACATCACAGAAGGGGATTTCTTGCCCCCCATAAAGTCCGTGGATGTTTTATCACTGACTGCAATTTGATCAGGATTGTGCTCAGAATGTAACAATCCTGGCTGGGAGAACCAAGAAAAATTAAAATAAATCGCTGTTTTCAGAACTTGGCCAGTTCCAGCAACGCTGCCCCCACCGGCGCTGCCAAGCACCCATGACGGTGGGCTTGTTGGGGCTGCAGGCAGAGCTGTGGCTGTAACGCACCTGCGGCACAGCAGTGAAAGCATGGGGGAACTGCTTGTCAGCACCCCAAATACTTGTTTGGCAATTCTAAAAGGCCTGTGCTTCGCTGCTCTCTGCGCTAACCAAACTAAAATGGAGCAGGCATTCTCTCTTAATAACACTTCGGTCACATGTTCATTCATGGGGCATTCACACCTGTGAAATCCTCATTGACTCATGTTCCCGCAACCTGCGACCATGTGCAGGATAAACTCTCCGTCCTGGGAAAGGAGAAGTGGACACAATTCTCATGCCTTAGCTGGAGAACAGCACAGATTTAATTTCTGTTTAGCTAGAAACCTCTAATCCCAATCCTGAATCCCTCCACAGAAAAATACATGTACTACTCTGGGCATCTGGCTTATTCTTCCCTCACTTTGGCCACAATTAGATGGGATATCTTTTATTTTTGTTGATTTTTTTTCCATTTTTGTTGCATACTATTGTTTCATCTGTTTGTTTGTGTTTCACTGCAGGAAAGATTCAAATAGTTTCCTTCTAGCCTGATATACTATATGTTCCTTTTAGTATTGGATAGATCATGATAAAAATACACTGTGAATAGCCTTATAGCCTATGTAATAACTTTAGGGGGCTCAATATATTTTAATGGTTATATACAAAGATACTCAGCAGCTAAAGCATCTGTTTTTGACAACAGAAATACTGGTTACAAAGTCATCTCCCTTTTCTTTGAAATTTATGACATTGTCTTTAAAACAAGCAAAAGGCAGGGAAGGATAAACTGTTTGGGAGGGGGAATGGTGGGGAGGACAGGAATGAGGAGAAAATAGGATTTATCACTGTAGATTAATAAACCAGAGAATGGATGTTTGGGCAGCAGTGCTTAACTGGAACCACCATCAAATATTCACTGTGAAAAACTAATAAAAATTTTGGCACTCACTGGTGAGGCGCTAATGAATTTGTATATATGTTTTTATGTCCATATGAGGGAAGCAATCAAAAACTACATATTAGTTAGTTAATTAATACTACCCTTAAGGAAAGACTTTGCCCCTCATAGCTGTCTATCAGGCAGTGAAAATATAGAACTACTTATATATAAGTTAACAATCTGAGGGGAATGACATACCAGTTACTTCAATAAAAAAAACTAAAAATGAAAGAAAATCTAACTGTGTTCCAAACAACTCTATTTTTAAAAGATATATATATATATATATATATACATACACACACAAAACCCGGTAATGATTTTATGGCACTTAAGTCAAGGCAGCATTATAAGTCACCAGAAACCTTGTGACTGACTGGTTAACGGTCACAAGATTACAAGATATTCATGATTTCACAGGATATTATAGAAAAACTTATAAATATTTTCATGGCTTTCAAGGTTATATAATTTCAGTTCTCTGATGGGATAACTTGTAAGTTGAGTTAACAAGGATTTAGACAATTCCTGTGTGGTCATAAAATATTAACAAATCACAGAAGTGTAAACTTTTTTTAAAGTAACAAGTGCTCATCCATTTACAAACCAGATTGCCTATTTACATGCTTAGCTCTGGATTCCTTTTCCTAACTTTAAGTATGCAATTTTAAATGTGTTTGTCAAAATAATGGGTAGAGAGTTACTGGTATGTTACTGGAAGAGGCAGAAATAGCATCCCGGAGACTGCATGTAAAAAACTTGTGCTCTCATCATTAAATTCCAGCTTCCCCCAGACTTCAAATCTTTCTTTCCTTCTAAACTGTGCATTTGGCAAAGTGTCTGTTCCTGGGACAATGAGTTTTGTATCTGAGAGCCATCTTCCCATAATCTTGCCAAGAGGGGTATTTTATTTAATGTTAGCAACAACTTAAATGTAGAAAAATGTGCGAAAGTCTCTAACTATCTCTCTAAACTGAGGAGTTTGTTCTACAAAATGCTGAAGTAAGATATTTGTCTAACCATGTTCTACACTATCTTGCAATTCTGCTCTTAACCTCTCTATACGCAGTAATCTGCCTCATCTGTTTTAAGGCTGCATAACAAACTTGCAGAAAAGTTCCCCAAATGTAGGAGCAAATGAATATAAGACAAGTCTGTGTCACTGGACTTGCAGGCCAGCTATTTAGTTTCTGTTACTGATAATAACCACGTTGTAAGACACTTCAGTGAAAGGTATAAGAAATTCTACAATAAACAGTTCAGGAATAACTTGCCATGAAGAAAAGGTCTTCTCCTTACACAGGAAAGTTGGACCTCTGAAACATGTAACAATGTAAATGCCTCCAGAATTGCTGTATTTTAAGCATTTACTGTCATGATTCTGAATATTATTATTACTAATAAGGTCCTCCAGTCCTTGTTCACTCTTACTGATTGATTGGCCTCAGTGGTTCTTTGTGACAAGGTGACCTTACACAGGCTAATTGTTTGAGAGCACTTCTTACTCAATTCACAGTTTTGACTTTGCCACTTTTCAATTTATCTGTAGTCCTGTAGCTTTCATGCTAGATGAAGTAGAGCCAATGTGCTTTTCTGGAGATCATTTGCTGCTCCGTACATTTCCTCCAGCTGATCTCTCCCGGAAAGCTTTCTCAGAGCTCTGCTCATTCGCATTGCTTCTCTTGTGTCTCAGCTTTAGGAACAAATAGGAACAAATAGCAGGACCCTGTCTGTGAGGAAGAAGATTTTACTACCCTCTTATATTTAAGCTTTTTTCACACTGGGAGGCCTTTCACACAGAGGTGAAATGGGATCTCTCTTTAAAATGCTCTGGGTCTTTGCCCATGTGCTTGTTCAAGCTTCAGCTAAAAGTGAATTTTTACAGCTGTTTGAAGTCATTGAGAATTGAAATTTAGAACTGAAATGCTGACACCATCTTCCCCATTACAGCATTTAGCTGTTTCTGCCATACTGCAATCAGCTCTGCATTGTAAGTGTCTGTGTTGTGAGCCTCTCTGATCTAAACATTTGTTAGCTTAAAATATCATTTCAATTGCATCCATTATGCTCTGCTCAGAACTCCCATCTGGCTCCAAAAGCCGTGCTGCACGCTGTGCTGCTGAGAAGCCAAAGGCCTGATCCACCCCTTGATAACACCATTGGAAATCTGAAGTAATGGCTTTAAAGTAGATGAAATTACACCACCCCAAACCAGGTGTGGGAAAGAAATCAGCCAGAAGTATTGCTACATAATGTCATGCTTTCCCAGTTTTGCTGCTATCCACATTTTCAGGGAAGTAAATTTCAAAGTCTGACAAAATGTTAAAAAGTAGAAAACACCTTTTGCTTGAGGAGATGACCGTATCTCCACTTCATTCCTGTTGAATCATCATTCAAGACACTTTCAGGCATTTCTGAGACAGCTCTTAAAAACAAAGCTGGCTCCACATGAATGGAAAGTAAAATGATGCTTTCTGAAGGAAATGCCAAGAAAAAGATATAAAATATTAATCACTTAGAAAAAGCACTTTTTACTGAAAACGGTTAAGTGTCTATTGTGGTTGAAGGTGAAAATACCTGATTAAAAACCCTTAGCTGAGAATACTGGTCTCCTGGTGTGCCTTTGGGATCTGCTGGAACTACAGAGGGTCTGAAAAAAAGATTATGGGAAGCCATTATCAGGTTACTGTTGCCTTGGACTCACGCTGCATGTTTTCTGCCTTCTGCTGAGCAAACCCAGAAAAGAGCAGTTACTTGGGAAAGTAAAGTTTTGCGCTATAAGTAATAATGATGACAAGCCCACTACGAGCACCTAGAGACTAAATGCTAGTATGCCCCTAGGGTCAGGATCACGAAGGTCACTAGCACTCAGGTTTTTATGGCTTTGGGGCATCTTACCTATTAAGCTTCATTACCAAGAGTGACTAACCTGGCAGTTCAAAATGAGCTCTGAAAGCCTTTTTGTGGCGCAAGAGACCTGAGAAAGTTGAAACTCAACTAGCCGGTGCATGAACAGCCCCTTCCTATCTATCGTGTCCCACCATTCCAGTCACCATGAACCACTCAATGCATTTTTCTACATAACAGGAAAGAGATTATGAGAGCACTGAAGGCGCTTGCTAAAATCTGAAAACAGCCTGAAGTTGCATAAGCTTTCGGAGGGCTTTGGTACAGGGGTGGGAGCAGATGGCTGAAGGAGGGGGTACACCCCATTGCCTGCTTGCCCCTGCACCGGGAATGACAGCACAGCTCACGAAGCAGCTCCTGAGCTATCACAGATTGTAGCACAGCATATTACGGCAAGCTCAGATTGGGGTTAGTGTATTTAGTTTTGCAGACTGAAAACTGAAGTGAATTGGGAAGTTTTTCATGAGCCATTCAGTTGTCCCCTCTGCAGGGGATGCGACAGCAGCCTTCCTCAGTGGATTTATTTCACGCTTTTGACTCAGTAATGTGAGAATGAAAGGATTCCTCTGCACCTTGAAATGTCCGCAGGGTGGTAAAGAGCATGCAGATGCAATGTCTATTAAACATAATGGACTGAGATCAACAGTGATGCACTAGCCTTCTATCATGAGATTCTTCCTGCCCGGGCTATTTAATTCACTAGAGCGTGCTGGCCACTCATGCACAAACGATATGTTAAATGCCTCAATCAAAACTGAAACTACAAATTCTCCCTTCCGCTGTAGTAAAAATATAAGGTTAATGATATGTTTTTCAATTGTATTCATTATAGAGAAAGAACAGAATATGGTTTACCACTTTATTAATTTACACGTTACATAAAAATTACATCCACAGAAAAAAAAACAAACGGGATTTGAAACTTATTGTCATTATAATTTAGTTAGGGAAACCAAAAACTAATGAAATGTTTAATAAGTTTTCATCCCCATTGGGTTAGGTGGAATTGTAAGCCTAATCCAAAAGACAACTATTGAATATCCTCTGTAAAACACTGGTTTTGTAAAACCCCAGTCCAGTGAGCGGTCCTTATTCATGGGAGTAGTTCCACTGACTCCTATGAGAGGGCTCCCAGAGGGGCTAACTCCTGTGCCAGACTGGACCCTTAGTTTGAGCCTCACCTTTACACAGGGTATTCATAGATACTTGCTGACCTCTGAACCCAAAACGGGAATGCAATGGGTCTTGTTTATATTCACCACTCAATATTCACCTAGTGAATGCGCGGGAGAAAACCACTAATGCCTATAAAATAATTTATAGATACTAATTTCCATAGGTGACTTCACCACTTCTATTATATATGTTATATAACTAAGCCTGAACTTCATACAAAGTATATTTTAATACATGCAGTCCCATTTTGACCTGGAATTTGCAGCTAAAATCATACTCAACAAAATGGAGTACTCTTTTAGCAAATTTGGGCAATAAGAACAATTTTGCAAAAAGGCCAAAAGGTACAAGATGAATAAAGGGGAGGAATAACTTGGAACAACACAGAAAATGGCTGACAAAATCTCAGATCTATGTATTCTGAGTATAGCTGGATGCATATATTAGCTCCCTGACTGAATCTTTAAGGGCTGGTACACGACGAATAATTCAAATTAACTCTGATCTTTGCAGCATTGTGCAGTCTTTGGGTAAGAAACAATCACGACTGAAAATTCTCACTGCTATATTAGACACAAACAAGCTTTTTGTGTGCCAAGCATACATCACAAAGATGATTAGGGGATTGGAGCATCTCTCTTATGAGGAAAGGCTGAGAGAGCTGGGCCTGTTTAGCTTGGAGGAGAGAAGGCTGAGAGGGGATCTTATCAACGTGTACAAGTATCTGAAGGGAGGGTGTCGAGAGGATGGGACCAGACTCTTTTCAGTTGTGCCCAGTGACAGGACGCGAGGCAATGGGCACAAACTGAAACACAGACACTTCCATCTGAACATGAGGAAAAACTTTTTCACTGTGAGGGTGACAGAGCACTGGAACAGGTTGCCCAGAGAGGTTGTGGAGTCTCCTTCTCTGGAGATATTCAAAACGCGCCTGGATGCAATCCTGTGCAACGTGCTCTAGGTGACCCTGCTTGAGCAGGGGGGTTGGACTAGATGATCTCCAGAGGTCCCTTCCAACCTCAACCATTCTGTGATTCTGTGACTGTGATCACTTTTTTCTCACCCGTGAACAAAAGTACAAGTTATAGAAAAAATAGTAATCCAAAGTACAAAACTAGGAATTGTTCCATGGCAAATGTCCTTTTAGCATACATAAAAAGAGCAGAAGTATGTGCCGCTAACTTTCTGACATTCCCAAATAGATTAAACTCAGTGTGCAGGCAATATATCGCGCTCACAGAAACTAAACACACTGTTTAGTCTCTGGGACTGTCTCTACTATTACATATATCTTAGAAGCTTTGTGGAGCCACCATTAATATAAAAAACCTGTAGATGATCTGAAAGTAATTTTTTTTGCTAAACTCTTACTAAATTATTCTATGATTCTGTGACAAGTTAAGAAATGATATTTCTCAATCTATAAAAGTTGGAAATAGGAGAGTTTTACCATTCATAGGTGAGATTATCAGCTTTGCACTAGGACAAATTGCATGAAAAAGCTATGAGAAGCCAACCTTGAAATGATATTAATATGTACAAAAAAAGTTTATAAAAACATTTTCAATTCTTTCTTTCCTTTCAGACTTGCATAATATTTTTAAGGTATTGAAAAATATGTGCCTAAAGTTGGGTTCATACTTTTAAATATGTGAGAAGATTTTTCAAGATTTAGTGAGGAAAGCACCCAACTAAATCTTTGGAAATCAGTTGATTTATTGAAGTCTTTCAATAAAGTATTTTGAAGCTTAACTGGAAACATCTATTCCTGCAAATTTAGCTTGGATATCTAACCAGGCCAGAAGGAAGGGCATGAAAAGAGTAGCAGTAAAGTGTATACTAAATCTTCCTAATACTGTTTTTAATGATTTTTTTTTTCTATTAAAATGACATGTGCAGATTTCATGGTGGAGTTATGAAGCCTCATTGCCTTTCATTCGGAATGACCAGCACAGTATATTCACTATTTTTCATATGATGTAATGAGTGGCAAAAAATGAGTAAGGTGTGACAAAGCTCCACAATAAGCATTTTCTCTCTTACATAAAGTTGTATTGATATATTATATCTATAGATATGTGCACAGACAGGAATAGGACATTTGGAAAACATAATTCAACAGTTGGGTTGGGGACATCAATTACATCAAGGTATAGAGGAAGAATAAAAGTGAAAAAAAGTTATAATTGATGAGAGCTGTGGTCTGGTAGGTGATGAAGCTAGTGAAAGGACAGGGCCTAATGCATGGAAAGCTGAACTTGTTAATGCAAGAACTGAGAACTGTTGTTGCAATTTGTTGTAGGCAAAAAACAGAGGAAATAAAGTCATGGGTGCAGGACATAGAACAGAGTACTATAGAGTTACAGAGACATCATGGACTCATAATCACTGCCAGGATATAGGTACCAGGCTGGTATTCAGAAAAGATGGAAATAATGGCAAAAGTGGTGTGTGTTAATGGAATGATGGACTGAAGATTCAGGAAAGGAACCCTGATGAAGCAGATTCTGTTTGCATACAAAATTACTTTGGGGAAAGATAGTGGGTAGTTGTTAGAGTCTGCTATAGACTTCCAGAGCTAAATTTGGATATGGATAGAGTTGTTCAAATCATTACGGGGAGAAATTATGTCAAGAACCGTCTCATTATGGCAGACTTCAATTTCTCAGATGTAGACTGGAGAACAAATGCTACTGATAATAAGACAGACTAGATATTCTGGAGTGCGACTACTGGCAGATTTTCTGATAGAAAGCAGAGATGCTTCTTTCAGAACTTACTTACAGTAAGTACTGAGGATGTTTTAGAACAGCTAATTGTAAAAAATAGCTTTGGATCACATGCACGTTGGTTCAATTTAAAAAAATGGAAAGATAAACAAAAGTAGATCTGTAAGTAAAGATTGTCTATAAGAAATTTAAGGATATTAGTGAAGGCAGCAGAACTTAATTGTTCAGGGACTTCACTGTGGAGGTAGCTTGGATTTTCTTTAAGCCAAACCACGCAAGAACTTTTGGAACTTTTAAACCATGCAAACAGACAAACTCCTAGAACAGGCCTCCAAGGCTGGCTATATGCAAGCCCACCTCAAAAATGATGCCTAGATGGAAGAAATGGAAAAAGGATGATGAGCAATAAAAACTGTGCCTCATAGGTTAAGAAGTATGTAAAAACTGAGTATTGCTGAAAGTCAGGAGAAATTAGACCTTTTCAAATAAATGCAGGTGAATAGTAAGTTGTTGTTTAGGCATGTAAATAAGAACAAGAAAAGAATTGGTTAGGCTTCTATGCAGTGGGAACAGAGGAGTAAGGTGAAGATTGAAGATAATCAAGATATGGCTTCAAAATAAATAGATGCTTTGTTTTAATCTTCAGTAAGTGTAGTTGAAACAGTGGGTCAAAGACAGAACCAGCTAATAGGAAACGAAAACAGCCAACAAATCTACCTTATCATAGGAAGCAAAACTCCGATAATAATGTTTTCACTTCGTGGAACTAGAAAATCTCTGTTCCAGGATTCCAAAAGAGTGGCACAGGAAATTTGGCTTCTGACAACAAGCACCTTAAATAACTCTGTCCACTCAAAGCTGATATCACATGACTGGAAAATAGGAAACGTGGTGAATTATACAAGTACTTGCTAAAACAGGCCTATGATGTGGGTCTTAATAGAATACAAGGCTTTAGACCAACTTTTAAAGGAAAAAATAATTGCAGATGAAGGTAGAATGCAGGTAGAATGAATTGCAGATGAACAGAGGACAGGATGAAAAGTAACATGTGTTTGCAACAAGCAGATCACAAGAGAAACATATAGTATAGACTAACTTGATATCTTTTTTCTGTAACTACTTTCCTCGATAAATAAAATGTGGTAAATCTAATCTGTGAAAACTTTTGCAGAACAGTGATTACTACGCTAATGGTACTGGTAAAGCTTGAGAAGATGAGGATTAGTAAAAGACAACTAAGGCAGGTAAAGAAATTAGTTAAAGAAAGATGCTACAAGATTGTGTTGAAATGCTCTTGGACTGGAGCAGGATTACTAGTAAATTCATTCAGTACCAATTGCTCCTGGAACCAATTTTGTTTAGTGACTTTGGTTTAAAAAGTAATATAGAAATAAGGTTTTGGGAGACATTATCAATGTAGAAAAGGACAGTGATATCTGGAAAAGACAGGGGTACTTTGGAGCCTGGAAAAATAGGAATGAGATGAAATTTCATTTCACATATTTAGTTGCTAATAAAAATTTTTAATGTATTTGAGACCTCATCAGAGTGACATGACACCAGAAAACCCTGAGTGTTTTAAAACACCATGAAGTAACCAGGATTAACTAATGAGATGTTTGAGTCCAAAGGAAATTACAATGCTAGGCAATACCTACTGAGATATTGCCTCTAGAAATATGAGACCACTGCTGAAATGTAATCTGGAACACTCTGTACAGTCTGGGTAATCCCTATTCAACAAAGATGAATTCAGACTGGAACTGATGATGAGAAAGTCTATGAAGATAATCAAGAGAACACAGAACCTCTCATGAGATGAGAATGAGCAGCAAGGACAAATGACTCTTACTTCTTTATTGATTGTGTCCTTTATCCCCTAATTCCCTCTGTCCATCACAGTAGTCCTACTGGGCAGGGGAGAACAGTGCGATGGCTTGTCTGGAGCGATGCGTGCGTGAATTGGCTGGTGGCTGGTGCCTAACGGCTGCAGTCTGTCTGCTTTTCCCTTAGTGGAGGCTCTCATTTGTCTTTTTTTCCCCCCTTTAACTTGGCTACTTTTTTTCCACAACACTTAAAGAAACGTAATCATCTTTGAGATGTCTGTTTTTCTTTTATATTTGATTGGAAGAGTCCAGTGGTTCAGAAGTTGTTAAAAGTGAGGACTGAAGAACACAAATGGACTATACAATCACATAAACCTCATTTCCTTAGGGAATAAGTGTAAAAACAAGGATAGTGCAAGATAAAATAGGAACAGACTGCTGATGAAATTAAAAAGGCAGGACAACAGAAGAAGGTTTCTATCAATCAGAGAATTACTCTTCCAACTGGTAAACTGGGACAAAGAATATAACTAGTTTTAAGATTCTAATCAGGTTATGGAATGGGTAATATAACATGATTGCCTTCAGAAAGTCCTCTCCTACCCTGTCAGAAACAAGGATGTGCTAATATGATGGTTTTATCCTAATAAGTGCAAGATAACATTTTAAGATTTGCAAAGGGGTCATGTAGATCAGTTTAAGCCCTTTGCAGATGACATTTATTCCACAGTATACCATATTTGTTAATTTTTGTTACTGAAAATCTATTTTACCAAGTTGCAGGGAGATTCAGGGAATACTGCTTGTTCTGCTTTTCTTTCTCTCTGGAAAGGCTGGGTGCTTGATTGCAATGGTGCAGAACCTTGACAGCACAGAGAAAAGCAATGGCAGCTTGCCCAGTGCTCAAGTGCTGCACCTTATTTCCATACAAATATACACTGAATTCTATAGGATTTTAAGTCAGAATACTTTCTTATTTAAAGAGTACTGCAAATATACACAACATTTTACAAACAATCTAAAATTGCTGTGAAGGTCACAAAAAAAGGAACAGCCATGTAAAGCATAGCACTATTCTTGCAAAAAGCAGTAAAGACTTAAATGGCTTTCATTTGTTATGTTGATATGAAAGAGTTTTAATTCCTGATGCATGAGGGTGGGTTTTGCCAGAGGAATTTATAATGAACTAGCTAACACATAATTTCCTTCTGCCAGGTAAAGTTAGGACCTATCAGCCATGTCTTAAACCACTAGCAAGTCTTTGAAATACTTGTTCAGCTCAGGCATGAGCAATATGTTTGGAGGGGAAGAACTGGAGAGCAATCCTTTGTGGCATTGTGAATTTCTGCTCACTGGCTGCAGTGTTGGAGTTTCCAACAGAGCTGGTAGAAAATGGGAGAAGGGTTGGCCAACGAAATTCCATGAAAATGCAGTTTCAACAGACTCAAGGGGTCCTACTGAAATGTGGCAACTTCAGTGAAAATTGATGAATTTATAAATTGTTCTGGATTTCTCATTTTGCTTCTGCACTACTGCCAGTCTATATTAAGAACTATATTTTTATAAGATATAAAATTCGATTAGACTTTGATTAAACTTTGATAGAGACTTTGATTAAAAGCACTGTATGGAGAAGACAGAACTCCCCTTCTCCAGGGACTGACGGGGAAAAAAACTTCAAGTGCTGACTAGCCAGCATAATATGCAGTAAACAGTAATGAGAAGCTAATTTATAATTTAAACAATGTGTTAATTACTACAGTATAAATAATGAAATCTGTGGGAAATCCAGGGAGTAATCCTGTCTATCTGCTCATCTAGGAACAGCTAGAGCACCATGCCCTTGAGTAAGATAATGGTGGCTGTATGCTAACATATAGGACTCTCCTCCCAGTCAGATCATCAGCAGGCTTCTTTGTTTGCTTGCTTTTACTAATTTTAAGACAGGATGACTTTCTGAAATCAAATGGCATGATGGAAAACCCAAGGAAATAAAAGGAAAGGTCTGAGGGATGTTTGTCAATCTGAGGGAGTGAGTCCAAAAGGAGTGGCCACGGGAAGGGACCGCCCTGGCCTTCACTACCCACTTGAGGCTGTGTCCCCACTCTCTCTCCAGTGTTGGCATCACCACGCGTGTGACTGAATCCCGCTGGGACTCAGCCAAGCTAGCAAAGGGGGAAAAAGAAGTGTCCAGGTAGCTCAATGTGCAGTCACATGAATGCCAGTGCTGGCCTGAGGGAAGCGATGGGAACATGCAGCCTGGGTGAGGTGCTGGCCAGGACTTTCAGTGATTCACTCAGAGATTTTCAGCAGCAGCCTGCAGTTTCGTTGGCTTAAAGTGATTGTAGAAGCACCCCCGAGCCAATGTGCCCTTCCAAGTGTGTCTATCACTTTGTCAGTCCTAAGGCATGTCAAGTCAGTAGAGAAAAAACAGTGAGAGGTGGTCCTTATATTGGATGTCCAGAGACCTAACCAAGGAAGAGTCTGAAAGCCTTTAACCTGATCTTGCCATGTCAGCAAACCTACATCATATTTAGTCTATGACAGTTTATTGTGGAAGTGTTAGCGTACAGCAAAAACTGAAAAACTAACGCTTATTTACTGAGTGGCTTGAAGGGTGAAGGCATTTTTAAGGGAATTATTGTGTAGCCTTCTGAATTCATTGAATAATCCAAACGTGAACACTTTCAACTTTTGTATTCCAGTTCTCTTTGACTTGGAGATAGATCCACTAAAGGACTTAGGTGCCCAGCTCTTGGAGCTGAATTGTGTTATAAATACAATATTTAACAGTTTTTCTTGTGGTCATCAATGACATGATAGTAGAAATACTCTGCTAATAGACCAAGAAATTTCCAGTATCATTCACTTCCCATGCCAAATGGTGGTTCGAGATAGAAGTGTACTTTTAAGAACCTGGACCAGAAATGTTGGCACTCAGTTGTCATGATAATTCTGTCCTGTACAGACAGAGAACTAAGAGAACAAAAGCCAGACAAAGAAAATTAATTAAAACCTGTGTTTATTGATCCATGTTAGAAATCTATAACAGGCTCAGTGAGTGGACAGCTAGCTGAAGCTTACAGCTAGGCCTTTTTAGACACCCAACTGTAGCATGATACCACGGAGAGAAATTATGCAGCCTTGCAATAAATCTGTCATCCTATAGTGCAATGTATTGTCTTTAACCTTTTTATTTTAAAAGTACAGAGAACAGAGAAAGCTATTTTCACTGTTGGCAAGATACTAACACATACCAATTTCCATCAGGAGAATATAATTTTACCGCCATTTAAGAAAATGCTACATCATTATTTAATTTTCCTAGTTTTTAAAATGGGGCCTGTTCTCCTGGGAGGATGGAGGAAAATGGGGGAACAGAGGATCACTTACTGTTTTCAGCCTTCTCTGCTGAAATGCATAATTATAGTTTTATCCCTTTCTGGTTTCCAATACACAGATTTCACACAGTTGATTGCAGGCTTCAGGAACTATCCTTACCTTCTAAACTGAAACATTTCAGGTTTTTTTCTAATTAACAATCATTTGCAGAGTACATCACAGGCTTAGTGCCTACTCACCAGCCACATTTCTCATAGGCAGATCTATTACTGCACAAAAATGAGGGTGAGAGTCCTTCTGTATTAATAGTTTATGAAGGCAGCAAAATTACAGCTGCCCATACAGTATTCTGGCTATGTTCTTCTCTTAAGCCTCTCTCTGGAGTCCCTTTTTCTGGAGGGCCTTCTTGAATGATAATACCTTCTTCTGAATGATAATAGTTTGGACGGCTTAGTGTGGGGCAACATTACTTTGAGAAATAGCTGTAGGAAGTGCTTAGGCAACCTTCTCTGTACAGAGCATTAAAACAGAAACTTTGGCTTTCTTTTCCCCTCAAGGTGACAGAGTTTTTGATTGAAGGAAACAAAACCAAAACACACAGGAAGCAGGACAGATCTTATTACACTTCAGTTCTAAGGGCAGGTAAATGAAATGTCCCTGATTTATCCACAGGAAACTGCTCAGGATCAAGGTCTTCACACATTTATCCACCTTGTGCCCAGTTCTTTTCCACCTAATCAGTCTCACTGCATGTTACACCTAATAAGCTAACTAGACTGAGAGCAACCCTTGGAGCAAGGTTTTGTCACACATTTTATCCTGTACAGCAGCAAGCTCATGAACTGTTTCTTAAAAACAAAGAACAAAAATGCTGCTTTCCCTCCCTCTCTTCCTCCTTCCTTCCTCTCTTCTTCCTGCCTTCCTTCTTCCCTTCCTTCCTTCTTTCCATCCCTCCCTCCTTCCTTTCTTTCTTCCTTCCTTCCTTCCCTCCCTCCTTGTCTCCTTTCCTCCTTCTCTCGCTTCCTCTTTCCCTCTCTTCCTCCTCTCCTCATGGCATATCTGTCACCTTCTGGACTCCAAGTTCTCACTCACCTGTCAATAATTCCTGCCCACATGCAGCCATAACACCATCTCATTGCACTAAAAAAACCTGGTGCAATAAGAAAGGAAAACTATGAGCTAGGCAAAAGTAACATCAAAAAACAGTAGAGAAGGTGATATTCTCATAGATAACAGGCCTGTATCACTGACTGAGAAACCCTATGGAAGGACATATGCATGCATTTACCATTTCAAACAAGCTTGCTGATATTGCTATCAATCATCAACCTAAGAAGGAAACTGAGCGCTTGAAGGAGTAAGTGTCTTGCAGCACTCAGCAGCTGATATGTATTATTTTAGATAGCCATGGCTGAGAACTGATGGACATGCATTCATGCATTCCATAGACACTGATATTTCCTTCACAGAATAGCTGTTTTCTGCTGTGTCACCTTCTGTTTTACATAATGCCACATGAACCTTGTTGCTGGCGTTTGGAGGGTTTTGAACATTCACAGAAAGAAGCATAGAGAAAAGAGCAGTAGTTTGATTGGTGCAGTTTTCACATTGGCTCGGTGGATAATCAGAAAAGCTCTTCTATCACAATGACATGCAGAAAGCAACATGTTATAAATCCTACCCACAACATAGGGCCAATAAGAAATACTAAAAAAAAAGCCCAACAACACACACGTTCTTGACAGAGTCATTGCTAACAGCTTAATAGCAGCTAGGAGGCAAGATCTGTTCTTATACAAGGAGTACAATGTGCACAGCAGTTTGAAAGGATAAATATGTATGTATAGAAATTACATCTTCCTAAAATGATAAAAAACAAATAGACTAAATGAACCCCTACCTTGGAGAGCCTGGAGTGTACGAGTCTGTACAACAATACAGAGCTGCAGGACCAGCTGTGGTGCACTTTCCAGAAACGTGGCTAGCAAATGCAGCATACTCACATCTGCATACTCATAGACCATTTTCCAATAAAACCGCCATCTGTCATTCTCTCCACTCCGTCGGCTCCGGATACCCAAGTATATAGTATGGAAATACCTAGAAATAAAAGAGAGAGGTTATAAAAATGCAGAAAGATTTTTTATAGGCAATACTGCTGCTCAAAAGTAACTCACATTTTCTTAACATGCTTCAATATAATGAACATTTATTTACAGGGAGTATCATACTGCAATTTTTAATAGTTGATGTGGTGGGAGTAAACTGAAGATGCACTTGCTTAAAACTGTTTTGAAAAGCTTAGCATTGTCTTACTTGTTAAATATTATTCCTCTCAAAAACAGAGTTTTGTAAATTGACATATAAGGTAGATGAGTTGATCATATGGCCCCATCTCAGAGTCTGTTCAAGCAATGGGGAAAAATAACTGATTCTCTAGAGGCTTCTGCTCAGAACTTGCAAAGAACAAAGCTCATTTCTGTGTGCTCCGGGTGGACTTGGAAGATGACCTGCACTGCAAGCCTGGGGCTCTGGTATGGCATTGTCCTGCTTATCCAGAAGTCTGATGAATTTATTAACATGTTTCAGATACTGCCAAATATAAAGTGCTCTTTCTCATAGACTGATTATTTTAGGAGGGGAGAAGATCTAGCTGTGAGTTCCTGTTTTAGGAGGGGAGAAGATCTAGCTGCGAGTTCCCTTGGTGATTAGAAATGACTCACTAAGATAGCTCCCCTGCAAGAGCAGCAGTGCGTAGAGGTGGGAGCCACGAGTCCAACATGCTGCTGCTATTGACAGTCGTAGCCAGAAGACGATGGAAGTAATGGGCAAAAACCACATCTACTCTGGTGCCCTGTGCATCCTACCAGAGTGCTCTCTGGGGCTACTAACTGACTTGGATCTCTCTGTTTCTCTCTCTGCATCACTCACATCCTCATCCTGAAAGCATTTCCTTACAATTTTTAAAATATATTTTCACAGCACTTTTTCTTAAGTGAGATTATATTTTCTAACTAGGAGAAGCTGTACTAGTTTTTAACCACTTCCAATATTAACTGTTTTTATTGGTTAAGATAAAACATTTCAGTATTTTATCCTCCTTCTCACAAGTCTTTGTCTTAAAACCCTTTTCATAACTAGCACAGCACACTGAATTGATGGACCTTTGTACATAGGCTGCATTCAGCCTCTCATCCTTCTCCAGTTCAGCTGTAACTCCAGCTGTAATTTCTGCCAGTAAGAAGATTTTTGGACTGTGGCAGGCAGAAGTTACCCCAGTGAAGAATCACTGCTATCCCTGTATCCAAAGTGATGATGCACACATTATTGGAGAGCAACATCTTTTCCCAGGAATATGCACCAAACAAAAACAGGGGGGAACACAGAGAAATAGCTGAGAGGCCAGATCTGAGTCTGCAGCATTTCTCTTGACAATGCACATTGTAGCAATATAAAAGAAAAACATAAATTAAAATCGCATCAGGTGGCTTTGAACTTTATCAAAGTCCCATGCTGGAATGAAACAGCAATAAACCACTCATAGAGTGAGACCACAGAGAAAGAGTGATCAAGAAACTAACCTTACTTCTCATGCAAAACACTGAGAAGGTCTAGATGGTGAGATGACAGGGCACCTCTGGTGTCCTCACAGTTAGGTAAAGTGAGATTATCCAGGAAATGGCCTGATGTATGGGTCTAGATGAAGCCACAGAGGTGGAAAGGCATTTTTTTTCTGTGCAGTTCTGATAACTGAGTTCACTGGACCTTCAGGTTCCTAAACACAATCAGTTTAATTGCTCCTCAAACTGTCTCTAATGTCCTGAAGCACAACAGAGACAGGTATCCTGCTTTTTTTTTTTTTTTTTTTTTTTTTGCCCTCTCTCATGCATCCTTCCGAGGAGCATGCCTATGAATATTGTACATAGTGGGGCAGACATCTTCAGCATTCTTTTCGTGATCTATCAACCCTTGCTATAAATACCTAAAGTAGCTTTGGCTGCAGACAGTTGTGCCAGGAGGCTCTAGCCCTGCCAATAAAGCCATCTGCAACATCAATTCTACAGCATTTGTGCAAAAAAAACCCTTTTGCGATTATGAAAATGACATGCTGTGCCAGGCAATGTCCCCTAGGGTTCTTTACCTGCTCTGTGGAGTGGTTGTGCATGGCAAGTGCATCGTGATTAATGAACTCTTATGGAAATATTTCCTCTCTCACTGCACTTCATTGTGAAACACTGGCAGTGAGTTATTGGGGACTGGGGAGTCATTGCTCTTTGCCTAGTTAGTGTTCTACCAATCTAGACAAAAGAGGCAGAGGAGGAAGACTCTTTCTCTTTTTACACACTGGGGCCAAATTTCTGCCTCATGTGTTTTTTCTGTCCTACCAATTTTGGCCAAATTAATTGTAGGCTGAAATGAACATTTACACACATAATTACTATCTCTGATTTATAGGTACAATCAGGTGATTAGACAGCTAAACATTCTCATTCACATCCACAATTAATTGCACGAGCAATTGATGTTAGGTGTGCAAATTAGCAGTTAATACGATAAAAAGATGGTTTCATAAAATGCTTCATATATCAAAGACACTTTTCCTATAATGAAATAAAAAAAAAAGGGAAGAAAGAGCTTTTCTTGTTATGATTTCCAGATATAGCTTCACACTGCAGTAATGACACATCCCATTTTATATATATGAGTTATATAATTGCATCTTAGACACCCTCATTGGAGCCCTATTGTCAGCAAATGCTATACCAACAGACGTATACCACTTAGTGGTAGTTCCTCCCTCAAAGAGCTTTTACCATTCTGGTCTTTTGGTATCACTTTTGGTATCAGTCTGGTGGAAATTCACATTTTGTGAATTTCACAGGTTGTGGTCTGTATATATGGTTATTCCAATAAGATATAGAAAGAATTCACGATGACTCTGCACTGGAAAATACCTTAGTTCATTGTAGTGTAAAATTGTGCCAATGAACCAGAAAGTGCAGATGGAGATTTCATTATTTCAGTTGCCATTGTATGTAGAAACCTCACATAGACTCTTGTGCAGGTGCTGTACGAATATGCAAAAACTAGATCCTTTTCCCCAAAGAGCTTTTGATTGACAAGAAAGAAAAATAAGGAGTGAGGAGGTGAGAGTTTGAGCACCAGAGGGAGAAGCGAAGAAAGTGGGAATGGAAAGTAGGGTAAAAATACTACCATCTAATAAAGTCGCTACTCCATCTAATAAATCAAGATTCTCTTTTAAAATTTCTGGTTTCATTAGAGAAGTTAAAAACAAATAAAAAACTACTAACTCTCTAAAATACCACAATTTTATAGCTCTCATGTTTGTGGATAAAAGCTTAGGTAAAAGCTTTTCCTAAAACTCAAAGTTAGAAGACTATAAAATGTTCTATTAAAAAGCAATACCAAATCTTATTTTTAAATTAGTCATTTTTTGAAGCCTGAGCACTGCTTGGGTTTTCAACACTGATATAAACAAACTTATTCAGAATGGAGAGAAAGGAGCAGGAAGCAATACATCCCATCTTGCTGGTAATCAGATGGCAACATATATATTGTTATCTGAGGCTTAATGTCTTCTTTACACTCTAGAGGAAACATAGACTGCTTCAGCCTTTAATTGCTTTAATTTATTTCACTACATCACACAGCACACAGAGTGTACAAACCATTGATAAAGCATAACCCTGAAGGATGTAAATCTGAGACAAGATTATGAGTGACATTCTTGTTCCATTGTATTAATGAGAGAAGGCAGTAAAGTCGAAAACAAACAAAAAGCAGGCTAGCCCTTGCACTGCCCACAAGAAGTGCTCAAAATGCAAGACAAACAGAAGAAAAAAGCATAAATGTTTGTAGTTGTGGAGAAAATATATTTCTGTACTGAGGATGGAGACATTCATTCTGATCAGAAAGTGACTCTCCAGTATTTCAAGAGTCCTCATTTTCCTTCAGGTTTGCATGCTAAACCTGAGGAGGGTCAGCATGGATTGGGATACGTACATTTGAAATACTTCTGGTGACACTTTAATTACATGATTAAAGCATGCCTAATTGTGCATTTAATTGAGATGTGGTTGTATAATTATATGATAATACCAAATATTTATAGCAGGGCTTTCCAAGTTTAAAGTGCTTTACAAACATAATTGATTAACTGGACTGCATGTAAATAATCTCACAGGGTTCACTCTCCAGTAACTGGCAGCTGACCAACCTCTTCTTGCAGGAGCAAGGCATAACATTTATTTAGCAAACTCAAACCCATGTGAAATTTCACCAGCCCATCATGGGGATTACTTTTTCTGTTCTTGTGTACAGAAAAATCCCACTCCTTTCTCCCTTATTCTTAGAGGAATGCGATATCTTGCCCTGAATTCATAGATCAAAAACCTTCACTGCCCAGGTGTGGCTCCAGTACAGGGCAGGCAAAGAGGCCCCCCAGATACTTTCAAATGGGATTCAATTCCTCAAATTCAGATATTTTGGAAGAGAGAATTGAGATGCCACTGGCATCTTGGCTAAAGGCTTCCAACACGACTACGGTTCATATGCTCTTTTACAAAAGGTCCTTAGGTGAATAGCCTGGTGTCACTAAAATTGAAGAGATTTTTGGCAGTGATTTAACAGAGATAGGGTTTTTGACCAGTATGCTTCATAGTACCTGGCTAGCATTTATGCCCACTACTTGCTAAGAGACGATTTCAGAAGCTGCTCCACTGTGCTTCACAGACACTATACTTTCAATACAGACAGCTAAAGCTCATTATGAGCGGAAAAGAGAAACCAAACCCTGATTGCTGATGGACATGTTGATCCTATGCCCATGGGACTGACCTGTTCTTGCTGCATGTGATTTGGCTCAACCACCATCTTTCAGTCTTTTGAAGTTGGATTCCCACCCCAAAGTTAGCCATTTGCCCTTGCCTTCTCTCTTCCAGCCCTGCAATGTATTGCAAATCTTTAGCTGGAAATCAAGATTTTGGAGATTAGAAGGAGTTACATTCAGTTGCTTTTCATTTAGACTGTGTGCACAAATGAGTGCATGTATAAACAGAGCCATATGCAAGCTCAATCTGACTATGGTTCTGAGCACTTTTTGCTACAGATTTTCACCCTAAAGAAACCATCCATCTGATGGTAATTTATACAGCTCTGGAAAGAAGTCTTCAGTTTAGAAGTGCCAAAGACTATATTGCTACCATGTGTTTAATCTAAAAAGTCCTAGGATGATACACATGAATGAGACACCATTTGCATTCTCTGGAAAAATGAAAATGTTCTGATTTCATGCCTCATGGAGTCCATATTTATTACAATTGCCTAAGTCAGTAGAGGACATTTGCTTATGTTACATAGTTTACTGAAATATTTGCGAGATCAAAAATCATTAGTGGCTAGTTGTAGCAATCTTATATATTTATTCTGATGTCTAATCTGCCCCTGTATCAAACAGTACATTAGACAATTTAGCCGTACTGTAAACAGTTGCTCTTTTTACATATGAGGTGTGGAGAATAAAAATCTCTACTGCAAAGCTAAAAAACAGTAGAATAAACAGCAATTCAGCTAAGTGGTATTTTCTTCTGTTGCCTAGTTACCAGAAAAAACTTAACTGTATTTGTATCTCAACAGTATTTGCTGTGTTAAATAACAACAGATTGTTCTATTTTGCTTCTTATGTGTCTTTTTATTAGGTGTGCCTGAATACTTAAAAAGAAAAGTTTCTTTAGCAAGAACACTTACTTCCTTATCAGAACATGTTAACATTTATTCTTTTTGTTTTGAAGAAAAGGACAAATCCCTTCTGTTTTAATTCTTTTTTCTAGGAAGGGACAAGCTGTAATAGCCATTTTTAAATTTTCCAACCAAATCATTTTTTGATGGGAGCATTAAGGTTTAATGTGGAAAAGGAAAGTGAAATAGATTCTGTAGCACAGCAGTGACCAAAGCTTGTCCAACCAAGCACAGTGCTGGCAATTTACTGGCAGTCAAAAGTCTGGGCTTAATTTACTTTAAATTATGAGTGCAGCATCCTCATCTGTGTTGCCAAGAGGAGATCCATGTGAATACAGATCCCACTGGGGAATATTTCACCATAAAAGACTATTTATGTCCAAAAAAGGACTATTTCCAGAATATACCTCTCTCATAAGAACAAAACAAAACAAAACAAAACAAAACCCAACCTCTTGTGTTTAATTTTCTTTGTAGTATTTAAAATACCATAGAAATACCTGCTTTATTTTAATACCAAACAAGATGCTTTATGAACATAAACAGAATGAATATATCTGTTTCAGTATGACGTCTAGAGCATTCCCCAGCATCTTCCATGACCTTCCCAAATGGTCATGAGTGATGGCAATATTTTATGCCCTGTGTGTGGACTCGAGCTGCCATCTGAATTCCCCAAATGTGAACAGTCAACACCAGCATTTTCCTTCTTTTCTTGACAAGGCCAAACCGTGGACCTACAGGATTTGAACTGATGGTAAAGAGACGGTAGACTCAGCTAGGACTAGACACAGATTTAACGAGGAAGAAGTAGGATGGCCTAAAGAAATCTTAGTGCGCCCTACTTCCCTACTAACCTCACTTGCCTACAGGATACAGCTCCCAGCCCCATTACTTAGGGTATAACTGGAATAAGAGTGATGTGAGGTAAAGGCCCCTTCAAGGGAATAAGTCTTCTTGTACCACAAGGCGGGTGCAGCTTGCATCGAATGTCACAGACACCTGGCTCTCCTGTGCTAGTACCCTTCTGGCTTTACAGCGTTTGGTCTTCCCTTCCTTTTCCTTTGCACACAGCACATTTTGGTGGGACAAGTGGCAAATCTACTATGGATGTCTACATCTCTGTGATACCCCCAAACCATGCCCACCACGTGCTGCCACACTGTCCAGAATTACCCCTGCAAGTCTGCCATTTGGTTTAATCATTTCTGTATTTCTTTTCTCAAAATCTGGCTATTCTAAGTATGCGCTTGTCTCCCAGGGCTCCCTGTCAGCCCCACGCCTCCACGGCATCCCCACTTGTCCGTGGCTGCCCGCAGCGCCAGGCTGTCCCTGCCGTTGCCACGACACCCATCCTCACACCTGTGTTTTTCTCCATAGCACTGAGGCCTGGGGTTGCCGGAGCTCGGTGGCAGCGAACCCATCATGCAGGCAGCTGCACCGCTGGTGACAAGGAGGGTTTAACCTTGTCATGGGATGTGATACAGCCATCGTCCATAGCTCCTGAAGACACTGCCTTCCTACTTCTCAGGAATAAACATTGGCACGATTTCTGTGCTACCCGCTGTGGGCTAGAATTAAAAAGGAATATAAAAAACTGGAAAAAAAAAATCTGTAGTGTGCTGCAGCTTTCTATAGCTATGTATCTTACAGCATTTCTTTAGCTGGTGTTTGCTCCTGATGCTGCATAACAGCTGCCTTTCCCACTCTAATCAGGGGACAAGGCCATTTAGACATGTTCAGCAGCACAACTAACAAGTTTGGTTATGCTGTCATTTCCTGCATTAACCTGCACACCTGCATGCTCTTTAACCACAGCCACCATTTCATCAAAAGCTAATGAAATCGATTTTGGTCTCAGAGGCCCCTTAGTTCCCACCTATGGGAAACACAGGAGTTTCCTATGTGTCACTAGGACTGCAGCCCTGGAGGCAATGCCCTTGGGGAGCAGACCGCTGAAGGAGAACGGCTTCCCAAAAGAAAGCAAATGCAGAGCAGGGAGAGCAAAAATCTTCTGAGAAGCCAAGGGATCTGGAAAGGTCCGTATGGGATTCCTAGACCAACTGTACTTAACTGTAAATTGTAAACTATTAGGGAAACATGGCTTTATTGATTAACACCAGGACACTCCAAAGAGCTAAATTCAATTCCTGATTCTTCTATAGTCTTCTGTGTGACTGTCTCCTTTTCCTTCCCACATCCTTACAGCTTTTCTGGGGTGCGCAGTGGAAGGCTGTTTCCTTTTTTTGATCAACAGCTTAGATCCCCTTATCCGTACAGGTTTATATCAAATTTCTTTTTCTTCTTCTCCAGCCTTCCCCCTCATGTCATATTTTCATTTGCTTTTAAGCCTGCTGGCATCTTAGCCATCTCAGAGCACCATGGGAACTGAATCCTGGTTAGCCTCTGTGTCCCAGGCTGGAGGTACCAAGAAGAATCAAGAAGCAGAAAATTGCAGATTCCCCCAGGGAGCTTCAGGCATTCCCTAGAAAGGCAATTAGTCATGCTAAGAATCCATACCATGCAGCTGTCACAGGAATATAATCATTATTATGGGCATTCTCAATTCACTTGACCCTGGGGCTGCAGCAGGAGCTGAATTGTTTTCCTGTTCCTTCCCAGCGATAATAGAATTATGATGATAGCCCTTGCAAATGGTCCCAAGACCCTCCTCATGAAACCGGCAGGGAAGATGCACCTGTCTCATGACCACCTATTTGACTGCACTTGAAGAAATAACCACTTGCTGAGTTAAGAAGTGGGATCTGCTGGGAAGCAGCACCTCCGGCTCCTTCTGAGCTTTGGGCACCAGGATATGCAGCTGAGAAGTGCTTCGTTTCCACATTAGAATAAGACCAGGATAAGGCATCAGAGAACCCTTCACCTTCCTTACCTCTGTCTTAGTTTCCATGGGAGCAAAGGGTATGTGTACAAGTGGATGAGAAACAATGGTGAGCTCTGAAAACCAGGGGACCAGGGCTGGAGGCTCTGCAGTCTGGAGGCAGCCTCCCCTCTGGGATACCAGGGTGTCTGATTCCCACTATGCACAGGGAGATGATCAGGTCCCTCCAGGGGAGCTGAGGCTCTGCTGGCACCCATCTCTCTGACCATTTGCACAGGGATAGGGGCTATTTATCTGTTTGAACATCCCACAAAGGGTGAAACATGGAGGAGGAGCGCTAGGGCAGCTAACAGTGTAAATACACTTGGGTGTTCCTACGGCTGTTCATGGCCAGCTTCGTTAGGCACCCTTCAGTGGCGACCTTGTAAACTTCTGATCAAACTCAGATTTCAGAGAGCTATGCCACCAGGAAGAGGGGAAAATGTTGCTCCGTTATTCACAGGAACCCATGTTGTTTGTTACTTTCCCTGCTGGCTTTGATAAATTAAATAGATGAAGTTGCCTGGAGGGTAGGAGGCTTTCTGGTGTCAGCTTGAATAGAAAAAAAGCAGGCAATTGTGATTTGGGCCAGGAAAGAAAAAACTCTGCATTTTTAAAGCAGAGGAGAAGTCTGTAATATCTTTTGCAGAAGTCAAAAGAAGCAGTAGCAGTACAAATACAGAATGGGTGGAGTGGAGACTATACACTGTCCCCACAGACAAAATATGAGTGTTTCCTTCCATGTACACATCTTTCTTTCATGACTACCAGTGTGGGCCAGGATGAATCTGGGTTGTGTCACTCTTGGGGCCTAGCATGTAATCAAACACTGTGAAACAGCAGGAGCTAGCTGCTTCCACTAACCAGTAAAAATGAACTATTGCCAACCTTTCTCTTCCGTCCTCCAAAAAAACCTTCCAAATTGCTTATAAGAGCTTTGATAGGACCTGACTGCTCTTTCTAGCTCCAAGAAAACACACAACTGAGAATTCTGTTTGGAA
Organism: Apteryx mantelli; assembly: GCF_036417845.1. Classification (NCBI taxonomy): domain Eukaryota; kingdom Metazoa; phylum Chordata; class Aves; order Apterygiformes; family Apterygidae; genus Apteryx; species Apteryx mantelli. Next base: position 35,279,942 of record NC_089979.1, on the reverse strand, counting down.
ATATCTATGCTGTAAATAACTATTTTTCATCCTATTTATACAGCAGTCTGTGCTTCAGCTTTTTCTTTAGAAGTGCTCAGGAAAAGCTATTAGCTAATGCTCTGACATAAAACATCTAATAAGCAGAATTCCTGTTGTTTGGAGGGAACAATCTATAAGCGCTCAGGAAGCAATGTGGGATTAGTCACTCATTAAGATACGGATAGTACTTGTGTGATCTTTATGTGATATTCAAATAGCTGTCAGCATTATTTAACAGGAGTTCTGGCTAACTTCCTGCTGGTGCTTATAAGCAGTTCTGACTAATGGAGAATGTGCTTTAAATGTTGCCTGCTTGAAGAATTTCATATAAGATTCAATTCAAAAATAAATTTGCTAGCTAATAGTATTAGCTGGGCTGAACAAGATCTCACAAAGAAATGGTCTTGAATACTAAGTTGAACACTGAACCATGCACTATATCTGTGTGCTTTGCAAATGTAGTGTTCAGAAGTCTTTGGATTAAGGTTTCTGGCTTGGGGTTTTGTCTAGGGGAAGGTCTAGGGCAAAAGGCAGCATTTTCATTTCAGGCTTTCATCAGTTCCCTTAGGCCAAATCCAAAAGGCATCAGTGAGAAAAAGACCCTAAGGAATCTATTGGGAATTCTGCTAACCTACAGACCTCCCAGTTTGTCCCCTAATAAATATTACAATGTGCAAGAGGGCATTATATTAAAAGATGAAGGAATGCAAAAGGTGACATGCTGGCAGTGACACACAAGCCAAAAGAGAAAATAACATGAGCTGTCAAGACAGCAGTTATACTTGCCACTTAAAAACAAACTGCAGTCATTAGAGATCTACAATTTCTAGTCTAACTGGAACTTTCAACTTCAATATTAGTCCCATTTTAACATATAACTGGAAATACAAAAAGCTCTGAAGGATAGTAAAACGCCTACGAGAGCAAATGCTTCAAGGGAATAGCTGGTATCAAAGGGCATGAATTTGTAATAAACTCTGAGATTCATTGTGAGTTCAACAGCCATTTTATCTGTAAAGTTATTCAGAAAAGAAGGCAGAGCTAACACAGACATGTGACAAGGATGAAGCAAGAATTTTTGCTGTGGTAGGAATCCCCTGGAAAACCAGAAGAAAAGAGGCCTGACCACTCCAATCTTTTTTACGCTATATTTGGACAAGGACAACCTAAGGGGCATATAAACACAATAGTTATTGACAAGGCAGTACAAAATAGGCAGGGATGTCAGAGCTGTATACATATTTCAGGCATTACCTATTAGCTCAGAAAAGATTCATTCATGAACAGCAGGAGAGACTCCAATTCCAATTAAAGACAGAAAAAACAAATCAGAAAAATCTGGATTATCAGTATGTGTTGGTCTTCATGGGCAGTTACATCCATTTAACTGAAAATATGAATTTAAAATGGTTGGCTTAAGCACTTAAACTCTTGAGTAGCTTTTTTCTTTACAAGTGGCATGCTTTAGGTTAGGATTAATTAAGAGTTGGTTTAAGGTAAATTGAAATAAGCCAGTAACACGGAATTAGTCTCCACCTGAAGGTCTGAAAAAGTTTAGCTAAGGTTTGGTCTACAAACATTTTTTTATACTATTTTTAGTTGGGGATGACATCAGTTAAGTTTTGTGACACAATCACAATCATATTTGCATAGAGATTCATATGTATAAGCTTGTCATTCCCCTACAGCATAGGAATGTTCATTCAGGTAAGGAAAGACATTACATCTGATGTAAAGTTGGTACAACTTGGGAGACCGTACAGTTGAAATGATACAAATACAGCTAAACAAATTCAAAATCAATGAACAGGTAAGTCCCAAACTGTTATATGTCTAAACAAAGAGCAGCATTTTCAGTATTAAGCCTGAATCCCTTGGCACCTAAGTTTCCCTGAAAATCAGTGTAATTAAGAGCCTGATGCGTCAATGCTACCTTCAGACTGTGTGGCACAGGAGTGCTTTCAGTAGGGCAAAGCTGAATGGGGGTTTGCTAGGAGCCACAGGGACATCTGCTCCTCACCAGGCTGAGGACGAAACACTGAAGCTGGAAGGCTTGTTTTGGGACATGGCAAGGCAACAAGTGCTCTTGGCTTGGTGTCAGGCACTAGCCCTCTGCACCTGGGCAGGGAATGGTCCACAGTGCAGGTCCCCTAAACACCTTGCAGGTTACCAGGGCTCTGGAGGGGGGTCTCCACACCCTGCTGTGGCTGTGATATGTCCATTGCGACCGGCATGCTTAAGGTGATCTGCTTTACCCCGACTGCCCTTCCTTGCATTACAAACTTAATACTGAAACCAAGAAAAGATCTGTGTGGTAGGACTTAAGGTCAGATTTACAGGTATAGCACCGGTGAAAAAAGAAAGCTTACAAGTAAATTCAATATAAAAAATATAATCCTAGCATCTGTATAGCAAGCACCCTCTTTAACTACCCATGCCTGCCGCCTAAAATCCCTTAGACATATGCCAGATGCTGGAGTTGAAATTCCTTGTTCAAACTAACACCCTGTCTCCAGTACGCTGCCTGTTACAAGACTGATTCTTGGCCTAGACTTTACAGATTATGAGTTCTACAGGAAAGGTATGATATATGTCTTCCTAGCTGTTTGCACAGTGAATAAAAATGCTCTCTGGATTCTAAGCGAAACTTAAGTTTTACATAATGCTAATAACACTATTAGTAATAATAATAATAATAATAATAATAATAATAATAAGGCTGTTTGGCATTATTTGCTTAATTGAAAACCATTTATATTAATCCAGGAAGCAAATTGCATGAACTTCCTTTAACCTCTGGAAACCCTTTAGAAATTCAGTATTTTTGGTGAATCATAATTGCAGTTTAGGGGATCTGCATCCCTTCCATGTTAGCTAGGTAAATACTAGTGTCCCCATGGCATTTCCTTCCTGTATGGATCCCAATCAGCCACATACAGAATTGGGTTTGCTGGAGCACTGAATGTGAGGAGTACTTGAGGTCAAGGTGGAACGGGATGGAAGCGTGCCTGATTAAAATGGTAGCAGCAAGTATGAACTGTTTTTCGAGAGCATAACCAGGGACTTACTGTCCCTGCTGTACTAAATAGGGTCTTAGGAGAGATGGCTGGCTTTGCTGACAGAAGTTAAAGGAGCATGAGGAAAGCAGAAGAAAGTAATTTTCACAGTTATTTTTCTATGGAGAATATTATAAAGAGAAGCTTTCCTTTTTTAGACCCACCAGTTTCCTTTCTAACAGCAATGTGTCTGGTTGCTATTGGCTCCCAGGTCACAGATGCCTTGCATTGCCGGAGGAAATTTAGAAAGAGGGAAAATAGCTTGGAAAACAATTTCTCTTTCTATATGCAGAAATGTTAACATATAGGAGGGGTAATGTGAACATACAGAGATAAACTGAGGAGCTCCTCCTGAGTTCTCTGATGAAAACAAGGGACTCCTGAGAGGCAAGAGGGAGGAAAACCATGCACACGCCTCCCCCACAAGCACAGCCACTTTTGCTCCCTATGGGCCCCTTGACACATGCACCATATTCCTGGAATTTTCAACCCTCCACACTCTACTGGGAAATAAATTATTTAGGTCTAGGAGGGATTACTAGAGCTAGCTCTACTGAAGACCTATGTATTAGTGTTCAAAGATGCATATCATTTCCTACAGCTAGAGGCAGCCATTTAGATCTGGCAGATGTTATTTTAGTTGTTCAGGCTGAAAGGTCACTATAATTCTGCCAGGTTTATTTTCTGTATTTAAAATGTCACCCAAACAGGTAGCTAAGGTAACGAATTTGCTTTCTACATGTCTTCTACCATCTTCTATGTCAGATAAGGTCTTTTATGTCTTAGGAATGCTAATTAAGTTTGAGAACTGGTCTTTGAAAAACCACTTTAAGAAAGTGAAGCACCCTTTTAAGATGATTGTCTCAGTTCCAAGGGTGTTTGATTCTATTGTTTTTCTAAGGGCTTTGACACGTTTGCTTCTGGCAGCATTTCTTTGCTCTCTCAAAGCATCTCTTCATGCAAGAAGACAATTTTAATGATCTGCAAGGTTTCCTGCTACTGTCCTCCATTTCTGTGCTCACATTTACTTATGTCTGCAGTTTGCACCTACAGAGATACAAGACAAATTTGACCCTGTGCTTTGAAGGCCATTTCACAAAAGCAATTAAAACCATTGCTATATGAAAGCCAACATCGATCTATCTGTTGACTCTCACCTTCCACTTTTCCCAGCTGCACAGCCCCACTCCCTCCTTTGTGCCAGCTCCGGCGCACAGCTGAATCTGTGCTGCGCTATTTCAGCATGCTGTGCTGCTTGAGAACTATTCCTGTTCTTTTCATTTCATTTCAATTAGTTTTCCATCATCTTAGCATGCTGAAATGACTGAGTGAGGACCACAGAGCACCAGAACTGCAAGAAGAGGTGAGGGAATAGGAAGACATGACGAGACGAAGGCAGGAGGAAAGTGGGACCACACTGCCCAGGGCTTGGAGGGAGTCAGACTGCCATGAAAGTGCAGACTCATTTATTGGAAAGAGATCCATGGCTCTAAGGAAGCAGTTTTGCCATGCCATATTTCCCTGGGGAATGCTTCAATTCTTTTTCTAATTAGACACCCCCTGTCTTTTACTGACATTTGAGATGCAGGTATCTAAATGCATTTCAACTGGCATGCTGGTCAAATATGGCTAACTCTACTCCAGAGAATCCTGTCTGCTTATTGACTAACTTATACCACACACATAATAACAATAAAAATCTCTCTGTGCATTGTTTGATTCAACACATTGCAGCTCTTTTCACTGAAGAGTTAAAGCTCTTGCTTTATATTATGAACTATTTGAGGAGGAGAGCAAAATACACTGGTATCGAGGTGTATTTCCAAATGGTTTTCTTGGTACATTCTGTTTTTCAGTCTTGTTCCTGTCAAGACAGACATGAAAGCAAAAGGACCAAAAAGATTTCTATGAAAGAATACTTATTTTCTTTGTAAAACAGGTTAATGATCAATGTTGTCTCTAAGGACCTGTGATTCTTTCTTTCTTACTGTTGTGCATGTTCTAAACCAAACTGCAGACTGGCACGATATATTTGTGAAGTGCTGAAACCCTAGGTCAAGAGAGAGACCATCATTCACTCTTAATTTGCTTTTGAAATTAAGTTTGAAAAAGTCTGCAGAAAAAACTGTTCCCATGCCAAAGGTTCTCTTTTGTACTGACTATTTAAGTATTTTCACAAATGTGTTTTTATCTTTCTTTCCTTCCTGACCGCGTGGTTTGAACATACAGGTCAATGCGACCTTACAGCTTCCTAGGGGACAATTAGCTGCAGAGAGATGGCATGCAAAGAAAGAGACACTGACAAAAAATCAGTGGGTGTTCTGCAAAATACATTTACTGTTTCTTGGCAGTCTCTACCCTCAACTCCCACCTTTGCTTTAGTAGCATCTGCTGTGATTTTCTTATCTTGCACCGAGTGGTCCAACTGAAATTTCATTATTTGAAAAGTGCATTCCATTCACTAATGTGTATCTGATTAAACTTGGCTCCAGATTAGCTTATGTTAGAAACACATTATAGCTACATCTTCACAGAGCATTGAAACATCCTGCTTCTCAGAAAGGATTGGCAGAGGCCCAACTCTTATTGAAATCGATGGGACTGAGCCCTGTAGCTTCCTTTAAATACTGGGTCTGACTGATAAAATGTGAAAAGCTGAGTTTTTTAATATACGTGCATATACACACATGCATGTGCACACTTTACATTTATATTTACTCACATGCTATATCATACTATTATACCTTTGTCTGCCGCTCTAAAGGGGTCTGTATGCTTGTGGCTTAACTTTTTTTCTCAGAAAACCTAGATTCAACAAAACTGTCCTGGGGAAATGAAGGCAAAGAACTGAGGCAACACTGATAGGATTTCTCCCAAATAAATCTAATAAGTTCAGCCACAAGCTTTTTCTCCCTGGCCAGTGCAGAACACCTGGAGGGACCTGTATGGTTCGCAGGCTCATGTGCTACTTCAGTGGACTGAATGGAGGCCAGGGGACCTTTCCATTGTTATAATTCGATGTCCAGCAGTAAAAGTATCCACTTGAGCTTATCCTCCTGGAGGATCGAATCTAGTGTTTAGGATTAAATAGCCATTGCTAGGCTAAAACCAGTTTGGATAAAACCAGAACAAAAATAACTGAACCTCATTTTTGCCATTCAAAATGAAAACCAAACAAATAAACAAACAAAAAAAATCCCCCAAACAAACCAGTCCAATTCCCTTCATTTAGCTGTTTTTCAGTGTTAACATTGTTGGTTTTTTTTCACACTCTTGAACGTCAGTGTATCAAGCAGGCCTGGAAGCTGATGAAACAAATGTCAGCACTCTGGGAATCCGTGCTATGTTTGCCACGGGTAGACCTTAGCTAGGAACAGGGAGTGCCAGAAGTCTCAAAGACGATGGCTCTTGAGACCTCCAAATTAATCGTAATGAGCTAAGGAATTTGACTAAGCTTCTGTTAAGCTTTTCACATTTGAAACTGCTGTTCAAGGCAAACTTCTGGGGTTTCAGCCATCTCTATCTTCTTGACTTGATTTGGACCATATCCTGGTGATCAGAAAAAACACTTCAAGCAGAAGGGAGGAAACATTCTAAACGATTAGCACTAGGAGTGAGGAAAATTCAGTTTCCTCGCTCAGCATAACCTATAAAAGCTTGTTGAGACACTTAAAAGGTGAAAGATAGGCTAACAACATACATGATATAAAAGACAAGACCCAGATCCACAAAAAAATATGTACACATAGAGCTGGATGCAATTGAATCTAAGCCCCTACATCCGAGAGTGTGACGAATCAGGTGGTGCCTTCATTTTCATCCATTTCGCCAGAACTATGCTCTTGGTCATGCTCAGAGCTGCCACCATGCTGGCCCAGCTGATGACTCAGTATCTCTTTCCTGCTCTGGTCCATATGCGATGTACACACTTAACCTCTACATGACTACCACTCCCTTATGGGCCCAATCCAGGCTGTAACCTCAGTTGTCTTTACTTACAAAGTGCCCCTAACCACCTCCTCTCCCCCCATTCTCTCTGTCTGGCCCAGGCACCTTTTGGTCATTAAGAGCAGAGTATGCTCTTATCTACAAAACTTTTCCGTGGCTTTCTGGTTGAGTAACTCCCAAGAGATTAGAGATCAGGGTTGGACAGCCCACACAGGCTGGGGAGGACATGTAGGAAATTAATCCACTAGACTGTAGGCTGGCACTGTTGTGACTCCCATTATAATTATAAAGAGCCAAGAACTAATTTTCAGCACCCAACAGGCAATCAAAAGCAGATGAGATTTCAGATATCTGCCTATGGTACCTCCTAAGTGCTCTCCTGTGTTGAAGGTAAGATGAAACAAACCATTAATTCTCATACAGGATACTAGTTTTTACATTTTTTATCACCCTGCACATCTCTTATCACCTCTATATGGGAATGCTATTATTCAGTAACTTTGTAGGTATATTTTGTGGCTAATTAAATTTAGATCTGCAAAATGCTAGCTCCCTGGGATGGCAGGTGCTATATAAGTGAAAGAAATTATATTTAAAATGTCAGGTTAAGGGGAATTTTTTTCTTCAGAAGATTATTTCACAGAAATCCTTAATGCGTTTTAATGCTGAAATTTCATTAACAAGTTGTCAACACCAACCCCTCCCCCAGAGGCCTCTCTTTCCCCTCCTACTCTTTCCCCAAAACACCAGCCATCTAGAAGCATCTAGAATGGCAAAGGAAAAGCTGGCAATTTTAAAAGAGGAAAAGAATGAAAGTAAGCAACAAAGTTGTATTTATTTTTAGCGTTAGAGTTGCTTCTCTGTCTCTCACATATATTGTTACCTTATATGCACACAGGCGCACACACACACACACTTGCAGAATGTGTGTGCATGTGTCTGATAGCTAACTTCATACATGCAAGTGTATTTATCTGTTAAATGAGATAATATACTGTTCTAGCAGCAAAGAAGAAATCTTTGCAGTCTTTTACCCACCTTGTTCCTCTATTTTAAAATCATTTTAAGTTTCATTTTCTACTCTATTAAATCAATAAGTTAGCACAGCACTTATTCCAGTTCTTCTAAAACGGCTAGATGCAAGTAAGGACCATATCAATTCAGTTTTTGTCCAGGAAAATAATTGTTTCGTAGAAGATACTGGCTATAAATCAAAATTGCATGGTTCCTCTCACATTTCAGGAAATAATAATACTGTGTGCATTCCATAAAAGTCACAGCAATCACATGTCCTTCCTAATGAAGACTGCCACCTTCAATTTGCATTACATCAGGCACTATTTTCTCCCCAGCCTCCTCTTTTATATCACAGTTTCCAATGGTTATTAAATGCATCCTGGCCAGACATTCTTTTAAATTAGCATCACCCATAAGATGCAATATCCTCCTGAATTCCCCCAAGAACCATTCCAGCTGCAATCTGCACTTAATATTGAATTTGCACCAGAGAAATTAATTAGCTATGAACAGTATAAGACTTCCTTTATGCATGCATTCATTTAATTCATCCAAAACCACCATAGCCCTTGGCTGAAGCAAACAAATTTGGCCTCTTTCCAATAAAATCAATTGTTAACACACACACACACACACACACACACACACACACACACACGTCCTATGTATTCAAAAAGGATTAGTTACACCTTGGATCCAAATCAGATTCAGAGATTTTGTACACTATCCTGCTGAATATCTTTTCAGGCTTTGGTACTTAATTTTACAATAGCGTATAGGTTAAGAAACAAATATTTGTAACAAACATATCACAATACACATTCCACTTCTTTCCACAGAAAAATATGGGAATATTACACAGAACTGACATAATAGTTTTAGAGAGAATTATAAGCTACAATTCTAAAATCAGTTATGTAGATATTAGCCAGATTGTAAATATTTAAATATTCCTTCCTCCAACAATAATATGAATATTGAAGTAGTGGTAGCAGGCCTCCTGTGGTACATATACACAATATATAAAATAATATTCTCTCTATATATATACACATGCATACACATACACACACACACGTGCGCGCACACACACATGTTCTCTGTTTTTTTGCAATTTTGTGTTAATACTTGATGTCATGACATGGTATCCAGAAAGGAAGCAAAACTAATATACACTCTCTTTAAAGAAAGATCTTGAAAATTGTAATCAATTATATCTTCCATGAAATCCCAACAAATAAGAGAGAATTTGAAAAATTAATTTTACAAAGCTTGAACTGAGAAAAAAACAAGGGTGGACTGACTGGAGCACTGTAGCATGCATGAACTAAATCAGTTGTCTAAGAATGTCATAAATGTAATGAAATCTTGAAAAATGTATTTTCCTTTAAAAACTTTTTGCCATAAAGAATATAACTACATGCAGAATAACTGTAGTAGCGCAAAGAAATTCTCCAGCCCTCCATTTTAAAGGATACAAAAAATCCTTTAATTGTATGTTTCAACAATGACTGTGCATTAACAGAACCACTGAAAGCAATATGATGGTAGTCAAGGGCTCCTGATATTTAAATTACCACATCTGACACAGAAGGGGATAGGACGCTTAAATATCGGTTACTGTGCATTTTGGAGTGAATGGATTTGGAAGATGTATAGTTCTTTCTGTATATTAAAAGACTCATTTAAAAATCATTCCTTAATTTGAATAGCCTCCTCCTCACACTTTTCTCTGAAAGTAGTATTTTTCTAGCTCATTAATTGTTTTTTATTAATTTTTTTCTCAAGATCATACCCAAAGAAGGTACAGAAACAAGGACAGCAAGGTTTTTCTAAAACAGAATCACTCAGAAAAATTCAGAGAATTCAGGTACATACATGGAGTATTGAGTAGATTTATCAGCGGTTTGAAGCAGCTACAGCCCTATACTCTTGCCTTCTTCTCCTCAGCATGGGTTTCTAGGACATAAAAGCTAAGTGCAAATTGGGACTGTAGCTTAAAGTTAAGATGTATATGGCTACTACCCTATATGGCTACAGTCTTTCAGAGGTAAAGTAGCCTTAAATTGCTGCATGAATCACAGAATCTCAGAATCGCTGAGGTTGGAAGGGACCTCTGGAGATCATCTAGTCCAACTCCCCTGCTCAGGCAGGGTCACCTAGAGCACGTTGACCAGGATTGCGTCCAGGCGGCTTTTGAATATCTCCAGAGAAGGAGACTCCACCACCTCTCTGGGCAACCTGTTCCAGTGCTCTGTCACCCTCACACTAAAGAAGTTTTTCCTCATGTTCAGATGGAGCTTCCTGTGTTTCAGTTTGTGCCCGTTGCCTCTTGTACTATAGCTGGGTACCACTGAAAAGAGTCTGGCCCCATCCTCTTGACACCCTCCCTTTAGATACTTGTACACATTGATAAGATCTCCTCTCAGTCTTTTCTCCAGGCTGAACAGTCCCAGCTCTCTCAGTCTTTCCTCATAAGAGAGATGCTCCAGTCCCTTAATCATCTTTGTAGCCCTTCGCTGGGCTTGCTCCAGTAGTGCCACATCCCTCTTGCACTGGGGAGCCCAGAACTGGACACAGAGCTCCAGATGTGGCCTCCCCAGGGCTGAGTAGAGGGGGAGAATCACCTCCCTCGACCTGCTGGCAACACTCTTCCTGATGCAGCCCAGGATACCATTGGCCTTCTTGGCCACAAGGGCACATTGCTGCCTCATGCTTAACTTGGTGTCCACCAGCACTCCCAGGTCCTTCTCAGCAGAGCTGCTTTCCAGCAGGTCAACCCCCAACCTGTACTGGTGCATGGGGTTATTCCTCCCCAGGTGCAGGACCCTGCACTTGCCTTTGTTGAACTTCATGAGGTTCCTCTCCGCCCACCTCTCCAGCCTGTCCAGGTCTCTCTGAATGGCAGCACAGCCCTCTGGTGTATCAGCCACTCCTCCCAGTTTTGTATCGTCAGCAAACTTGCTGAGGGTGCACTCTGTGCCTTCATCCAGGTCATTGATGAAGAAGTTGAACAAGACTGGACCCAGTACTGACCCCCGGGGGACACCGCTAGCTACAGGCCTCCAACTAGACTCTGCGCCGCTGATCACAACCCTCTGAGCTCTGCCACTCAGCCAGTTCATATTATTCAGGGTCAAAAATGCAAAACTGAAATCATAAAGAGCTGTAGAAGCTCATTTGAATCATTTTTGCTCCAGTGCTTCTATTTGAAAAATATGGACACAGATCACACACACACATACACACACACACACACACACACACACACACACAAAGTCATAGATAAAAGGCCAAAATCTCACTGTCCTGCTTCACTATATGAAGATAAATCAGGAGCAATTCCACCCATATCAATGCAATTCCACCACACGACCTCCACTTGCATAAAGCAGAGTGAAAGTAGAATTACATCACAAATCTCCAAACTTCTCTCTATTTTATACTTACTTTTATATTCCTGAATTATTTCTCATGACTTCAAGCTTGTCTTCATCTCTTCTTCACACTTTCTGTACCCCAAGGATCTAAGATGACATTACTAAGCCAAGTCTAAACTAAAGTTCTATTTTGAAACTATTAGCATTCATCCAGGATCTTTTTATTTCAACGGGGAATCAATTTGTGACCTTTTAATGCATGTATTTCTAGTTTGTAACCACTATTAATGCCCTGAATTTTCGTTTGGATAGGATTACAGTGACGTGATTTCTCCATAGTTTATCTGATTAGTCTTTCAGTCCACACAGAAGCCAAATAGTTTAGATGGATATAAAGAATCTAGAATGGAGAGTTCAAAGGAATGACTTAAATATTATTTTTCAGTTTATAACTGAAATATTTCAGTCATAAAGGCAGTGGATTAATGGCATTACTGGAGTAGTGTTCCCTTGCACTTCTCACCCTCCTCCAAGCAATATGCAGTCAGACTGAAAATTCAGGTAGCAGTGATAAAATTACTGTTAGAATTTGCATATCTCTCTTTTATCTTGTTATAACCCTGAAGATTAGACACTTCACCTGCAAGTAAGGGTGTATAGCAAAGGCAGCTGCCTTGTCTATTTAAAATGTCAGGTTCATATTTTCAAGAGTCATTATTCTAAGGTTCAACTATTTCAGCTCCTGGGGTGGACAAACATTTATTTGGGTCAATTTTCCATGTTTGATTTATCGGAAGAGTATGAGAAATCATGCTACTTTTTGCATGTGTCCATTTCACATATGCTCTTTTGTGCGTTTATGTTATAGTGGTGCCAGCACTTGGTTTTACATTTCAGATTGCTTCCATAATTCACCAATTTCTTAAATTCTTTTTTGACTATAATTCTAGGTGCCTTTTCTCAGGAAAAAATATTTTGAAAGAGTTTCAGTTAATTTTACTAGTTTGTTAGTGTTTATTTTTTGTCACACGTTTCATTTGCCCTGCATGTTCCAGAAAGAAAACTTATGTGGAAATAATTATAACTGAACCAATTTTATTAAAACATTGTTTGTTCTGGAATTATAAGCATGGGTATTTCATTTCACTGATGTGCATTTTGGTTTCTTGTTTCATTTCTTTGTATGAAACTAATATTTAAACTGCTGGAGTTCCCAGATGTCCCCAGCATACAAAGCATACACCAAGAACTGTCATGCTGGTTAGACTGTCTAATTTGTCTGCCTTGACCAGAATCCGGTAATAAACTCTTCATACTTTAGAGTAAAATCCACATACGCAGACAGGTCAGTTTTCTTGACTTCTGTTAAATCTTGAAGATTTAAGTACTTTGTCAATGAACTGCAGAAGCTTCTGTGGCAGCTAATGAGGACATCATCTGCTAAAAAAATGAAGAACCCACACATTTGACCAAGCAGGTACAACTCCATCCTCCAAAACATGTTATTTTGTATAAGACTGTGATGAATTTCACCTGCCACAATTCTTCCAATTAAGCACCTCATTTACCCAGCTAACTGAACCTCATTACTGCCTGGTGTCTTAGAGCGTGCCCTGCCTTTGGTTTCAGTCTTCATGTCATCATGCCCTTATCCAAAATCAACATACTCTCAGGCAAAGACTCAGGCAGCAGCTTCTGCTGATCAACTGTGATCATCCTGACACATCCTTGACTCTGCAATAGACTCAGCATTTTGTATTCTTGCTCCCTCTGGGACAGTGAGAGTGGGAGACAAGGACTGAAGATAGTCCCTTTCATGAAGTTATGCCTTTAGAAAACAAGTTTTTTCAGGAGGGGAAAATCAAAACCATAGTGTGCACATATTTAATTCTTCACATTTTGGGAACAAGAAGCCCCAGTTCTGGAGGGCTTTCTATGCCAGCTTGTCTCTACAGACAGCTGCTCACACATGCTGACCTCTTACAGCTTTTTGGCTTTCAACTCTAACTCTGCATTGGTAAAACCAGATTTTTGACTTCTTGAAGATGAGACACAGGGTCTTTGAAGGTGACAGCTGCTTCCATTCCATCATCCATGAGATGATCTCATTTGAGAAGCCGCTGCAGATTTAAGTTAAAGTAATATATTCATACTGGGAAAAAATTACAAAAGTCTGCAAACTCTCTCAGTAATTCTCAACACTACATATTAGCTCCATTTTTCTTATATTTTAGGTCTACCTCTGATAAGTTAAAAAAGAAGAGAGAGGGTTTCACTGTCTTTTTAGCTTGTGATCAATCTAAATATACTTAGTCATCCTCAGATCTTATCTTTTCTCATTTCAGTCTTAGGACATTAATGCACGTGTGGAACATCAGTTCTTGTACAAAGCCCTGGAGAAAAAAGTAATTAACCTACTTCCATACTGACCATAGCTCTTTGTTTTCCTCCACCAGTTTATAGTCTAGAACACGCTTTTATTTTGGGCCTGCCCACCTCGAATGCTTAATTTCCTTAATTACTTCTGACAAAGCCATCTCAAGATCACAGAGGCATAGCTGAATTTGTCCTCGTTCTTGGTGCAGTAACACTCAATTCTGTCGTCAGGGCAGAGGGGGTTCCTAAGGAGTCTGAAAAGAATCGGGGTGGGGGGAGGTTTGAAGGTCTGCGGGTGAGGAAGGAAATCAGAAAAAGGTTGATTCAGGTTTCAGGATGTATGAAGGTTCAGGTGACTATGTGAGGGGCTTCCTTTGGTGCATCTTCTGCACACCCCCTCCGAGGGCTCCTTGTTGCTTATTCCTCTGGGAATACTTACCCCCGCCCCACTCAGAGAAACTAGGGACGCTTCTCCACTGACTCTAGCCAGACCCAAAGGCATTCCCACACTTTTCTCCTGTGCAGCAGCCTCCAGCCGTTTTTGAGTGCCTCACACACTGCCAGCAGTTGGAAAGAGGAGCAGGAGTGGAACCGCAAAGGGATGCACCTTTTACTGGAACAGTTAATCTAGCCTGTCTTTTTATCATAGACAAAGTAAATCATCTGCTGCTCCAAATGGCCTCCTGCCCTAGACAGACTCCTACCTTGACAAATGCTAGACTTGGCATCCGGTTAGGGACTTTTGACAAAGGCTTTTTGAAAGTCTAGATAATGAACTGGCTGACAAAATATTATCTGCTGTTTTAATGACAGATTTAAATTCTATGAGATTAGAAAAATTAGATTTTTCCTTCACAGAACCTGGACTAATTTGCGCCTATTGTGTCATGCTTAGTTTAATGTTTTATAGGCTCTATCTTGCTTTTTTCAACTAATGTTCCTGATTCTAATTTAAGGGTGAGTGCTTTATGTTCCTCAGGATCATATCTAATAAATTTTCCAAGGTAAGGATAGTATTTGTTATACTCCAGGGCTGTAGCTGAGTAGTTGATTTTAATACGAGGCTAAATTTTTATTAGCAGCTCATACACTTCCCTCTCGAACTTCCCTGGAACTCCTGAATGAACACTGGCTAGTCCCACTAGCTATTTTCAGTTTATTCTACTGCTCCATCTTTGAACATCTTATCTCCTTTTATGCCTAGTTCTCACTTACAAAATGAAGTGTTGCAGTAGGAATGTATGCATCATCACCTATGACAGGCACTAATGCAAAGTCATAATCAAGCTTCTTTGAAGTTACTCTTCAGGCCTGACTTCCCCTGACTCAGGGCTTTGACTGGTTGCCTGCAAGAATTAAGGGAGAAAGGACTTTACTCTTTTCTCCTCTCCTCTGCATGCATAAAATTATCCTTTGAAAACTAAAATATCAGCCAGGACTGAGCTAGAATGTTGGGGATTTGGGACAGGAAGTGCAAGTTACCTGGAAGATCTGAGAAAACTCTCACTTCGCTGGTTTGTGTGACTTGGCTGTGTGCTCAGGAGTAATCCACATGTAACCAGATTTGAGGAGAAGAAGAAATAAGGGTCAGACTGTGGACCATTATTCTTTGAGGAGCAGTGAGGGTGGAAGAAACTGCCTCCTCCTATAACACAATCACAGCCTACTTCCTGGGAATGGCCCTTTAGCAAAGCCCATAGTGTTGTAGGGATCCGGGAGATCAGCGTTATGCTTTCCTCCTGTGATACCCTGTAATTCTGGGAGATTCTTGCCTTACGTATATGAATGCTGGGAAGAAAAGCATTTGTCATGGCTGGCATAGCAGAGATGAACTGGATTTTCCTGCAGTCTCTTCTGGACTATTACATCTATTACATGGTTGGCTGTGTTTGCAGGAACCAGACTCAGTGATCCATGAGCTGTCATTCACTCCTGTGGGGAATAATTCAGGATAGCAAGAACAAAATCTCTGCTATTTAAGAGAATTTGGGATTCTTGTTTCCCATTTCCCCTGTGTCCTGCAAGAGTGGCTGTTAAGTCTTTAGTTTATTCCAAGCTTTCAGAGGTGTTAAAAGGCTTGCTGGACTTGCAGACCTTCCTGGAACTCAGAGATATTAAAAAATAGTAGCAGAAGGCCTAGATGAAAGAACAAAGGGCTGCAAGCCAAAATCTGTCCTTTGCCAGATGGTCATCTTAATAATAATCTGAATAAATATAGCAGTATGGATTTGTACTTTGGCCTCTGAAGTGGATACATATTATTAAAATTGTTTTAGAAATGGGGAAGCTGAGGATTAAAAAGGCACATTCAATAGCCACGATGCTGCTAAATATATACGTGAGTAATGCTAAGAATTTGTAAGCATAAGTGATGCATAACAGGTCTTAGTAGCCATGTCATATTCATGGAGATGCTTGGAGTAAACTGTGATGTTCCAGAAAAGTGCAATATATCTCAGGAACCAGACTATAAACTGGAGATAAGGGAGATTCCTGACTTATGAAAGACCTGTATGACTGTTTGCTGCAGAATTTGTTTCATGGTGTCAGACAAAGGGTGCTATAATCAAATTGAGTACTACGGCCAAACAGTGCAGTATAGTTCAGAAGGGATGCAGAAACAATGAGATGTACTTCATCAATGGAGCCTCAACAGCTTGGAAGATATTTGTGGACATGTTCAGATGGCATATTATGGACAGAGGTAAGCTTGTTTCTGTCCATACTCCAAGACAGAAAAAAGAGGCCATGATGATATTACCTTCTGCTTGAAATTAAGCTAATCAGCTCAGTTCTTTCCTTAAACTTTATCCAATAGGTCTAAGCAAAACACCGAAATGGATGTATGATTTTCTCCCTGCCTAGTCATGTAGGCAGAGTATTTGCCCCTAAAGCACAGAGTAAGTATATCTTCGATCTCTGTCTCTTCTATAGCAATCTCTCAGTAGACTCTAGAGTTCATGTATTATGAGCTAATGCTTCTCATTCGGTAGTGAATGTAATTTTGCAAACGTGCAGACCTACGCCTCCAAAGCGTTACTCAGTAAGACATCTTGCCAAGAATACTCCAAAATATCTAAATTCAAAATATTCTTCACTTTTATTCCTTTATGTACGATGTGATTTTTCTCTTGACATTCAAGTACAGTTTGATGCACAGGATACTTTAATAAGGATTTAGGGTCACAAACCCACAAGGACAGTGAAAAGAAACTAGGGCGACATGAAGTACTGTATGTTTTAGTATATTATAAAGGAAAGAGAATGCTGTTTTCCAATTCTACACACATACACTAGCCCTTCAAGGTCACATAATCTGCTAACCTCTCCAAATAGATGCATGAACATAAGTTTATATATGCTTCTTGCTACTATGGATATATTTTTTATTCTTACATTTACAGTAAGTGGAAAGAGGTCATAAAAAATTTATTAAGATATTGCCAGGCTGAAAAGCTTAGGAACACTATTCTGGAAGATGGATAATTTATGTTTCAAAAAGAAAAAAGCCTGAAAATACTTAATGTGCAAACACCTGCTGAAAATGATGAGTTAATAGAAAATATTCTTCTTTTCTTTGAAAAAAAACAGGCTTAATATGTTTTAGAGGAAAGAGTTTAAATAACAATATGCAGAAATAATAAGCACTTTTGTACTTTGAAAAAAAAGTAAGATAAAATAATGGAGTTTTAAGAAATGTAGATAGAAAAACACCAGCAAATACAGTTTAGCTGTGATATGCTGCTATGTAACTCCTATTTACTGTAATTGGTATCTCCTGTACTTTACTCAGTATAATGAGAAAAATATCCCTTCATACATTAAACCCTTAAAAATTATGAAACAAAGTAAGCAGAAATGGTTTTCCCGTGGCCTGAATGTTGATCCCACTCTAGCTCTGCAGTGCTTACACATTCTTAAATGCTGCTTATGCATAGACCTTCAGGGAGCCAACCAAAGATCATAATACTTGCTGAAAAATAATATTTTGTGTGTATCAGCTGTCCTTCCAAAAAGACAGTCATGAGCCAGTTAAGTACTGGGTAAGTATTGATAATTATTTTCATAATCCAAATAAAATGTGAGGCAGAGACAGGAGGTTATTGGGGAAGAGAAAGCACCTGCTGCAGTATCAGAAACAGAGGTACTAATAGCAAAGAGGTGAACTTCCCATCATCTCATCCGTGCCTGTGAATAACTTCCTTTCACTGATGGATCACAGAGGAAATGGCCTGGGCATGTTGTGGCAGAGCTGCTTTGTTTAACACAGACCACTTAAGGGTTATACACAGAAAAATACGGTATCATACAGAGTTTGGCATCTGTTTTTGCAGCTGTCACACTAGCCCTGCAAGGGAACATTTGGAACTGAGAAAGAGACCAAAGGGGACTATATTCCACACAATCATCACCAGGAAAATAGGGTGCCAAGTGGGTATTTGAGTCAAATTTACAAGCCAGATTGCTTTAGAACAGTACTTCTATTTTTAACATGCAGTGATGAGCCAAGAAACACTGGAATTGTGCATTGCAGATTACAGAAAGATACAGTATTAGCCTAAGATTTTCCCTGGTGCTCTTAAAAATTTGAGCTTGGAGCCTATGTTCAGCTCTGGGGTAAGTAAGTGCAACTTCATTTAGAAAAGGAATAAAAAGGAAATTGCTTACAACAATTCAAAATAAGTGCTTTTTAAGAAGGTATCATTCTCTATTTGGATTCTACTTAGTTATTTCTAAATTATTTTGGAAGGCAGTAATGACCTAGGCCTTCACTTAAATAAAATGAATCATGCCTTTTAGTTCAATGTCTCGCCTTTGCATTCTTAAGTTTCAGTGGAGAACAGAAGAATGCGAATGTTGTAAGAGACAACTAAAAAGATGTTCCTCTCTGCCTAAGAAAAGGCAACGCATGACTCAATTTCTCCAGCAGTCTATTGGATTTGTTTCTAGAATTCCAAAGTGCAGAAACCCAAGCACAGTCCTTCCAAGGATTCCTTCATTTAGATGTTTAATATTTTTTTAAATCTCACAATTTTTTTTAGAAAAGCAGGGGAATCTCTAGATTTATACACAGGTCATTTTTTGACTTCCAATTTAGAACTGCTTAACAACATTCACGTAGTAAAATAAAGAGCCATTAATATCAGGAGAAAGACACTGATCTGGATTTTCTTAAAATCTTGGGTTTCTTAAGTTTTAAACTGTTTACTCAAATTCACACTGTGGATTTATATTGTGGTTTTCAATAAAAATAAGATTTGTGTCTGTCAGAGTAAATTAAAAAAACATATAGTGCTACTATACGATAGCAAATAAACACATGCAAATTCCTTGCATTATTTGACACAACCTGAAAAGTTTTGATCAGCCCTAGGTCTCATTTATGAATTTATCCAAAGTCCACTGGAATTTATGTAAGCACTGTGCAAGCTGCAACATCAGCTGAAGATCTTCATATTAAAACCATGCAAAATTAGCTAGCTTCATGGTATCATCAGCCTGTGTCATTGCTTGTCATAGGCCACTGGTTCAGCAAATCATTCTTATAATAGAGAACTTTTTAATAGTGGAACAAAGACAATTTTCATCATGGGCACGAACTCTTATGATCTCCTCACACTGGTAACCCATATTCAAAACAGCCATTTGGAAAAATTAGAGATTTACTTTGCTCAATCTGACCCTTGCAGATCACTTTGGCATTTCATGCTGCATGTTATACCTGGTGAGAATCCAGGGTTTGAACACTATCCTCGCTTATGCTTAAGCTGTTAAATTCCCTAGCCTGGATCCTTGCCTCTTAAGTGTACTGCTCTTTCAAGGTCACATCAAAGACTTCCAAGCACATCAGCAAGGCAAGAGAACCCGTTCTGGTCTTCATACTCTTAGAACAAGGTTGTCTACTGCATTTCTATTTCTAGTATTCTCATTCCCAGGTCAGTACAGCCTATTTTTGTTGTGAATTTTCCCTGCAACACATATTTACCCTGGGACAACAGTAGTTCTCAGCCCCACCAGTATTCATCTGCTACTTCACAAGTTGTCAAATGACTACTCAGGCATTAAAAAACCCAAAAGAAGTCTCTCTAGAGTCTTAATTTAAGCGTTAGCAGGGAGCTGAAAATTAGCAGTAACATTCCTGCCTGCAGCTATGAAAAAGTAGTGAGAACTGACACTTTAATGATTGCTAAGAAAGGCTGAGTAGCAAGTTTGCTAGTTGCTCTCCATTCCACCTTCACCACCAATGCTGGATGTGTAATTGTTAAACCTACATTCTGCATTTTCTCTCTTGAGAGTAGGAACTTGAACTACAAATGCAACTTTGGACGTTAAATGCCTGTGTCAAATAAGTTGGGGTGGCCGAGCAATCTGCTTGGGAAACTCTCTAGAATATTCCCCACTTCTTCATTACACTATGAAATGCTTTAAACTGCTGTTTCTGAATGTACTACTTCACAAAGCTAGTTCTTAGAAATTCCAGCTCAGTTGTCTTAGGGTTGAGTACCTGTACCTGTTTATAACTTTTACTACTGTGATCCACCTGAAACTCTGTTCTATAGGTTTATATAAGCTGATGGTCTCTGCTCAGGCACTAATTTTAGGTCCTTATTCTCAGGTCTTTGGGGACTTATTGCCACTTTGAGTCTGACTTAGCAGTTATATCCCGTACAGCCATAAATGCTGCTTGTTCTGCTATATGCTTTAAAAACAGTTGTGTGAGTTTTTCACTTCCAAATCATCTTCCCACTCAGACTTGGGGGACGGCTGCTCCCCTGTCAGGCCACCAGCTGGTCTGCAAACCACAGACAGTGCATCTTAGCATTAGACTCGGTAAGACTGACTTTCTATGACCACCTGATAAAACTGGCTGCCAAAATCAAGCCCAGAAATGCTTCATCTGTCAAGTTTACTAATCTGCCCAGGAATCTAACACTCACACTCTTCTGATATTTGCCTCGTCTGCTGTTTGACATCAGAATACGAGTCAAGGTCCACTTGTGTTATGCTCAATGAGCAGCTCTATGCAGCCATGCTGCTCAGAGACTTTGTGACCCAAAGCCTAGCACTGTGCTGTCACCACTGAGCAACATCACTCTGCTGCACATTCACCAGGAAGATTTTTCAGCTCTAGGGCCAACACATCACAAAATTCCTACTGTAGCTTTTTTCACCATCTCCCTCCTTCCAGGTCACCCAAATCCCAGAATCTTCAATAACAGGTTTAGCTATGCCATAACTTCTTAGTGGCAGAGTGGCATCTTGCCAGCAGGAAGAATGAGTCCCAATCTGCTTTTGTGTTGAAAGTGTCTCATTCAGATAACAGATTTTTGATCTACTGCAGTACCTCTGGTCCCTCCTGAATTGTTGATGGCTGTGGCCAATATGTCGTCAATATCCACAGCTGGGTTTTCACAGTCATCTGTATCATTTATGTGACCAGGTGCAGGTTATGACTGACTGCACAGAGGACTATCTGCTAGCCAAGGAGGCTCTAAATACCCTGAATTGCACTGCCAAGATTGTCATGGTTTGGTTTGGCCAGTTGTGCACATGCTAAAAATAAAATGACAACAGTAGACACTGGGAAAAGCACTTAACTTCAGACAAAAATCTCTAGTGACAAGTATTAAAATCTCACATCAAAAATGTTAATCTAGGACACAATAGGTCCAGCTGAACTCTGAGCCCAAGAGCACTTTCCAGCCCTTGGCTCTGGCTGTGCACCTTGGCTGTGTGTCAGGCCAAGGCCAAGGCCGGGGCAGGATGAAGACAGTCCCCACACGCAGCAGCAGATCCGGGTGACCAGGAACGAGGCTGCAGGGCACAGCACTGAGCACATCCCTCCTGCAGTCTAGGCACTGTGTGATAAAGTTGCAAACAAAGGACGTGAAAGAGAGCACAGGGAACAAGAAGAGCTGGAGAATCCATTTTTTCTATATAAATAGCTTTTTCCGTATGGAACTTTGACATCTTTTAATTATGGTGTGAAGTTTCCAATAACAGTGAAGTGAAGGGATACTAGGTTTGGTGGAACATGGGCAACTTAAGAGCTGAAATGAGCAACAGCTCTCAAAATATGAGGCATTTGAGAGGTATTGAAGTAAGTGCCTAAGGCAGTTTATGAACAGATTCAGAGATGATGGTTCACAGTTCACCTATAAAACTGTAAACAGTTTGGGGAGAAAGATTAATTTCATAGAACATCTTGGAAATGTACTGTTCAGCTATGAAATTCTCCTAAAAGTTAAATGTATTTGTACTGTCTAATACAAATATATCAAGGAATAAAAATATTTTTCTGGAATGAGTAATCACTATATATTCTTTAGTACTGCAATTCTCCCTTTAACTCTCTGTTCCCTACTGCTGACTGTTTCAGTGATTCAAGAATATATATCAGAGAATAAATAAAGTGGATGCATGAGATTTCATAATACATAATGACTAGGCTTCACTTTATAGATGAAATCTCAGGCAATTCAATAGTTATATAACCAAGAGTCTCATGGCAGTTCTGGAATTGCTTTAAATGAAGGTTGATTTCTCTCTCCTCTGCCTAGTTCCACCCTAGCTTAACCATATTCTGTTTCTGGTTTAAGTTACAGCACCTCACTGGCCACACAATATGCAGTGATAGTATCATCAAGACAAAGAAAACATCCCCTTTGAAGCACTGCAGAACTGAATCATGTATAGTAATGGCCATCTCTGTTCATAAAATAATTAGAATTACTCATTATTTACGCATGCATTTCAAAGAATACATATTTACAGTTTCTAAAGAAAACAAAACCTGCCATTTTTCTCTGCACGCATCTCTCAAGAAGGCAATAGGATTTTAAGTACACACACAACTCAGTCTGCTCTTCCATCCACCCATCTTGTAAAGTCTAAATATACCAAGGGCTATAGATACAGGGGAGCACCAGCAAAGTCATCTGTTCTCACTTTCCCTCTGGGCTTTTTTCTCTTCAACTCTTCCCTCGGGGAGTGTTCAAACTACACCCTTGTTCTCTTTCTCCAAATGAGATAAAGCCTTTGCCTTTGTTGGCTCTTTACCTTTCTTGAGAGTAATCAGAACCAGCTTCTCTTTTTCCCCCAGATACACGGCACACCTGCTAACAAGGTGAAATCTGCAGCAGTCTGCTCACATTCTTGCACACAAACTGAAGGGACGTTTTCTACTTACTATGATGTGCCAGGTACCATTTCTGTCTGCACTTTAATTTATGCATTTAATGGGCCCTACATCCACCACATTTTTAATGTAACTAGTGATATTATAATTTAAAAATAAAGCCTAGGATTTATCAGTCCTTAAAAGACACTGATTACTTGTTAGCCTTGTTATAGACATATACTTTACAACCTGGAGACCACTGTCCTCACCTATTTTGACCTCCTAAATAACAGAGGCTAAAAAGAATTTCACTCAGCAATTAGTTGAAATACCCCATTTTGTTTCCAAGAATTGTCTTCCCCTAATATGCAAGTAGAGATATTGAACTTATATTGAACTCAGGTCTCTCTCTCTCTCTCTCTCTCTCTCTCTCTCTTTTTTTTTTTAAACAAGCTGCAGTGGTTGCAATGCCTCATCTTTAACATGTGGTTGACTTGAGGAACACAGCTTGTCCAGTGTGAGGCAATAAGACTGTATCACAATTGAGGAAAGAACTTGATATGCCTGTATTATCCATTAAACTATATTCTAATTAGAAAGTGCTTGTACAGAAAAAGTAGATTTCATATTATGTTCTGCAAAAAGTTGAAATTCAGCTTATTCCAAGCCATTGCTTGGACTGCCAGGATTTTACTGCTCAATATTTTGTGCACATTTCAAAGGTGTATCATTCAGTTATTCCCTCTGACCAGGCAGCAAAGAATAAGATTTTCATTTTAAAATTGCTAAATTTAGCAATGTAGATTTTCATGCATACCAGTCTCAGAGCAGGGACTGGGGATCAGAATCCTGATCTGAATATTCCTCTTCAGACCTGGCAACTCACGGCCGAACTCTGGCTCCTCTTATTATATTTAGTCAGGTCAGGCCTAGGTAACTTGCACTGTATCTAGCCTGAAAAATAGCCTCAAGAACCAGTTTGCCATAGTGATGGGATCAAAGGTAACATATCCAGACCTGTACAGATACAATCTGAGGAGACACAGGCCGTGGGTAGAGACATTTAATAAGGTTGTTAGGTTGTTGATATGAACAGAAGATGGACAACAAAAGCATTTTCTTTAGTTTCTGTGGTACACATACTTTATTACTGTCGGAGTGGGAGACGGACCCGGAGTAACGATGAGTCTCAATGTGAGTATGATCGTTCTCCGGGTCCGTCTCCCACTCCGACATCTGGTAGCAGAGGATGGTTTCGCTCGACTAAGATCTCTGAGAGTGCGGTAAGCAGCTAGAGGAGGGGAGTGGGAAACCACGGATGAGAGGCCACTGCCCAAAGCAGGCGCCGGGCAAACATTTTAGTGGGGTCGCGCCCCACCT
Source organism: Apteryx mantelli (assembly GCF_036417845.1). Lineage (NCBI taxonomy): Eukaryota > Metazoa > Chordata > Aves > Apterygiformes > Apterygidae > Apteryx > Apteryx mantelli. Next base: position 35,255,643 of record NC_089979.1, on the reverse strand, counting down.
CTCAGAGGCACAGCTATGGAAATTGATGCTGCAGCAATGCTACTCGCTGGAATCCTCTCTAAGAGAGGGATAGACGTACCGGCGAAACTGCTACACAGCTTGATTAAACTGGGACGGCGTTGGGGTCACTTTTCTGATACCTGCTTACTGTTTTCTGTGTCCGAATGGCGGGATTTTGGAGGGACGATGTGGCAGAAGTCAGTTGAGGGGAACGAGAAGGAGGAAAAAGAGATTAAAGCCGTTTGTGCGCTTTGGAACACTGTGCTAGAGACTTTAACATCAATGAAGGCAGAGAGTGAAGCAGCATGTGCTGCCGTACAAATGCTGGGACCAGGAGCCCCTCCCAAAAAGCCCGTGAGCAAACCGGGACCCATTGCACGGTTCTTTGGGTTGTCCGCGGTGAAGGGACCAATGGGACCCGTCTGTAAGGATATGGACGAGATGCGAGCAAGGGGGGGGCTGAAGCCTCTGCCGCTAGCCAAGCCCTGGCCGAAAAAGCGGAGGTTTCTGCGGGGAAGGCGGAAGCGAACTCTGAGGGAGGGGAGGAAGTGCGCTTGGAGGAGGCCCCAAGAGGGGAGGAGGCCATGCCTCTGGCTGACCGCATAGACCGGGGCGGAGAGGGTTGCCGGCCCCCTCCTTCCGCCCCGCCTGCTCCTCCTCCGCCGATTGCCCCCCCCTCTCCCTCGGCCTTCCTCTTCGCCTTTGTATCCGCCCCTGCCTTCCTCCAGCGAGTCCTCGGGTGATACTACCCCGGTCACCGGGAAAACAGAGCCGCCGGCGCCAGATGCCACTGCAAAAATATTGCAAACAGCGCCAGATGTCACTGCACAAATGTTGCAAACAGTTTTAAAGCGCCTTGAGGAATTGGAGCTGCAGACCAAGCACAAGGTGGGAAGCGTTCCTCCATGCTTCCTGAGCCCCTCTACACCATCCGCGACTGCGCCTCCCGTACCTACGCGTTGGAGCGGCGTTATCAAGGACGCTATAATAGAAGGACAATGGAAGCCTGTTGCGGGGTCCGAGGGCCCCACAGCACTGGCATTCCCCATGCTACAACAGAATGGTCAGGGGAAATGGGAACCACATGATTGGAAAATTTTACAACAAGCTCGTACCACCATCTCAACCTATGGGGGAGGTTGGACTGGACTAGGACCCCAATTTGGAACAATGGTACCCCAAAAGCCTTGCCACCAGACGTCTTTTTGATATGTGGTGACAGGGCCTGGCAGGGAACCCCCCCCCCCCAAAAAAAAAAGAAAAAGAAAAAAGAAAAAAAAGAAAAAAGAAAAAAAAGAAAAAAGAGAAAAAAGAAAAAAAAAGAAAAAAAGAAAAAAGAAAAAAGAAAAAAAGAAAAGAAAGAAAAAAGAAGAAAAAAAGAAAAAAAGAAAAAAAAAGTTGATGTTAATAAAGATTCTCAGAGGTGTCTGACCACTAAAAGCTTAGTACAACATCATAGTGAAGTTGAAATGGCTTGCCTTGTACTGTAGAGATTTTGACAACTTACCAACCTTTCCTTGCACTTGGTACTTTTGTGTCTTGATTTTGGCTAAATTAGCTTAACTCTGAGTTTTGGTTGAACCATTCCTGCAGTGCAAGAGGCCATACCATTTTTTTTTTGGACCTTACTTAATGCAAAGAAATCTAGGCTTGTAGGCATGTGAGAGGAGAAAATCAAGCACTGTTTTATTAACTTCAGGCAATGAATGTGTCTTTTCCAGTACTTTCCAGAAAGATGAGCATGCTTCCTTTGAGTTTTGCCTGTTCAAGAATCCATAGTAGATAATCATATTCAGGAAAAATCCAAAGCATACCTAATAGTAAAGGAGGTTCACTGTATCTGGTTCTATTTCACTCAGTATAGCTGGAGCATAAGTGTCTTGTGCAAAACTGATACGCTGCCTTTCAGCATTCAGAGCTCCTGATACTCAACCTAGCTTGGCATTGCATAGATTGTAAGCGCTCTTTCTTCTTTAGTGTCCTTCAGAGTCAGGAGGCCAATTACAGCAGGCTCCATCAGAATAGCATAAATGTGCTGGCCACTCTACATTATTAGTGTCTGACATTGTTCCTGCTACCATTTTGCACAGTATTGAACTTTCCTCCCAGAAACAAACTGTCACCTATGAGATGTGGAACGGTTATGCCAAACACTAGCAAACTAAGCCTTAATTTGAATTGCTGCCTTTCTAAATGTGGAGTAAAATCTAAGAAAAATTCTGCTCAACTTCCCTGTCACTGTCACACTATACATGCACTCCTATAGTGGTTGGTAACTGCCACCTAATAACTGCATTATACAGCAAAGTCAAATTCCTTAAATCTAAATAAAACATTTGTACAAGTAAAAAAAAAAAAAAAAAGGTGGAAAAATATAACAGGGAACAGGACCGCCACCCGTAGTAAAAGGGCGGCCGTAGGGCTCTCACCAAATTGTAATGATAAGGTTACCCTACTCAGTCCTACTGAAAGAATGTTTTTGTCTCTCTTCGTGCCTGGGGCAGCAGCAGGCAGCGCCTTAACCTATTAGAGGACCAAAGTAGTCTGCGTCATGCCGTTCTGCAAAATAGGGCTGCAATTGATTTTTTGCTCTTAGTGCAAGGCCATGGTTGTGAGGATTTTGAAGGTATGTGTTGCGTGAATTTGTCTGATCATAGTGAATCCATTCACAAACAATTACAGTGGTTGAAGGAGCATGCAAGTAAAATCCGTCAGAACCATGGGCTATTAGACGAATGGCTAACTAACCTGTTTGGAAATCTACCGCAAGGGCTAATAGGGTTGCTTACTGAAGGCTTACGCATATTAATAATCCTTGTAGTTATAGGTTTGTGTTTATGTGTAGTATTAAACTGTATTAAGAAAGCTCTGCTGAAAGTAGTGAACCAAGCCTGGATTGCTCAAAAACAAGAAGGGGGAATTGTGGAAGAATGGTTAAGTGAAAAGGGGCATGATCTCTTAGAAGTGAGCAATCCTGTCTTCACAATGGAGGGAGGATCCCACGGCTATGTGAACTGTCCTTGAGCATTCCTAGACCATTACAAAGGGGGAAGGCAAGTAGTGGTAAACAAGTCAAGGAGGGGGCCGACAAGCCCCTCCACGGGAACAGCAACTTTGTACCAATCATGTATTCGCTTTAGGCGCGTGAACAGAGACTGTAAACCAATCATACAGCTATTGCTAGCACATGCTCTATCGCCTGTATATATATATACTCTGTGTAAGCTCTAATAAAGGGAGAACGATCATACTCACATTGAGACTCATCGTTACTCCGGGTCCATCTCCCACTCCGACATATTACCAGTGCTCTAATTACATTCAATTTAAGTCCAAATGAAACTCTGAGCCATGCTCTCATTAGACTGCAGTTATATTCCTATCCTCTTACGGTAAATAGTTAATTTTAAATGGCTGGAAGATAGATTAATTGCATCAATTTTAATAACACATCATTTAGAAGACCAGGAGAAAACTAAATGAGACCCATTAAACAGATAAAGATGTAGGCATTTTCTTCGCTCACTTTTTTGTCAGAGATTCAGTCAAATTCAGGCAGTTCATCTATTAAAAAGACTGTATGGCATGGACCATAATCATATGTAGCAAGAAAACAGGAGACATTCCCTTCTGCCATGACCCAGTTACAGGGAAGTGCCCTGGGCACCATGGAGTGAGGGCTGATCATCACCAAGCCATCTCCAAGTTGGTTATCTGACACACACCCAGCTTAAACCAATTAGACCAATGTAACAAGCTCATTAACTGTACTTCCTTTTTTAATAATACCAATTTAAGGATTAAAATTCCTGATTGGGTTTTTCCTTTCTTTTTACATCAGCAAGTGTCCCATAATTTGTAAATAATCACTGCCCACTTAAAATTAGATTTTTAAGGTTAAAAATGCTGCTTTTGCATAAAGGTTTTCTTCACTATATTTTGACAAAATAATTACAAAATTTTCGTAATTTTTGTTCTGAGAACTTTCAGGAACTAAAGATTTGTTTTGGAATTTATTTTTTTTCAAATTTTATTTTATTCAATGGTTTTCTTTTCAGGATCTGCCCCTTGCTTAAAGATAAGAAATGAACTGACAAGGTAGACAAGATGTGCTGTGATCTGAAATCAAAGGCCTAGATATTCAGTTAGGAGAGTACATATTAGTGATTTTTATGTTAAGCATTGAAAAACTTTAAAAATAAATTATCAATTTGGATCAGCTCAAATTTTTCTTCCTTCCCAAATGTAGGACCAAAAGATTTGGTTGTAGATCAAGTCAATGATTTAAATGTTTACTGGAGCAAACATTCAAACACAAGCGTCTACATTCTACATTGAAAGACCTACCAACCTAAGTAGTGAATCACAAGTTTGCACGTCCCTGAATATTTCATTTGTCCATGAACTGAATCAGCAGAAGTAACTAAAAGCAACTCACTCACCTGCAGATATCCTATAACTCAGTGATTAGTGATCTCTTAAGTCTCCTCAGGCAAAGGAGAAGATGTAGTGAATTGTTTTGATACCCTCAGCACTGGTTATTGCACAGAGAAGATACTAACTATTCATCTAATTTTGTGAACCTAGCTTTTCTTTGCCTTTGTTTTTGCTATCAGTGTCTCTCTAGGAATACTCCAGAAGTATCAAAACAGTTCACTTCAACACTTCTGATTTTTTTTTTTTTTGCTATTTTCATTTTGATTGCCCCAAACTTCATATTAAGCTTCATATTTAATTATATTCATATTTCATTATATTCATATTTAATTTCAATCGCAATCACATTTTGAAATAGGGAAATCTATCAGAAAATAGAAGACACAGGTTTCAACCAATCCTGCTGCCTACGCTGTTCACGCTAAAACTAATTTCTCTGGCTACTGCATAGCAGGATCACTCTAAGTAGCATGTCAAATATGCTCTCAGTTGCCTCACTAAAACCCTTCCATCCTAACTTGATTTTTCCTCTCATGGGTGCTGTGCATTGACTACTGCAGTGATTCCCCTGCAGTTATTTAATTAGAGCCTAATCTTACCTTCTTACACAGCAAAAGCTTTTCTGCCCTAGTGGTCATAAACTGCAGGCAACTCTTTAGCAGCAGCATTATTTGAACTGGTAAAGGCTGTTTTTCCTCCCTTAGTACCTCTCCAGCATGGGATGTGCCATTCACTGCCCCGGTCCCTCTGCTGCCCCCACAAGTGAAGTCCAGACACTGCCCTGAGATATGTGCTTGTAACATTTAGTGAAAACAGAATCCAACAGCAAAGTTTGGCCTGTACTATAATGCTGATAAATGAAGTCAGAGTAACGTTGATTCTTTCAAATCACTACTTATTCTTCTACTTAGAGAGAAAAGAAAGTGTCACTAGGCAGATTTTTCCAAGTGTCTACAGTCCCCCCCAATGCACCGGGGAAATGTATACTTTACCTCACAGCACCTTTGTGATTTCCAGTTTTGCTTCTATTAAGTTATTCTTTTTAAAAAGTAGATTCACATTATATTAAGAGGCCCAACTTTCCTTAGCATCTTTGACAGACTTTTAGGTTTCAAGTCATATTCTATAGGCCCTAAGAAAGTATCTAACTTACTTCACTGAAACAAAATGTTTGGACTTCCTTTGGATTTTGCCTACTTCAGGTTTGGAGCGTTATGTGCCCAAATTGTGTGTAACAGCCAAAGGGGATCTAAGCAAAAGTGCAGGATCATTCAGAAAGCTCATACAGACACAGAACATACATAACCTCCTTTCCACCATGAATGTGCTGAAGGCATCTTCCTGTAAGCAATGTTCATGGGAACATCTTCAAATATAAAACTGCATGCCAGGTCCACATGTTTACAGGCATCTCTGGAAACGAGGTAGAATTATCAGTCAACATTTTGTATTAATGCAACATGGATGTTGTAGCAAAATGAAACAATCTTCCATCACACTCTGTCACTGTCATCTGGTTTCTATTACTGGATAGGGATTTCAGTATCATATATGGGAAAAGAAATATTAATTGTATTACTGATTTGAGTTAAATGTGCTATAATCAGGCAATGCACCCTCATGTCACATAGGCCGTTACACCTTCCATGCAGAAGGAGACAGAGAAACCCCACAGTCTGTCTGGCTCAAGGAGTGCTGAAATATTAGGTTGGGGATGCTTTCCCATCTGCAAACAGACAAGAAAATATGCAGAAAGATTAATAAATTTAGGACAGATGAGGAGAAAAAGAATACAACAATTTCAAATAGAAAGAGAGGCTGTTAGGGTCCATAAGCACAATATATATACCAAGGTGAGGAACACAGTCAGGAATCAGGCCAAAAACTGCAGTTCACAGAAGTCCAAATAGGAAAGAAGGTCCCAAAAAAGGAGCAGAGTCAGGATAAGCAAGGCAGCAATGGGACCTATCATAAGGCCTGCAGAAGGCAAGATAAGAAGTCAAGGCGAGGAACGAAGAAGCAGTCAGTAAGGTTCAGAAGAGGCAGGTCAGTGCAGATTTACAGGCAGTCTATGACTTCACAGGGTGTCTTTTACAAGTATGAGTCTGGTGATTGTAAAGTAGTGCTTTGGGCATAGCCTCCCTCCAGAGAGCTCAGAAGTCTATATCCTGGAGAATGATCACCCCCAGCTAAGCAGTAGCTAATTATAGAGACCATTCAAGGCATTCATTAACATATGTACCAAAGTTGTTCATCCTTTCTTTAAGTTGTCTGTAACAGCTTTACAGTTTTCCCAGACCCATCCTAAATCTTAAGAAATTCCAAAAAGGGACGGACACAAAGTCCTCAAAATCTCAAAAGCACCATTACTCCCAAAAGTACAAAGGTATAGTTTTGTCTCTGTTCAATCTGCTGTTTTCTCATTTTTATACTATTCCATATTTTATTGTATAATCCATTCCTGAGTCAGTACAATTCTGAATAGCCTCCAGTGAGAAACTAAGTAAATATCTGATTTAATGGTTTCTACAAAAAAGTGCTGTAGACAAGCATGCCCCATCCTCTTGTACTGTTTGTTACACATAACTGGAAATTACTTTTGTCACATCCTAGCACCCAGTGCAAATTTTTGTGCATGATTTTTTAGTAAAATATCCCAGGCACCAAAAATCTAGTGTTGTACATATTTCCTAGAGCTCTAAGTTGGTGGCAACAAATATTTACAAGCAATACTTAAAATACAACGTGCAAGTGAGACCAAAACAAAGCTTTCTCCTCTTCAGCAAAATACTAAACAAAGTATTTTGGAAGAACTGGTGCATTGATCTTTCCATGCTTTTTTTCCTGACATAGCTTTTTTTTTTTTTTTTCAAAACTCATTTGTCAACTTGCATGCAAAGGTTTTACCTGAATAACACTAGCCTCAAAGTGATAATACTAGGCAGCCTGATAGTTTAATGCTGGATTTCCTTGCCTTTCAAAATGTTTTTCATCTTTTCTCTTTTGATCAGCTGGGAAGATAAAAAAAGAGGGCAAAAGTCTGTCTTAATTGCTGACACCATTTTGAGATCAAGTGGTGCCTATTTACAGGGCACTTTATTTCTGCATGCTTGTGCCCTAAGCTGAGCCATTTTTTGTTATATCTTGATGCTACTTGGTCTACTAGGATTAGTCAGAATGCTGTGCTTTCTAGAAGAAGCTAACTGCCATTTCTGAGTGTGATCATCCACAAGCACCCAAAGGTACTGCACAGCACAACCCTAAGCATGTGCTTGACTGACAGAAGAGCTGTCTACAATACAGATTAAAAAAAAAATCATATACATGGGGACTTACTGCCTTTCATTGCGTAGTTATGGACTTTCATTTTCTACACTCCTACTCTGCTAATTAGTCATGTATAACACTGCCCTTTCAGCAGCATTAGTCAACCCATATTTTAATGGTTGCAACCATACGTGGAAAGGAGGCAGGCTGGGGGCTAAGTGTCAGATTTGCCATTTGCTGTGTCATCTTGGGCAAGACATTTCTCACAGCTTTGGTTTCTCATGCAGAAAAATAGGGGGCTAAATACTACCTTAACTTGAAGGTTGGAGGAGAAAAAGGGTTTCACTAACTGAAATACATTAAAAACTGAAAAGCTGCCAAATTCAACTGTGAATCCAAGAAATCTATCCCATGTATGTTGCTGAAAAATACATTAACTGTTTTGGGGTGATTTCTTTCATCAGATAGTAGTCCTTATAGTATGTGGATGCACAAACTTAAAAGTCATTTTTGGAAAGCATAGCATTAAAAGTCTGTATCTTTTAAGATTTTTGACCAGCTGAAGGCACTTGGAAAGAAATATGCTGTGTTCCCTTGGAAAGAAGATTCTGCAGTTGTGCTTGCGACAGGTTTGGATGAGTGAGTGGAGAGGTGTAACAGCTTCTATGCTGAAGTTAGCTGCAAAATGTCCAAGGTCCACTGTGAGAAACTATGTATTTTCAAGTAAAATATTCCACAGCAGGAAAAGAGAGAGGAAAAAAAGGGATGGAAAAAAAAAAAGAGAGAGAGATAAAAGTGTTTCCTATGTATACATTTTGAAAACTATTATTTTCTTGTCACTTCATGGAGGAAACATGCAAATTCAGGACAAGAAATGTTCTATGCTGATTGTATGTGTTTTTCCAGGTACATTGCTACAATGTGTTTCTATCCAAATCATCCTCATTCCCAAGCCAGATTCTTATATTTTTCATTGCAGATGTTATGTACCATCATTTTCTTAACATGCAAACTTTGCAATTAATCAAACAAAAACAATAGTGTAAATATATTTTATAGTCAAAATTAATTAATTCTATGCTACAATAACTATTTCCTGATTGTGCTATTTTTGTGGTAAAAGAATGATTAATTTTGGTTTTCCCTGTATTTTTCTCCTTCTCAGAAACAATGGGTTTTTATTTAATTCTGTCTTACAAATAAAATTTTCATTTGAGCAGAACTTAAGACTAGGAAAATCTCATTTTAAGATGTTAGCCATTCGGGAAAGTTACTAGTGGAGCTAAGTCACATAAAATTCCAAAACACTTTTTGTTTGTTTGAAACGCTAATTTGTTGTGAGTTACAATTTTCACAGGATGGTACCGCTAGGAATTTCTCAGGATTTTAGACAGAACTGAAATCTGCTATGCAAAGGAGGGCGGTAGAGGCTGACCTATGCCTGACCACTTCCACCAGAAGGGAAGGAGATGGGAGACAGAGCCAGGGGCAGCCAAAAAAACCCAAACTGGCTGCCTGGGCCGCTTCCTGCAGCCCAAATGGCCGGGGCAGCAATCCCCGCCAATGCGGAGGGCAGCATCCCTCGTCCGTCTCTTGCAGCCACTGGTGCCCTCATGCTGCTCTCCTCCCACTGTGGGAGCTCCTTCCCATTTGGGAAGGGGAGCTGCAAACCTCTGCCACCCTCTAGCGTGTCCAGAAACAGATTTGCCTCCCACCACAGATCTTTTGGCTCGTTTCCGGTGGGATACTGATACACGCATTTGGGGCTGGGGGGATGCCTTTGGGAAAACATATACTAACACTAAATGAAAGAACTGCTGAGGTCCTGAAGCATTTTGCAGATGGGAGAAAGAGCTTCCTGACAAGTCCTATTACAAGTGATTCAGTGCAACCATTTAAAGAACATTACGCAACCTTAATTTAAGGTGTTGCCATATATAATAGATATCCATTCATTTAGTAAAACACCTTTCTTTCGGTCTTGATCTAGTGTTCAAAGATAAATTTGAGTAGTAGGTTTTTTGTTTTTGTTTTTTTTTTTTGTATTATGTTAACATCCACTGACATTGACAGAATTTGGGATCCATTTCATCACTTCTTCAAGTCCAAGATAAGAAAACTATGCTCCAAAAGGGCTTGTATTTTGATTACAAGATGGACAAAAGGGAAAGAGATTCAAATGGACTGGCAGCAGATCAGATGAACGGCACAGCTGGAAATAGAATCCAGGTCTCCGACACTGCTGTCCAGACTTCTATCATTTGGCCTTTCCTATCTCACTTATTTATACCAGGTTTTATTCTGCTAACTAACTGAATTACAGAATCCACATCAACAACTGGGGCTCACAAGCTGGAAATGTATTTTTCATAAGAAATGTTTAAAATCTTTGTTTTAATTGTAAGTGGTCATACATCTTGCACTAGCTTACTATACAGCCACAGAAACTCCCCGTTTCCTTTATGTTTGCGCTTTTGGATCAAATTCTTTTTCCAGACTTCCAGCTTTTCCAAAGGACTCCCAAAAGAATAAGTTATTTAATATATTCCAAACATATTTTGGCCTATGGAAGGACAATCAGAATATTAAGGCCACATGTAGTTTACAAGTTTCCTATCAGAAGGTGAAACATGAGAGTGTAAAAGGACAAGTCCCCACAAGGGAAAAAGCTTTTGGAAACTAAAAAATGTGCTAAAATGGAGACCTTGAATTTCAGCCTTTTCATAAGGACAGTGAGCAGAATGGGAATTAGACAATATTTCTGGGGTTCTCCTGGATAGAAGACTCAAATAATGTAAAGCTAATAAGGTCAGATACATCGGCCACAGATTGCACCATTTTCCATTTTACCTTAAGAAGAACAAAACATGCTACAAGGTAGGCTGAGAGCACATCAAAAGACAGGATAGGAAAGGCAAAGGCATCACATTTTGAGGTCTTCTTACTTCCAAATCTCTGAACAAAGTAGCACTGGAAACCATATCCAATCCCATCTAATACATCCAGCTCTTCTGATCAAGAAGCAGAATTTTGGAAAATTTCCACAGCCATGTTAGCAGGTAATACTGCCAAATTGCCAAAAGATATATAGTTCAGTTTAAATTTATTTGACTTTTTATTACTTGCAATATGAGTTTCCAGCTCTTATATTTTTGCAGAACAAGCTGGAATCTATGGGGCTCAATAAGTAAAAAGAAAAAATGTGAAGTACTATAAATCCTGATAATCTTGATATGTTTCTCAGAAGACTATGAAAGAAAGCTGGATTTGATCATTTGCCAAAGAACAGAGGAAAAGATCTTTAAGCTAAATCCTACTGGATCAAAGATGACATCTGACCACTGAGAAACAAATCCTTTACAGTTTAGTAAGTAGCAAAATCTAAATAGCTCCACCAGAGCACCATATATTAACACACATCTGACAGCCTTGGTGACATGAGCTCTTTAATCACAGAGATTTAATCATAGAGAAATTTTGGGCTTAGCCTCCCAGGTAGACAGATAAATATTTTCTGAGAAGAAAGAAAATCTAAAATATCTATGTAAATATATAGTTTGTTTCCCCATAACTTTATACACACAATATAAGGTAAAAAGATTTGAACACAGCCAAGTATTCTCAGACTGAAAATTCAAATACAGCTTTCTCATATCAGGCTCAGACCACCTGTACTAATTTAAGCCTTATGTTTCAAAGTGTCTGAGTACCCTCAGATTCATCTAGAGTCAAAGGGTTCAGCTATTCTAAATAAATAGGCAAGTAAATCAGACTCCCATGGCTGGTCAGTCAGATTTACTACTAGAACACATGGCTGGTACTCAATGTAGCTAGCCACAAAGAGCAGTTTATCTCTTAATCTGGGACTCAGTGAGCCATTTAATGTGGAAGTTTGAATCTGAAGAAATCTCTAGTCCTAGATACCTGCAAAAACTTTAATCTTTGAGCTCAGGTGCCTCTGTTAGCTGGCACGGAGTTTACAAGAATCCATAAGAATATTCATAGAATTTACAGTATATGCCTAAGTGATTCACGTTGCCAATCCCCAATTATCCATTTGCAGCATCATTACCATATTAAATACGTGATGGTATCTGCAGTCATCATTATGTTCAATGCAGTCCTTTATTCTATTTGTAAGCAAAAATCTCAATCTTAAATGCGCCTATCAATTTCTTAGAAGCTTTGCCATAATTTTAGTCACTAAAATCTTGATCAGAGTTTGAAAGAAAAAATCAGTTTGTCCAACTAGAAAATCATTCTACAGGCAAGAAGATGGTGTTTTTAAAATACTGCTGTAAACTTATAACACAGATAAGTTTATCTTTGAAGAAACAGCATGAAGCACTATGTACCATCCGAGTCCTAGATTCACGAGAGCCCATAGCATCAGAAATTCCCAGGCAAAGTTTCATCCTAGGCACCACCCTAATACAACAAAGTTTACCGTATATACTATTTCACAATTCCTCCCACACACGTTAATGCGCATGTCTTATGTTATGTGTCTCACTTGCTTCAGGATTACCAAACTGAAATCGCTGAGCCATATGTGGCTTGAAAGCAGCTCAAGTGTGGCTCCAGTTTGGGAGCTATAGCATGTTATTGATAAGTGGACTACCTGGTAGGTAACACTTATTTCTATGGCACAAGATTGCAGCAGAGTCATGCCCTACAGGCAACCTTTGGAGACCAGCATGACTCCCTGGGGACACTCTAGGGAAGTTGTACACTGTTTCCCTGCAACCCTGCATCAGCCTCCTGACTCAGCTGTTGGCTCAGAGAGCACATAAACCTGGGAAAAGCTTGGGAAACTTTGGCTGAAAATTACATTCAGTATGAACAGACTGACTTCGGTGGTGGAACTATTCAGTTCATGAAGAGGTTGGTGACAACTAGAAAAGGTTGCATGAAATGTCAAGTAACAAGCAATTTAAAATAAAATAAAGCAAGCCTTGCTGAGGCTTAAAAGGGATGATGAAGCTTACCTATACCTATTGAGTTTGTGAATATTTTAGGACAAGTATGTGATATACCCACTCACACATTATTCATAATGCTGTATGGGTGGCAGTTATATAAACCCAAAAATGAATGCCTTCAGCTAGCCCTAACAGCTAGTTCTCTGACACCCAAGATGATGATATCTCAAGGCTTGCTTTCAGTATCATGCAGCTAGATTTGTGGCATGAGTATTTGTGGTAATTGAAACCCTGCCAACTTTTTGGTGGGTACTTCTCAAATACAAGTCTAAAAAGCAGACATGCTCTGAGGAGATTGAAAGACCATTGAAAAGAGTATCAGGCTAAGTCAAAGCTACTTGATTGCTTAAGAAAAATGGTAGGTTTAGGCAAAACAATATATATTTAGTCTTTGCCATTTTGATCCATTCCTCTACACTCGTTATGGTCTAATGTGGAAAAATACTTTCTTTTGAACAAGATGTTCTTCATGACAATTCTTCACAGAAATCATGAGTCTGAGAAAAATCTATAACCAAAAGTCTCTGCAATAATATAACTGATAAACAGAGGAAATCATTATCTAGTGATCCAGCTAAACAACATAGTGACTCATGGGTTTCCATTCTGTTAGAAGGATGGGTCAGGCCAATAGTCGGGAAAGAGATATTCATAGGAGAAGAATAAAGATATTGCATGGTCACCTCATTACAGTCTACTCTGTATCATCGCTGCACAGCATGAAAGCACAACTCAGTGGTGAGGCCAAAGGATTAGGATATCTAGAAACGTTTCCTTGTTTCATTTCAGAGTATCCGCGGCTACAACTATACTAGCAAATAATATGGTCCAAGACCCGTTTTCTGGCCTTGAAGCCAAGTGGCACATCACAGTACACAACCAAACTCTCTCACCCTCCATATAATTGGACTGTCCATTGGGACTGTGCTGGTGATCAGTCATGCCCGTACCTCACTCAGCTGTTGTGAGTGACAGCTGGCCTGAGCCAAAGCTGTGTGAGGGAGCAGGCTAATGGTTTAATGACAAGGACAATCACATGCCAGTGCTTTGACCCTTTTTGTTTATGAGTATGTACGTAGCCAGTGTGATCTTACATCCATATCCTGATGTCTGTCAAGGCCATGCCACTGACATTTTTAGGTGTCACTTACCTGCTGTCTGACTTCCAGTGCTCCTAAGTCTGGGTTCCTGGACACCTAAGCTTCTACCCCTCAGCAGCTGTAAAGGCATTAAAACTAAGCTCCTGAACCAGGCAGACTTGGAATGGGATCTTGGTTCAGGTGAGAAAACACTTATTTCATTAGCCACCCCAGCCCTGTAGATATGTCCTGAGAGTACCTAACCTGCATTAGGTGTGTTTCAGCTGGGAGGAGGGGAAGCAAAGTTAACTCCCAAATCAGAGTGGGGAGTACAGGTAAATAAATGCAAGGAGCCAGGAAGTAGCATAAAACAGAAATAGTCTTAACTACCATGGCATAACCCTTGATCTGATTTAGAGGCCCAGCTCTAGCAGTTGCTGATGCTTGAGAATGAGACATGAAGAAAGAGATGTGACACATATCTTTAGCTCATCAGTCATCCTCAAAGAATCAGGTACTGAGATCCCTCCGCCTCTTGCACACATCTCCCTCATTTTACTTCTGACTAATTTAGAGGGCTTCCCACTCAGTTAACCATTTTCTGCAACTCTTTTCTTGAAATTCCTCCCATGCATGGTATGGGGAGCCTGAGCGCTTGGTACAGGGTTGAAAATCCCAGTAAGTTGTTGCAACAGGGAACGGAATAATGGTTAAATGCCACTAGGTATGGACTTTGGGAAATTGCAGGGAGATATATAATGAATGGGCATATAGGTGCCCAGATGAATATGCTCAGACAATTGAATGTAAAATACATATAAGGTCCTATTTGTGCTATGAAAATCTGACTGGATGGCACTCAGGCTAGCCTCATATCCAGCACAGATACAATCACCATCACAAAATAAAACTGTAATCAGGACAGCTTAATTTAGTAATGAACTCTGAGTTACTCTGAGCACTGCAGTCAGCAATTTCCAATTTGACAAAATATTCATGCATAGATATTTCTATCACTAACCTAGTTTTAACATAAATGATACTTGATGAAAAATGAGTAATAAGCAGTAAATATCGGGTAACAGAAATTGGAAAGGAAGGAGGAATGCAAAATGAAATTTATCATGAAGGAAAAGCAAATAACCTATTTATCTTTTTTTCTTTTATTTTTTCTCCTCTGTGGGTGTGGGGAAATCAATAAAAAGATCATATGAAATACCAGAAGTTTGGAACTTCATGTCTAGAAAGACTTGAGGGTCACTGCAATCCTCCCAGCCCTCAGAAGCATTTTGATAATTTGAAACAATCTGGAAGCATTTCTGTGCCAAAGAATCGTGGCTGCCTTCCATAATCCATGTCTACTGCTCTAGTTCCCAGGTTCAGTAATCTATCCCTTCCTTAAGATTAGCTATTCTTGCACCTACTCTTCTCGAGGAAGGTCTTTTTCTTGACTGTTATCATAACTGAGTGAATAATTTTTAGAGAATAATTTAGCCCCACGTTTGCCTCGCAAATTATCTGCAAGTGACTTGTAATTTACTTCAATTTATTATTCAAAAATATTTGCTGTATCTTTTGTTCTGTGGATTGATCATAAAATAATTTGCTGTATTTAAAATCTGATTGGTGCAGTTTTGCTGCATTGGTCAAATAAGTCACACAATCATTTTTGTTTCGCATTTTGTTTTGTGGTGCAAGAGCCTCACCTACGCCAGTGTTAAATAAAGCCCTGCATCTATTTAGGTGTATGACTTTGAAACAATGTTTTTGAAGAGTTACATGAAGTAAAGCTTGACTGCTTGAAAATCTGTGGGGAAGAGGAAAGGGAAGAAGGCAAGACTGAGACTAATCCTGAAAGGCTGGAACAAATATTTGGTGAAATACTTGTGAAATGGCCTTGAAAGAGAAGTCTGAAAAGGTGTCATTTAGGCATCTTAGTCCCTCTTAGTGTGTGAAAACTCCAGCGTAGCTGCCTCCTAACATGGCAACACCAGGGATCCCTGTGCACCTTCAGGTCAAAGACCCCCCTGGAAGTGAGAGATCTGCACCTGAGCACACTTGTGATATTGCTATGTGACACAACATAGATGATTTCATCTGCAGAGTTCAAACTGCCTTCAGCAAATCTAGCACTTTGTTGCAGTATTCTGACTTTGTTGTTGTTCATTCTTGTTGTTAGTTGTCGGGTTTTGTTTGCTTTTTGTTTTTAAGTAGCCAGGCATAAGTGTGCTTGCTTGCAGCAGGATGATTTTTTTCACCCACTGTTACTTCTCTAATACCTCTCTCTCTCTCCACACTGTTCTCTTGGGGACAACTGCACAAGGGAGGAAGAGCATTGAGAGACTTTGCTCTGCTGCTCTGTTGCTCTGTTACTGCCCCCATGTTAATGACGCTGGCTGAGAGCGAGGGCTCATTAGCTGGTGTGTACTGCTGCACCACTGTGACCATATCCTGAGCAAGCATCTGCCTGGTATTGCACTGAGTTAAGTGATCGGAGACCTCACAAAAGTGGATCTGTTGATTATTCATCAGCTAGTGAAAGCTTGTACTCAGTGAGTGAGAACGGAAAAAAGGTCACAGCAAATCACACCGATGGAGGACCCCGGCTAGATAACCATTATTACTTAGGGATAAATTATTACTGAGTGTTGGTCCTCATTGAAGTTCAACCCTGGAAGAATCACTAAAATTTGTAACTTGGAACAAATTTTGTCAGACTAGCTATTAGAAGGTCATTAATACTTTAGGATAGTGAGTAATCATCTAATTAAATCAGAGAATACTGCTACAGTGATGAGAAAACCTAACACTAAGTTCTTTTGACAGCAAGAAAGATGCCAAGACTGAGATAAGTACATCCCCCCGTATATAAATGAACTTTCCTCTCTTAGGCTATGGTAGAGTCCTTAGTCTGAATGAATATATGTCACTTAGAAAAAAACGAATACTATTCAGTATTGTTCCATTTGAGCCCTTCTAGCCCTGGTGCTGTAGAAACACAGCTCAAGATAGCACCGAGTGCAGAACTTCTACAGTGAAGGGCAGAGTACCCAAAATGCTTAAGAACCAAAAAACTCTCTAGGACATATTTCTATCATTATGCATTTTATTTTTCATCCTGTGTCATGTATATCAAACTCCAAATAAAACTGGGGCATTTACTTTGTCAGAGGAAGAGATCTTAAAGAGTTACTTGGCACTATATTAAAGATAAGCATTCAGTGCTGCGGCTGACTGCTTTCTTGTTCCTGGGTGCATGCTGTCTCTGATGTGTTCTTACCAATTGCAGTCCTTCAGGTCCTTCTCAGGAAGGAAGGATTGTTCCCACACTGTTGCCGTCCCATCAAGACTTTCCTGTTTATTCCCTCTTGCTGATTTTTGTTTGCACTTCCATGCAATCCTCCTTTCTCCTAGCTCTGTCATGTTTTAAAAAGGGAACTCTTTACTCCTGAAGTTGTGCACTACTAGTGGCAGTAGAGATACTTTACCTTTCTTTCTGTTAGTGATTAAATCACAGATGCATTTCTTTTCTATGTACGCTTATTGCTGTCATAAACTACATCTTTACATGGGCTTTTCTGGTACAAAAATGCGTGTTAAAGCAATAGCAGAAAGACTCAAGGTGACAATGCAAACAGACATTTTCAGAGGCATCAATAACATGAAGATTATTTATTCGCTATCTGGTAAAAGTGACAGGGCTTGTTAACACTCCTTCCAACATGTGGTTCCATGAAAACATCTACCCATAAATAAATTTATTTAGATTTTGTATCTTAATTAAATCAAACACTAGGCATATTAAAAAGAAACCTTGGCCAAATACAAAACACATTAACAAGTAATACCACTTTTAGGAACATAGTACTTGGAAAGCTGTCTCTTAGCTGCCAACAAGGTTTTTGTTATGGAAGGGCAACACAGTTTTCCTTTAAAAATGCAGCTATCAAAAACCTATCATTTTGTAGAATTAGGTTGACTGACAACTTGTTTTCCAATGGAAGAAAGTCAAAAGTCAAAATTTGATGGTACTTGAGTCATGCTGCTTAAGCTATTAAGCTTTAATATTAATTAGGTGCCTACAGCTGACATTATTTTTTTTAATTATGTGAGATGTTGCACTAATGAAGAACAACCCAAACCATCAGAGCTTATACTGGAAATAAAAAATGAGAAGGGAAAGAAATGTCTCTTTCGTGAGAAACTGAAATTTAGGGGTTTCTTTTCCATTCCACTTTAACACAAATCTGCCACCAACCTACACTCCAACTGTCAGAATTACCCACAGATTCGAAATATCTATTTCCTACCAACTCTGGTTTCTATTACTGCTTCAGTTAAAACCTTCATTCGCTAGCCACTGCTCCCTCCACAAGAGAAAGCCTTAAAGAAATAAGCAGGTCTTTTGCATGTAAGAGGAAGTGGCAGAGGTGAACCTCAAAGGCAGGCCTAACCCTGAGCCCAGCTTCTGTTAGAGAACACCCTGCAGCCAGACCTCTGGGCATCAGAAGACTGTCGTCTCCAGTATGTGAGGTGAAGAGCTCTTGATAAGCAGGATCCTGTTTGCTGAAAAGGGTGGGTTTTCTTTTTCTTTTCTTTCCTTTTTTTTTTTTCTGATTTTAGTCTCATTTTGATCAAAACAGGACTAGAAGGAAATGTTTCAATATTTCTAGAGAACCAGAATCCCCTTGAGCCTTGCAGCTGATGGTGAGGCAACTTTTCCATCAGACTCTCTGCTGATGCCATCAGAGAAATTGATATTCCTCTTCTGAACTCTGCTTTGGCTTTGGAGAAGAATTCATCAAGCACAGCACATTCTAAAAGAAGAATTCTGTCCCCAGAAACTAGCACTTCAGGATGAATCTTTTTTTTAATCAGACATTTCCTGTCCGTGTTACTCAGGTATACTCAACTACTGCTGTATCATATGAATAGGAAAAGGCCTTATTCAGCAAACAGGACCCAAACTAAATATTTGCAGTCCAAAGCAAATTGAACTGAGGCATCTGTTCTTCACTGTCTTTGTAATTGTGGTGTCCTGCTGTTTTCCTTCACTAGAGATTTTTAATCTGATCTAGTCACTTGTAAATCAAGATTGCTTTTACAACATAATTGTGCACTATATTTGCCAGTTAATTTGACCCTGAAATACTACTGCTTCTGGAAATATGCAGGATACTTCACATAAGAGATGGTAGACATCTTAAAGTGAAAGATCAAATAATTAGGAGATTTACTTTATATTATCAACTTGTTCTAGGATATTCTGTGAGCCTCACCAGTGGCAAAATTTCTTTTGCTATCATTGCAGTCTTTGACAAGTTAGGTATGCAAGATGGTGCCTTTGAGAAGAATGTTTTCACTCCTATCCTGTTGCTTACAGTCATTTTAAGTAGAAACCTCTTGTAAAGTAAGGTGCAGGCACTTAGTGGAAATGCTTACATGGATCCTTCAAAATACCATTCAGTCTCCCAAACCCAGCAAGCCATCATTGACTGTCACCTATCTAACCCCCAAATTTAACTCTAATGCATGCATAATCAGTGGTTCTCAACTTACTAAATATTATTCGCTCATATTGATTTTGTGTAGTAATGTGGAAGTGTTTATGCTCAGGAAGGACTGCATCTGCGCAGTGTGGAAAGCCTTGTTTGTTTGGAATTGGGTGATTATGCTGTCTCAGCCTTCCCAGCAAGGGGTTGCATTTCATAAGTGCCTTTGTATAACAAAGGCCAGCACTGTGCCAGACAGCATTTCACTACCAGAAGGCTGAGAATTGGTGCCCATCTTTGATTAAATTAGTTAATTTAAGACTTTTATGAAAGTCCTATGATTGTGCGTAGACACAACAAGATCCACATAGGAAGTGTTACACTTTTTATGGCACCTATTTTGGAAGACAAAATCAGAAGGTTTGTCAAAAGAGTCTGATTACTGAATCATCCTAACATTAAGCTGCACACAGTATTTAAGCCAGCAGCGCATTAGAATGGGAAACATCTTCAGATGAAAAGAAAAAAAGAATGATACTTACTGTTTGTTTTATTTCTTTTTATCTCTTTTGCTAGTCTAGTGCCACCAAACTTGAATTTGTGTTGGAAGCATGTTGGAAGCATGCTGATCCTGGATAGTTTATGTTATAAAACATTCCCCAAAGGAAATACAAACAAACATGGAACAGATCTTTGTTTTTTCCTACCGATCTTCCATCGTAAACACAAATGAGATGAACAGTATCTAGAGTGCAGCTTGGGATGATAGACAGTATTGTGTGTGCTCAAACAGGACTATATCCAAAAAGCCATTATAATGTTTGGAATGAAGTACTTTGAACCAGTCAAATTTAACAATGCAAGGAACCACTTCTTAGGATAAAAATTTCTTGTGGGTATATATAAACTCAGTTGTGGGTCTGTGTAATGGTGCAATATAGATCAGGTGCGTTTACAAAATGGTCATGGAAAGACCTCCCACAGAGGTACATTCTCCCCACTGAAGGTGCTGGAGATGATTTTCATTGCAGAATCTTTGCATAAATAGAACAATTGAGAGAAGCTAGCACAAGAACTCTTCTCTTGCAGTGTGATGGAGTTTTTAAAAGTATCTAAAAGAATAGAGCATAAACAGAGCACTTCCTCTTAAGCATAATCATTCTCTTATGGTTTTATCCCTTTTATGATCTTAGGAGTCTGCAGAGAGAGATGCAGTTTTAAGGATAAGAAGTCTGCCTGTTCTGAGAGGTGATTTAGGATAAGAAGTTATGTTAATACTGCATGCACTCCAGAGTCTCTTTTAAACTATGAAATTACAGATAGGACTAGCAAGGGGGTGATGTCAACAGTTTTGCCTTTAAATAAACTTCATCTGTAATGTTTTGTTTCTAAAAGCAAAAGAAAAAGAAAGAGAGAAAGAAAAAAAGACAGAAAAAAGAAGGAAAAAAAAGAGTAAGTCAACCTGGATTCATTGAAATAAGACCATAGTAAAGGTGTGACTAAATGAGTATATAATCTGCTACCACTCTTTAGACCTACATGACCATGATACGCACGATCCATAGTTTGCAGTTGCAAATCCCATTATTAATAAAAGCAGCTGTATTTTTGTTGAAGAGTCCCTTATTTTAACAGCTAGGCAGCTCATTTCAAGAAGATCTTGATAAAAATATAGTACTACTCTGTATGGGCTATGAGCCAAAGGGACACAAACAGTACTTCAAATAAGTATATTACAAAAGAGACAACTGACCTCAGAAGTAATGGGGAATGCTCAACATTTCTGAAAACCAATTATTTCTGTGGAACCTAATTTGTACATAGGTACATATGTGTGTACATGGGCAAAGACATGCCAACACCCAAATGTCCAAGCCTGAAAATTTCAACCCAGCTGAGCTCTCCAATATACCATGAGTCAGTCTTAAAGCCCAGAATAACAACCAGGTCTCTGAGCTCTAAGCTGCTCCCATGCTTTCCCCGGAGGAAGGTTATTGCACGTGTGGAGGTGAAAAATGTAACAGCACTGTATGCAAAATGCAGGATTCCCTCAGAAGAAGCTATTAAGTCTTTAAGATCACCGTTGATCTATAGCTAGAACCTCCCTCTATTGCCACACCGCCATAATTTGCTCAGGTATTTTCCCTTTTGCATGAAAAATGCTTTATCTCAGTCCCAAAACAGGACAGGTTGAACTAAATAATGTCCTTTCCTCATCTAGCTATGAAAACTGAAAACTGAAAAACATATACTTTTCTATTATAGAAGCAGTATATTATGCTCCCCACATTATTTTGTTAACTCTGTGACAGTAGCTAGCTAATGCCCAGGTTATTTAGCATAAGCAATCACAATCTATCCATTATGCTAAATGAATAATAAAATCTTCTGGGCTAGAAAGTGACAGAAATTTAGTTTCATGAACTTTGAACAGGGTTTTTCTTATACAGCAATATAAAGTTCCATGGCTGAATACACATTCATCTGTGGAAGTGAACCAAAAAGAAAAAAAATTAAATGTTTATGCCTCCTCCCTTTTTCCCTTAAGGGAAAAATTAAATTATAAAGGCGATCAACATGTTTTCCTGTCAAAATAAACATGTAAGTCATGACATACACACGCTATTTCTTTGTAACAAAAACTAAAATATCTTCCACCTAAGACTAGAAAAAAATGATCTGTTTGGTTTAGGTGTGTTGTTTCACAGAGGGCTGAATTCCTCCTTCTATAAAGGATGAGCTTGATTGCACCTTTTCATCTCAGTGGAGAAGTTTTTGTGAATATAAAATAAAAACAGTCCATTCAAGGATCTGATAAAGGATGTTATTGTATTTTATTATCCCTGATTTTGCAAGTCTCTAATAGTTTCCCCAGTGGCACTAAGAGGTCTCTACCCCCATCAACAATTTGAGATTGGACCCCTGAGTCGTATAAGAAAATATTCAAGTCCATGGGACTGTGAGAAGGTGAATGGGAACTCTCTGAACAGACCAGCTGTTGCTGATATGTAAAATGAAATTCAATAACCCCCATTAAGGGTCATTTATAGTAGCTGCTGAAAACAGCTACTGTGTATTTAGTGAGTGTTGGCTTCTTTTAAAAGATTGATCAAAATCTAGTGAGTCACCCTAGGTACGAAAATAATGTCAAGTACCAGCTTTGTAGAACTCTATCTGCCAAGACTAGGCTTTTTGAGGTACACACCTTATCTTACTGCCCACAACCCTCAACATAAGTAATACCTCATGCTGTATAAGAATGGCCTTGCATAAAACATTAACAAATACTGGTCCTCTATTTATAGATATATATAAAAAAAAAATCTTTGTCACAGCTTGAGTTTGCAATATTACAAACTGAAGGGCAATTAAACCATTTAGATGCAATTTTAATTCTGCTTACAGAAGCTGAGTAGCACAGCTGGAGTCATGTCTCTGTAATTCTAGTGCAGGATGGCTATAATATATTAAAGAAAAAAAAAAAACCTTGAGTTTCTCAGACTATCACAGCATACCAAGAGTAGCTGCTCCTTCTTCTAAGAAGGCATTTAACATTTAAAACCAAAGACACGGCATCCCAAAAATAAATTAATTTGATCAAGATCATCAGTAGAGGATTCAGAACTCAAAATTCCCACACTGTTGGTAAAGACAGTCACAGAATCACAGAATCACAGAATCGCTGAGGTTGGAAGGGACCTCTGGAGATCAGCTAGTCCAACCCCCCTGCTCAAGCAGGGACACCTAGAGCACATTGCCCAGGCTTGTGTCCAGACAGCTTTTGAATATCCCCAAGGAAGGAGATGTCACAACCTCTCTGGGCAACCTGTTCCAGTGATCAGTCACCCTCACAGTGAAGTAGTTTTTCCTCATGTTCAGACAGAGCTTTCTGTGTTTCAGTTTGTGCCTGTTGCCTCTTGTCCTATAGCTGGGCTCCACTGAGAAGAGTCTGGCCCCATCCTCTTTATCACTCCTTTCAGATACTTATACGCATTGATAAGATCCCCCCTCAGTCTTCTCTTCTCCAGGCTGAACAGTCCCAGCTCTCTCAGTCTTTCCTCATAAGAGAGATGCTCCAGTCCCCTAATCATCTTTGTAGCCCTTCGCTGGACTTGCTCCAGTAGCTCCATCATGTCTCCCTTGTACTGGGCAGCCCAGAACTGGATACAGTACTCCAGATGTGGCCTCACCAGGGCTGAGTAGAGGGGGAGGATCACCTCCCTCAACCTGCCGGCAACACTCTTCCTGATGCACCCCAGGATACCATTGGCCTTCTTGGCCACAAGGGCACATTGCTGGCTCATGGTCAGCTTGTTGCCCACCAGGACCCCTAGGTCCTTCTCTGCAGAGCTGCTTTCCAGCAGGTCAGCCCCCAGCCTGAGTTTCATTTCACATTGAGAAGTTAGAAGTTTCAAGTAGGGATATGTGTTTTCCAGAATGCATTTCAGGAGAGAGGTAAAAATTATAAATGTTAATCAGATTTTTCTGAATCAAAAAAAAGATGGCTTTGAGATCTCAGTTAAGAAATACTGTAAACAATCAATAAATCCTGTTAATTTGGCATTCCAGCTCTTTGCACCACATTAAAAAATGCTTCAGCCTGGTCAAAAATGTATAGAAATTAACATTGTACCAACAGACTTTCTACAAGGTGAAGTGTCATTTGTCCTGCTCCAGTCAGCATGAAGCTGGCCTAAGGCTGTAAAGCTGACCTAAATTGCAAGTTATGTAGCTCTGGCTTATTTAACACATTTATACTGCTTCCTGATGCAGCACCACACAACCTGGCGTGCAGCACACAGAGCCCCCGGGGCCCTTGGTGCAGTCCTGAGTCCCGGACACCTCAGGGCATTGGTGGGTCTGACAAAACCCTGCTTTCTCTGGAGCCACTCTCGGGTTTGGATAGGCCTTGTGGCCAAGCCACCTCTGAGCAGAAGACCTGGAACATGATGGGAAGGGCTTCAGCCTGGCAAACCAAGAGGAAGATGCCAGGCTCAGCTGTAGTGGGAGCTTGTTTGTAGCTTTGTGTCATTAGGTGGTCATCAAAAGCAACTGAACCATTTCTTCAAAATGCTGGGCTTTGGTGAACCACCTTCCCTCTGCCCTGTCCTTCCTCCCTGCCTCCAGTGGCACATTTTTGCTGGAAAATGTCTTGACCGGATCTCAGAAGTCTGCAGGCAGTAGGTGACTTGGATATTTTATGAACTTTTACACAATCCTTTTCTGATTGTCAATTTGTTTTATATAATAAATGAAAAGGTTAAAGATCAAATGAAATCATGCAGAACAGGAGAAAAAAGCTGTATAATCATGCAGAGAATTATTTCAGGGCTCTTAGCAACATCAGTTCTTTATAAATAAAAGTCAAAAAAGCAGCAAAACATTCTTTTAATTTTAAGTGTCTAGACAAATGATTACTTTAAGCAGTAATTAGAAGTGAAATCCACCAGTATAAAAAAGATGTTAAAATCTTTAAGAGACATAAAGTTAAGTCTCAGGCTACATAACCTGCCAAATCTTACATTAATGAATGGTCAGGAACAAACAGAGATGTCAAATATTTTGTAACAGAATCATTAAGCAGCTTGAAGACACAATGGTAAAGTCTTTTAGTCAATATCCAACATTAAGAGGAAACAGTGTAAAGACTGTAAAATAGGAGTGATATGTCCTAAAAGTTCGAGTTTTGTACAGCTTCTACATAATGTCATGTCAAGGCCAAACCTCAAAAAAGAAACATTAACTTCCTGTTAAAGGTTAGCACAATCAGACATCAAAATGAAAGGTATAGACAGATTAGCAGTAATTCTACAGTTTTTCTGATTAAAAAAAGGTCCTCAGCATGGCGATCTTTTTAAGTGTTAGATATTATATTGAGATTATGTTATAGAGATTAAACTATAATTAACTTGCATCTCCCTTCTTAGAAATAAAAAATGTTATAATACCAAGCTAGGATAAAAAGAGATTATATAAATGAGCTCACACAAGTTGGAATCTCATTGTTCAAAGAATCAGGAATAACTCTCTTTATATATATTTATACAGAAAGGCAACAGCTGTTCAGATAACATTGGACAAAAAAGGTACATTTTTAGCAGTACATAGCAATTTACAGTTAAAGGGCAATGTCACACTCATCTCTGAGAGACCTGAGAACAGGAAGGACCAGACTTGTCCTCGGCCTATGAAAGATCACCATATTTAATACATTAAATGTGATTTGAACAAAAGTAAAGCAGCATCTGAGAGCCCAACTCAAGACAGCACATTTGGTGACCCTGGCAAATATCCAAGGACTCCAAAGGAACCTGAACAGGCTCCATTCAGTAGGTCATGATACAATTTCAAGAAACCCTCCTCTGTGAGAAAGCACTTTGTGAAATCCACATGGGATTTTTCAAATAGGTCAAGTGGAATACAGTGTATATAATTCAATTTTATTGACATGTCCAGTTCCTTGAAACAGGAAGCACAAATTTGAAACTAGATGGGGAAGAGCAAAACACTCCCTCCCACTCAAACACACACAACTCCCCCTCCTTCCTCACCCCCCCCCTTAAATATTCAGACCCCTCCTCCATGTAAGAGCAGTTCATGCTTTTAAGGGAGTACTACTCTAACCTTAGGTTAGCTGCATCATATCAAATGTGCCTTACCAGCTATTTAAGAATAATATTCAAAACAAAACCATTGGCTTGTGGAGGTCGTATGACATATCAAAACATATCAGATGCAGATCTGTTGGTCTGTGTCCCTGAACATCGTGCTAAACTAATGACAGTGAAATCTAGAAATAAATCTGAATCCATCAAAACAGTTTGCTCTCAAACTGTAGAGCTTAGACAGAACGGTATATTAACAATAGTGCAGAAGGAATAAGTAGGCTGTTGCACCTTCTGGATGAAGGAGTTCATGTAGAGTCTGAGAAAAGGTTGTACATGTGACTCCTCGCTCCAGCAATAAGGTTCATTATACAAAAACTTTGCTTGGCAAGGGCAACATGAAATTTTGCCATTTGCAATATTCATACTGCAGGAGACTCATGCCATTTTCATTCAACCATCTGGCCACAGAACATTGTTTTTCAGGGTATTATCCAGTCTGCTCATTTTAGATATTGCATTACCTCAATTGTACGCAACTGGCAAGGGAAGGCAGTTTAGTTTGCCCAACTTCCCTACAAATCAATGGAGAGAGTCAGGTACTTCTGGATCTAGTGGATCTAGTGGATCCAGTCTTTCTAGCTTACGTATTTCACCCTCTCTCCTGACTATGTGGAATTCAGGCATTTCCAGACATCGATCCAGTCTGCTTAAATTAGGAGTTCATCTTCTCTTTCAGTTCACAGGAACCAAATAAAAATTCTGGACAGCTCCATTCACTTAGTCTAATCTGCCAGTTCCATTTTGAGAATAGGTGCCCAATAAAACCGGAGTGGTGACACCTTACAGAACTGTCCTGTGATTAAAAACGTGTACAAGAATTGGAAGATCTGGATTCTAGGCTATATTCAGTCTGATTGGAGCTGAAACCACATCTGCCCCAAGGAATATCCTACCAGAGACCTCTGCTGTTCCACCGTTAGGTAGTGTCCCTGTGTTGAGCACACCAGAAGAAGAGCAAGTCCAGCTTTTTAGCTTAAACATTCAGTTGTGAGGACAGAACTGGACTTACTTCCTTAAGCATTTCATGTTAAGCCACGTCCTGGTCATAATCCTTATCACCAAGGACAGAAACCACCCCTGTCTGCCCCCACCCTCCACCCCAGTACCCCCCTCATACAAGATGAAGCCAGACCCAGTTAGGCAGTCTAACATTCAGGGCTTTTCCAAGGGACCTAGCCATAGTTCAGGCACCCTTTTGCCAAAACATAAATTGCAATATACCTTTTGGCACTCACTTCCCCAGAAAAAAAAGGCTCTTCTGTACATACAGACTGACAAAAGGTTAGTACCTAGTAAACATTCAGACTACATAGGGAGGGACCTAATGAATTCCAGTGCCTGATGTGTTTAATAGCCTTACTAAGTAGGCAGACTGGATTACTGTCAAGATTCAGGAAGCTTTAAAGCATCCTAATTCCTAAATCCTAGTGTAGGCAGGATTTAGGCAGACTGGATCATATCTTCACTGTTTAATGACCTTAAAACCATGAGTAACAATGAATAGTCCAAACTGAAGTCCATGAAAGTATTGTAACAGTTCACAGCTACAAGCTTCACCAGAAACCAAGCTTCTGACACCATATATGTTTGTTTAAATTAACAATAGTCAGTTGGGATCTGATGTAAATTCCATATAAAATATTACCTGACAAGTTTTTAAGGGTTAAGAGACTATAGAGCTTCAAATGTGAATAACTTGCTCCCAGTATTCTAGTCATGCTACAGAGCTTGTTTGCCATGCTTAGAAGCTAGTATATTGAAAGGATAAAAAAGAATGAAAAATTCTCTTTATAAAGGCCAGACAGTTGCTAGCTTACTGCCTGAAACAGAGCTCTTGAGCAGTTAGACTTTTATAGCTCAGAAGGAAAGGGAATATACCAGATTTATACATAGAGGTCTGTCATTACTGCTAAATTCTGTGATATTATGCCTTGCTCACACTCATAAAACTAAACAATGCTTTACATCACAAAGGTATAGTGTATTTACAGTCGATTTCAGCTCCCAAAACAGAAGACCCACAAACACAAAATCTAGTCAGACCTGCAGATGTAAACACTTTTGCTACACATGGCACTGAAAATCTGATCTGGATTTTCTTTCACTCTATGAACTCACCCTGAGGAAATGAACACAACAAGCCTTATACCTAGATGGTACGTACTTTGAAGAGATCAGAAATGCAGTTTGCCCTATAACTCTGACAGTCCCAGCTGGAATATTGTACGCAGAGCTTGTTACTCCATTTCAAAGAGAATATTGCTGAACTCATGGAGGTGCTCAAGAATAGAAATGAGAATGCCTTTGGGATGAGAAAAAGACTTCCGTCCATGAGAATAATTGGAAAATGCTGGTACTGTTAAGACAGTACGAGAGATGGGAGTGAACTATTACCGAATATGTAAGTAATTAATGTTTTACTTTGCATGCAGAACCAAGGGCTAGGTTCACAAGACTTGAGAAACAGGTAAGGACCTATAATCTCAGTTAATTCCTCAATTTCTACTGTTGATACAAACAGAAAAATTGAATTTTATACTTCTGCTTTCCCTCTCACTGAATATTAAGTTGATCTTTATACAAAGAAATGGAACAATTTCCAAGAAGAGAGACTGAGAGAAGCTTTTCTCAGAATGTCATGCAGGCTGGTGGTAAAGACATTCTTTTTCAAAGGTAAAGGGTATGGGTACAAAACCTTTCACAAAAAGAGGGATTTGAGCCCAGGCCTTCCACAATTTGGGCAAGCAGGTCTCACAGCTACTGTATATTAAGGGCCCACTGTTTGGCAAAATTGGGTAAATTAAGCAAAATAGGTTTTTTTTCAGTTCACTTCATCAAAATAGAGCAGAATACAAATATATAAAATAATGCAAGTAGAGGAAAAGTTAGAGTGTGGAAACAAGACTTAACAATCATAAATATAAAGAGAAAGGGTACCCAGGGAAATGGAAAAAATATCACTGAATAATCAAAACAGATGTACAAAAATGCTTTTTGATATGCTCTGCAACGAAACTACAGAATTCATTTCCACAGTGAATTCCTGTGATCAGGAATATAAGAGTAAAAGAAAAATATTCATACCGATAACAGACTCTGGACTATGACAGTACAATTTTTGGCAGTAGTATTGATTCTTAGCATTCCATATTGACACCAAACTGCTAACAATCAGACAGACTAGAAGGTGTCTTCACCATGGTCTGCACTGGATCTTCACATCTTTTTTTTCTGGAGAAGCTTGTCCTAGATAGTGTCTAAGAATAAATATTAGGCTATCTCAACATGGGTCCTGATGCAAAATTACAGTTTCTATGTTCCCTTAAAAATTTTGTTGTGAAAGAAGATACCATAAACACAACTCCAGATTCTTTCAAGTCTTAATTTTGTGTTAATGGTTTCTCTGTACAAACAGTCAAGTTAGAATCACAGTCCTGCTTTATTTTGGGGCTAAGAATGTGACCATGAATAATAATTAAAAAAAAAGGCCAGACCATTAGGAAGAGTGCATAGCTTTCAGGAAAATCTCATGGGAAAGTGTTTTTTCAAAATGATGGTGGAAAGATTATCCTGGGAAAAACTGAAACACTTATTCATGATGGAAGGAGCCCTTCTCTTTATTCCAGCCCTCAAAGACCTGAAATAGATTTATATTCAGCTCATCACAAAATACATGAGAATGCAGTCAAATTTGCTTTTATTATTTAAGTAGAAGATCTTGTTTGGCAATGTTATCCCACTAAAGTGAATTTAGATTTAAGTCACAACTTTGGCATGCTGCATGTATCAAATAACCTATTCTGCTTCAGTTTTCAAGCCTGACTGCCATCATGTCATTTTGTTTTTCATTGCTGTCTCTAAGAGAAGACAGTAATGCTTTCCTGTCTTACAAAGATGTTTCAAGAATTGGCACAAGTAAATTTAAATGCTGAAATGCTGCTGATCATAAAGATGCAAAATATTTTTTCTAAAATAAGAGATTCAGACAGCATTATTTTGTAAACAGAATATTAAATGTTTCATCCCATGAAAATGTACTGAATCAAATATAAAGGCATGCAAGTGAAACCAGACTGTGGCAAGTCTAGATAAATGCTGGATACAATGAAAACACACAGAAGCAAGTTTGAGACTAGGGAGACAGCAACTCTCCATCCCTATCTTGAAATTTTATAAGTTTTAACATCTTATTCATAATGTATTCAAAAGTAGTCCATTACATATGTACTGAATCATGATCTCGAATACAAAAATATAAAGATTGTATGAACATACTAGCTGATCCTCCACGAGCTATAGCAGCATTAATGTGTATACAGATATGTCTCAAACCCAGCTGGCACTCTCCCTTTTTGGCTGAATCCACTTTTAAGAAGGATTATGATCTTTAATTAGATAAACCAAATCAAGGGACTTTATGATAAAGCTATGAAATACTCAGACATTCCAATAATCTGAGGCAAATTTTTCTCATAAAGGAGGAACCTAAATTCTAAATACTAGAAGATGGGAAAATAGCCCTAGAACACCACTTTCTCTTCTGGGAAAAAAAAAAGCAAATAGTACTCTGTACTACATTTACAATACAGTTACTCTATAACTCTGCTTGGTGGATCTGCTTGGTGTGGCTTGGGAAAAACAAAATAAAAACATTCACAATGACTGAAATCAGAAGCTGAAAAAAAACCAGTCATGGGTTTAACTTAAAAAAATACTTCAACTTGGACTTAAAGTGCTTTTTAAAAACACTACATTGATAAAAATTGAAAATTTTTGACAGTAAGCTCTAAATTGAAAGAAAGAATAAAAAAGGTTTATCTCCCAGAGGAATAACTCTGCATAACCAAGGTGGGTTCACAAAATGCTCTGGTGTTCCTGAATCTATATTTCATTGCTAAATGTTTGGCCAAAAATTCTAGTGCAGTGAGAGAAGAGTTACATATTGTACTGTACTCAGCGTGGTGGGATGGTCATAGTGTGTTGGGATAAGAATACTGGGCAAGGTAACACTGTTTCTGTACAAGATCCATGGAGGGGGAAAAAAGGCACAGAAAATAAAAACAAGCCCCAAACCAATATCTGTGGTGGGTCCGCAGGAATCTTATGTATGAGCTAGCTTGCCATGCAGATTAAACCCCAGTTTTAGTTATTTCAGGCTACATGTAGTCAGGACACCCACAAAAGCCACCTGGGTGCTCACAGTCCTCAAATGCCCCTCTGGGAGGTCCTCCTGGACGGACTGGGAAAGAGCCCTACAGCATCTCAGCACAAACAGCCACAGACACAAACGGCAAGAACGGGGCTGTTTTGGGAGTCTCACACCCAGCCTTGGCTAAGGAGGATACCCATCACTCAATACAGCCCCCTGGCAGAGTACGGCAGCCTTTGAGAACAAACAGAAATATGAACCCCCACCCCACCCCCCAAGCAGTCTATGTCTCTGAGAAAGCTCTGGGAGTCATTTGGGGAAGGACTGCAAAGAGTATCTTATAGCAGATTTGAATATTAAACAAAGAATTTTAATCTGCCAGTCCCTGTAGACTATCAAGAAAATTGTTGCATTAGTCAAGAGTTGCATGTCCTACATACATTGCTATTCAATTGCTAAACACCTGTTTAACCTGAAGTGCAGGTTGCTGGAACAATTAATACCATCCTACATTAAATACAAATATTACAGTCCTAGTAAAACAAACTAACCTACACACTGAGACTGAAAATGATCAGCGTCTGTTATTGTATATGATATACAGTTAATGCTGCACAGTTGTCGCTGGGTTTTTCTGTAAACATGCAAAAGCTGCCAAAAGAACAGCCACTCCCCTCTCACTTAAAGCCACTAACCACGCGTTTCAGAGTCAAGCAATGTCAGAAGTAAGATTGCCTGTACAAAATTAATCCAGCCCCTTTGGGTATACACATTACGATACCGTTTTGTAATTCCATGTTTACACACTGTTTTTCCCCTCAGGGCCACTGTCGTTTTGAGCTCACAGGAAGGAACAGTGCTCTGCTAAAAATCAGCTGGTCAAGCTTCTGTTTCTCCCTTGTTTTCTCCTTGTGGGTTGATATGTGGCCTGGTACCTTATTTACTGCCACCTATCCGACCTTATTCCAGTAACAGAACTAGCTTCCTCCTGGGCTTTTCAGCAATGCTCATCACCATAACATTCAAATGTTTCACAAATGTTAACTGATTTATTTCCAGAACACTTCTTTGAGATAGTATTATCACTGTTTTCATCTGACATGTGAGGAGCTGAGGCACTCAGAAACAAAGGTAATGAAGTTTCCTCTCATTTTGAGAGGACATAAAGCATAAGTTATTGCATTAAGCTGAGCACCCACAAAAAGAAGAACACATGCAACTAATGACATTTTTTGGAGGCTTGGTTCAAATGATTTATCTAGATCTGTGTAGAAACAGTGTGGCAGGGATGGAATCTAGTTTTACAAGGGAGAATTCAACTGCCTTAAAGCTGAAGCGCTCTTTCTGAGATTCCTTGTGCCATTCAGTATCGTTCAAATTTCACAAGAGATGAAAAGGCATCTTAGAGAAAACAAGCTCCATTACCCTGATCCACTCCCTGAGTAGATCCATGCCCTGAGCAAACTAGAGGTCCATGGGGAGAGAGACTGTATCTTATGATGATACTCTAAATAAGGTAGCAAAGATGACAAATCGGGTTATGTGTTCCTCCAGCATCAATGTTTGACTCCTTTTGGCCAGCTTATTTCTTTCTTACTCTCGCTTCTTCACTGTACTTGGACCTATAACCCAGGCCCAGACTTCAAGCTTTTCTAGTCTCTCTTCCTCAAACAACTCATCCTAGTTTTAGCCTCTTTGCCTACCAATTCTCATGCACTTTCCCTTCTTTTTGACCCCAGTCCCCTCTTTTACCACCCCAGTCCCTGCACTATCACTCAGCTCATTCTCTGCTCCCTTGTCCAGTTAGTCAGTTCCTTGTTTGCCAAGTCCATCTCTCAGTCTGAAGCTGTTTTGCACACACTGAGACTCTTCCCAAATCCTTTTCAACTTTCATTGCCCTCTTCTCATAATCATTACCACCACTTTTAATGAGAAAACAATTTCAGTCCAAACACACTCAAAGGCTTGTTAAAACTTGGGAAAGACATGTGATCTATTGATGCTGACTAAGCTCAAGGAATACGCTGATCACTGTAGAGTCTGGTACCTGCACAAAAAATAACTTTATATGATTTTAAGCAGAACTTTCATGTCATTTTAGTTAAAATTGATATTTTTACTTAATGGCACACACATGGGGAAAGACACTATCTTGCAGCATTGTTGTTGTTGGTACAAAGCTCCTTTGAAAAGATACTTACATATTCAGGAGCTGGGAAGCTGGGAAGGATCTTATCCCTAAATGTCTTGTGCTACTGTGAAACCTTATACCAACCTGCACGCTTCTTCAGTTAGGAACATTAGGTCAATTTTCTCATATAAATCCTCTCTGTTAGTGATTTCAAAGTGTGAATAGTAATGAAGTTGCATTTATTATACTTAATTTGATTTTTAATTTGGCCTCCGTGGGTCAGTGCCTCAGAGAACTACTGCTGCTGATAGGAATCATCATATGAAGAAACCTGCATTCAGGCCAGCTGTGTTTATATATCATTCACACTGGTACCATACAATGGAGAAAATCACAAATTTGACTCTAATTGTGGCAGTTGTGTTCAGTGAAGTGTCTAAATTAGAAGCGACCTATAAAAGACGGTATTATTTGCAAAAGGAATGTGCTGTGGGGAATTTCAAACACAATGGAATATTTTGGGAGCAAGCTTTCAAAACAAATAGGAGATTATGTATGAATAAAAATCATGAATGATGCATGTAACCATGAATGAACTTTCTGAATATATCACTGTGCCCTTAGATAGAAAATATTTCTCAAAAGACTCAAAACATTTGAGTTTCAAGTTTCAATAAAACCAGTTGAAACAGGACCTGACCAAAGAAAAATTAAAACATAATTTTAAAAGACAGCTGTGAGAATATTCTGCAAACACTAAAGCTAAAGCTCTGTAAACACTGGAAGCGAAAATGTGACTTCTGCAGCATAGATTGTCAGGACCAAAAAGCATTACATCATCAGGAGATCTGAATCCAGGAATTCTAGCCAATTTGCTAGTCTACCTGCTGGTTTTGTCAGCAGAATACTGGATTTATTTCTAAATTGTATCTAAACTCTTCAGTTATGCCACACAGATCTTACTGATAGAAGGATTTGCTGAAAATGCTTTGCTGGAATCAGAGAAACTCACCTTGTTAAAAAAAAAAAAGAAAGAAAGAATTCAAATATGTTATTAGATGCATTTTTACTTTATTTTATGTTCATTTTTATTCACAACCCTGGCTTCCCAGAAGTTTCAGTGTTTTCTATATGCCCAAGAAAATATATCTGTAGAGATTTCAGTACTCATATTTTTTGCTTTCCAATATGTCCTGTACCACAATAATAACCTGGTACTTGTTTCACTGCCTGCCTAAAATACTTATAGAAGAAAAAAAATTTTAAAATAATTGAAGCCTCTCTCCACTTCCAAAATAGAAAATGTTTTAGAATTTTTGAGTGAATCAGATTTTGACAAGGTTTAGAATATGAATGACATGTAGTTTTGGGTTACAGGAGATTCGTTGCAGAAAGATTTAAATAGAACACTCAATTTGTGGCTTAGTACTGCAGCACTATGGGCATTTTTTATTAAGTTCCAGAAATACAACTGAACTCTTCATCTCCTAAACATAAATTCCAATCTTAAGTAGGTCATTAATGTCAGCGTTATATAAAGCAACCCATAATGTAAGGAAAACTGTATGATATTCCTATAGACTTAGAAAATATCATCTAGACTTAATCCCCATAAAAGGGTGCCCATCTGCCTGAAAAAGCTCACTCAAAGACTTCTTAAAAATGGCTTTCTGTTGTACTGAAATGGTCTTCCAAGAAGAGCTCTGTGTGGGTTCACGCAGGATGAGTCTCAGCATTTTGTGATGGATTATGGAACAGAAAGTACAAGAAATTGCAAATAGCCGGGGGAAGGATCGGAACTCAAAGCGACTTTGGCAATTTCAAGGAACAGTCCAAATTAAGTCCTATGAATTTCAATACATATAAGCACTTTTGGGCAGGAAAAACTAAAATATACTGATAAATGTGTAATCACAGGCTAGGTGGCAATATCGTACAAGACCAGGAATAACAGTAGATTATGAACATGATCAACTGCATGATCATGTTGCACATATATACCCTGATGCAAATCTTCTTCTGGGACGTATAAGTGGCAAATATGAGAACGGGCAGATAGAGCTGTGTGCTCACTTAGTGCTAACACAGCTGGAATACCATCTCTGTTGTTGCCTAAATCATAGTAAGAGAGTGACAGGCAGATTAGGGAGAGTTCAGAAGATAGCAGCAAGAATGGTCAGATCAGGTGTTTGGAAACAGACTGGAAGACTTATATAGGTTCAGCACAGATCAGGAACAACAAGAACATGTTAATAGTCATTCACAAATGAAGATAGTTGTTAAGAAGAAGAGTGAGAGTAATTTACTAAAGGGTGGGGAGGGAAAACAATTTCACCACTGGCCGACCTACTACTATCTGTGTGAAGTTACATCAGTGTGAAAGCCTCATACACCACATTTTTCGCAACAGACATCCTGTGACTGAACTTTCGCACTCTTTGAGCAGTACCAAATTCTCTAAGTCTGCTGCAATGGTAATATTTCAAACATACGAACAATAGTTGGACTGTGGGCTGTGCAATACAATGGCAATGACATAAAGGGATACTGGGAACTCCTGTACCTAAATAAGAAGCTGGAGCTTTTATTCACATTCTTACTTGCTTCATTAAAAAATCCTGATTATGTCTGGAGTGTAGTCCAGTCTCTTGGTGGACAAATATGCCACAAGAACAAAATTCATATTTACTCTGACTTCTCTGTTAGCAGCAAAGATGTCTTGCTTTTGGTACATACCATCATGTCAACGGGACACTAACTTGTGCAACAAGTGCTAAAAATGCAAGCAATTTAAATCTAAGAGAAGGTACTTCTTAGTACCGAGTAACAGTCAAAATAATGGATTTGTGAGAAATATATCTTAAAGTTGACTTCTTTGGAATGGTTGCAAAATTTACATGGATGGTATGCTCATATGTTTGAAGAAAGGCTGCACTCTGCAGAAATATTGAAGTGATTTCAGTTTTCTCATGCCTGAACAAAAGGTAGAGATTTGTTCCATTTTCTGTGCTGTCATTAGAATATCAGTTTTAAGAAAAATAAAAAAAGCAATGGAAATAAAAAGCCTGTGATTTAATGAGAAATTAAACAAATAGTATACTTCTAATTTGCCACTTTCAAAGCTTCAGCTACACAAACATTTTTCAACTATAACTAGCTACTTTGCTAGCTTAATTGTGTGTTTAATTTTGAAGTATTGTTGTGAATTTAGTCTTTGTTACAGTCACTGTGTTTAGTTTACTATAGTTGTTTTTCATGCTGTGACATTACTTCAGACTTCCCTGGACTGAAACGTAATCTTCTTGGATGCTTTTCACTGCCGTGTAATCACACACCATTCAATCATTTTAGCTGCTACTTACTTCTCACTCTCTTCAGCATCTCTAATGGAAGATCCTTGATCCAAGTTCATTCATTCCAACTTCATGACATATTGCACCTAATAATACACGTTTCCATCTGCCTAGCAGTAAGCAATGCAGAAGCAATACAGACATTTATATTACATTCAGCTCACTCACAGCAGTGCAGTTGATCTGATATAATTCTACCTGACAAGGTATTCATTTATGTGCACTCAATTTGCCATCTGTATTTGATTTCTCCTTACAAAATTTGTTAGGAAGTTTGCTTGAGCTTTCTTTTTTACCAAATTGTTGGAAAATTACAGGTACAAGACACAATGTAAACATAAAATCCATATACATGTATACAAGAGTAATAATCTTGTTACATTTTTTTTTTCCTTTTAAGATGAAACAAAATTTAGAAGCAGAGGAAAAAGAGATGTCTTTCTATCCACATAACAGTAGGTCAACAAATAGATGATTCTATTCCAGCATGGCAACTAAAATTTATGGAAAATCCCAAGACCAGGATTTTCTCTCATGATAAATATTGCTGGATCAGAAACAGATTTTTCCTTACACAGCTTAAATCTTTGGAACCATATATTAACTTAAATATATGCAAAGTGTATGTGAATTCTATCACAACAAATCACTAGGTAAACAATATATAGAGATAAAACAAATAGTTTGGAGAAATTAAAACAATAGTTACATCACTTAAATATTTGCATTATGTATAAAAATTACATCATATGCACCTCAGTTTACCTTGTCCAATAGTTTTAAAGCATAGGAGGCTGACACAGAGGAAGGAATCAGGAAATTAAAGAAAAAAGAGATAAAATATTTTGATTGAATAACGCCTGGAGCTATTAATTGGACAATATTACCACTTGACTGCATCTACTCTAACAAATATTTTCTTCCCAGGCCTCTGTTTGATAACAGGCTGAGAAAAAGAAAGGCTGGAGATAAAATGAATGGGGCTATCATCAGACGCTTGAGAAAAAATCACATCTGCAGTTTTGGGGCTGTTTGGAGCTGAACAGCACTTCCCAAAGCTTGAGAAAAAAGATTTACTTGAGGAAAGAAGTTCTTTAAAGCTTTACTGCTTTTTAGCATATGCTTTGCTGACCCTTAAGCAGCTAAATAAAGCATTGTTTTGAATAAACTATGTCTGACGTGATTTGATTTATTTGCAGAGTTAGATAGGTAGTTGCTGGTAGTTGAGTGGAGCCCTGAGAAGGTGGAATAGGCATACATCAGAAGTGAAGTCCTTCAAAAGTCACATGAAAAAAAAATTTTCATTCTTATCTTACCCAAAGTGACAGAAGTACATCTAAATTATGGTTAAAATGCCCTTCTTAAAGGATGCAGACAGCAACAATAATAACAAAAAATGGTGTTTTCCCTTCATTTTCCATTGCCATTTAAGGCACAGATATATCTGGATGGCTTCTGTTAGCATCACAGGAAAAATGTAGATACATTTGATAGGACTTAGTCTACTGTGCTAAAGCCTCAATCTCACATTACTGTTTATCAGCCTTCCACTCAATATCTTGGGGCTAGGCCCAATATAGAAATATACTATCCAGAAACCTGTATTAAGCATACAGATTTCATACGCAGTGCATAAGGCAAGGTAAAACATCTCAGCACGGCAATTCAAAAATCCCACACATCAGGCAATGAAGTACCAAGAGCCTGCTCACCAGAAGTGCTTAGCACAGATATATCCGACATCCCATTTCTCTTCTAAGCTGAAGCAGCTGACTCAGTGCTACAGGCAAGCATCTCAAGCCACCAAGGACTGAGCGCCTCATTCTCTGCCTAAGAACTGCCTCAAAAAAAACTTGAAAAAGAAGGGCGTAAGATTTATGGTTTTATTTTAAAGCACAGCTGTGTTTTGTACTCAGCCAAGGCCAATCTGTAAGGTAACATCTCAGTGATCCGAACCACACTCAGGAAATAGTGGACATTCAGTTTTCCTCTTCCAGCCTGAGGCATTTCAAAGCTAAGAGTGTGCTGCAACCACCAAGTTAAAAGGATTGAAAGTCAACTTTTTCTTATTGAAGGTGAGACCACTGAGCAGCAACAAATGCATGGAGGTTTGCAGAAAACACCCCAGGACTCGCTCCTCCCAGCATGGTCTGCTCTCTAAACACTCAGATGTGATAGAAAAGGTACCACCATTTCTAAGAAAATAGAAAAGTACCACTGTTACTTCCTATGACGTGTCCATTTAAAGAGTGCCTACCCTATCTTCTGTGTGGGACCCAAATCCATTATTAATCAGTTCAGTAGTTATGCCTACTGTACTAATAGTGTGGTAAAAGTCCTACAGATGCATTACCATGCTGCAGTCTTCTGCTGCTCTTTATAACCTTTTGAAAGGTACTTTTTCTCATAATCAGAGACATTAAAATGCTCTTAGTAGCACAAGACCTGCTGATGATGTTGATTCTCTGCAACGGGAAGAGTGCTTGAGGCTGGACTCTCTGAACACAATAATTTTGAATGCTACCAGTGTTACAACTGATCTCAAACTCCGTCAATGCTTAGTGTGAAAAGAGACAGTATCAGAGCCAAATCTTCTTGCAATTTCTAGCAGTGCCTGGAAGTGACTTTCTGCCATAAGCTATAATGGTTCCTTCTGTGTGTTTTGGCAGTAGAGAGAAGGCAAAGTGAACTAAGCCAATAGGAACAGACTTGGGCAGGAGCAAGCTCCTGGAAATTGCAGCTGTGATTCCTCTCCCCATTCCCAGTTGCTCTCTCCCTCTGGGTTGCCACTGAAGTCAAGCACGGAATCAAGCTGGCTTGTCCAGCTGCTAAAATGGATTTGCAGGCATAGACTGAGAATTCTTCCCTCTAACCCCTGGAAAGATGCTTAAAAAGGAAAAAGAAAAGGCTTAATGCATGTACTTCCGATCCATAAAAAAATGCAGTACTTGAGTCCTTCCGGAAAAACTCGATCTTCTTTTGCCTCCCATATAAATCACACTTTAACACTGAATATCCACACACACAAAAAGGCAGAATATTTTCAAACCTCTCTCACTCAGGTTTGTGTTTACTGACATCTACTGGCTTTTCTGACTTGCATCTTCATTCGCTAGTGGGATTATGGACATGGGTCCGTTCTGCACCACTAGCTCCAATGACTGTAACAGCATCACTTAAGGGAAAACTGCTCCTTACTGTCCATGTACAAGACGGAAACCTAATTTACACAGATTACTTCTAAAAAAAATTATCTTAATAAAAGTATGATTCATTAATAAGCTACTTATTAAAATACTTCAAGTGAAAGAATGGACAGTGGAATATAGTTGCCAAATTCAAAATTAACCCCTCTAAATACTTCTGTCTTTTGAGAAAATCAGGAAGAAATAAGAGTTGAAGTTACAATTCCTCTTTTAACCAGGAAATACATGGTTTACAAATAAACAGTGCTTGTAGAATACAGTTAATAAAATGATCTGTTGGCCCACAAGAAGTTATATAATGCTTCTATCTCAGTGTATTTTGTAAACGGATACAGAAACTTTGTAGTTTCAATAGTATGAGATAATTCACTAGTGCCCAGTAATTGTTTAACGAAAGAATACTTTCTCCCAGCAAATACTCTACAGAGAATTTTAGGCAAGCAGAAAATAAACAATATTGACTAAGAAAAAAGGGATGACACATTTATTCAAAGTCGTGAACGTCACAGGAACTTTTCCAACTGAAATGTCATTGGTTTTGGCATCCCACCTGAAAGAAGGCAATTTCAGGGCAGTTTCATTGTACATCCTTTTTTATGACTTAGTATTGACTACGTACAGTTTAGGAAATGCCACCACCTCTTGACTTACAGTTAAAAAAATGCTATCTGAAATACTGTTTGAAAGGATTTTTACTCTTTGAGTAAAAATTTTATTTTTTGAGTAAAAATAGCCAGTCAATATGATTGGGAAAACTTGAATCACCTTTCAAGAAATTCAGAATCAGACATTTTTTTTGCCTTAACAAATTCTGCAAGGTCCTGAATTATACTTCCAAGAGAAATATTCAGAAGCTTATCATTTCAGTCATTTAAAATCACATCAGCTAAAATGTTCACAAAACCAAAACAGTTTCTCCCTGAGAAGAACTTGAGGAGAGCCAATAGACTATCCAGCCTACGATTCTAGAAAGTTTTCCTACCAGGACTGATTGTTCTCCTAAAATCAGCCAGTATCATTAAAATGCCATTAAAATATACCATCAAAAACTACCAATGGCATCAAAAGTTGAGCAAGCAGAAAGACTCATAACAAAGTGGCTTTCCCCCACTAGCAATGAGACAAGAATGTCAGTTTAATTCAGGTGTCATTTTCTAATGGCCACACAATGATAATTTTGAAATACCTTTCTCTCTTGCATGTCGAAATCTTTCAGTGACAATATCTTAGATATTCAAAGTATTTATATCATCACTGTTCTTAAATAAGTGCCTTTTAAAATATGAACATGGAGTATCAGACAGGTCTCTGCTTTAAAGGAATCACACTTTTATGAGATGAAAGCCTCAGCTGAGGAGATTCAGATACCTGGATTATTTAGGTAAATTTCCTAAATTTTAGAGAGGAAGAGCTAGAAAGAGCAACTGATCTCTTGTTGATGAAGAGATGAAATAGAATACTCATTTTCATAGAGCAATGTAAAAGAAATATGCATCAAACTGAAGGCGAAACATGAGATTTAAGGAGAAAAAGTCTCACAGGAACCTGAGAGAGAAGAAGAGTATCTGAATATATAGACACGTAAGAGTTGGACAGCTCACTGTCAAAAGTGGCTCTACTTCGATTCATGCATTCATAGTCTGGAGATGAATCAGAAAAAATAAAATTAATTAATATTCTAATAAACTAAAAAATGTGTACGGAGGCTTATGTATATTCTGTACCACATGCTGAGAAGGGGGTTCCAAATTTCTCATATCACTCTTCTCTGTATATATAGAAAAAAATTTAACAGAGTTAGACAATACTGAATGCCAGAAGATCCTCCTTGCATCTCCAAACAATATTCCTTTCTTGTTCTGTTCTGTTAGGTGCTACCCAAGATGGCAATGGCAAATTAGGAAGCTTAGTAATATCACAGTTAAATGCTCCCTTTAAATATGGAAATGAATTCTACAGTGCCCAAAATAAATTCTGAGATGAACACGCATCATCCTGTGAAGTTTAATTAACTTTTTTTTTTTTTAAAACAGCAGCTTTTTTGGAACAATATATAGGAGTTTCTCTAATTGGCAGCTGACATTTTTAAAGTTTAATTTTGCATTTATGAAAAAGATACACCAATTTCTGAAGTCTTCTCTGGTCAAATCTTTTAGCACAAAACTTTGAACAAATTATAAACCAACATATTCACAAATAAAATATCATCAGAGCATAACTCTGCTAATAGAACTGAATGAGGGTAATCCAGTAACTTAAATGGAGGCTCAAGCATTTTGTATTTTGGCCTGATCTTTGTTTATAAGTGACTTTAATTCTCTCATCTAATCCTTTTAGTCATACTGCTAAAAAAAATTGCTGTCTAGTGTATAATTAAAGTTTTATCTTTAAGCAAAAAAGACAGAGATAAAAAGTCCTTTGTCAGAATGACAAACATTAGCTGCCATTCCTGTGTATTGATGGAGCGAGACAGACACCAGTGACTTGATTATAGTCATTTTTGTGGAAGTTCTTATGATTCCAATATGTGAGAAAAGTGCAAAACAGAACTGTAAAACTTGGCAACTAGATTAGAAGCAGCAAAGCATTCATATTTTAATATGTGAAAAGCATATTTTTAGGCCTATGAACAATGCATGATTATAAATATGATAAAGCAGATGACTATGAAGAATCCCTACTCACAATAATGACTTTCTGCTTTTCAATTTATTACAAAACCACCTAATTCCATTCTCAGAAAACAAGATGATGAAGCAGAGACACTGCATGCCTCAAAGATCATCAACACCCTGAAGATCTATCAATTACCTAAGAAGGAAAGGTACTCTAAAATCAAAGGCCTTTCACTAGTAACCTACTGCTCCAAATTCCCACCTAAAGAATATCAACACTATCTGAAAACCCAGCTAACACAGCTTCTGAGTTTCAGTTAGAAATTAGTACATAACCACTGCAGATCAGGAAGTGTATAGGCAATGTACTGGTTGTACCAGCTAAGACCAAATCTCACCCAGTAAGATGAAAATGTAGTGCTGTACATAGATATATAAGCTAATGCTCTGTGAACTTAGTGGGATACCAGAAGCAGCATAATGACATTCACGTGGTGTGGGAGAATGGTCTATGATCTGTGATCCTCCCTGCTGTGGGGTAAACAGTGGATAGGAAGGGTGATTTGCAGTCTGATGCCCATGCCGGTGAGGGGTGAGGCAACACCCAGGGCGAGGCGGAGGTCTCAGCACTGGACATTGCTCCACCCAAAATGACACCTGGGGCGAGGTGGGAGTCTTGCAGCCTGGTGTTGTTGTTAAGGGCAAAAAGGAAGAAAAGGCCAGCAGCCAATGACACCCTCTGCTGAGCTCGACAAGGACCAAACATCCCACAGTGTTTGACTCAGCCCCACCTCGCCAAGAGTATAAATTCAGCGCATAAACGATCCTCCATTTCGAGGACGAGAACACCAACCTACAGATGGGTCGACGGGCCTGGACCTCTCTCTTCCCCAAAACAGGGACACCTTTTTGGTAAGGTTTGCGCCTCCGACAACGTCGGACGTTACCCCGGGAAAAATACCATTGTTGAAAGCGCTTCATTATCAGTTTGAGCTCAGAAAAAGTAGAATTTGTTGCAGTAAGTGCATTTATCACCAGCAATCCTGAACCTGTTGATCTGTCGCTTTAATAAATTGCTTATTTTATCCAACTTTGCAAACCTGACTCAGTGAAAGCCCTTTTGAGGAGGGCTCTGACAGGCAAGGTTGATTACCCTTTTCCTCCCTTCCCGTGACAGTAACACGTGGCATGCTAC
Organism: Apteryx mantelli; assembly: GCF_036417845.1. Taxonomy (NCBI): domain Eukaryota; kingdom Metazoa; phylum Chordata; class Aves; order Apterygiformes; family Apterygidae; genus Apteryx; species Apteryx mantelli. Next base: position 35,212,069 of record NC_089979.1, on the reverse strand, counting down.
ACTGGTTAATAAACCCGAGAGGAGAGCTACTCTGAATGCCTAATCTTTTCTATAGGGCTGCTATAGAAACCACTGTTTCCAAGACCCAGACTCTGTCTTTGCATAATCATATAGACCACATTTGATTTTTGTAAACATGTGAAGAATATTTATTTAAGCAGGAGCAATTATTTCAGTGGCAATATATATATTTTAAGAGTTTTATTTCACTGTAAGTAAAGGTAGCAAAATTAGCCTTTTGTAAGCCAGTGGCTGCACTTTGTCCATCTCCAAAGATGGAGATATGTAGAACACATCAGCTAACACTGAGAAGTCAAAGGCAGGGATAAGTCTTCAGTTATAGAAATAGGATACTCAGTTTCCCACCAGTGCAATGATTCTTGTGTATGTGGGAATCTGAATTGCTCAAAATCCAGTAAGACTGAGAACCCCAATAGTAGCAGGCATATCACAGAGTTCTTGGGAGAGGTTGCCTTCTGGAATTATGAAACCAATTACATGTAAAATTTAAGATTATTTTGTTTTCTTACCAATTACGCCACCATCCCTATTGTCATCTGTTATTTATTAATAAACATATCCTTGCTCTAGAGCCTTTTATTGGTAGATCTCAAAGTACTTTTCAGGGTCAGTATTATTAACTCTTCTTTATTCTTGAGACACTTTCAAGCACAGGAAAAAGTGATTTCTCTGGTGTCTCTTGAAAAGATACACAACAGAGGAAGAGAGATAGAAGGGTGATTAAGAGTGCTCTTTAAAAACAACAGCAAGCAAAGGTGTTGAAGGTACTATCCAAGTATCAAGGTCTTTGACTTCAATGTCCAAATCGTACTTGGTTTGCTCCTCTCTGGCAGAAATCTTTTTGGACATCCTGAAAGAGCAATGAATGCCACGTCAAGTTTCTACCTAAATCCATGCAGAATTTTTTAGAACAGCTATGCTTTACTTTGACTGTGACGATAGTAGGATTGACAATCTCTAATCTTTTAGCAGCAAGTATTCTAAATTTATAACTGAGCAATAATAATCTAAGCTGAATTTGTTACCACAACTTGTTTTTAGCAAGTCATGCAGAAACTTAAGGGAAACCTGTAGTATTCCATCACTTGCAGGAGTTGCAGGAGGAAAAACTCAAGCATTTGTCTCATACTTGAAGTCCTGTAAGATTTCAAAAGATGCTTCTTGTCCATTTTCATTGTATCTCGGTGATTACAGATAAAGAATATTATAGTCAAAGAGATAGATTTTATTGCTAGACCTGCAAATACAGTCTGGAGTTCAAAAATCAAGCTGTGTTGCTTGTGATCATTTATCAGTAAGATTTTGACATTCAGAACTTCATTAAATATCTTGACTGGTGACACAAGACAGAGCAGAGTTATTATTATCCTGCAAGGCATCGGTACTACCAGCATCAATACAAGGGAAAAAGGTTTCAAAAGAAAAACCTTGTTATTAAAGGAAGGAGTAGCAATTTAATTCTGAATATATACACCCATCAGACTGATGAAGGACAGATCGTTACAAAATACACAAAAAAGCCACCATCACCAGTTTGAGCCCCATTAAAGAATACAGACATTCTTATTCCTATTGCAAATAGCACCTCAAAACTCCCATCATAGCTTTTTTGTGACATTATTTAAGACAGTTCCTACCCCCAAGGACTTTACAATGTAATGTAGACCAAAGAATCATATGAAGAAAGGTATTGTTTTAATTAAAATTAATAAAATATATGATTCTCCTATCTGTTTTAGATGTATAAGAAAATAACAGTCCAATGGTCAAATTAAAACAGAAATTTCTACTGAATATTTGAGGACAGACAAGATGAAAATATTTTGTTGGTGTAAGATAACTAATGCATATCACAGCAAAAATTTACATTTTTATTTCCATAAGGACCAATTGTCATCAGAACGGATAACTGAAAACCCTAAAAGGCATACGGTCTGTAGTCAAGAAGCTAATAAAAACTTTGGATGCTTTCAAGCTTATCTATATGCAGACATACATGAGAATGTTAAAAACTTTGTAAGAGTATGATCTTTAGGGAACACACATGCAGTTTTAAAAAGGTCTGTAATACATTAGATTGCCTTCACAAAAGAGAATTGCACATGGATTTCTAAAAATACAGCATTCTCTCTGTCAAATAGATGTTAAATCCTTTTTGAAAGTACTTATCTGATCTGAAGACTATTATATTTTTTTTCAGGTTCAGACATCATATTAGATGATTGAATTTATTTTCAAATACAACACAGAAAATACAATGCAATGGCATGGCTAATATCTGAATTCAGTACAAATGCTTTCTGAGATCAGATTGCTATTACTACTTTCAACTTCAGAAAGCCAAAGGGACATGCTTTGTCCTCAGATATGCAGTTGCTACTCTTAATGAACTCCAAAGGCCTTGAAAAGAATGAATCAGTGGGAGATAAATGAGTAAAGAAATAAAGAAGTATATGAATGTGGAACCCCTCTATCCCCAGATTACCAGTGAAATGTAAGAATATTTGGAGCTAACCTTTTAGAGAGCACTACGTGAAGCTGCAATGAGATGAAACTGTAACAGAAAAGAAAGCCAAGATGCACACCAAAGATCAATATATCCTGAAAAAATGGCCTCCTCTTCTATGCCTAAATGTGAAATGTGTATTTCTGTGAAACTTTGCCTCTTCCATGAATGTGGAGTTCTTTCTAAATGTCTTAACCAAAGTAACTGGAGGTAAGTGCCTACTGCGTGACATATCACTCTTCATTTAAAGAGACTGTCTGTGGGGCTGCTCCCAAATGACCTCAATGGTAGAACTACATACTTAGCATCAACTGAAAGTAACATACTTCCACATGAAATACAGCCAGAACAAACCTGCCAAGTCCTATAAAGTATGAATTCAGTATGAGACTTATTTCTACTCCTTCTCCAGCCTCCTGTTTCTCAAGGGAAAGACAGCTTTAATCCGGGTATGATTCCCTGACTTCAGCCTAATACCTAATACTAAGATATAATTCTCCCCTGGCTCACTGAAGGAGCCCATAGGCCAGACACAACTCACCACTGAATTTCATGCTCCCTAAGCCATGTTTTCCAGAGCTGCATGTGCCTGGCAGATGAGTCCTCTTCCAGGAGAGAGGGTATGATGTTGTGCTGAAGCATGGCAGAGTGCTTACTGGCAGGGCTCTGTGCTCAAAGAAAACCCAGGAGAATCCAGATTTTCCTCTGCTACAGCCCAATATTATGGTCCCTCTCCATCAGGTGACTTTGTACACATGAAGCCTGCACAGGCTCAGCCAGGTGCAAAATTCCACATACGTGGGTCTTGCATGTTGAAAAAGAGGTAAGTGGAGATTTCTGTTAAAATTCAGAAATCACTTTAACAACAACAAAAGAAAACATAGAACAGTAAAATAATTTAGGTTGGAAAAGACTAATGGAGGTCATCTGGTTCAACACAGGACCAACTTTGAAGTTAGATCAGGTTGCTCAGAGCCCTGTCTGGTCACATTTTGAATGTCTCCAAGGATGGAGATCCCACAACCCTGTGGTGAAGAATTTTTCCTTATGTCTAGCTGGAATTACCCCTGCTGCTATTTGTGTCCATTACTTCTGATCCTATCACAGTACACCTCCAAGAAAAGGCTGTCTTTGCTTTACCATGAGGTCAGCAATTAGATTCCCTCTCGCTCTTCTCTACTCCAAGCTGAACAAACCCAGTTTTTTAGCTTCTCTTCATACATCATGTGCTCCAGTCCCCCTAAATACATATCAGACATAAAAAAAAAACAGTTATATCTGCTGGCTATTTCTCGTATCGATTCTGTTGGCCTCTATGATACACCTCAAGATACAACAGAACATAAGCAAAATTATTTCATCATTGCAAAATTACCCGGAGTAAGTATACTTTTCTACTAGTACAGCTATATCACAGAATAATCTTCAAGCTCTTGTGCTCACATTGGCACTACCTTCACTCATTGGGATGTTGAGTTTTTTAAAGCACAACCCACCTAAAGAGCCATTGGGGCAAGTCAAACCTGCACTCTGAATTATTTCCCACTGACTTACAGAATAATTTGCCTCTCCTTCCTCAACATCCATGGAGTCATAGGAAGGCAACGGACAACTACCAGTAATGGTGTGGAATTAGTGTGTGTCCACTCTACAGAGCAGTTATGTTATCAAGCAACAAATTGTACTACCTCAAGTTTCAGGCTAGACTTGCTGATGTGGTAATTAAATCAAATAAAGAAGAAAATCCCATGGCATTCAGCTTAGGGTTTTTACATATGGACATAACTCGCACATGAATAGTCCTAGACAATATTTGGAGGAAAAGCAAACAAAACACACACATACACACTAAAAGTAAAAGAAAGGCTCCAAGATTAATCTGAAAGGCTGCACAGATGAATCTTACTTTGCAGTAAAAAGCTTTCTGTAATGGTCAGGGATAATGTCTGAGTCTTAGAATAGATTTTCAGTCTTAAGTCAGAATTTCCTAGTTTGATCAAAGCAGTTAATTCAGAACCCCCTAGTGACTAAAATGAAATCTGTAGCTTTCATTTTACAAACTATTACACAAATTGAAAGTTATAATCACTTTTCTTTGTAATACAGCTTGCCTGGTAAGTGTATTTCTTTTTTTAATTGAGCAAAACTTGAGAAGTGGGATGCTAAAAGACTTTGTTTTTTAAGCATTCTTGATAAAAAGCACTAAATAGGCCTGTGTCACATCGTGCCTGTTTAGTACACCTGCACGGTGAGGAAGGGCTCACAGCAGCTGTATCACAGTATACATAACAACCTAATACTACCAAAGAGAGAGGGTACGTGCAGTATCCTCAGTGCCTAACTTTGGCATAGACAGTCCTGCATTACTACTTCGCTAATAAAACAGATATAGTGAGCTATAAATAATAGAGTGGGTGGCATGGGTAGAAAAAGGACCAAGGCTTCTTTTGACCTACACCCCAGCTCATGCTCTCACAAGAAATACTTGCTGCTGCTCCAAGTAACAAATTTCTAAATAACAAAAGAGGCTCATCGCCACCACCACCAGCCAGGTGATCATGCTTTGTGGGAAGAAACTAGCAAAATGAAAACTCCAGCAGAGGATAGGAGGCTTTGAATTCTGATGCTCTCAGCAATCTGAATTGCAGTTCTCTCTGCAATCTAGAGAGAGAAGAGCAGGATGTAAGATGCACACCATCACAGAGTTAATATCACTTGTCCTATTCTAATAGGTAAGATGGCATGGGTAATTTTCAGATCAATTTTCTTCCCAATGTAAATTGAGGTACACACCAACAGTAATTCTCTATAAATAACTGTCATTGGTCTTGCAGAGAACTGATGTGATCTGGAATAGATTCAGACCTTTATCTTGTTATACATTCCATATTCCACTCAGCTGGGTCACAAGTGCAGACCAGAACGTCAGGCAGAAAACAGACCGAGTGCTAAGGCTCTGCCCCAAAGAAATAGTTGAGAAAATATATTCCAGAAGGGTCAAGGAAGAAGGGAAAAGAGATAAGAAAAAATTCATATATATAAACTGAAGGTTTAAATCTTTTTACTCCTGGAAATGTAAAATGATAGTTTGTGTGAATGGCTCTCACATGGTGTTGTCACCCTTCATTCTGTAACTGTAGCTGAATGACGTTTAAAAGAAAGCTCTTTTCACCTAGCCTTCAGGGATTAGATTTTTGGAGCATACTTAGGTAACTTCTAACAGACGAATGTTAAAGGCATTAAAATCTCTAATGCAAGGAACATTTTGACAAATGCATCATGGTTTATTCCTCTATACCACTAAAGCAGTGCAATGTATAGTAGTAACTATCAGCTTGTAAAAACCCATTATATCAATATGTAATAAATCATTGTCCCTCGTTATTCGTCAAGAAAAGGTGGAAATGAAATGCAAGATAGCATCTACTAAAGCAATTTAGGAAGGAAGTAACAGCAAAGATATTATAAACATAAAAAAAATTAAAAATGAAAAATATCAAATAAGCGCATGTGTATCAAACTGAAAAGTCACAATTTGTAAATGTCACATTTTTCTTTCTTAGCTGTTATTTTTCCGGTATACTATCATTCACAGTACTATGTATGTACAGCCCATCCCTAATATGTATTACCATGATTAAGCATCTTCTCCAGTACAGTTTTAAGGACTGGGCTTCTAGATGATAAGGTCTTTGGCAAAAGACCGTATCATAAGTGCAGTGTTACATAGAATAGTATAGATATTGCTGTTTGCTTGAAGTTGTATTAGTTTAAAAAACAAATTTGCTTCCATCTTGTCTTGCACCACATTAAAAAATCTGCAAACCACACCAGCTGAATGTGTGCTAGGACAACTCCTGTGATTAACAAACATATCACTATATGTAAATAATGATTTATCACATCTATTTCTTGTCATCCACTACTGTTGCATCAGAATGGTCTGTGCTATTCAGATCGACATCGGAAGGGCAAGGCTGTACAACTCAGTGCTGCACAGGGATACTAAATCTAAATGATCCAAACTCAATCTAAGTGATCTAAACCTAATCTGAGTCTCTATGGGGTCTCATTGCAATAATATAATACTGTTTTATCCCACCAGACTTACAGCTGTCACAGCAGTGTTTCTTTCAGTACCTGAGCTATCCTTACATATGCTACATGGAAAGTCTTGCCCTGAGGAGTTCATGGCCTGAAAAAACAAAGTTGTTGGAAAATGGGAAAAAATAAGAGCAAAATATTAGTATTCCTCAAGTCCATGAAGCCTGTCATGAGCACATCAGCATGTGCTAGGTCATCAGGTTAATAGCAGGAGTGAAGTGACCAGGGCAACAACAGGCACAGGTTTCCTTCGGTTCATGCAGTTGCGCTTTTGTTGGTATTTGTGATTACTTTCTAAGCTGCTTGACAGGCAAAGGACACAGACGAAGACTGCAGTGGTAGTGAGAGTATTTGAAAGTAATTTAAGTTAGTTACTACCTAGTAATTTCGCTATGTGCTTTGAAATAATCCTCTATCCTTCTGTGCCCTCTGTATAACTATTCTGCAAAAGTACTGCAGATATTCATTTCCATACTAATCAAATACTTCAGCACAAATATTCCTTTTTTAAAAACCTCTTTTGTACAATGAAAAGCACAAGTTAGAGATGGGTACATGAGCAGTCCTCCTCAGGCAAGAGCCCATATCCTAGAGAGGATAGTTAGACACAATGGCAGGAATGTAAATGCTATATAATGATGCTTATTAGTAAATTAACTACTTAATATAAGTTAGCCAGAAGCTAAGCAGATTTTAAAAGATCTCACTAATGCCTAAATGCTGCACTTAAAGTTTCTAAAGCAATAACAAGCATTCAAGTCCCTCTGTTGATCTGGCCTTGGTATTTACTGTGAGTAAAAGTACTATGTTGTAGAAAATACCTGCACAGATGCCAGGAGCTACTCTCTATCTAACATCATCAAAAAGGAGTTTGGTTTTGCTTGCTTGTTTGTTCTTGAGAAAGTATCTGTATGTGTTCTCTAGCTATTCCAGCATTAAGAATACTCGTTCATAATAACGTTGATGGATTATCCTGAAATTTGGGACATTTGTGATGACTGATGAAAAAGCAGTGCAGGGCCTTGCTTAGAATCTTACTGTGCCTTAAAAATTCTGAATTCTGAATATACTGTAAGTGGTGTTTACTTAAAATGATAGGTGTAGAAGAATGTAAGTAGTACCTGAGAAAAGCCTTTTTTTAGCCAGTACAGCGAGACTGAAAACCTAATTTATCTCTCACATTAATACTTTAGATTAGCATGCTATGTGGCATATATTTCTCAAACCCAGAAAGCCACTGTAAATTGTCAAGACAGATATTCCGATAAGTCACTTAATACACATGGACAAAACTGTATGTGGTGAGAGGTGTGCTCCCTTCTAGGGACAATACCAGACTAGGGGAGAGGGAGCGCAGCAGACAGAAACAAGATCTTGCCAGATGGAGCAAGTCTCGCTGCTAGCCTCGTTCCCAAGCCTAGGGGCAGAGAGGAGGTCACAGAGCTGAGTTATCTGGCTCTGCCAGCTATTATTGCTAGTTAGGACCATGGCGATTTCCTAGCCTGGGCAAGGGAGCAGGAAATCTCCTTGCTAGTACAATATGAGCAGGGAAGGGAGAGTGTGGAAAAGCCCTAGAAAAGCATGCAAAAAGGAGTGTGGAAAGCTCTTGGCAATTGCAACGCTCCAAATTGTTTCCCAGTGCCCATGAAAATTCCCTATCTTTGCTTACAGCAGATATTATTGCACCACATTAGCAACACTGCAAAGGTGAGGGGCACAAAATATACCTCTATACCTATATAAATTCTTATGTACATGGCATATAGTGTATGTACAGATTAATACTAGTTGTCTGTCAAAAACATATTACAAATTCTTGGCACTTCCAAGTAAAAATGTTATTCTGTCTTTATTCTGGGCTATTACAATAAGAATAACAGGTCTTTCTTTCAGGTTTAGTGATCTAAAAAATTGTGTGAGTACAAAACAACTCGGGTTAAACCTCAAATGAATGTTTGAGGAGAAGACAATATCATTCAAATGAAAAGAATTTACCGTGAGTTAAACAAAGCTTTTTAGCCTGAATTAGCAAAGAGTTTCATCTAGCACCAATCTTCATCTTCAGGTTTTGAAAAATGACTCAACAAAGAAATTTTGCCCGGCTCTATAGCTAGTACTACTGTGCATTGCTTCTGTAAAACCTAGCTATACTTGTGTCCCACAGGAAGATTTGAACTTGTCTACTGGATTTAAATCACAGTTGTTTATTAAACCCCTATTTTGTAATCTGATCCAAACTAATGACATTTAGGTTATCTCTGAATCCTTAGTCTGTGTTAGTACTATGCATGAGTAGGGAGGCTTTTCACTGCATTAGATTGCATAACTGAGACCTAAAATTTTAGCTTATACTTCAGAAGAGGCTCTCAGACTACGATAACTGCTGCTGACTCCCTGTACCTTGGGCAAATCTCCTCACCCTGGCATGCCTCCTTTTAATCTTCTGTTAAACATGAATAACAACACTGTAGAGAACTTTTATGTCTTTGGATGAATGATTCTAATATAGTGCAATGTATTTTTATTTAATATCAGAATATAGCTTTCAGAGTAACATCTTATATGGGGTGGAAAATGATGATCTTATATAATCTGCTGTATGCAGACACTGACAGCTTATCCTTGAGGGTCTGGCAAGAAATAACTATGAGAAGGTAATGGCTGTGAAGAATATTTCTCTCGCTAGCAATGACACACCCCCTAGGACACAAAGGTCTCAGCAATTAGCTTTGTTTCTCTTTTGAGAATAACATATCAAGCAGTATCAGGGAAACCTTGTAGTCACCTAGGGCAAACGCACCCAAAGGCCAACTGCATGTTCGGTACAGGCAGATCTTTGCTCATTTCAGGCCCTAAATGGACATGCTAGTTACTTATTGCTTGAGCTTAATGACCAAATAAATAGGCACTACTTTGTGTTAATTTCCACACAGGCAGAGAGTATTTGACCACAACCCAAGCAAGAGATAAAGCCCAAACTTAGACAGTAATCAGATGCAAGTCTGTTCTTATCCACAGGCTTATCTAAGGAAAACTTTTGGAGGCTGCAGGAGGGAAAGTGTGGGTCCCTCCTTTCGGCCAAGATGCCCAGCCTGGCCCACGCGCCTTTGGGCATGGACCTTCCTGGAAGGGCTCTCACCTCATATGCCACAAAACCAGAAGGGATTTATAGCACTTGAGTTTTAGTTGCTCATTTAAAAGTGTGCTTGCAGATCACCAAGCTACCAGCAACCCTTTCTGGCAACATAGATATTTGGGGCAAAGAAATGCTCCAGATCCCCATTTAGCTTTAAAGAAAAGGACTCTTAGCTAGACTCCCATCAGCATGGAGTACATTGAAGGTAATTCAGGCTGGAGACTCTGACTGCGCACACACTGAAAGAAAAGTCAGAGATATGTTAATCCAGAAGTGGTAAGAGAATCTAAGAAAGACCATCCAGTTTTTACATTTTTTGGTAGTATTTTGGTTATTCACTTTTCACCACTGGCTGGCCAAGTTAAGAAGCTATGTGGGTCACACATGGGAGAGCTGTCTGATATATGAACAACTAGAAGGATTTAAATTTAATGTCAACTTTTCAATTTAAAAAAAAATCAAAGAACACAGAAATACTGAATGCTGAATCAGAAGCAAAGTGACACAGCTGGTGTTGCACAAATAGATAACCTAAGGAAATTTGTATCAGCTGAAATGGAGAAGAGATAGTAAATAGATATTATTACCTGTAAATAAATCTCCTGCAAGTGCTTTTGTAAAGCAAACAAACCTTTCCAGCCCAGGAAATGTGATGTTTATTGGCATGCTGCTGCAGCCAAAAATCTTGCATACTTTTGGCCATCAGAATGTACTTACTATTCATCTATTTGTCCTTTCCTTTAAATAGAATGCTAATATTCCATTCTTCCTTGAAGGCTTATTAGAAGATAAAATGCCAAAAGATAAAACAAACACAGATTAAATGGTGGTAGGAATCCCAAGAGAAGAGTAATTCAGTTTATATATTTGGGGGTTTAATTGCTGGTAAATTGCACTTCTGAAATCATATTCAGAGAATGAAGTGGTTTCTGCTCTGCTTTTTAAACCATTTTCACATTTTTCAGGCAGAAAGCCAGCTGACTATAATGACATATAGAACTACAGGTCTCACATGATCTGCACTGAACATACATTCATTGGCCTAAAAGAAGAGTTCAAAACATGCTGTATATTCATTAACAGAAAGCACTTGAACTTCTTATATGTTCTAGCTAACCAGAATGCCCCCTGGTCATTATCTTCTCAGTTAGACATCAGTTTCCAAGCAAAAAAGATTCTTGATAAATTGCTCATAAGCAAAAAGAGGCAAACTAATTAAATCAAAACCTAACCATCTTACTTCAAATACAAAAGAAAAAGCTGGGTTTTCAAAAATTGCTATATAATAAACCTCCAAAAATATCCAAAGAATACTATATTTGGAATCAATTTTTTTAACCAATGCTTCTGATTATTCAGTGATATACAGCTGAGATGTCCTGCTATCTACCTAACATTTAGATAGACTTCACTTCTCGTATACTTTCATGATTATTTTCTTCCCCTCAGTCTGATCCACTTTCTTTTAATCCAAATGATCCTGCTCTAGAAAGTGGCTGATTGGGGCAAGCAGCTATATAATTATGTGGGCACCTTCTCCTCTCTCTTTGGATTTACCTCTGTGAGCACTAGGAATTTCATCAAACATTTCTTCCTGCAAATCATGTTGTTTGAATATTCGTTGAAAAAGGACATGAAAGACCCCAAGCATGATCAAATAAAAATCAATATAAAGAGCATTTGGGAACATTTTTAATAGTTTGTATAGCTCTACCTCATAATAAGTGAAAATAAAGCAAAGTACAGTATGCAGTTAGTGAATGGCAATTTCCCAGAGCACGGCCCTGTATTCTCTCTTGACTGCACTCTTGGTAGCTCATGCAATAAGCAATCATTAATATTAATAATTATATTGGTGAAAGGGAAACAAATGCCTTGTAATGTTGTACAAACAAGGGGATTATTCTTGAAACATGAATCTGTGCATTTCACTATTCTAGTTATAGCCTGGGATTCACTGACTATTGGTAGAGGTCAAAGAAAACAAATCTTTCACCATGCTTATTTTTATTAGCTCTCCACTGCCTCACTCTACCCCTTAGAGAAATAAATGTTATAAATGAGAATTGTTCATACAAGATCCACCCCCACTTCTTAAAAACAAGATTCGCACATAGGCGGGTCTTACGACATGGTTTTATCTTTGGTATTTTTCTTGATTATTGTTATACAGAATGAAGCTATTGTCCTCAAAATATCTTACATAGTAGTGCTCAATCACTTGAGTACAAATATCATGAGTCATCTCACTGATAGCAGTGAAATTAAATAAATGAAAGTCAAAGGTGCTACACTGAAAACAGAGATTGTGACAAGGTAAAAATGTATTATCCATGGAATCTGTCAAAGCTCAGCTCCCACAGCTTCCCAGAGATCAGGCAAACAGAAGCAAGGAGAAAGTTTCTAGGGAGAGAGGTTATCACACTGCTTCCCCCCCCCCCCCGATACTATTACAGATTTTATAAGTTTAACTATTTGCTCTCTTGACATAGCCATTTGGCTCCAAAAACCTTGCTAACTTTGGTTGTTTGTTTTATACACAATTGGTCAACCAGCTTACAAACATTTTTCTGCTTTTCCCAGCCATTAAAAAAAAAAATGCACACCCTTCCTGAGAACAAGTATTTCTTATTTTAAAATTTGTTTTATATAAATTAGAGAAATCAGGGGAAAAAAAAGTAAATTTTGCAGTGGATTAAATTCCATTGCCTTTTAACCATATAAGGATTCATTTTATGCCAAAGCAATATTCCTGTTTAACTGGCATTATGAAGGGATGGCAATGTTTATGCTAATTCATAATGCACAGAAGAAAAGGTCTTTTGATCAGAGCTTTTTATTTTCATCACTTTGATTGACTGTCAGATATACTAATTATCACAGAACCATTGATCATCCTTTTCTGCTAACTAGAAAATGTTGACATCTTTTCTGTGGCATTATTTAGCATGCATATACAAGAAGAAAGGGTGCCAGATCTAAAAGGCAAAATTTTCATGTCCACTTTATTTGAACAACTATCAGCAGCAATTTAAAAACAAATTAAAGTTCAACTGGACAATGTTCCTGGAAATAACAAACTATAAAGTAAAGAAAAGGAACTGCAGGCACTATAGAAATGCTTCCCACATATTCATATTCATATTCATATTCATTCTACACCTCTTCTCCTGAAATCCATTTCCTAGCCAAATTCAGTTCCTTATGTAAACATCTCAAGCATTTCATTTCCAGAAAAAAAAATTAAAGGTTTTGCACGACTAAGAATAAACTGCAAGTTCAGTGTAACTTTTTCTAACAGCATTTGTTGACAATATTCCAAAGTCCACATTGCTTTATATAAAAAAAGATTTTATCAAAAAAATTGTAAGTTTTTATCCTTTAAGACCCAGTCATATATATCAGTCAAAGCAAAACAAAAAAAAATTATAATATACCCCAGAGAAGGAACTTGAACAGTACTTAGCCACAGTTAAGTGGGTACAAGGTAGCCTATGGAGCTGTATCTACTATGCTAGTGACAAATTTCACCTTAGAACTTTTAATCAGACTACAATTTATGTAATGGAACACAATCAACATGGCAAAGCCCTATGTACTTCCTTGGCAGCTTGTTTATTAAGACCAAAATAAAAAAATTACTTAAACTGACTTTAAAATCACCAAGAAATTCACAGTTAGTATCTACAAAGCAGTAACTTGTGGAATCCTAGCAAAGGAGATGTGAAAAAAGGATAAAGTCAAGACAGAGGCATTTAAGCACTCGCTGTCTACAGGCAAAGGCAGAATGGGGCACAGGCAGGAGAAGACCAGGCACTATTGTCCCACTCAGGATGAGCACAACTCAAACTAATATATGTGCTTTAAAAACAGTAATTTAATATTAAGATGCTCGCCAGTAACCCTTAAAATGCTGCCTGAATGGTTACCTAATGATCACTATAGCCTTGTAAGAGCAGGACCTCATGAATTGCTCCGAGTATGGGGTGCCTACAGTATGTACCTGCTTCTGCATTACCGTGAAACCACAAAAGCATCATGAAACGATCCGAGAGCATCCACATGGAGGGTCACGGTCATTAACTAGAGCAGTGCACGCTGCTGACTGATCTACATAGTGCCTATAGCTTTTTTAAAAAATGTAAAGCCACAAAAATATCTGAGTTTTTTCTCCACCTATTTCTGCTCTCCCAGATATGAAAATTTGCAGCAGAGCAACTAGAGAAGGTTATATTGCAGCCTTTAGGACCAGGAGTGAAAAGCTTGGTGTACCTTTCATTGTATAACATTATATAACATATATTCCATATGCTGAAGATGGAATATTTCAGGGACAAATCCAGAGGCATGCAAAGAGCATTTCCCTCCCTCTTTTAAATTCAAATGTTTCCCTCACATTGCATGGACCTGTAGCATAAACGAGGCCAAAAGCTATATTGATTAGAAAATTCCTTTGAATTATATGAATCCTTAAATAACGCAAAGCCGTTGTAAGAGATTGCCTCTGTCAGCCCTTCGTGTTGTTACTAAGAGCCACTGGGGCAGGGCCGTGGCTGGGACACCTCTGCACTGCTGTCCCATGTTGCAGGAGAGGTAGGCAGAGGGGAAGCCAGCTGCATTTTTCTAACTTACGTTTGGGATAAGACCGTCACTGCTCGACACCTTCAAAAAAGGAAGTAGTCAACGTTGCTGCATGGCTACGAAATATGTCACACGCAGCTCAAGTACGCCTCTGGTCTTATGCTTGACAGCTTTCAAGACAAGATTGAAATGCCCTGTTAAATTCATCTCACTGATACCGATTGCTGTATGTTGAGCTCATAGTTTGTTCACCACCTCACATTACACAGGCTACAATGTGTTGCTGGCCTGAAGGTTTATAATCTAGATGTTAAAGCTCAGTAACAGTACAACACAAGATCCCTGATCAATTACATCACTAAAAACTGCACTGCAGTGGGATATTTAAAAGTGATAATAAGGTTTATGATTTAAATTAAGCACAGCACTTCCAACAAATGTCATCAGTGCTGTATCTCAAAGAATTGTAATCTCAATAAAGATTTGAAAGATGTTGGGAATGTGCAATGGTTATACAGGAAAGAACTTTGTTATTCTAAAGAATAAAATTTAATTCCTCCTAAATCTCATGTGAGAGCCTGAAACATCCAATAGGCATCAAATCTTGTCAGAATTTTAGGTAATTTTGAAATTTTCATTTCATGCCAGATTGGTCCCTTGTGACCTTTGCACATTTCCTGAAGAGAAAGAGGGTCATGTGCATGTTGAATGGGAAGAAAAAGGGAGAAAAGGTATAGTGAGAAGAGGTAAAGACAATTTAAATACAGGGGCCTTGTCCAGTACTTAGGATACTTGTTTCCAGTATCTCCAGTCCAAGCCAAAATTATTGGTTTGAACCCATGGTCAAGAGGAAGAGAGAAAGATAGTAAGAGTTCACTCTGTAAAAGAGCTATACATGGTCTTTATTTAAAGATAAGATCATGAGACTAAAAACTAGATTTTCTCTTTATGGAAATGCACCTGCTTTATTGATCTAATGGGGAATAAATGTCTCCTGAGAGGGGACAGCTTCTCTGATGCACCCTTCAGCCTATAACTGCACTCAAATCTGCAAGAGTTTGGTAGCCACAACTGCATTCCTGTTTCCTTGGTAGCCTCAGTTATCTTTACTTCTCTCTGCCAATTCAGGGAGAGAAGTAAGATGCTAATTTTCAATTGCATATTGTAATCTGCTTTTAATAATATTCTTGAAAAGAATTCATATAACCAGCTTTTTTTACCAAGTTATATTCTTCCCTGACAGAAAAGCATTTTTTCTGATATCTTTGAAAACAGCATTAAAGACGAGTCTTTCTGATTACTGTCAACACTGAAAAGTCTCATGTGATTCTATAACTACAACAGCTTTGAAATTTGGATTTTTTTTTAATCCCTCCTCCTCCCTTCAAATAGTTTTCTTTCAAAACATTAGAGATTTCTTTCAAGGCAAAGGGAAAAGTAATTCAGAAGTGGTTTTATTCTCCTCCCTGCATTTTAGAATCTCCTCATTTTCTTTGGCCAAAAACCCCACAGGATCATGCAATTGACTTGAGACTGCTATTACTTTTATTCCATATTTAATATGGAAAGGGCTGCTTCTTTCCTTCTAATGGATGAAAGTCTTAAAACAAACTTACTGACATTAGGCAGGTATAGCAGAATTTGCTGTGCTTTGACTTTGAGGTATATAGGCCTTTGAAACACAAGTTTAAAAAAAAGAATTTAAGAAAAAAAGGTTGTAAAGATCAACAAATGTAGCGGACTTTGAATAATAATATATATGCTACTTTCTAGAAACGAAATTCTATCTTTTTGTAGTTACAAGAAAAAATGGCTTAAGATTTCTTGTAGCTGCAGAGCAGTCTGCCAAACTGCATATCTGCAAGTGGTCTCTATTTATTAAATTACATCTCCAGAAAGCAATATGGTTCAGCCAAGGAAGCTGAAGGACAGAGGATGGGAGGAGGCTCAAGGGCAAGAGAGACTTAATATGTACTTTTAACCTTTAAATATGTTCTGTAAAAATGCTGTATTCTTAACCAACATATCCTGTCCCCATTTTATTCAAAACTGTAAATGAAGATTTTGATATAATTAATTACATGAGTGAAGACTTATGTAACTGCAGTAGCACAGAGGTGCCCTAAATGAGGGGCAGCACCCTATAGTGCTTCTCTGTGTGTACAGATACAAAGGCTGTATACACACATCTGTCTGTGCATACACACACAGTCAGTTCCTGCACTAACCAGTTTATAATTTAATCTGGTCATTGAGACACAGGAAAGGGGATTTTATCCCTTTTTTAAGAATAAGAGTAGGGCAGAGAGGATGTCTTGAGGTTTCACAGGAGCAGATATGGGAATTTCTGTCAACTTATATTCTTTTACACCATTTTTAGTTCTTTATCCACAAAATCACTTTTTAGTCTTGTTTGCACTGCAGAGCCAGCATGGCTATAGCAGGCTAGCTGGAGCCCAGTTTAGTATAATACATATATACCGATAACATATAATGCATTCATTGTCATAATTATCAAACTTTTCTTGCAGAACCAAACTTTAGCATCAGAGCTTTTTAATACTAGTATACTAATATACTAATACTAGTATAAATACTAGTACAGTATTAATACTAGTATTAATACTAGTATAAATAAAAGCAGAATGAGGACTCTATTTTAGAGAGTTTTAGGATGAGAAATTTCTTTGAAGGTGGTTAGACAATACAACTCCATTTAGTAAGCTGAACATGTGGTTATAAGATAAAACTTTCAATTATAAGATTACCACAGCGGATCTGGAAGTCACTGAGTGACAGCAGCTACAATGGGGTTCTATATAGTTTCAACAGTCAGCTTTTAGTAGAGAGAGACATTTTAAGGGCAAAGGTATTATCTCGAACAGTTAAAAATTATTCCTATTCAGCTGTCTAAATGGAAGGATAAGGTATTTATGAACTAAAGACAGTATTACATTTTCACACCAACTACAAATGAGTACCTGGACAGATATCTTTATTTTTATTCACATGCCGAATGTTAATGTCATAGTATTGAGGCAAATTTTGCATTTAGGAACATGGTGCAAAGTTGGATTTCAGCTCCATAAATAACATGGGTTTTTTAGCAGCTTGTGACAAATAATACAGTCCCTATAACTGACCTTGGTGGTTTTGAAAGGGACTTGACAAATGATTTTTCAGGTCCCTTTCACTACCAGAGATATAGCTTCTACCCATCTTTAAGCCTGTATAACAGCTAAAATGTGCAATTTAGTTTTATATTCTTTATGCTTTTATTTTTTCTCCTAACATCAAGATGTTTGAATAGACTACTTCATCCCTTCAGGATCCTTCAGGGAAAGCTTGATGTTGCATCTGAAGAGGCTATGTTTTATATAATAAAGCTTGCTCACGCAGAAGGAAAAGCACAGTGAGCTTGCAGTATTCACCTATGCAATAACTCTGTTCCTCTTGTAGGTTACCCATTTTTTTCCTTTCTAACTCTGAGTACCTATAACTTTCCATGTGCCAACCAACTTTGATTTCACTTCCTAATGTTAATTTCTACTTTTTATAAAATTGCTACAATGAAAAAGGAAAAAAACTCAGGAAAATTATACAAAACGTTTTTCAGACTACTTACATTCCCTTTAGGATAGAAAGAGATAAAAGTGCTATGCTACGTGCTGGGGACTTAGCTGTAAAATTTGATAACCCAGAGAGAAATCCAGAGGAAACAGCGGAAGGAGAACACACTTTACCCTGCCTGTTCTCCCTGGACAGTGCAGGAAATGACTGAGCTGAAGCCCTACATTTAAATGCCTGTGTCTACACTGCATTTGACAGTCAGGACAAGAAAAGGCAGAGTTATGGCATGCTGTATAAGCCATCTGCCTTCCAGCTGCGCAGCTGTATTGTGGATGGCTTGCAGGCTTAAGACTCCCAATCCTCTGCTGTTGGCATAGCTATGCTAAATCTTTTCTATCAGTCAGAAGTTTCAAGCAGATATAAGTCCACTGACTTGTTGCTGCTTTGAATTTATGCTGATCTGAGAGAAGGAGTGTCAGCTCCTCATGAGAATGCATGGCATGGGAATGATGGACTGTAAAATGTTGTAATTGCCACTTGAGTTTTCCAACAACATTGATATTCATCAAAAATTAAGATGACCAATTTTCTAGCTGAGCTGTGACCTAACCACAGATGAATTCTTCCATCAGATGCCTCATCACTTTAAATAAACATAAATAATATTTATAAACCAGACATTTGCAAATTCTGAATAAAGCTTAACATTTGTGAGTACTTTTCAAGGTCAACTTTTCCCACCCTTCCTCATGTCTAGAGTAACACTATGCTACCATGTTATTATTTATTTGTATCACTGCATCACCAAGATACACCAACCAAAAACAAGCCTGGCTTGAGATGGCCCCTGTATGAATGCACAGTGAAAGAAACTCTGCTCAAACAACATTCAGGCTAAATCAACAAAATGAATTGTGCACTGAGGGAGATGGGAGAGAACTAGAATAGTGCCTGAACCTTGAGAAAAATCTTAACAGTCTGAAGATTAGCCTACACTCTCTGAAAAAAAATACCCTTTGAAAAAATAATTAACACCTGAATACCATGCAGACTGAGCTGGTAGCACAAAGTGTAAACAAATTAGTTTTGAGAGCACTGTTCCACACTGTTTAAGTGAGAATGCAAAAGTTTTTCTAACAAAGTTCTATGTAAATCAAATTGTCTTGAGCAGTAAAAGCAGGACATGTAATTTTTTGTCATTTTTAAGTAAAAAAAAATCATTTTTAATAGCTTTTACTTTTGTGATAATATCTAGCTTTCAGAGCATTAAAAATACTGATAAAATGTGTGAAAATGACACTGAACTTTAATTAGCTTTTAACATTCACTACTTTTCTAAACTGCGTATTACATGCCTAGAAAGTCTTTATTATGCTTTGTAACATTCTTACGCTTTTAGTGTCATTGTACAATGGAAGTTTCTTAAGTCACAATAAAGTAAGAAAACTACTGATACACCTTGAAAAATTCTGGAACATTGTCTTCTATATTTATACAGACATGTAAGTACACAGTCAGACTCTTAGTCCCTTGTGTTGCTTCTATACATTGTTTTATGGGAATCAGTATTTCTTTCAAAATATGCACTTGAACATTTCCTTTCTCAGTCTGAAAGTGATTTAAGGGGTTCTCTCTAACAGCAACTCATTTTTGCCCTTGTGCTACAGTTTGCCATCCCATCTGCTGAGTTGTGCCGGTACAGCTGGTTATGTACTATTCCATAAACTGGATGACAGAACTGAAACGGATTAAAAACAACCTTGTTCCAACATCTGGAAGAAGGACATGATTCAAGAAAAATGTTTAAGGTTGCAAATGAGCTATGTAAATAAACTCAAATGAGTGCTGAGAGAGCTTATAGCACATACCGTGATATATTCTACAAATACGCTATACATTGATAATATTCTGTCAGTCGTAGCTAGTGTTCAAATCTCTAAAGTTGACTTTAAATAACATTCCTAGTATTTAACCTTCATGATTTTCAGGATCATCTAGATGACACAGAAACTTCTCAGGCACAATTTAAACTCAGAAATCTCTCTTTCCAAGTTTAGAAGTTGTTGTTGAAAATGTGAAAAACAGGAATCATTGCCAGATTCATTTCCCATATGGCTCAAAAAACATACCATGTGGTTTTACAGTTCTATGTAAGATATATATTTTGGGGTTATGCTTCTGCATTAGTATACTAAATACATTATTATAGAGTGGATTGAAACTACTTAAATTTTCTGTGAGAAAACAATTGTCAGTAATGTTGAATAAATTATTAAGAATAAAAATTATAAAAGAATAAAAAATATGACATTTTGTGCCAATAATACACTTCAGCAGTTCTGTGGTAAATACTGTGATAGTTTTTAAGGGCACCACTTTTAAAAAGCAAACCAAAAACAGCCTTCCTGAATCCAGAACAGCACAATGAATGTGCTGATCACAGTACGCACGTGCCATGGCTCTCATTGATAAAGCAGGGCCAGTCTGCTAAAAAGAAAAGTCATGAGAATTGTCCACCAGCTACGTGTCCTTTTTTAATTACTCAGACAATGCTAGCTCTTTCTCCAAAGTCAAGGACTCCATGTCAGATGTGATATGTCTGCCTGTGTATTAGTTATAGGTTCTGCCTGAGTTAATGAAATTGCTTTATCACCGAGTATTTCTTGGTTCTTGGAATTGGCCAGGGTTGTGTTGTGCAACTCTAGGCAGGAATAAGGGAAGGTCCCTTGCTAGAAAGACCTATTCAAGTGGAAACACCTCAGAAGAATGTGATCCCTTGGAAAATACCCCTTGGGGAGCTTCTCTGAAGGAAATGGGCTAGGAGGAGTGGAATTTCCTCAAAAGCAAAAAAAGACCAGTTTTATTGCTGGTTTTCCAAAACCTTACAGCATGAATGACCTGAAAGGGACTTAGATTCTCAATGTCACAGGAAACTTAGGACAAGAAAGAGAAGTGACACAATTCTGCTGTCTTTACTCAGGGGTCTACTGCAATTATCAGACGAAGGATGAGGTAAATTGGCTACACAGAGGAATAAGAAAGAGTCCTGTGACCTAAAAGGGAAGCCAAGGGGACAGCAAGGGGCCCAGTCCTGGATTCCCAGCACACCTCTGAACTGATACTAATCCTATTCTAAAGGAGGTGAAGAAAGTGAGGTAAGGAACACACACACACACACACACACACACACACACACACACACCTACTGCTTTCTTCAATTGCATATACTCTCTTATTAGTTAAAAAAGGAGCATTCTGCCCTCCCGCCCCCACAGAGTTTTTACTTCAGATTGGTTCAGCTTGCATATGTCCCAGACTAGGTGATGTGTGAACACAAAATACCCATAAGGCTGGGGCTCGGGGGAATGGTTAGTGTGTCTTTCCTTTAGTGTTTTGGCTCTGAGGAGGAATGTGTTTTTAAAGTAAACCTCCCAGCTGTTCCCAGTTATTTCAGAGAGGCAAATTTATCTGTTTCTCATGACGTGGACTCAGGGTATGCAACCACACTCCTTTTCGACCTAACTAAACCGGAAGCTGTACCCTAGGAGTGCACCTAATGCACTTGAATGAGCTAGTCCTCAGAGATACAATCGAAGTGCAGGTCCTGTGGACATGAGGACTTCAGCGCTGTTTCAATCTACAAATTTGCTCCTCCTGTATTACTTTGCTAGCTGTTGTAAGCATAGGTGTACCAATTTCTGCCAGGCAGTACTTGCCCAGAGATCCTGGGACTAGTTGTACAAGGTTTAATTCCTGCATAGGGGTAACAAGAGAGAGTGCCTAAGGAGCTTTACAAGACTCCAGAAAACTTAAAAGCCTCCAGTGTAGTGGCACAGCAATATGGCATGTGGCAGTTCATGATAGGTGCATGTGATTTCTTTTAATTTTTGCAGCTATTGTTCCTCTGTCTCAAATTTACCCATTTCAAAATTTCCACTTGTGTTCATATCTGACTAGTCCTAACTCCATTATTTTGGCTTTAATCATAAATACAATCTCCAGAATAAGGTAATCCCTATTAAAATACATCTTCTGAAGATTATAGGAGATTGACATAGAGAATTTGGTAACTAATACACAAGAGAAGTCTTCTATGGACTAAGAAGAAAGGATGAATGGGACAACCCATCAACTAAATTTAATCTAAATATTTTTATCTTACAAGCTAGCTCACCAAAAATTAAGTGCTCTTTTGCACCATTCATGACCGTACATTTTATTCAAAGTTTTGTTAGCTTACTTTCCTTCAGTTAAAAATTTTCTTTCAGAAGACAACAGCTAACTTGCTCAAGGAAATTTGATTAGTCTTAAGTAAGCTAGCTAGCTGTTATTTCACTACAGTGTAGTATTAATGTGAATAATATAAAGGATAATGGAACTAGGACCTCAGTAACAGCTCGAACAACATCCCTTTACTTCAGACTAATTCTGGTGTGTTTCTGTAGTGATCTGTTCTGCACCACTCCAATGTGCCTACGCAATCAGTCCAAAGAGCTGTTACCAAGGAAACCAATCAACCCAAGACCCTGGGTGTGTGAAAAATGAAGATATTTAACACCAAAAACACCACATAAAATAACTTGAAATAACACCCTGGACAGGACCTACCTCTGACATTTACAAGCTCATGCAAATTTGGCAATTGCTTTTCTGACCTTTTGGTTAAATCATTTTGCAACTGTGGACTGAATAAGAAAGTTTGTGTTGAAAAAATAAAAGAGCATGTTTTATTGGTCCAGCACACAGAAAAGTTTATTATTAATTAAAACAAAAATGCAAACAACAGAATGTATCCCACAACTTATTCTCTGTTGTTTTTATTCAGCCTACAACCAAAAATATAGGTCTGCTCTCAATGTTGGCCAGTGTAATGGTAATCCTATTGTGCAGAATGAACTGACACCAACCCTTGTTATCAATGGACTGGCTAATCATCAAAAAAAAAGCTTTAATTTTAATATTTAATACCTTATGCTAAGGAGCTTCCTTTCAGAGCAGCTTATCACAGCTAGCTAGCTAGCAGATGGTAATGCCCAAATTCCTGAACTACATATTTATTGTAAATGGCTACAGGACTGCATACTAGATTAGCTGTATTCTCCAGCAATGTACAGATGTGGATACTATATAGGGAGAGGCAGAGAAGCAAAGACCCTTTTTCATCAGGATTTGAATGCTTAAGATTACCAACTAATTATGGTAACAGCTCTGGCTAACTCTTAATGCTCAAAAATAGTGAACCTAGGTCTGTATGCACAAAGATGAAATTTAAATAGACAGAAGTTTTTAATTTTTTGGGGGGGCTGAGGATACACTGTAGGTGGAAATATTCAGTCAGAACTTAATTCCTTACTGAGGAATAGGCGCCATAAAATGGAAAGATTCTGAACATATGGAACTAACAAATACTAATAAGGCTTAACAAAAATTTACATGCTTTAGGGGATTTAACAATAGCACTAAATCTCTTTCTTACTAAAAATGCACACATGGCTTTATAGAAATCAAACCTTTAAGTAAACTTCATCTGTTCTCATAAAAGTCACAAAAGACATGGCCAGCCTACTCCCATTTGCAGAAAGCAATATCAGAATTATGAGTCAGTTGCACAAAGCCCCAAACCTCTCCTGTATTTCTTCAGTACAGAAATAAAATAGTTTTTACACAGGTATCTGTCACATTTGACAGAGATATATCGTATATTTGGAAACTGATCTATGTTTTCTGAACTATTTAAATAGCCTAATGCAAACTTTTTAAATAGCTTAATGCGAACCAACTTTGTATATGATAATATGTTTTGTTATTGCTAAATTTAATGTATAGTAATACAAAGAAAGAGTCTCTCTTAAGGTTTCCTTGAAACTCCATTGACTCCAAGTGAGTCTTTTTACTGTCTTCATCAACTTGGAGAGCTTAAGCACATATCTAGCAGTAAAAGATAAATAAAACAATTTAAAGGTCATAGATGCATTTAACTCTTTCTCTTACATGGAGAGTTTTGTTTCATTCTGTTCCACCACATATCATGGAACAAACCCTAGATTAACCTGGAATATTCTACTATTTATTCTTTTGGATCTCTGGAACCTTTCCCAGAGAAGCAGGTCTCTCCTTCTGGCAATGCTCTAACAAAACATTTGTTTTCTGCTTTCGCTGAAACATGGCGCAGCACTCTTTGGAAAGGTTTTTGAAGGAGATCATAAGGAACCTACCTTGACTTGTCATTCACCAGCTGAATGAATTTCTAATATTAGGAATCTAAATATGATCTGCCCTGTGAAAGAAAGTTCTCTTGTCATAAGGAAACTGAGGATTTGGGGACTGATAAAGGGGCTATTGTCAGATGCTTTTTGCTGTTTGGGGGCTAGGGGGGGATGTTTTGTTTTAAGAATCAGGTACAAGCAAACATATGCAAATAATGCCCACTGGAGAAAATAAGCTTCAGTGCAGACCTCTGTTGGTCAAAACAAATGACAAACACCTCTTTCCTTTAAAAACACTAATTCCAAGCAGGAGTAATGCTAAAAAGCTGACATGGCGCCTACGTTGAAGTACATTTGCCAGGCTCACTGGAAGTCCCTCTTCTTCCCATACCCATACTGAAAGTCAGCTAGCTTGTAGTTTTGGGGGTACAGTAGATGACTTTATCATTTGTTATCAGTGTCAGAAAAAAACACCTTCTGTTCTGGTGCACACAATATTCATTTTTCACTTTCTTTTGAACAAAATAATCAGTTTGTTGACATACAATATATTGAGCATCTTGGCCCTTGTAATAGTCACTTATTTTGTTAAAGATATACTTTTTTTTTCTTTTTTTCTTTTAAATCAGGAGCTGTGACTACACTGGGTTATAGGCTAAGTGTCTCCAAATTATTTCTATGGAAGCCAACATGGGAAAAGTGCTGGCCCTGCTAAGTCACCCTGGGTTTAGAAAGCTGAGTTTCCTGTTTTCTTGTTCCCATATCATCCCTGTTTTATTGTAAGACCACATTGCAGTCTGCAGGATAGTGTTAAGATGCTCAGACTATCCGTGAATGAAGCAGGTTGGGTACCAGGAGCTAACTAGGGGTGGTAACACACCAGAAGTAGGCTACCAAGAAGAAGAGTAAATTATCTTTCTCTGTGCCATGTGTGGGCTAGGTTTTTCCGGTGTCCACCCAATTTAATTTAGCTGAGCACCTCCACACTGCAGTGCAGTGTAGCTCTGTATACCTTTACTTATCAGAGCTGTTCATGCTACCTCAGCTCGGACAGAATCCAATACACTCCCTTCTATGTTAGCACAGACTGTAGTAACGTGAATTTATTTCAGTAAAGTAAGCAGATAAGGCTTAGCAGCATCACAAGCAACAGGTCTGTTAATTAATCTTTATCACATTTTATGCTTCTGTTCTTTCTTACATCTTTTTGGGGGAAAAAACAGAGGCAGCATTACCATAGAATACATCCTCATGCAGAAGTGGATCAGTAAAAACTATCTACCTTGCTTATGTGTTTTAACAATCCATGTATTTACAGAAGATACCCTCAGAGCCATAGGCTATTTTTCATCTCATCCATCTCCTCACACTGCGAATAGGAACAGATTCTTATCAGGAGCCAGATTCTGGGAGGCCAAGTCACATTACACAATACCTTATTAAATGGAAAAAAAAGATAACTATTTAAGTGCAAAGATATTATCAAATAATTTTGCTCCTCTGTTAGCAGGAATATAATCAAGGCTGACCTGTGTTCAATTAAGGTGCTAATGGAAGACATAAATACAAGTATTTTTTGAGCTCACTATGTTAATAGCATACATATTTTGGTCCATAAGGTGAAGAAAAGAGTATCAGATTCCAACTTGCTGCTAAGGAAATTCTGAAGGGTGAAAATTCTATGCTTTTCACAGAAACAAGCCTTCTTTGGCCCAAAACTTAGTCTAAATGTTTTACTGCATTATTTTCAAAATAAAAACAGATACTGCTTTTATATTAGAGAATATTAATTCACTAAACCTTAGTTAAAAAAAAATATGGTTAGTTAAAATTATAAAATGAAGACTGACTGAAGAGTAAGTTTCAAACCAAATGACTAATGATTAGGAGTACATTCATTCTTTTGTGACTAACTGGATTATCAAGCACACTGAAATCATTAACTGACTTGAAAATTTAGGCCTGAGGCTTTTGAAAACAGGCTTTGACAGATGGTCCTAATTTCAGCAAAAGCTCAAGTTGAAATATTAGATAAGGCAATACACATTAAGACAGTTTGCGTAATATATACCCTTGATGTAATGGTAGATTGATTCAAAAGAAGAAAGTTGGAAGTACTATTGACTTGCTATCACTTAGGATCAAAAGTTAAGATTTGTCTGTGTGAATCAACTGGCTAAAGACAGCACTGAGTGAAAACCACTGACCACTGTTGAGCTGGTAAAGGTTCATTTATTCAGAATTTAATTCAAACTGGTAAACGTTTACAAGGCTTGCTGAATTACAGACCAAAATGTGACCAAATCATTGCAAAAATATCATCCGCCAACCGCAGGACAAACTTGTTTCTTATAGGAAACAACAGTAATTGCCATAATGTGCATTAGACCTCTAAGAACAAAAATATTTCCATAGAAGCTATATTTGAAGGCTGATTCATACTTCATGCTCAAAATGTTGAGAAAATAATCCTCACTGGTAATGTTTAAAGTATAAAAAATATAAAAATTCTGATTCAACACAGAAAATTAATAGAAATTAGAGATAGAGAATGAGGGTCCTGTATACTTGAAGGACAACTTTGAATACATACCTGTTTATTACAAGAACTAATGATGGTTATAGTAACACATATGGAAAACAGGACATATTACCCAGACAATAAATATTTTTGTTGGTATTTGAAAGAGATTTTATAAAATAACTTACACAATAAAAATAATTTATGCCAACCAGTCTATTCAGAATCAGCAGGTAGATCTGCTTGCTAATAGCCTTTTCAGGTTTGTTTTTAAATACTCACTCAGGAATTTACAATTTCTTTTTATCAGACTCTAGGAAAGCTTTCTTCAGCATTAGCCTAGTTTTTACACTGCATTGATTCAAAATGTTAAGTCAGATTCATAAAAAAACCCACCAGAAGATATGTTTAGAATATGTTGTCTGTACAGATTTTCCACCATCATATTGAGGTATGCAATCTGTGTGCAATTTACATAAACCAAACTTTCAGGCTTACTTGGCAAAACAAAGGCAAAGCTGTACAACCTTTAAAAATTGTCAACTGTATTTTCAGGGGACCAAAACCCAGCTTGCCTGCATGGTGATGTTGCCTATGCAAATCAATTGTAGGTGCGCTTTTGCAATTAAGTCCTAGAGCTTCATTTTTTTTAAATATGGGCAACATTTCTAATGTGGACCCTAACTTAAACAGCAGCCTCTTTAATCAACACTGAGATAACAAATATTAAACTGATATATACCCAATATACGTATATATGTATATAAATAGATATAAGGTACTATCTGAGCAATCAGGTGGAAATAAGAGGTGCATCCCAACTCCCTGAAGCTCACTTTGACTTGGAAGCATGTAAAAAACAGGTTCTTAGTGAGGGTTTTCTAAATTAAAAATACATTCAGAGTATTTAACTAGCTGCTGCCACTTCTGGTTCAGGTCTTTGTTTTGTCCAGGAAGCAAGGAGCTGAGGCATCCCTGGAATCAGCAAGAGACTGCAGATCACAGAATCAGATGCAGATACAGGAATCAAATGACGCAGCATTTTATATCAGATGACTACTAAGACATTGCTTATCTGCATCAGAGCACTGGCTATAGTTTATGTAGATAAGAGATAGGAACATTCCTCCACTGTAGCAGGCAAAACTCTTCCTTTTCCCAGAATCCAGTGTGCAAATAGCTCATAGAAAGTGCAGAAATCAGTGAGACCAGTCTGATTCTTATGAGAAGGGAATAAATGGTAATCACTCCCCTCTTCATATTATATAAATAAAAAGGTGTCTATCTCTGAAAGCCCATAATAGCACCAGAAAATGAATCTAATTTACTTTAAATATTAATGTAGCACATGCAATGACACAGAGTTTCTTTACAGTACCCATATTTCGCTTTCATCATTGATCCTGAGCAATCACATATTTGAGTCAGAGCCTTGTAGAGCCCCAGCGATTTTTTCATCTTTGGCTTCTTTGCAAGACCACTAATAATTCCTTCACTGTTAATTGCTGTGTGGACACCTGTCCACTTGGAACTGTATTGAGAATATTGGGTTCATTTCATAAGCAATTGCTAATTCATCACACGGTAATGATTCTAGCAACTGTCAACCCGGGTGGTTTCAAACCAACAACGAAAATTAAAGTGAAAACCTTGACCTCCTTCCATTATACAAGACCACTAAATTAAACTTAAACTGTCATCCGTGGAACTACTTGGCAGTTGCTGGGAGAACATCCAAGTTTTACAAGTCTTGGGAGTATGTGAGAATCAGAGTTGCAAGAAACAGCCTTCTCCACTCACAACTCGCATTCTAACTGTGTCAAACTCAGTTCTGGCACGGAGGAATTTCCTAAAAATGGCACATCCCGAAAGGAGGGACAATTTCAGGGAGGGGGGGGGAGCAGTATTTATGTGTTTCTTTTAATATTTTTGAACTACTCCAACTACATGGTGTACAACTGCCCAGCAAAGGGAAGGAAATAGAAGGGTAAATTTTCATTGTTGTTAGTTATACAGCTACCGTAAATGTTAATGGCAATCACGTGATTTTATCTTTGTACAGGGCAATGAAAATTCACCTAAGAGTATCAATCACTTTTCAGACCAGAAAAGGAAGCTTAAGACAGTTCAATGCTGAGATGAAAAAAGGTATGCAGAGCAGTGAAAAGCATTAGCTGTGCAGGTTGGCTTGGAAACATACCCAAGAGAACATGAAAAACTAAAATTTTGTCATAATGCCTAATCAGGTAAGATGAGGACACGAAAGAAAGAGAGGATTGTTTACAAATAAGAAAGTCCAGTGCAAAGAGTATCCACAGGTATAAACTCAGTTTGGTTTAAGAATACCACAGCTAGGAGAATAGTCAGGGTGAAAATAACAAGGAGGAGGCTGAAAACCGTAATGCTAGAATTGCCCTTGTTTATCCAATGTACATGTGTATTGTAGGCAAAAAATAGCTTATATTGTGAATACTAACAGGTGGCAGATAATCAGGTGTACATGGGTGGGGAAGATGATGGTCCAAATTTGAACTTTTGAACTCTCAAGCAGAAGCCAGGTACTTGCTAGCGCAACTGGTATGGGCTAGTAATAGATTTTGGTAACACCTGAACTAAACAAAAGTGGCACATCCTGAATTTTCCAAAATAGAGACATGAGGCAGAATCACCAATTAGAAGGTTGATCAGGAGACTATTTAGATTGGGAAAACTGTGCATTTTGATTCCCATGTTAATAAAGTTCCACAGTTTGCTTCAGCTATACTATCCTCTAGTATTTAGTCTAAAACAAAAATCTTATTACACATTCTGTTTGAATGCAAGTGATAGGTGCTTGTGGTTTCTAGAGAAAAAGATCTTGAATGTTATTCCTTCTTAAGGGCCAAATTCCAAACCCAAGTATGTAGTGTCTGGAAGAAATCAATCATTGGAACAAAACCACTGTGAAATCAAAGGAGGAAAGACTTTGAGAAAGAGACACGCTTTTGTTGTTAGCCTTTCACTGAAAAAAGGAAACTATAAAATGAAAATATTTATTATTATTTACTTCAAAGGGCTAAAGCTAAAATTATTACTGTTTGTGAATTAGACAAAGACCTCAGAGACAGCAGGTGTTATAAAAGTATATTATATTATATTATATTATATTATATTAAAATTCATTGTAAAATTTAGGTGTCTCAGTATTGAGCCTGTGCAAAACCAGCTTAGACATTAAAAGAATGAACTGTGAAATAAGCTTAATACAATTTTTTGTGTGATTCCCTAAAAATATGCAAGACTGCATATTTTTGTTACCTTCCTAAAATCTAAAACTAAGTGGAAAAGAAGAACCAAAAAATGCAAAGTTTCAGAAATTATTTCTATTCCATACCAGTCTGTGATCAAAACTTGTAAAATGAAGGTAGGAAAGAAGACAAAGAGAAAGAAGACACATAGAATAATTAAGTGGCTAGGGATCTCACTGGAGCTTGATACCAAAATACCCTTCTTAATCATTCTTGTTGAAACTATTTTATTTCATACTAATAAATCAACATTGCGCTGAGCCAAAAAGAAGCATGTAGGATCTTACCGCCACTTCTAGAATCAGCCTTCCTTTTCCCAGTATTATAAGCATTTATTTATATGAAGCAAGAACACTGCAATGGGGAAAAAATGAAAGAGACTGATTCTGATAAAAGAGAAAGAAAGAGAAAGAAAGGAAAATGAGGGGACTGGGGTATGACTGTGAGAGAGACACAGATTCATGACTCCACTCTGCTCGGTTCTCTGTTTGGTTGAGGAAACATTTACAAATCCCTGAGAACTAGTCTGGGTCTAATTCAAACCAGACCATTGAAAGCAGATCTACAGAGTGAGTCTGGCTCACTATACTATTACTACTACTACCCTCTCTTGCTCTTGAACAAGAATTTCATTCTGGACTTCATCAAAAATCCCTGAGAAAATTCTCTTGAAACAAACAAGTTGAGAGAATGTTCCAGTTTTTAATTAAAAGGCATTTCAGATGACAATTCTTTTGAGAAACATTTCCTAGCAAGTTTTATTAAAAGATAACTGCATAACAGAAGGGAGGACAACATATAGCAGGTAATCTGGTGCAACAGGTCTTTTTTCTCTTTTGCAGCTGTTAGCTGACTTTCTGTGATAGAAAAAGGCAGACTGGGGTCATTTGATCTCCCTGTTGTTATATTCCGTCCTTCCTTTTTTAGAGCAGCCAAGAAACACCTGACTACTACTTATGTTGCATGATTGGCTCTGGTTTTGTCCCTGGAATGCCAAAACCAGCAGAAATTTGATGGATCTGAACCCAAATACTCATACCAAGAGCAAGTCCGCTTTCAAAACTCAAAGGAGAACTCAAAACAGGGATTCTCATATTAAAACGCAGACCAAATTCTACCAGGTACTAAGAAATTTTACAAGGTAGAGAGTACATTAACTTTCTACTGTGTTTATCAAAAGTTGATGGAATTCAGTAATACACAGAACAAAGACCTGTGAGCTTAGAAGTTGTGCACAGATAGCAATATCATTTCATCGACACTAAGTGTTATTCTCAGCAGAATTCAAGACTTTATACAGGGTACAGCTTTTGTGGCTCTGTGAAATGATAATGCAAGCATGAATGTCAGCAACATCTATCTGTGACACTGAACTTTTACTTTTTTAAGTTGCTGTCTTGCATCCCATAAACATAGGAAAACCTTTAACCATGAGCATAATCTGACCAAAAAGTCTCTCATGTTTTTCAGAACAAGGAAAGTGTCTGGATGGCTCCAGAAGATCACTACATTTCTTCAGGCTCATGAACTGCCATAGCTAGGATTTAATTCATCAGTCAGTAAGAGCATTGGCATGATTAACAGAAACAAATTATAAGAATATGACAGAAGAATGCAAAAGCTGTCAAAAGACTATTAATTTCATTGTACTACTATTAAATGCTACTCAGGGAAAAAATGAAAGCTTCTCTCCTAAGCAGACTGCTATCCTATCCCCAGACAACATTGAGGACGATGTAATCAGTGACAGGCATTATATGGTATCCCATCAGTTAGGAGCAGATCATAAGAGAGAGATTATGGGTTTCATAAACTCATAAAACAAGAATAAGTTTCTAATATATTTAAATGTTTCTTTGGTATGCTCATAAAATATATAAACATACATTCTGTAACGTTTTTTTTCCTCATATTTATATCACCCCTAAATAGCACTTGAACTTTTAATGTTTCCCTAAATTTACCCTTCTTGAAAATAACTGGCTAGTTTCAAGAACTCAGAGAGCTCTGCAAATGCATGTAATGATAAAAAATGTGTTTTGACCCCTATTTAGTCCAAAGTGTTATGTATTCCCTATTTCCTGAGTATGAAGAGGAAAATATTTTTAGAAGTGCTAAGCAAGCAAAAAAATTGCAGAGTATTTACTGATACACAAATTGCACGTTTTTTGTGAAGGTCATGAGATAAAATTGGAATCACTTTAAAATAGCTTGTGCTTTGATTAGCCATTTTCCAGCCTTGTCTTCATTCATGTAGACTCATTAATATACCTCTAGAACTGTCATTATCCCGATATTCAGAAGGGTTTTTTTTAATAATTAGTAATTTAATTCCAAATTCACTACATTCAGCAACTACTGTTCCTTCAGCTGAAAAGAGACTGCAGGAAAAAATACATAATATTTCATTAACATTTTTTGGTAGTAGCTGCCTGAAATAAGATGTTTTCCTAGGTCTTTTAACCAGAATACTGCTGTCATTCTGCAATAGAGCTGTAGAAAGGTAGGAGTGGAAGGGATCTCAGGACATCATCTAGTCTTATACCCCGCAGGTCAAACATCCAATAAATCTTTTCCAAGTTCTTTAACAAACTAGTTAGTTAGTCAAGTTAGTTCACCTAACTCATTCTAACCCTTCTCCCCCTTCCCTACCTCCAAATACCACCACCAAGAAGGAGACTCTACCCTTCTTCTTGGAGAAGGCAATTTTCTCCAAGATTCCCTCCTTCTTTCCTCCAAACAGGATGTGTTTCCTAATATCCACCCTAATCTAAAGAATTCTTGGCCCTTTCAGCCACTGAGAACAAATGGTCACCTTTCTCTTAGAATGGCCATTTTACATATTGGAAGACAGTTATCAGTCTTCTCTTTCTTGATAGGACCTCTGAATACTTTTGTGATCTAAATATTAAAATAAAATAGTATACACAGTAATATTAGCATGTCTACTAAATGACAATATAAGCAAAATTTATTGTTTCAGTATGCAATAGCCTCATGATTTCAAGGCACAATTTCATTCTACACCTCCCTTCAGAATGTCCCATTGTGCCCTTACATTACCTTGAAAATATCCAAGCATCAGAAGCTTTTGTTTTAAAACCTTTAGTATTAACACAAAACCAACTGGGGTTTGCAAATGCCCTTAGCTATGGCTTATCTGTAGTCTCACACTAGTTGATAGCAAGACTTTCACTTTTGAATTACAGAACGATGTTTATTAATTAAACCAATCTGAATTAGCCTTCCTGGTATAACTTTACCGTGGAAGATTTCTGTACCTGGTCATGATCTCAGTGTAAATTTGGGGTATTATCAGTTAAAATCAGCAGCGTTATCTTGAATTTACAAGAAGGTAAATGTTATCAGAATCTGGTCTCTTATTTGCCATTGTTTTACTCAGTTTAACTTTTGGACAATACACTCATTCAGATAATAAATCACAGCATATTCTGAAACCGTAAAACACTTTAATTTGCAAACTGAAGCACTAAATGAACATGCAAAACAAGTATTAAAATTGATCTCCAGAACTGGTAAGGAAAGTTACCTTATGGTGTCTAGTTTGAGAGGTATGAATGTCATCTTTAAAACTCTGATAGAAAGACTTCTGTGAACAGTGATAATGTATAAAATATTAAGTAATCCAGAAGAAGAATTAACCTTTTTTTTTTTGGTCTGGTATATATCAGTTCTTTTCATCACTTCT
Source organism: Apteryx mantelli (assembly GCF_036417845.1). NCBI lineage: Eukaryota > Metazoa > Chordata > Aves > Apterygiformes > Apterygidae > Apteryx > Apteryx mantelli. The sequence continues at coordinate 35,178,428 of NC_089979.1, read as the reverse complement.
CATTGTATCCACAACAGAGAACAGAAAATAATGTCACATTATTCTCTGTAAGATTTTTAGAAAGTTTAAGATGCTTTAAGGGTCAGCAGTGAGATGATCACTGTCAAGGAAGGGGTTTCTTAACCTGTCCCCATAGAATACAGAATTAAAACAGCAGATTAGTCACCTCAGTGCTGTGATACTAGCATGTGATATACCACACCATACCATGGTACTGCTTCAGTGTTGCCTATTCATGCAAATCACACAATAATTGGTATTTTCCCTAAGGCTAGTAAAATGAGATTACAGGAAAATAATACTTCTTTAAAAAGTAATACAATTCTGAGCCATATGCTTAAGCTAAATCTCAAAGTCATTCTTCTTGATCTTAAAAAGCCAGCAACTAGAAGGAAATGAGTTCTAAAAATCATTATAGCTAAAATTTCTCAAATTTTAACTCAATGGATAACTTCTGAAAGCTCAAGTTGGCAATACTGCAGGAATACTAGCATGCTCCCATTCCCAAGCCACAATTGTGATACATACTCTTTCAGCTACTACTCCATCATGTATTATGTGGGGCTTTTTGGATTAGAAGTTGTTAATCTTAAGTATGGAAAACAAATTCAATATGAATCTTTGAGGAAAAAAGTCTTATTATTTAATTGGTATTATTTATCTTATTATTAACTGGAAACTGTTTGCTGTTGCCTAAACTGTTGAAGAAACACAGAGTTAGGTGTATTCTCTGTGATGGAGCAGCACGGATAGCTGGCAAAAGGGCCATGTTGGCAATGGGCTGGCAGTTCGAGAAGGGATTTGCCATGTTCAGAGGGGCCTGGGAAAAACACAGGATATTTATGTGGCATGAAATGACATCATATGGTGACTACTTAAAGTGTTTGGCAGCTTGAGTCCACTGAATATTGCTAGTGGCAATATTGTTTATGCACACTGCAATCACTGTGCAGGTTTCTTTACTTTTTCCAAAACTGTATTTAAATTACACAATGGAATGCTATAACTTTGTGCATGTATCACTGTGCTCATCCTCTATATAATTACGTTGTACTTACAACAAGCAGAGTAAGAGGTGTTGTTAATTTTCTAGAACCCTTTTATCATGACTGCTCACTTAATTTAAAAACAAAGCAGCAGCAAGCGACTTATTCTAGCCCTTCATGCCATGACTGTGCAGATTAAACAACTGTAGTGCATTATGCCTTAAAGTCTTTTGGAAACAAAAGTCAGAAAGGCATGGACTTGCCTATATCATGTATATTACACAGATGCTCTCATATATAAATCCAGGAATTAATCAGAGATCAGTACAATTTAGAATGTGAATTTTGTACTACAGCATTTATCAGTAGTAAGATACAATGGTTGGTATAAAACTGTTTTGGCCCTAAGTAATTAGAGACTTGACTTCTCCAAAAAATTCAGTGTCAGGTGCAAGCAGCTGAAAAGCATAAGCTAAAAACACCATTTTTTTAAGACATGCCTTCGGGGCTTTCTTCCTGTGTGGTCCTGGCTTTCATGATGTCAGGTCAACAGGCCCTGTTCTGCGGAAACTAGGGCACGCTGCAGGCTATATCTTCTCTTCTCTTCTTTGAGAGGAGTGGGATGAGAGTTTAAAAATGACTGTTTCTAGGCTTTGTTCCCTGTTGTCTTTCTATACATTTACTATGGTAGGCTTTGCTGTCCTGCTGTAAGTCTGTGTTTAATACATAAGCTATATGTACTTAATTTTGTCAACAACTTAGATTAAAACCCAACAACTATGCATTATGCATGAGGATGAGAAGTGCATATTCCACTTGTTTTCTCTCCTTTTTTTTTTTAATAGATAGCTGGTAAGACTTGGGGTCATAGACACCTTTTCTTTTAGACGTTTTCCAGTGCCAGGCAAGGTGCAGCACAGAGTAGGGGTCCAGGGCCTGAAGTAGTTAATAATATTTTACCTCTTCCTGTAGTTTTAAGAATGTTCATAGCATTCCTATTATTTACTAATATAAATCCAGAGAGGTGCATTGAAAATTAATCCTACTGATTAATCCTACGTTTTCACTTCATTTTCCATTTGTGTTTTATACCAGTTTCTTCTATTGTTACAACTCCATGAAACTGATCATGGTTTTGTACTAGCTGACATATAAGAGAGGACTTATCTATCCAGGAGATTCTTTTAAGAAGAAGAAGAAGAAAAAAAAAGAATTTTACAGTTAAAATTCTTTTGAATAGTACTTAGCATCAAAATATCTCAAAATCAATGTCTGTTGTTTTTGTTACTATAAACTTGGAATTGAGTTTCCATTGCAAAACATTTGCATAAGAGAATGAATTACTGTTTTAGGTGCCTTTAGTCAGTAATTCATTGCTTCTGATTAAATGCAGTAATTTAAAAATAATTAGACTGAGAGATTAACCTCTTTTAACTAAGAAATAGTTAAACATTGTGCAAAGATACTTCCATGTTGTTGGAAATGCTTTCTCTTCTAAGTTTTTGGAAACCCAGGAAACTCAGTCACATGCTACCCTGAGACATGACTTATGTGTTCTTGTCAGATGTACTGCAGATGACTGTACATTTGACTTTTCGGAGATCAACTTCCTATGGCTACCCTCTGAGACAGAGTTCCTGTCTTCTCCTGCTCTGGAGAAGGGCCTGATATTCTTCCACTCAAGGAGTCAGCTACAGCACCAAAACCACTTCTAAAGTGCAGGATAAATACACGCTACAATACTCCTTGAAATCTTGGTCCCGTGTTATCAAGACCAAATGATCTGCTGGTGTGTCTTCTGGCTCTCTTCTTTCCTTTTAGAGATACCAGGGAATAGAGGGGTCATATACTCAGGTTTCGTCCCAAGATGATGTGAGGAAATGTTCAAGGGTGTGCACCTAAACACCAGAAAAAACTCCTGGGTTCATCAACTAGACCTCCCCACTGCATACCAGCAGCATTTTTCAGTAGGTGCAAATGAGTTTGGCATCTGCAAGGGAGACATGACTGGGTCGTAAAACCAGTTACTCAGAACAGCTTCTTCAGAAACCATAGGAAAAAGCAGCCAGAGAAAACTTTGATGCAAAAGTCTGGTTGCATCTGGTTAGAATCTTACAGCTGTCCCTCTATAACCTCCATCTCCTCTTGGTTAGTTCAGTGTTCCACTGTTTGTGCCTCCTGAATTTGGCCAGTTCATCTTCCTTCCCTAAGGAGCAGGAACAGAGAGTCATGATAGTCTTCAAATTAGTTAGCTTACTATTTTTTTCCTCTTAAATGCCAGCAGAATGGTTGTCTAAAGCCATTGACTTATTTCTCTGTGCACGAGTTGTCTCATGCAGAAATTAACTTTTTAAAATCAGGTACAGTATAATGATCAAATCAGCTAAGACACATGAGAGTCATAGGATATTCACAGTTCATTAACAATTTTGACTATCTCTGGCCTGTGTCTGGGAGTGTGAACATATGATCTTCAGAAGCTGAAATTCAGTCTTCTATAGGATATATCAAAATTCTGGCTTCCTGCTAAGTCCTTTAAGCTGATTCACATTTTATTTTAGGTACCTTACAAAATATCAGATAATCTTTAGAATGAGTACATTACTATTTTACAACTGGAAAAAGATTAGTCAAAAGTCGCTATTTCCAAGTATTAATAAAGAGATTATGAACCCATGACAACTCAGATATGGTATATTTGCTTAAAATCCATCTTATTGTAAATGCTATGTAAAACTCCTCATTCCTGGAATGCTGCATAAAGAAAACATTATAAGATATTTCAGAAGGTTTTAATCAAAGAGAAAACTCTAGAGAATTCTTTCAAATGAAACAGCTTCCTGATGCCAGGAGTTTACACCTCAAGCCTGTCTTCAGTATTTCTGGGAGTGTATTTTTCTCAGTGACAGGTCCCAGGTCTCCACTTCACTGCAGAGGGAGCTATGCAACTATAAAAATTGGTCCCTACATCAAAAAATTCTTAATTTCACCAAAGATCATTCAGCAGCATGGAGCCCAATGGACAATACACAGTCTTGACAGTTATGTAATTATCAAATGTTTTTCAGTAACACAGAAAAGGGGTTTTTTTGAGAACAAAGCATTATCTATTAATCTATATGAATTACTAATGTAAAGAAAAGCCCTTGCTTCTCAACAGCCAGCTTTCTCTTGCTTCCTCTTGCCTGCTTAAAAACATCCCTCCTAGACAGAAGGTGGGCAGGTAGGCAGACTAACCCTACCTGCAATCCCCTTTACAGCCTCCATGTAAAAATTTCAGGACTGGATTCCCCTCTGTTAATAAATTTCTTATACAAATCCCTTAGCTTTCTGCCTCATGTCTCCAGGTATGGTCATGTCATTCTCACATGTAAATCTGCTGTACTCTGGATTCAGGTAGGGAAAGGGCTGAAATGAGGCATCTTTATTTAAAGACTTCTTGTTTTGGTCTTTGATGCCTTTTAGATGCTCAAACTAGTTCTGTTCCTACACTGACAAATTTTCAAGACTTATTCATACCTACCTACACATATCTGTATGTCCCAAAACCAAATTAAGTAAGTCCCTTGAGATCAAATCAATATCAATAAAAGTGAGAGGGTGAACTAAATTATTTGTGGCATGAAAATAAAAAATGGTTTGGTGTCCACACTCTCACTTATCTTAGGTATAAAACCCAAGGGATTCAGCCTCTAGAAGCTGGTACCCCCTGTACCGTGAGTGCACACTGATCTTCAGTTTCTTTCCATGTCTTGTACATTCTACTTCAATATTAACTGATTGCTTTTCTGAGAAGATACAGTCTCTTGAGAAGACCTGCTTTTGATCATACGAAGTATATCTAACAGACACAGACTGAAAAAGAAAACACCTCAAAACATCCGGGTTGTAAGGTCCTCCAGACATATCTCAATCAACTAGTCCATAAGGGGGATCACAGACTAACGACACAATCTCTTCTTGAAAAAGTTAAGAGGTTCTATTTCAAGGATTAACATTTAATTTACCAGTTGGAAGACACTCCGGTACAAGACATTGTCTCTGATCTGGAAGATAAAGACCAGAGTCTTTGAAGAACATGTTGTTCTTGTATCCGATCTCTAAAAATAACTTTGTGGATGACCACTTATATGTTTTTTATTTGTGTCTGGTTCATAAAGCAATGAACCTTTAATACAGCAGCATTTACAGCAGCCTTGAATGGGTGCTCAAGAAAGTAAGAGGGCATTTATTTACCAGAATGCAAGTTCCTCCAAATCACAGATATATAAAAGATAAAAGCTCAGATTCACCCCACAAAACATGCAGAGTCATCTGTAAAGCTGCCAGTGCATTTGCTCACACAGCTCCCCAAAGAGCCAGATGCCACCACTTGAACACATTCCCAACTTAGTCATCTGAGTACTGCAGACAGGAGGGAATAGCAGGAAGTTGAAGGGTCAATGGTATGCCAATTATATTCTGAAAAGATGAAACGTATTTTTGGAGAAAATTAAACTGAAAGGACGTCATGCCAAACAGAATGTGCTTTAGCAGCATAATTTAATACTAGAAATAAATGTGTGTGTCATTTTGAAGTTTTTAGAATATGAAAGGCATGAAAATTGTGCTCTGATAATAATACAGAATGAAAATGTGGCAAAATTCCCCACAATTAAAAGATGTAGTGAAGACACTCATGCAACTTCTAGTTTTGATTCTCTGCACTTTTCCAATCAGGGCTTTGTTTCCAGAACTTATTCTTGCAGTAAAATTAAAGTGGGCATTTAAAATCTCATTTTCTTATGCACCTGTTTCTCTGTTTTATTAGCACTAGCTGCTGTAATTTCTGTAAATGCTCAAAGGCTGGTATTTGGTGTTAAAGGCTTTTGTAATGGACGCAGTATAACAAAAGTGGGTAAATATAAGGACAAATATTCAAAGTACAGTTAAAGTGTTTGATACTGTCTCATCTCTGTAGCTTCTTCACTTCATACTAACATTACATAGCACTGAGTCCCAAAGTCTTAAAGATGCCACAAATTACCTGCCACAAAAATAATAATGAAATATCAATCAGAAAAAAAAGGTGACCAAAATGAATATACATTAGTCTCTAGGTTGAGGGAGGAAGCACCACTACCACAAGACAGTAGCTCAATCCCAACCCACTTCCCTGATGTCTTTACCCATCTCATCCCCACAGGGCTCTCTGCTTGGTAAGATGGAGGTCCTACCTGGATCCTCCTCATCTGTTGGTCTTTCTGTTCCATTGAAGGAAAGAGGAAACATCTCCTCTTCCTTCCATTTAGCTGGAACAGAGTCAAGAAGTCCAAAAGGAGCTAGGAAGCATGTGAGAGATGAAAGTGGTGGCTGTGTGAGCCCCACATGTGCACTGGTCAGCTTGCTATGCTCCATCCCTCTCACTCCAACTTCGGCCTTGTCAGGCTGAGCTAATGTCTCACAGCTCATCCTGGAGACCTGTGGGCCAGGCTACAGTGGGCCAGGTCCCACAGTTTGTGCACAGAAATCCCACCATTGAAAAAAAGACCTATGCCTCTCCTTTCCCTTTTCCTATCCATTTCCCCCTCCACTGCTGCTAAGAAGAGACTGCACAGATATCAAGCCACGCTCACCTTCTCTTGTCCTCCCCCTGACTGCCAGTTATTGTAACCATTTTTCACTCCATTATTTCATCATGTCAAGCTAATGATGAACTTTCTTTTTCCTTATACCAGAACTGTACTGTCCCCTTCACATCCCCATTCCCTGACTCCCTTCCAGCTTCTAAGCAATAGTGGAATAGGTCCGAGGTAGCCCGTGACATTTTTCCGAAACAAAAACACTAACTGGACTTCTCTCTTCTCCCTCACATTTGAGAAATACTGTGATTCTCTGCTGTTTTTGTAATACCAGAAATACATGGTATATCACTTCTCTGACGTTCAAAATCATATCATATATAGCAGTCTCCTGTGGCAATACCAAAAGCACCCTTGTGCGCCCTTCATTTTCAAGGCTGCATGACTATTTTCCCTTTCTTTGACAGAATAAATTTTATTCCTGAAACAAAATTTTTGGTCCATGAAATAAAGCTGCTTCTAGATTGTACCCACTTCAAAAACAAAAACTGAGTCTCAGCTACAAGTCACAATTCCATCACAGTCTTCTTTTTGTGCACTATCCTTTCAGCATTGCTTGTTCCAACTTTTTATCAAGTTACTGGGGGCTTGTCAGTGTAAGGGTCACTCAAGAAAGTTAATCTGAATTAATTTTTAAAGTGGATTAATCAAACCATATTAAACCTCTGTGTGGACACTTTCATTCAGAATTACAGCACAGTTACTCTAACTAATCTGTTCTGGAAATTAAGTTAAATTGAATTGACACCTTTAATTCTTATTCAGAGTATCCACATGAGAGTTAATGTCATTTAATTAATCCACTGTGGATTCACACTTCTATTTAATTTGGATTACTTTTCTGGAAGGTTCCAGTACAGAATATCCCTGATGCTGGATTTGGGCCAGAATTTTTAGAAGATGAGACTCCTCCCTTTCAAAAATGGAACACTGGCCAGTAATACAATTAAAACTTTGTGATAGAAAGCCAGCCTGATCTGATGTATTTCTATCATTTGAAAAGTGTTAGATTTGATGAGTTAAAACAATAGTATTCCTTTGAAAAATAGTCATTTGAAATTTTTTTTAAAAACTGAAATTAAATGCATATGAAATTATTTACTTATTAGTGGTATCACTAGTAACCCATAATATTAACAGAGCTAAACAAGATTAAACAGATTTTTCCACTCCCCTTTCTTGACTGTTTACTTCATTTGTCATATTTTGTGTCTACCCATATTTCAGTATACTGTTAGAGGTTCAGACTCCCCTCCTGCTTCCCCAATGGTCCTTCAAAGCAGTGTTCAACAGTAACAAAACTGCAATGTCGTTATGGTCTCAAACAAGCAATTCCATTGACTTTAACTTAATGCTTTAAAAAAATTTCACGATTGGGGTATTCAGAGAAAGTAGTGAATATGCAAGGCCAGGTGGGCTCTCCAACAAGCCACCAACAGAGAATGTCTTCCAAAGAGCTTAATTCTAATTTAAGACAGGACTCAGTGAGTGTTTCTGTCAAGTAGCAGGAGGAAAGACTGAGGTTATCTACGGGAGGTGTTGCTCAGCTTGATGCTCCTGAAGAGCCATTGTGCGTACCATTCTGGGTCTACAAACATGGATACTCTCCCTCTTCATCTATGCCCAACAGCATTAAAAAGGATCATACTGAACCTTCTCAATTTCCATTTCATCAACTGAAACAATACACAGTGATTAAGCAATTCTTGCCTCTTTAGCTATTACTGCTGGGAAACTGCAGATAAGCCTCAAGTTATCACTATGTCAAAATTTACTCCAGTAAGAAAATGTTGCAAGTATGAAAGGATGGCATTAATAATGATACTGGACACTGACTAGATTTGAAGCACCGGACAGGTGCCTGCAGAAATAAGGAGAAAGGGTGGATCTGGACATGGCTAATGTTGTCACTTGGAGGCCTAAACGTAAATACTTATGCTTATGCCATTTCTTATGCCAATCAAACAGTACAGGGGAGAGGAAGTCCCTGTGGGTTTGGGAGAATACATATGCATATGCTTCTGAATAAAATGCTAGAAAACTGTCTTTCTGCAAAAATTAGTTGTGGGGGTTTCTGGATAAAATTTTCCTTTAAAAATAAAGTAATACTATTTACATTGCTTTCTAGAACAGAAGTAGTATTGCCTATTGGCAGAATTCAAGTGTGTCTTTTAAAGAGACATTCTGCTCTGGCAGCAGGAAAGCTGACATAATGCAATAAAGCACAGGCAGAAAAGATTTAAAGGATGCAGAAATAAAAAAGAGACTATTTTAATCAAATTCCTTTATGAAATTATACTCCATTTAGCAGAACAGCTTTGAAAAAACAAATTTTCCTATAAATAGTGCCAACAGAGGTTTTTTATATTTTCTAAACCATGCAATAAAAATTGCTTCAAAATGGAGCCTCTCCATTGAAATTTAATCATTGCTGTCACTTCCTAGCAGCAAAAAAACCAACAATGCCAAAACAGTCTCAGCAAATTTAACAGTTAGCAATTTTAGAAGTATAGGCTGTGGTCAAATGCTCTTTGCTATACTGATATTCACTGACAGCTGTCAATAACTGGTTGTTATTTTTAGTTAGCTTATAATTATGTTCTTCCTGACTTCAGCACATGAAGGAAAAGTTCTTTCAGGAAAATCTGTCACATCTGCTCTCTAACATTAGCAACAGGGATGAACAATTTATTTTATAACAACTAACACTCTTACTTGCCTGCAGTTTTGCAAACTCACCAGAAAAAAGTGTTTACCTTTCTCTTATGAATGAAGGAATGTACATACCGAAAGACATGTCCCTCATCCAAATTTACTATATTTTCCCTTCAGGAATTGCACAGGGAGGAATAGCACGTGCCTTATCTTAGCACATTTACCATTCACCTCTGCATACCTTCAGTACCTTCAGCTCTCGGTTATGTTACAGGTCACTGACAGTTCATTGTTCTTTACTTACTCACAAGCGCCCATCACAAATCTGTCTTAGAATTTAATGTAGCAGTGCTGTTATAGGCATGATGGCTTAAGGATAAAAGGGAAGAAGGCTTGCAGGAAGGGAAAATATCTTTTATTAGTTCTGCTGATACAGCTGGGAAAAGCAGGCAATAATTAGGACACGCCGTCCCTTCATCAGACCCCCATGTAATTCCTGCACAAAAAGAAGCTCTGACTAGAAAAGCAGGCATCGCTAACATCAGGACTGAGATGGCCTACTTGATTGTGTTAATTTCCCCCAAAATCTCCACATTAGCTACTGCTATTGTTTTCCAATTCTGGACATATTAGCCATCATTGTCAAGATATGGATTTTATAAGCACTTTAGTTAAGGTCTCTGCCTGAGAACGTTTACAGGTTAAAGTTCCAGACCTGCTTAGTGGGGTTTCAAATAGTTGTACTTAGTGTAATTAGTACAACCAGTAGTTGCAGAAACAAATTCTAAGATAAGACTCACCTGGTAAATGAAACAAATACCTTAGGGAAGAAAACTTAGAGGAATGAGAAGAGCTGAATTTCAAATAAAATGGAAGTTGATGCCCCATTACTTTGCCTTACATACACCTATATATATACTTGGGTACAAAATACTAGGATTTTGTTTGAGTATCAAGCTTCATTTGGCCCTAGCAAATAAGTACCCAGCTGAATGTCAATTCAGAAAGAGGCCCAGAACAATTTGGCATGAACTCGCTTCATATTGAATTTGCAACCATTAAGAAGCAGTGATCACAACTCACCACTTGCCTTTGAAGATTCAGTCATCTCATATCACATTTACAAAGTAGTTAAAACAACTAATGTTTCAGAATTTTCAACTGTTTATGAAAGAAACACAAATAGGTGTCAAATGCATTTTTGCTCAACAAAGCATAGCCAATACCTGCCTTGCATTAGATTGCATCAGTTTTCAGCCATGATCACCTAATATTAATCATATATTTAGAATACTAAACTACTTATGAAATAAATAAAAGAAATTTTCATGAGAAATCCTAGAAGGAAAAAAACCTTCATAGATACTGTAGTTTACAGTTATGAAGCCTACCAATTAATTGGTATCATCAGCTCTTCTCATTCTTGCTATGTATAAAGCATTTATCTTTGTACTGCTGTACAGCCTAATGAAATATCGTGACAATTCTTTTGACATTACACAAAGAGAACATTGATGTTTTCTAAAAGGCTTAAATAACTAATTTTTCACTGGAAGTTGTACATTCTGGTAAAAAAAAGTCCTCTCCGCCCCCCTACAAAACCCAAAAGAACAGATAACAGCTACCTGTGGTACAAAACAACTATCCTTCTAACCTCAGCAGGAATTATGTGATAATTTCATAGGCAAACAAATACAACAATTGGAGATGGGTTAATTTAATAGGGGAGCCATTTGTGAAAAGGATAGATCACATTCCCACCTGAAACCTCATAACGATGAACAAGAGCAGTGGGGGTGGATGGAGGACTCTGTGAGGAAGGCGAAAAGGGCAGAAACAACAGTCAGGGACTAGAAAAATAAATGCCAGGAGAACAGAAGGGAAAGAAGGGAAAAACCTCTTGGGAAGATATTTACAACGGCAGCCTCTGCCCAGTCTCCCCATGTTCCTTCTGTGGTCAACGGAGGAGAGAAGCTCTTCCAGGGCAATGATTTACTGTACCTATCATTAGTTTTCTGCTGTCATCTCCCCTCCTGGGGGAGACACCCTCCTTTAACCTGGAAGAAGAATTAGGTTTCCTAAGGTAAGTTCAGTCTTTGTGAAACCCCATGGTGTGGATTTTCAAAAATGTTGATCTACTGTCTTTTTAAAGACCAAGGCAAAATTTTTCATTGATCTGAGTGGCAATACAGTTTGGCTGACCCTGACTACTAGTAAGTGTCTCACCCTGAGCTCTGCAGTGAACAAGAGAAAAGAGACAACTGCAGAGTGGCCAGGAAAAGGCTGCAACTGCGCAAAGCCAAGGCAAGCAAAGCCAAGCAGCTAGCACAGGACCTGAAATCAGCACAACGCCTGAGTTAATAAATTCAGTTTCTGAGATCTTGATCCCAGAAATATTCACTGGCAACTTTGGAGACCATCTATCTCAGCACGTCCCCTATATAGAGGTGCAGAATACTTCTTAATTTTTGGATCCCAGTCATAGCTAGGGTTGACACAGAAAACAACCTGGCCAGCTGTATTAATGCTGAGATATTTCCACACATGTCAGAAGCACTTCTTTTGTCACCTAGATAAATTCATAAACTATGATGCCTATGGAGTTTGAACACTTCCAGGCTGAGGTAGTAGCGGAACTGAATTTCAGACTGAATTTTGGATGTAAGTGCTCAATTTACATCATATATGGCTTTTTTTTTCTTTTGGCATCTTGCTCAATATCTTAGCTCCTCCTCCAGCAAATCAGGAATTATATAATGATAGTTCAAGTCCTTCAGAATGATGTTGTAACTAAAAAAACATTCTTTCTTGTTTCAGAGATTATGAGATAATATATTAATGAGCGTCAAGAAGACTCTAAGTAGAGGATAATGTATCTTTTGTTTCAACGGCTTTGTGTATTAAGTACTTAAATTGGATTTCACCCAATGTACTTTCTAACAATTTAGGAGTTATTTGTAGCTAATGCATGTGACCAGTCAACTTATCTAGCTATCATGACATCCTGATGATACCAAATGTCTTGTATTCTACCAAGGAGGTATTACATGCAATTCATTACTCTCTCATCCATAAACAACCAGGTAATACAGTAGTATACAACTAGACAGTATAGGACAATTTCTGACATTGACCATACCATATCATATTAGCTATTTATTCCATCAAATACCACCAGATATTTTCAGATAAAGTAGTTCTGCTTTTATTTTCCTATCACAATCCACTGTTGTATGTTTTATTGGATAATAATTTAATTTTCCTTTTGGTTTTGTTTTTCCTCATGTTAAGATGGAAGTGTCTGTGTTTGAGTTTGTGCCCATTGCCTCGCGTCCTGTCACTCGGCACCACTGAAAAGAGTCTGGTCCCATCCTCTTGACACCCTCCCTTCAGATACTTGTACACATTGATAAGATCTCCTCTCAGCCTTCTCTTCTCCAAGCTAAACAGGCCAAGCTCTCTCAGCTCTCTCTCTTTTCATGTTTAAATTCTTTCTCATGGAACTTTTAAGGTTATATCAGACTATTGTCACAAGTTTTTCTAAAACCATAGCAGTGAAAGAACATTCTTGGAGATCTTATTGCCCTCTAATGTCTGTAGACGCTATTGTCTTACCTGCTTTTGCAGACAATCCATAACTGAGGACAATATAGCTCTATTAACCTTGCTATATCAGCCAGAATGTCAAATTCTGTGTTATAAATCTTCATCTTAATCATTTATGATTAAATATTCAGATGAGATTATGTGCAACCTAATTCTACACATCCATCTCCACTTCCCTAATTGATGACCGACAGCAACAGAAGGGGAAAAAAACCACCACCTTTCTGTAGTAACTTTCTAAAAGCAAGCTTTTGCATGCAGCTTTCATTTCTAAGCACAAATTTGTATTTTGATCACCATTAAAAGAAAAATTAATGAAGTTTTGTACATTGAGTCATGTCTGTTGCTTTATTAAAGACAGTTAAATATTGCTAGTGTTAATCCCAGTAGCCCCCAAACTCTTCTTTTTACAAAGCCTCACTGACTTCAGTTCTTCCACATCTGTCAGAGTATTTGACATGCATGCAGTGAAAGTTATATGGGAGCCAACTTTCTAGGGCTCAGTGGGTAAAATTCACCCTTGCGCAGAAGAACAATTTAAGATTCATAAACCACTAAAGCTTCCTCTCAGTCTTTAGCATGGTACTATTCGGAAATGCTTCAGCTTTAAACACCAGATTGAAGCTACGTGGAGCCCAATTTTGAGAAGCGCTGAGCAAGTGTATCTCATCGTGAAACCAAAGTGTCTTACCCTGAGCTCATCACATTTTACAAAAAATCAAATTAGAAATCTATTGAAGGCATCACTTAAACTGAAACAGCCAACTCAACCTGTAAATTAAGGACTCTAAATATGGGACACCTAACAGGAAACGACATGAAGTCTGTCCTTCTGCCAGTGTGAAACTGACTCCGTCAGGGAGCTTTCTAGAACTGTGCAAATAATAGATTCTTCTGTTCAGTGAGAAAAAAAAAAAAGAAGAAGTTTAGCTCAAATAAAATGTGAACTTGGGAAAAGATAGAAGGAAAAAAAGAAAAATAATGATGACATTTTTACATCAACCTGGAACAAGTATGTTTTGTTTTGACTCATTTAATCCTCTTACTTTTCTGCTTTCTCCCTCAAATGAAGCCAATTCTTAAATGAGAAACACCATTTCAAAATGACAAGTCACATTTTTAACAGGAAACTTTTCTCCCAAACATGTAGGCATTTTCACAAAATTACTGGAATAAACTATCTGCAAATTTGCCCCTTTTCAGCCAAAAGTATTTGCCAAATGCAACCTGAATCTGTTATTATATCCCCAAATGCCATTTTGTCAAACTTATGGGGGGGGAGGTTGGGGATGAGGAGGGGTAAATTGCCTGGCTCCATCCTCTGCTGCTCTTTCTAATTGCATTTAAATGATCCATACAACTGCTCTCCTGCAACTTCCCTTAGGGGCGATATTTCACAGTCTAGCTAACCTCACTATTGAAATGTGTCCTGTTTTTCAGCAAAAATTTCACTAGCTTAAAGCACAACCAGAATCATTTTTGCTGACTTCTAAAAAATTTTTTTAAGCTAGTTTTAGGATCAAAAAGTATGCAAAGACAAAATATCAGCAGTACAGATACAACTCTGGATGCTTTAACAGTGCAAATTAATCTGCCATCCAAGATGCTTCATGTCTATTCATGAGTCCAAATCTATAGTTAGGATTCAGCATTCTTTTGGCCCAATAATATTTCGATGTGTCTGAATTAATGGGAATTACCTTAAAAAAAAAAGAAAAAAAGGAAAAAGAAGTGATTTTCCATATTACACACACTTAATATTTGATTTTTTATCATATATTTCTCTGCCTCACCAATATGTGACTACATATGTTGGGCTAAACAACCTCTGGCCCTGATTCTTCAGCTGCTTAAGTATGTACTTAACACGTGTTTTCTCACTGAAATGTTTCCAAGACCAGACCTCTGTACACATTACTGAAGGTAGCAATCAAAATCGAAATTTAGGAGGCCTGGAGTGCTGATGGGGCAGGCTCCAGCATGGTCTGGCACACGTGTGGTGTGCTGTTCCCTCCCCTTCTCACTGCAACGGCTGCTACAGCAGTACGCCCCACCAAATAAAAATCCCGGCTCAAAGGAAAAGAAAGCTGCCGCCGTTCACGGTGATTGAGTAACCTATTCTGCAACTATTGTTAACAAACTTACAATAAAAAGCTAATGGCCCGATTCTGTCATTTTTGCTCAAGATGAGTAAGATACTATGTACTTTGTGAACTGCTGTGTTGAAACCAGTGGGCTTGTTAAAGAAGTTATTAGGCCTGTGGGGACTTCGTGGAGATAGTGAGGCACAGGCGCCTCTGTCGCTGGTCCGGCACGCAGGACCACGTGCCTTGTTACCTCTTGGAGTTTAAACTGGTTTAGCACTCTGTGCAGTTCCACCGGCATCACTCCTAACGTGAGATTTAACCTAACCTGGAGTAAGCACTGCTTACCCAGGTGCAGCACCCAGAATGAGACAGAGCACATTCCAGACTCTGTCCAACAAGACCAATTTATTTCTTCAGACTAATTCAATTTCTGAAGCACTTAGCTTCATATATAACACTGAAAAAAACCCCCAAACCCTCCATGTTTGAGGTTAGAAAAACTCTAGCTTGAAACAACCAACCAAAAAAATCCAATACTACTGAACACAGTCTAAAGGATATTCTTAAGTACTGCTTGACATCTACCTATGTCATTACAGTTTTGGACAAAGACTATATAATTTGGCTCAATTGAGCTATATTGTTCTGTTTCTCAATCAGTCTCATTTTCTGGCTCTTGTTGTTCTGCAGTGGTAGCAGTTAAAAGTTTCAGAATAAAGTATAACAAAATAAAACTGTTTTCACAATAACATGATGCTCATTTTAGATTTTGATTTAAGGACAAGACAAAAGACAAGACAAAAAAAAAAATCCTCAATTTGCAGGGTCTGACAAAAGTCCTTTTGCTATAAGCCTAAAAACTCCAAGCAGGAAGTTTTACAAAGTACTAAGCAAATAGTCTGGTCAAATACCCAGACTTTGTTTTCCTTTGTTTTGAGTAGTTTAGCTCAACACCTCAGGTCTAAATTATATAAAGTCAGACACAATTTTCAGCCACGAGAATTATTTTCCTTTGTCACTGTGTGGTTATCTAAGCAAACAACTCGATGCTCATGACTGCTGAGCAGTCAGTAAACTCTCACTGAGATTACGTACCTAAAGTGAGCCTTGTACCTTTTGAAAAGTCTTGGTCCCACACATTTATTATCATAGCAAACTACAAGCACAACTGGCATTCTGCAATGTATGGAGAGCTCTGATTTAACTATGGTCTCGGGGTATGCCACAGTTCTAGGGCTTAAATCATTGACTCTGAAGTTTTTAAGCCCCTTGATTTCATAGCATGTGACAATACATCTCTGTGGAACAAAATCAAAATGTAGAAAGCCTGAATTTGTTTTGACTGTATTTCTACCAGCAATTTTTTTTTATCTGTGTAGCTCATGCCCAGAGAATAAACAAGATCCCAATATGCTCAAACCAGCCTGTGAGATGCAAACTTCTACCTAATATAAAATTCTGAATTTCAAAAACTAAAGCAGCTATAGATTGGAAATACCTGCAAAATATTCATGCAGCTGTTTAAGCATAGGTTTCCCCAGGGGAGGAGGAGAAGGAAGAGGCTGAGAGAGTTGCATACTCTCACATCGTGCAAGATGAGCTTTGGGTCCTTCAGTGAAACTGTGGCTGTGGCCACGCAGCACCCTGCTCCTAATTCCCCCGCATATGCTGTGTTTTTTCCTCAACACCCCTGACGGTGAGTTAGCTCCTTTCCTCCTTTACAGACCCTTATTAATCCCCTTCTTGTTCAGCTCCGCTAGTAACTTCCAGTGTGTAAGTAACAAAAGTGTTCACTTGCCAGACAGAGTATATACACCACTTTTCTTTCATCTATAAAATAAGTCGCATTACTGAGAAGGTTATCAGGTTACTCTGTCTCTATCTCTCTTTGGTAAATCCAGCTGCATTTTATTCCATTCTCCCCTTTGACTGTATGTATTTAGAAAAGTTTTTAAAGAAAAGGATATGTAAAACTTTACTTACTTATAGGTCTACACTTGCTGAATAATTTTCTTTCTCAGCTTCCTAAATATGGAGCTGTATTTGCTGTCCTCCAGTCCTATGGTACTATCTCTGTCTTAACAAATTAAATACACAGATAACAATTCTTGCAGTATTCTGGAATGGTAATTATTCAGTCCCCCTGATTTTACTAAGATAAAGTCATTCACTGTTGCTTTCCCTGCAGCTGCAGTAATTTCTATTTTAATACCTTCATCTATATTATCTGTTTCCCTTTGCCACCAAGCTAACATCATCATCTATACTGAAAAATGAGGGAAAGCACTGAGCCGTATCTAGATCATCTTTAATATTCATCCTCACAAGATAGTGGCTTTCTCATTCTTCCTTTTTCTCACTCCTATTACGTAGTTGAAGTTTTGTTATTTGTTGTTATTTCTTTTGCAAAGTCTAGCTCAGCTTGGCTTTTTGAAATTCTAACCTTATCCCCAAACTTCTTGACCTCTAAGATTTAGCCTGAGTTGCTGATCAGGCAAGTGGGAAGCGTGTGTGCATGTTATGGGTGGGGGAGAAGGAGAGATGCCTCTTGCTTATTCCTAATGCACTCTTGAAGCCCTAACATATACACATTATTTTAGAGCCACACCCTATAAATTTTTCTCTGTTTTGGAGTTCGTATTCCTGGCAGTATCAGCATCATTTTCAAAGAAATTGTAAGTCCATACTTATATTTGGAAGTTTCTCCCACTAGCCATTTTCTTCAGTTATGAAAATTTGCATTTTTCAAATAAAAAAATCTTAGTGGCTATCATTTTTTATTTTCTCATGAAATTTAAACTGAAGATATCCATGATTACTCTATTCAAGGTTATTTAGTATTGTCAGCCTTCTATATAGTGCATTCATTACTTACTAAAAAGTTCTAAAAGTACATCAACATAAAAACCAAAACATTCTAATACATCTTCCTGATACACTAGCTATTTGATGAAGACTGTCAGCAAATATGAACTCACCATTACTAACAGCCTGTGTTCTCCAAAATCCATTGAAGTAGTTAAAATCACCTGTGATGACATAATTTCCACAGATTCCTGGAATGTCTCTACCCTTCTCACAATAGAACTCCAGCAATCCATAGCAAAAGCCCAGCACTAGCCCAGGGAAACCACCTTTGCAGTCCTTTCCAAAAAAAGGTTTGAATGCATATTATTTACATATATTATTACATCAGTGATACTCAGTAGTATACCAGCAGTTTTCTACTTTGATTTCCCTCAGTAGCATGCAATTTTCAAACACCTATGTCAAGTCATGAACGCTATTTCACCTGGTTCAAGTTCTGCACAGTTGCTCCTGCTTCCTCCCTTTTCTTGCAAGGGTCTCTGGCAGGTCTATATCCACATTATATCTTTTCCTTACTGACAGCACTCAACTAAGGAACAGATGAGGCACAATCCTAGAAGCAATGTGTCCTCTGCCCCTTCTACTTTCTCACCAGTTTAGACATTTTCTTTTCTTTTGACACTCAACCTTCTATTAATATTTCTGTATCCACTGCTGTTTCCTCATTTTACTCCTTTTGTACTATTTTTTTTTAATACAGATGTGAACAGGAACAGTAAACAGGTACATGTGAGCTTCCCCCAACTTCTCTTCTCATTTCTCAGTTTAAAGTCCTTCTTCCAGATGTCAGCTTCAACTTGAGGCAAGTTTCTCAGTTAGACAAGAACAGTGCATCTTTAGACATCTCTTTCACCTAGCATCATATTAATGGCTGATGTTTCAGAAAGCATTCCTTATAGCACTATTCTTGAGTTATCTGCTGATTGCCATGGTTTCATCATGTGTCCATGCTCTTATCCCAATGGAACAAAAATGAAATTTCTAAACATCTCAAAGATGTTTTAAATGAAAGCAGAAACCCATCTACCACTGACCTACTGTTCCTTGCTTTTACATGCATGCCATGGGATCAGCAGACTATTGCTGAAATGAAAACCATTAGCATATTCCCACTGCAAGATCAGGTTAACCAGAAAGCTTGAAGAGTTCAACAAGGACAACCCACTTTCACACAGTAATCAGCCAAATCATGTGGCATTACATTTTCTCAGATGAACATGGATTTAGATGAAGATGGGGAGGCTCCCCTTGCTCCCCTCTAGGTCTATTCAGATGATACTGGGACTTTGGAGAAAAAATTACTCAACTGGAGCTGAGTAATTTGCCTTCCTCGCAGGCAAATAGGTTGTGAAAGAAGCCCTGGCTACCTTTTCTCCTTATCAAGCAGATCATTTGGAAAATACTATAGAATTACAAAGAGCAATCATTTTCTTCCCAAGAACAAGGAAAAACAACTTACTCCTCAATTGCAATTTCCCCTTTTCCTGGAAAAGTATAACCCTGGGAGGCATCTTACCGCCAAGGCAATTATGCCCTATATCCCTATGTATAATTTCATTATGCACCTTTGAGATAAATGCTATTAGGGTTAGAACACCTCCTGACCATAGGCTGTCTAGGATATACAGATCATTAGAAGACACAAAGGACTAATTCATGATGTTATGCATTGCCCTTAGCATCCCCTGATTTCATTGCAAACCCACTTCCATGGATTTGAACCAGAAATGTTTGCTATGGTTTAATAGATTGTAGTGTTGATACTTCATAAGGATGCTTATTTTTTGTTCAGAGTTAAGATTGATCTTGCTTGTGTATATCCAAAAGTTTATGCAAAAGTTTATTTGTGACCTATCAAGCACACGACCAGTCAAAATACAGCTGAACTACTCAGCACAAAGTGATACAGTGAGAGAGAAGTCCAAATTTTAGTTCAGGTGTGACAGACCCACAGTCTTGTTCTTGAAGGGGATACCCGCACCACAGAAATATTCAGACTTCTACTTCTTTTTTCCTACTAGGGCAAGGTCATTCCCTGTAAATAGTTCAGGTTAAAAATAGACATTTTTTTCCAACTCTATTTAAGACAAAAAGAAACACAAACCTTTCCAGAAGAATCAGTTTCTGACATCCTGTGATGGAGTCTGCTAGTGACAAAGAAAGAAGGGGAAAAAAAGACGGGTGGTGGGGTTAGGGGGGCAGATGTTTAGAACAGCAAAATGAGGTAAAAGTTCCAGAAAGCAAGTCATCCTCAGTGGAGGGATCCTGTGGGTCAGACAGCTCAGGAAGGGTAGACACAGCCTTTCATCCACAGGATAAAGCAAAGATAATATACAGAAATTGTGCCTCAGAAAAATAGTCTGACAAGTTAAAAATTAAGACATGATCAGAAGATGCTAGTTAACAAAAGACAGAAAAAATACTGGTATGCTCTAAAGCCGATTGTGGGCAACAATTTGGATTCAGATCATGAACAGATAAACTCTGATTTAGCATTTAATTAAAAAATCCTCTCTGAATTATGCAAGTTTCATTCACTTCTTCAGAAGATATGAGAACACTGCAATCACTTGCCAAGTTTGATCCCAACATGCCATGGGGCAAATGGAGACCCTAAACTGTCATATTCTATTTAAATCATATGTCAGCTAAAGTGAGTGTGATTGCTCAGTATATTAAATTACTACTAGTATGTTGATATTTCTTCATGAACAATCCATGGCTCTGAATTATTTATTGAGGAGGAAGTGGCTTTTGAAGTGAACATTATTTCTCTCTCCTCAGAGCTAATGCTTGAATATGATCAAAATAGTTGCCACGAGAAATAGGAAATTAAAAAAGATACCTCCATGACTGACAGCTCCCAGGTTGTACCTGACTCCTTCATGCATTTCTTCCCTTTGGGAAGCCTGTATACTAAAATGATGTTCACCTTAAAAATAAGATGAGGGACAGTCTGTCGCAGGAAATTGCTTGCAACAAATCACGACTGCAGGTGCGTTCTGTGATGGGGAGCAATAGGTGTCCCAGGCTATTCTCAGGGCTTTGTGGCTTCCTTGGCTTTAGCATCCAATATTGCTCACAGAAAAGCAGCTTCTAGGGAGCCACAAAGCCAGCCTTTCCCCTGATATCAAAAGCGGTACGTAGATGAATCAGGGCTGTGTGTTGTAGTGTAGTGAAGGACACTTAAATGAATTTGGAGTGAGAGTAGGAATAGGGAGAAGGACCCACTTCTTCCATTGGTTCTCCAAGTCCTCAAATGAGTTTTTCAAACCCTTGGCCCCTCAAAAGGAGTCTTCATAGGTTTTTGAGGGTGAGTAAAAATGCTGATGAAAAGTAGTAGACTCTCACCTATGAAGACAAATCCAACGTGACACATTCTGCATTGGGACTAAATTAGACTTTATTAGGTCAAAGAGACATTCTCACAATAAAGTGCACTCTTAAGTGACAGGTGCAATATTTGGACCCCAAATAATTATGTGAAAAGAACATAAATATTCTGCCTTCCCTGCTCCGTTCCCCCATCCCTCAATTCTTATTACCATTCATGAAGAATTCTCCAAATAGTGATTCATAAATCATCCCATAAGTATGCCATAAGAAGACATATTTCTATCATATTCCTATCATTTATTTATTAGTGAATAGTTTATATACAGTAGACATGAATTAAATCTTTTTGTAAATTGTCTGTGAACAGATTTGAATGTTGAGTTTATTCCTCATTCCAGGTTATTCTTCAGTATTCAAGGTGCCAAAGTTAATTTCTTTAATAACCAATCCTTTCTGTCTACTAATTAGAAATATCTGAAACAATTTGTTATTTAAATCATATGTCATTGCTTCTGATCCTTGATTGGATGAGTAATGAAATTAAGCAAGACCCATATGAATTGTGAATATTACTACTGAATATGTAATTAAGTTTTTGATTATTATTCTGGCACTCAGGCTTAAAATATATCTTCCATAAGAATTTGCACTAATAAAGTTCAAGCACAAAAAATCAGTATGAGTCATTAACATAGTCAAACTGAATTCATAACTGAACTTCAAAAGAACACTTATAAGGTTCTTTTTATTATTATTATGATTATGAAAAGTGTCCTTTTAATTTGGACAGCAACTCCTATAGTAGTGTTAGCTGTCAAATAAAGCTACTAGCCATTTTTCCTCTTCAGGTACTGGTATAAATTTAAAAATTAGGAGGATAGGTTGTGCTGAGGTATTGAAAGCATCTTGTGTTGATACAAGTTGATAATGTAAACTTCAGTTGTTTCAAGGCTCAGGCAATGAATCATTTTATGGAAATTTAAAATCCTTTAAGACTTAGCATTATATATAAAAAATTCAAAATATTATATATTTTCTCATAATACACATCTAGTTCTTACTTTAGAGTACCCAGTAGGATAATTTCTTTATGTCATTACTAAAATACACTTAATCTTAATTCAGCTGACGGTCAACATTTTTCAAAATGTTCATCCTGTCCAATAAGATATCCTATTCTATCCTTCCATTCTTTCAAAATGTTCTAACCCATTTTTCTATGTTAAAGTGAATCAGGGCATCTGATACTTAATAAACAGAAAGGTGTGGACATATCACTTTAGTTTAGAAACCTGTCATTTGTAAAACACTGAGTATAACAACATATGAATGTGAACTCTGCAGAAGTAGGACATCTACAAGTCTGGTACCTGTCCGGTTAAAAGATGTTAACCCTGTAGAAAAGTGCTGGCTCACTGATGCAATTGGCCTGTTACCGCTGAAGGGGCTGGCTCTCTTGTGAGAATACAAAGTGGAGACTGGCTAATAAAGAGATCGGAAGTGCAGGAATAGAGATGCTCAAGGGGAAGGACTGAGTCCAGATCTGGAATTCACTCTGAAATAAATTAGGAAAGGCACCTGCTCCGAAACACCTTTCTTTCTGTTTTGAACACACTTAAACCATGAGTAGCAACTCTTCATTACTTTTACCACAGAAGTATCCCAAAGCTCCAGATAATATCATCATCCTGCTGTTTTAGGAAATTTTCAAAGGAACAGAAAGAAAACCTCCTCACAAACTGCTTACCACCTTACCAATGCAGCCGATAGGTGGGAGGCTGGGAACTATTAATACATTTCAGTGAAAGAGAAAAAGGAGACACAAGAATTAAAGACTTGCCCTGGGCAAGGTGAAGCAAGTCCCATGTGAAGAATCTCCCACAGCCCAAACCATAGCTTGGTTAGGAAAACAGTTTTTTCCCTCTAAGGGGTACATTTCTACATCGCTGAGGTGAAAACATACACACACTCACAAAACAAGCCCAAATCCTCAGGTTTCCAATCCAGCTGATACCATCTGAATAACAGCTCCTGCCAAGCAAGGGAACAGGTCCAATTTACCCAGAGCTCCTCTGACCTTCTCAGCTCCTGGGCTTTTATGCTCTGCTTATCCAAACCAGCTCATGAGGCTCTGCAAGGGCCCAAGGCAGTCTCTTCAGAGACCGACTTAGGGACTGAGAGTGGGTGGCTTGTCTTGAATCCTTTGCTACTTTTCCCAACAGGCAATAAGTAATTAATTCTCCAAGTCAGTTTGATTATTAATGGAGTAGCTCTGCCACAGCAGTAACACCTACAGAATGAAAACAGATTATAGAAAAACATACACCTACAAAATTTTATTTTTTAGGTACAGGAAAGATAATGAATGGCATACCTGCATACCCAACAAAGCCCTCAGCTCAGCAAGGTAATCATCATACTCTGCTATCATGAGTTCTTAATTAACCTGTGTGGTAAAAAATCCCAGCAAATGGTTGTTGATTGTAAACGCAATCCCTCCTTCTGACACATGCATTAATGCACTATTGTAAAAGTTCAAAGCCATTATTATTGAGTTGTCTTGGTGACATTAATTATCCTCTGCACTGTATTTGGCTTCACTCAGGTAAATCTTCTTTAATTGCCCGGTTTTTACTTACAGAACACCTTCACTTAACATACTATGAACTTTGCTTACATTTATGCTTTTTCCAATAATTTTATGTTACATGTAGCCTCCACCATTATTCCTGGAAATGATAATGAAATCTATACTCAGCTCATTTGCTGTTGTCACCCATACAGGTCACTTTTTTTTGAAGCAGAAATGTCCACTGCTTGGAAGCCTTGGGCTGAAGTAGAATCGAGTACCTCCAATATGTTAAAAAAAAATTCCTAACCCTTGCTACCCTGCCCATTTTCGCACAGTATATTGGATCCAGGTTATAAGGCAGACACACAGATAAGGAAAACAGCACAAGAGCAGAGCTAATTTACTGCAGCAAAAGTGGGTAGCTGAAGGAAACAGGATAAAGGACAGAACTGCTTAAGCCAGCTAGCATATTATGCGTTTAATATGTATAGATCCTTGATTAAATAAATCCTTCAAAAGTTAAAATTTTGCTTTAACATCCCAGAGATTTCCATTATCAAGAGATGTTCATGTTTTGAGCATGTTTGACTTAAAGCATGTTTTGACAGGCATGTTTAAATGATAATTTATTTTGAATTGTTTCCACCTAAAGCATTTTCCATCTTAGTGTCTCAAAGTATTCTATCAAAATTAAGCTTCATAATTCCATATAACAGCCATACTGTAAATATACACTAAAAGACTACAGGGTGAAATTTTCAGAACTATGCACTGCTTTTACTGCTCCATTTGAGGCATTTTTAATTTCCTTCCACCTTTAAGAAAAGATGGTAATAAGCACCACTCCAGTGGAAGTAAAAGGGAGATGCGGTTCTTCATTTTTGGTAATCAGACATGTTAAAAAAAAGAATACCAAAACAATGAGTACTGAAAAATTGGGCTCCACTTGCTATGGAGCTTGTGGTAAGTTGGGAGACAAGAAGCTGGGAGCTGAAGATACAGAATTCCTGGGATTTTATTTCAACCACAGAACTGCTTGTTATATTGACAAAAATCAACTATAAAAATCTGTTACTGGCTTAGGAGGAAATCAACTCAGAGCAAGAACTAGGTACCCAAATATTTTTAAAATTTCTGTCTAATTTCTTTACCAGACAGAAGTGGAAAAGGGGAAAAAAAACCTACTCAATGACACATGCTCTAGGTGACCCTGCTTGAGCAGGGGGGTTGGACTAGATAATCTCCAGAGGTCCCTTCCAACCTCAACCATTCTGTGATTCTGTAACACATTAAAAAATGCCTTTCCTTCCACTCCTTTTCTAAGGTTGACTATATATGACAGAGAAAGGCTGATAAAAATATGAATAAAGCCATCCTGTCTCAGCCAATTTAGACAGTCTAGAGCTACTCCCATGAGCTAAGCAGGCATTTCCATGTAGATATGTATTATCATATTTGTGGTTATACTACACATGCACAAGGAATGTTTGCAAATAAAAACATTGGCAGCATTGACTTTTAGGACAAGAGAGATAGAAGGTTAAAGGCAGGCAACAAAAAAAATGATTAAGCAGTCAAAGAGACAGGAGAATCCCCATTTGGTCCTGTTTAAGGGCCCTAACAATTAGGTTGCTTCCACTCTAGCTTCTTGAACATTGCATTTCTGTCAAGGACACAGCTCCAGCAGAAAAGACAGTAAATGTTCCTCTCTAGTCTTGCCTAAGCTTCAGTGGCGAGAGCGGACAGGATTTGTCCCTCAAATCCCTCTTGGAAACAGGATTTGAGTCCTTGCAGCTGGAAAGAGCAGTGGGCTCAGATCCCCTCTAACCTGAGTGAATACTCTAATCACAAGGGACTTTGCTCCATCACTATTTTAAAATAAAGCAGATTCAGTAACATTTGTCAGGGATCGGAGCTCATCAGTGCTCAAAGAAGGTTTAAACAGTGCTTACCAACTGGATCCTCTAAGGGATTTTGATGCCACTCAGCCAAGTTTCTGGTTTGCAGGGGGCTTAAATGAGAAATAGGAACTCAGGCTGTGTGTGCTGGGGTCATTCTGGATGAAGCCAAGAAATGCAGAAATGCAAGGCTTTAGGACACTTACAACTCACACATTATATTCTGCTACGCTGAGGTTCCTCTAGATTAATAAGGCTGCTGTGCCCAATTTTTTAAATCAAAATTTCAGGTATAGTGCCTAAAGAATATGTAAGTCCTGCTTTGCAGAGCTAAGTCCTATTTTAGGCCTGGTTTACAGATTTCCACAAGTGAGAATATAAAGATTAGGGTTATTTGCTTTAGAAGAAAGAAAAATAAGAAGACACACACCTCCTTCAGCCCCATCACTCTAATAACATAAAAAAGGCAACAATTTTATCATGACAAAGCTTACTGTTCCACACTAACCATTACTAAACCATGAAATTATCAATAGAGTGGCTTTCCAGTGTTTTCTACATGTGTATGCCTGAAAACATTCCTATGTAAGCATAGATTTTCCGGTAGAGACCTGCTGTCCAGTACTTGCTAATCCAAGGTACTTTCCTTGGACCTGCTGGAAACAATCTACTGATCCTTTGATCCACAGGTGGAAAGACACTACTCTGAAAGAAGTTGGCAGGATCCTAGAGCAGATTTGATGTTTACGTGAAAATGTCCCATTAGAGTGAGCAGTGTAGGAAAATGGCACCGCTAACCTTCATTCTTAAGGGCAGAAATCAGTCAGTAGCTGATAGAGATAAGGAAAACTGTTCTTCCATCTGTACGTTAATTCATATTTTTTTTCATGGTAAACCATCTGTATCTTTCTCTGAAGCAGCTGGTACTGGTCCTTGGTACATTAGTCTTATCGAAGTCGCACCTTCCAATTTTAGAAGAACAAGAAGAAGTTACTTTTGTCGTCACATCATTGACTGCCAAACTTCCTTTAAAAACTCCCCACAAAACAGTCTCGTTCCATTTGCTCCAACTCATAATATTAAATCATTTGTAACTGATAGTGTTAACCACCCCCGCTGATTAATTCTGCCAGTCAAAAAGATTTGTGTCTTATACCATGAACATATTGAACAAAACAAACATGTTCTAGCAAAGAAAAAGTAGTGGCAATAATAACATAGCACTGCAGTTCTACCTGTAGTACTCAAGGACCATTAGAAATATTTTGTTTGAGGAAAAAATTAATTATTACTCATTCCAGCCATTACAGACAGCAAAACAGAATGAGCAAGAGAGAGAGATGAGAAACCACCTCAGCAATTAGAGATCACAGCTAATTCAAGTTATGGTTGTCAGGAAATTCAAGTAAAATCTCTTGGAAAAATATATACCTCAGACAAATTATTTTTTAACTCTAAAATTTACAAAAAGATAATTGAGAGTACTCTCTTTCCCATAAACTGATGTCAAACTGATACCTTGTGTTTGTATTCATGAGTGTATAGATGACTACTTACTGCAAAATCAGAGTTAAAATTGTATCTAAGATTTGCTCTGTGAGTTTGTCCAGCTGTATAACCCTTTTTTCCCCCCTCTCCTTCTCCAGTCTCTCAAGCAGCCACTTATAAGATTACTCAGATAATCTCTTTTTGGTCAGTAGCTGAAGGAAAATAAACTGGAGTTAGGCACACAGCCTGCAAGGATTAACCAGTATTCCTGTGCCTTTTCATAACTTATCTCCTTTTATATTCTCTTTCAACAGTCCCTCAATTCTCCCTCATGTTCTCTTTCATATCAGTCTCTTTTTATTTTAAAAATCAAACGAAGACAATCCATTTTATAGGCTGTTTGCCACTTCCATTCCTATTTGTCTACTTGATACAATGTATACAACTGACAGTTGTGTGAAAATGGACAAAAACGTCACCACTTTTTAAACATAGTTTAGCAACTACAAGAAGTTCTAATATATCTTGAAATGCAAACAAAAGAACTATTGACTTGTTACACGTGAAAAGCTACTTCATTGGAACAAAGAGATGGAAGGCCAAGCTGATATTATACAAGTGACGTAAGAATTAATCTCATTTTAATTTTACTAGAACCTTTGTATCTTTGTAGTCAAGTCAGTCCTTACAGACAAATATTAAGGACAAAGTTGGCTGACAGAGAGAGAGTATTCGAGCAAACAAGGTAATCTCTGATGTAAATAACCTGAAGATAAGGAGGAGGAGAACTGAAGCTGCAGAACATTCTGTGATGTTAGCCTTTCTAGCTGCCCCACGGGAGATTTGGACATGCAAACTGGCCTTGAAGCAATACATACTTTCCCTGATTAAGTAACATCGAAGAAGGAAATTTTAGCCAGAAAAATTCTTCTGGTGGTAAGAATCTTCTGCAAGATTAAAATATCCAGAAACAAATTATAATACAAAACAAGATTAAAATATCCAGAAACAAATTATAATACAAAACATTTGTTTGAATTCATAGTGTGTATTTTTAGTCATGTCTGCATTTGCATTGGAGATCTCTAGAATAATTAATATCTATGCATTATAACATGAAATTCTCTGAAACAGGAGCTCTTAAAATCCATCCAGATTTTCCACTTCTTAGGAAAAAAACAAATTTAAATTTGTCCCATATATAAGCTGCTAGAAACATTCTGTGTATAAAATATAAGTTCACCTACTAAGCCAATTGAGCAGTCAAAAATTTTAGAGCTTGAGTAGTCCTTTGAAATCTGAAAACTTACGTAAGTGATAAATATTCTCTGTAGAGAGAACCCTTGTTAATTATTAAAGTACAGTATCTTTCTTCTAAAGTACATCAGCGTCTTTTACATGTAGCTTAGGTTATTAGAATAAACTGAATACCAAATCTGATTTGTATGCAGACTTGTAAGAGATTTTTAAGAACATAGTAAAGCTTCACATTTATGTTTCCAAAAGAATTATGTAAAGCATAGCATTCATCTGCATAACACTCTCTTAAAAAAAAAAAGGAATATTTATTCTGCTGAATATATTAGCAGAAGTTTAAATGTGGTTAGGCCACCTACAGGCTGGTCTGCCCCTTCTCCTCCTGCTTTCTGGAAAAAAACCCCCCAAACTTTAATTCTTAGTTCTGTCAGTCCATCACCTTTCCTGAGTCCTAAAGACACAACAAGAAAATAGTTAGCCAGTAGGACTTTAAGTCAAGAATGGCAGTAACTCTATAGGATGGTATTGCTGAGTGGTAGTATTTCTCTATATGGAGAGACATATGGGGAGGATACGCAATAATCTTGTCTAGGAAATGGCTATGACTCGTAAATTTGAACTCAACGTGACAAATCATCTGACAGATTTCAAAACAGTGAGAAAAAACTGTGTCAGACTGAGATATTATCACATCTCAGTGTAAAGTCCATTGGCAGCTGGAATTATTGACCACGTAACTTACACTGAACTCCTACACTGTTACTGAACAACAGCATCAAAACCACCATGTAGAGCAAAAGTGGGAAAAAATGTAGCTGTTCAAGAATGGAGTTGTGACAATTTAAAAACAGATGATATTTTTCTTTATTTGTCCTATCTTGTTCACAGTTCCACCTTCTTAAGGGCTCAGTCATGCTCAGAAGTGAGCACTTGAGAAAGTCATAAGAACTGCTCGTGTACAGAGCAGCCACCATTTCCCTTTTTCTTTTTCTGGAAACTGTAAGATCACCAACCGATTGCAGAGGTGAAGCTTATGAGTGCAGGCAACAGAGGATTTTTTCGGCAGATGATCCAGCTCTCTGAGAAATACTCTTCATAAGGCACCAGAAGGACTACAACTCACATGGCTTTCAGAAGTCAGCATCACCTGCATGGATCTCCTGCAACTTCTTCTTTTTTTTTTTTTTTTTCAAATAAGAACCAGGAAGCAGAAGGAAGATAAAGATTTTTTTAAAACTGCATGTAAACAGAGAGAGCTAAATCACACCATATTGATGAAGATGGTGGGGGTCTTTGGGCAGACCACAGAGCAGTGGAGGACGTGCGCTGCAGGGGCTTCTCAGGGAGCCAGACCCACAGAGCAATGAACCTGTCTTCTCCTCCTCCTCCTCTAACCAGGTTCCCACACAGCTCACAAACCTCAGTCAAAATCCGTGATGTACTTAATCATCTCACTATTGTCTCAGCGACCCAGAAATAATCTTAAAGGGTAATTTCCAATCACCTTCTCCCCAGTGATTCACCCTTCCTCTGGCCTTGTTGGCTTAGCAAGTCACCAGTTTCCCTTCAGGCACTTCCACTGCTGCCGTTCAGACAAGGCACCAGGAGCCTCCGAGCCCTCTGGGCAACAACCACGTCACCCACTCATGTGAGCCATCCCCATACAAGGCACAGCAGTCATCCAGGATCAACTTCTTGCTTCCCAGAGGCGGCAAGATGGGCACTGTCAGGTCCCTCCTCCCGCCCTCCCAGCTGCCCCTGTGACCGTGATCCCCCAGTGTTGCTCCCGTGGCCCCTTTCCTCCATCTCAGAAGCGTGTCCCTCCTTGCCTGTCAGCTCAGAGACAGCTCACCCAGAAAAAGAGTTTCCAAGGAAATGGGCCAGCTCCATGGATGCCAAATGAACATTTTTATCTCATGCATCCAGTCACCAAGTCCCATTATCCACTGCACAATCTGAAAGCTGGGGCTAAGCCTGGAAAGCTTAGTGAATCAAAGGGGTGCTCAGGGGCAGCGCTTACGTGCTTTCATGCCAGGCTCAAAAGCCAATGGTTCCTCTGAATCCTACTGCCTCATGTACCTCCACACAAGTGTGTCTCCCTTCCCTATAAAGCAGAGTGGGCTATTAAAGCATCCACTTCCTTTTTTCTTTACAGTGGACTATAAAGACTCTGTGTGTTATACTCTCCTTGTGCTCTCCAGAGTCTGCTAATAAAAATTTGTGTTGCTCACGGCACATATTTGGGAGAACACAGCTCTGTAGTGTGGCTTTCACACCCGTATATTGGTAAAACACAGAACACACCGAAGGCATAGGGAAACATAGCTATATCTATCCCCAAAGGCAGAATGCATTTTCAAAATCTCACCAGTGATCAGATTTTAATATGAAATTAGCTGCCTACAAAGGCCTAGTATCTGCACTCAGCTATGGCAAGCAACTCCTCAGAGACTTCACTGGAATTTTAACTGAGGAACAGTGTTATCAGAAAGTCTGCAAATATCCAGCCCTGAAAAAAATTATCTATGTGCTTTTTCTTCAAAATGGAAGGATTCAGTCCTCTATAATTTCAGGGGGGAAAAAAAAAGTTATACCAGCTTCAAAAGAAAAAAGCCGTATATTTATTCAGAATTGATTTGTGGCTTAGCTCTTCCTGCAGCTCCCTGTCTTTACACTCTAGAAAAATTTTGTTTTAATAATTTTAGATTGCCTATTTACAGCATTGCTCCATGCAGCATTAAAGGCCTCATTCATTTCCCATTAGCACATTATAGTTAAAATTAACACATAATCATTTTCAATGATCTGGCTTTCAATATGTTTGTAAACAAAAATTAATCTTGAATGTAATACAAGGAAAAGCTTTGGAATTGTTAGAAATCAGCCTGACAGAACTAATCACTAAAAACTCACTTTTCCAATTTTTTTTTTTAAACACAAGAACCTTAAGATTGCTGGTTGTACCCAGGGTTTCTCAGGATGACTTCTTTAAATATGGGATTGGCACAATTCCCCCAAACACGTTTGGCAATGTGACAAATTAAAGGAAACAGAAAACTTCAAGAAGGAGTTCAGCCCTTCAGGAGGAAAGAGAGGGGCAAGGAATGCCAAATGAAACAAGCACAAGTGATAATCTCAGTATTCTCTGAACAAGACACGAATCTCTCTTCATGTACCCTGATATCCTTACCTATACGCAAAACTACCAACCACCAAAACCTCTGTTCTAATAGTTAGGGCTCCTTGTTGACAGAGAAATGAGAGCAACATTTTTGCTTTGGGAGTTTCAATGCCATAAGTAATAGAAAACTTAAATATAGGTACAGGAGAGATTTAGCCAGGGCCAAAAGAAAAGACCAGGAAAAACTGGAAGTGGAGAGAAAAGCCCGAGGCGCAGAGCAAAGAGGTTCCCTCAGTCTCCGCAGCTGGGGGAGCCGTGCCCTCAGCGCGTACATGCTGGTGGCGTCCACACAGCCAGCAGGGTCTGCGCAGCAATGCTGAAGAGCGACTTAGTCCCCAAACACGTGCAGCTAAAAACCACCTCAGAGCACCCTTCAGCCTAAATGTCCATTAGCCATTGCTCAGTTCAGGGCAGATGTTACACTGCGTAGAAGAAATTTGGGACTACAAAGTTCCTGTCAGAATTGTCAGTGCTCATTTTTCCAGAAGATCTTTTTTCTCCACTGATCATATTAGTTCTGAGTCCATGGTTATGTACAGAGTTTTCCCATACAACCTCTCCTCTTTTGGTTCTGGTTATTAGTTTTAGGTGACTGCAAAGGCTCTTCCTTATGAGGAATATACTTAGGGAATTAAAAGGAAGTCACTTTAATGAATTATAAAGCACAGCTATGCAAGATTGCATACAGCTGACTGTATAATATGTACATTTGTGGAAAACTACAAAGAAATACTACTAAGTTACTGACAAATAGGCAGTTTGCCAGATCAATTTCACTGGAAAAAAAAGAGCATAGCAAGCTAAAACATAAATAACATCCTAACACGCTTTGTCAATTTAATATTCTGGTGATCTTACACTGCTGCACATAAAATATGAAGAAGGCTACAGATGAACAAGAGAGGCTCAGCTAGCTTTAAATACAGAGGGCTAGGTACTCTTGTGAGGAGCAAATCTTATGTTTAAAGAGGTTGCGATACATAGAAAAGCAAGTAGCTAGGAGAGTGCAGCCTCATCCTCCTCCTCTGACAGAACCGCTGTGCGATATCAGACCTTACCTTGCTCCACTCAAAACCCTGCTCCTCCTGTTTTCCCATACACAGACATGATGGGGGACTCTGTAAAACTCTCTTCTGTGTCACTCAGCATGACACACAGTGTTTGTCTTCCATATAGATTAATATTGACATTAATTGTGTATACAATATGAGCCCTTGAACCTACTCTTATGTCTCTGAAGGATCAGGACTGAATATTACACAAAAGCCATCTCATCACAAAGTCCTAAATTTAATTTGTGTTCAACCACAGAGGTAGAGCACACAAGTGATCCCGAGCACAGCATTGCTCTTCACTCAAAATTCTCTTCCCCTCTCAAGTCCTGTCATAGTTAATACTTAGAATATCTATAACTTTGAGTTAGTTTCACAGCAAGTTTAGAAAATCCTATTCACTATAATGAATCAAAAAATCTAGAAATGATACTTAATAATGCCTTTCAAAATCTTCAGTATATTATCCAGCAGTACTTATACTCTTTGATGCTTAAAGAGCACAACCAGAACTGAGCTGCACTGTATACTGCACTAATACAGAGCAAAAGACCATCCCTGTCCAAAAAAAAGGTGGGCCAGAGATTTAAAACTCCATTTGGAAATTTATAATAACATATTGAATTCAGCTCTCAAATGAAAGAATTCTGACAAAACAAAACAGAAACTCTTGAGAATTTCTTTCCACCTGTCAGACAGGAAACTCCAAAAGCAATTTCAGCTGTTGCTTTACTGAACTGCCCCACTGGATGAACTTCTCAAATGCAGCACCTATCTTCCACGATTTTATTTGGACTTTTTAACTCCTAATACAGTCCTATGCAAGCTCTAAATTCCGTGCTGTTCAGACAGCACTACATGTATTTACAAGGCATTCCGTCTCCATCTAAGCCTTTCCTGGAAAAATAATCAAAAAGTCGGAAGGGATTACTTTTGCAAATTATGATGTCATCTGCCTCTTCAGTCAGGGTCTTCCGTAAGCTAGTACATCTTTTCGGCAAAACACATAGTCCTGCTAGCAAATGTTTTTGATAGCAGCTACTCAAAAGTTTGATTTAGGAGGTATTTCTTTATGCATCACATATCTACAAAAGGCGTCCACATCGCAAAGAGCAGAAGTAAAGCAAGATACCCCCCCACAAGCAAACACAGCAGCGGGACTGTCAGTTTCTGGAAAAGAAACTCTTCACTGCCTGTGAAGTTCCCTGCTGGTGGCAACACTGCCCCGTGCCCGCGCGAAGAGCGCGGCAGATGCGCCGGCACCGGCTGGATACTGTGACTGTCCTGGGGAGAGACCCCCTTTTTTTCCTCCCCCTTCACCCCCCCCCTTTTTTTTTTAAATTTAGCTCGTCGCCCGGCTTCCCAAGGAGGTCCGGGCGAAGTTGCGGCGCGCAGGCCGGTGCCAATCGGGAGCGGCTCCCGCCGGGGCGCCCTCGCAGCGCGGAGCGGCGCGGGGCGGCGGAGGGGGCCGGGGGCGCCGCGGGGCCCCGTGGGGCGGCCCCGCGGCGCCGGTGCCGGGGGGCGGCCGCCGCCCCGCCCCGCGCCGCCCCGCGCCGCCCCGCGGCCGGCCGCGGCCCCCGCCGTCCCCGCGGCTCCTCACCTCCAGACCTGCCCCAGCTGTAGGATGTGGACGAGCGACTGCAGGAGCCAGACGCAGCAGGCGCACGAGGCCGAGCCGCCGCCGGCGTTGCTGCTGCTGGCGCTGCTGCTGTTGGTGGCGTTGCTCTTGCTGGCGGTGGACGCCTGCCGCTGCGGCGCGCCGGGGCGGGCGGCCGCGATGTCCCCGGCGGCCGAGGCGCTGCTCACCAGCAGCTTGCTCTCGGCGGCGGGGCAGTGACCGGCGGCGGCGGCGGCGGCGGCGGCGGTGCTGTCCTCCGTGCTGAAGTCGTGCGCGAACCAGCGGAAGCTGAAGACCTGCACCGAGAGGGAGCCGAGCAGCACGAAGAAGAGCGTGAGCCCGAACCACCAGCGCTGGCCTCGCAGGTAGTAGTCGACCGCCAGCCAGATGTCGGTGCCCACGTCCGCGAAGTACACGGCCA
This sequence comes from Apteryx mantelli, assembly GCF_036417845.1. Classification (NCBI taxonomy): domain Eukaryota; kingdom Metazoa; phylum Chordata; class Aves; order Apterygiformes; family Apterygidae; genus Apteryx; species Apteryx mantelli. The sequence continues at coordinate 35,143,782 of NC_089979.1, read as the reverse complement.
GGGCGGCCAGGATCCAGAGGCCGTCCCACAGCGAGTAGCGCCGCTGCTCCCGGCCCAGCCGCAGGCACAGAGAGGACGAGCCCCCGCCCGAGCCCCGCGAGCCCCCGCCGCCGCCCCCGCCGCCGCCGTCCCCTCCGCCGCCGCCGCAGCAGCAGCGGGAGCCACCGCCCGAGCTGTCCCCGCCGCCGCCGCCGCCGCCGCAGCACCCGCCCCCGGGCGCCTCGTCGTCGTCGCTGCCGCCGCCCGGGCCGCCGCCGCCGCCGCCGCTGCCGCCGCCGGGCAGCCCCGGGGCCAGGGCCGGCACCGAGCCCGAGTGCTCCGAGTTCTGCAGCGGCGTGAAGGCCACCTCGCCGCCCTTCTTCCTCTTCAGCCGCCCGTCCGACTTCGCGGCCATGATGCCTCCCTCAGCCCCGCCGGAGAGAGAGCGGCGGCGGCGAGGGCCCCTTTATCCCGCGCCTCCCCCTGCTCCTCCTCCTCCGCCTCCGCCTCCCGCCCGCCGCAGCGCGCCCGCCGCGCCCCGCGCCCCTGCCCGCGCCCCGCGCCGGGCTCCGCGCCCCGCCGCGCCTCCTCCGCGGCGCCCGCGCCCGCGCCGGGCCGCGCTCAGCCCCGCCGCCTCCGCGGGGCAGCCGCTGCCGGGGCCGCCGCCGCCGCGCCCTGCTCGACCGGGAGCAGGCAGGGCAGCACGGCCCGGAGCAGCGCGGCCCGCCCCCGCCGCCGCCGCCGCCCGGCTGAGTGACGCCGGGAAGAGGATGACCTCATCCCTCATCCCTCATCCCTCCGCCCGCCGCCGCGCCCCCGCCCCGCACCGGCGCTGGCGCAGGGCGGCGGAGGGGGCGCTCGGGCGCCGGGAGGGCGGCGGAGGGGGCGCCGCCCGGCCCCGGCCCCGGCCCCGGCCCCGGCCCCGGCCCCGGCCTCGGCCTCGGCCCCGGCCGCGGAGCGGAGCAGCGGCCGCGAGGAGGCGCGGCCGCTCCGCGGGGCGAGGCAGCGGGTCGCCGAGGGAGGGTGCCCCGGGAGCAGGTGGGGGGCGCGGGCGGCTCCGCTGCCGCCCCCCAGCAGCGCTGCGGTGCCGCCGGCGCGGCCCCGCTGTGAGCGCGCCCCGCGCGGCGGCGGCGCCCCCGCTGCCCGCTCGCAGCGCGATCCGCGGAGCCGCTGCGCGCGGCGGGGACGCGGCTTTCCGCTGCCGCGGCGGCAGGTAACAGCCACCCGCGTGGAGCGGGGCGCCGCCGGCTCGGCCCCGGGCAGCGGGGCTGAAGTGCCTGTTGGCTTGGCCTGGTCCGCACACCCCTAATAACCGGGGGGTTATTACACCCCCCCACCCCACCCCCCATCCCGTAAGAAATGCTGCTTTAGTTCCCTGGACTTCGAGAAGCGCAAGTGAGAGGTGCGATCCTCAAATTATGCCGTGACTCACACTCTCTCAGAGCCGTTTGGGGGAAGGCGAGGAGACACCGCTTCGCTCCGCCGCCCGGAGAAATCGCCTTTTCTGCACGTAACTCACTCGGCAAACTCCCGATGCGTTTCGCCGCTCCCGCCGCCCCTCTCCGCCCAGCCCCGGCTGCCCCCGGACCGTGGCCGCTCTTTAAAGCTCACCCAGGTGATGCCCCGTCCGCAATCTCCAACTCAGGCGGCGAGAGGCCGCGCCCGGCTGCGCCGGGCCGGGGGGCGCTCCGGGCCGGGCCCCCCGGCGCGGCTCCCCGCCGGCCGCTCGGCTCCGCGGCCGCGGCTCCCGGCGGTGCCCGCTCGCCTCGCCGGGCCCTCGGCGGGCAGCGCCCGCATCGCCGCTCCGTCGCGCCCGGCGTGATCGGTCCCCGGCGCCCGAAAAGCAGCAGCTGGAGCCCGCGGAGGGGGCAGGGGCTGCGCGGGCCGCTCGCACTCGCCGCCCGGCCACCGCGCCCGCGGCCGGCCGCTGCCATCTGCCCCGCCGACAGGCGAAGTTGGCGTTTGGCCCTAGCCCGCTACCATCTCCATCCTCCTACATATCCAAAATTTATGGGATGAACAACCGATTTACTTCCTCGTCATTTTTAGCCTGTGGAATATTTTATAAGCATATACTCCCCCCATCCTTAAAATAGAGCGATGGAGTATTTTAACCACGTTGCTAGAAAATCTTAATAGGAATGCCAGTGAAACTATGATAGGACACTGGTACATTAAGACATGTGGCTAAATACAGCCCCTTCAAATTCATTAAAGAGAAGAGGTTATATAGACAGCTAAAAACAGTGCCTTCCAACTCTTAAATGTATATGGTAAGTTTAATGTAGCCTTTTGGAAATTAGCTTTTATAGTTATGTACCCCAGATTTTAAGAAAAGACTACATATGCATTACTGTATTGTTCGAGGCATGCTAAGTACACAGAAATCAGACTTTGGAAGGTGAAGAGCACACATAAACTTAATTTTGCTTGTTATTTTGCATGTTATTACTCATTCCAAGACAATCTTTCATTACACAATCACATAATGGTTCTTAAATAATATACATTTGCTCTGCAGTCTTTGTTATGGTGGTATAGCTGTATTCTTATTTCTATTCCTTTTGTAATCCCTCATTAATTTAATTCTCATTATACTCCATATGATCTTTATTGGCTTAGACTTTCAATGCAAATTGCTTCTTTTTCAAGGAATCTTTTAATAATTCAGTCAGGACCTATATATAATACAATATATCCACTTAAGATTCCCTTGTCAGGAGAGAAGGTGCTTAATAATGAAGCTAATTTAGCTGCAAGTATGGTGGTTTACATATACCAACAAGTTTCCAATATTCTATTTATAGTTACATATTTAATAAAATGGTTTAGTGTGCACTTTAAGTTACTTTAATTGACTCTGTTTGACACATACAGGACTCAAAGATGCTACAGATTTATAATGGAGATTGTAGTGTGATACATGATGGGGAGGTGAGGGAGGGAAGGAGGGACAACTACGCTCCTAGTGCTGAAATCCTAATCTGAAAAGCTGGGGGGGGGGGGGCAGTGATTTGGAGGTGTCCGATCTGAACCTGACAGGGATGGAGGGATGGATCTCACTCTGACAGAGGGAAAGGGAGGAGATCAAGGTCCCAGACACTAAAAGTGCAGAAGGTACCCACTGAGCAATGCAGTAGATATTTAGGAATGTAAATGGTGTCAGCCTAGCTGCACTGCCATCATCTGCTGAGGCCGCGGCAGCCTGCGCACCTACCTGGAGCCCCCCAGCTGCTAGCAGTGTGAAGGAGGTAGCTGCTGGGGCCAAACATTCCCGGCAGCCTCCTCTCTGTGCCCCAGATCTGGGACTGATTTTCCACTATATTTACTTGCAGCCACTTCAGTCAGAGGCAGAATTTGACCAGAAGAGTTTGATCCATGGCCCCGAAAGTCTCATATTCACCAGAGGACTTTGCATCAGAGGCATAAATTTGAAGGGTGTTCAGTGTGCTAGCCAGTTTATTGTGACAGAGAGGGGGTTACACATCTTCCTTCTTTTCCTCTTTTCTCTTATCTGCTCTGCTCTTCTTCCCTCTCCTTGCTTCTTTCTTATGTTCGTTTGTTTTGTTCTTTCTTGTACTCAGCTATTGTTGCATTTGTCAGTGGAGTAATATTCTTTCCCACAAAGTTTTGCATTTCTGTTAAATGAACTCAGTGCAATAGATGACCATTTAAAGCTATACTAAATCTAAGGCCCTTTGATACTGCCAGAGGAGTGTCTTCCTTTTTGTTTTCTCACCTAAAAGGTAATAAATGGAAAGGATCCCAAATAATATATAAGTGTTGAAGAAATTGCTTGCAAGAAACAGAACCAGATATCCTCTTTGTTATGCTGGCATAGCTCTTATGGAGGTGTATCAGGGCCAGAAGAGTTTATATATACAGTGTATACAAACCATACACCAGCATGCATTCAGCAAGCCCAGGTTCCTGCTAAATCCCCCAAATATTAGTTACAAAATGTAGCTGAAGGGCAAAAATGTGACTGCAGACATCAATACATATTTCATAATCTAAAGTACAGACACATCCATTTCCCATGCAAAGCTATTTTTTCTCTGAAGAATATTTTATTCTTGGCTTCTTTTTTCTCCATCTTTCTTTAATGAAAGTATTTTTATGGGTACCATAAGTACCTCTTTTACTTTGTTCTGAATTACAGCTGCTGTTTGCTCTTTCCTCCCACTCCACGTTTTACAAATTACCTTTGTCTACTTTAGGAAGACTTTTTTTTTTCTTTCTTTTTTTTTTTTTTACTCTAGTCTTTCAGCTTTTCATTGTAAGCTATTATCAACTCAAACCTAAATATCCAGGAAATAAGCATTTGGGCTCCAATCCTTTCACCTTTCCTCAACAGTATTTTTAAGTTTTGTCAGATTCCCAACCATGATATTTCTCACAATCTTCTTTAGCTATATAACATAGATGGCTCTATCAAAATATACTCAAGCTCCTGTCTGTAGCTCTCTCATTTTGCCATTAGCTTATCTTTATACTCTACAAGTGTAATCAATTTTTCCATTTGTTGTTTTCCAAACAATCACCAAATCTATTTTATTTTGTTTGGTAATATTTTGACAATTGCAATTTGGTACTTTAAGTATGTTTCTTCATTTTCTTCTAGCTCATAGTAACTGAACCATTAGAATGAGTTCATTTTCCCTAGCTCTGACTCCCTAGGGTACTATTTCTGCACAAAAGCCTACATCTCTTACCATACCTAGTCTTCTGGGGAGCAGTTTTAGCAGGTCTGAGTTGGGAAGGTGATGTACAGAACTTTGCTGTCCTGGCAAGGCCTGGAATGAGCCGATTCCTCCTGCCAAAGGGAGTCCATGAGCAGAGCCCATTAGAAATAAATTAAGTCCTAAGCCATAAAGAGTTCTTTGGTGACTTCTTCCACAAGACCCAGGGAATCTGCTGGCAGATTTCCTTCCTTTTCCTTCCTTTTCTTTCCTTCTTTTCTTCCTTCCATCCATCCATTCCTCCCTCCTTCCATCTTTCCTTCCCTCCTACCTACCTACCTAAATATACCTTCAAGATTTTTGTTTTATTTCTTTCCCACAGGAGCCTTCTCCTGGACTGTCTTTCTGTCTGGCTGTGGAGTGATATAAAGTTGGGGCAACCTGATGGAGAATTTGAAGAACATCTATTTTCTTTCCTCCTTACCTTTGACATAGCCTCAGTGTCATGATTCCCTACCTCTTGCTTTAATTAGCACCTCATGTTAAAACAGAGCCCCTCATACACTCATGTCTGAATTTCTTTAAATTAGCAATTGAAAATTATTTTACAAAATGTTCACAGACTTCAGATGTTTTCAACAGATTAATGTTTAAACTATACACACAGTAGGTGTCAGTAGGAGTTATGGTACAGAATATATGTTTAACATTTACACACTAAAGTATTTAATTACCTTCTTGCCCAAATATCTTCACTCACAACAGACATGTGCCAATGTATGTTCTGATAACTTAGCTACTTCACTGAAAAGGGCGGCAGTATTTCATTTCAATTAAGTCAATATTTCATCAAATTCAGACAAGAACAAATCAGAAAACAATTTACACAAGTATTTTTATTACCAACATTTGTAAAGTGTTAATATTAAATATTAAAATATTATATATTTTTAAACATACTGAATATAAACAGCTATTGTTTGCTTGCTGTAGCTTGAGGTAATTTTATTCATAGTCCTACATGCAGACACACACACAAAAATATTTTTGAACTATAAGCTTGCCTTTAAAATTGAGAAAAGATGCATGAATCAAGTATTCCCATATGTTAGTCCACTTTTACATTACAAAGAATACTCTGAAATGTTAGCTGGTTTCAGGAATTATTTTGTGCTGTAACATCCTGATACCAACATATGTGTTTCTTAGGCATAAATCTCTTTCTCTAGCATGTGTAGGTTCATGTGAAGATGCAGACACACATGCACCCACCACAGGAGATCTGGCAGGGTAGAATCCAATGTATCTTGGCTCCTAGGTGCACACTTAACTTTAAGTAGTCTAGAAATCAACCTTAAATCATTGGGGCTGTTCATATGCTTACGATTTTGGTACATACTTAAATTTCTTGGCAATCTGGGTCAGAGTTTCCTGTATATTTGCAGAAAGTCTAAAGATTAGATGCATGTAAATACATTCAGCTAAATAATAAATAAATTTTTTGCTCCCAACACACTGCCCCACCTATGAAGAGGTGGGGAAGCTATTGACACCAGTGGTGCCTTCACAGGAGGACAGAGATGTAGCACTGGAAAGCAGAGACTGCCTGGACTATCAAGAAACCTGGGCATTTGGCCCCTATGGGAGCATTGGGAGGAGTGGAGGGACGACTCATCAGCTGGAGGAGGCAAGGTTGTAGTGGTGAGAAGCGCTCCTACCTTCCCCCTGCCTTCCTCCAAATGAATGAATTCCAGATTTATGTGGACAGAATGATTAAGAACAGCCCTGCTTGGATGACAGCATACTGAAGTATGAAGTGATTTTTTTTTTCAGCATTTTTGAAAAATTTAACTCAGTATTTCTTAAATTTTCATGTATTACTTAGAAATGGATATCAGTGACCTTTCATGTTGCTTCATAATATGTATTTACATATATAATCAAAGATAGGCATAAATATATAACTAATGATAGTAAAAGAGATGATAGACACATGGGAAGACATCATGGGAAGAAAGTTTGTAGCCAAGCTTTGTACAAAGCTTACAACTCTTTCACTGCCATCGGGCATTCAGAAACCAATGAACAACCAAGCAAATCACATTTTATGATAAATGGGAATGGCATTTATGGGGTGCCTAAGAGGTCATTAACATGATCTATGACATTGTATTCAAAAGATAATTAAGAATTTTCCAAAGTTCAAAGAAGAAAGGTGGAAAGACTCCCATTTTTTTTCCTGTTTGCTTCACCTGTTTAAAAGAAAAGGATGCCAAGTCACAGAAGTGTACAAGGAAGATTCAGTCATAGCACAGAAAGTCAGGACACTTCTTTGCATCGGTGTTCTGTATGGAGGAGTTTATGGACTTTTCCAGACTACCGCTTTTCTTTATGGGGAAGGAGTCTGAAGGCCCATTTTAACTGATGTGTGAGCAGAGGATGTTTATATTTGTAAACACAAATACAAACACTAACGACTCACCAGGACTAGATGGTACTTACCCAAGACTTCCAAAGGAACACAAAGGAGCACTTGATATTTCCTTGTTTTGGATTTTCATTCCCTGTGTCCACAACTGACAAACTACAGGACAGACAGATGCAATATAACTGCTCTTATATCCTTAAGAGGAGGATCTTTCTTTTGCATGATGAGTTTCAGCTAGGCAATACTCAGAATAGCTGTAAGAATATTAAATGTTCCAATGAGTCAGTAAGAATGTGGTTATATTTTTTCAAATCCTTAACACCAGTAGCAAAGGAAACAGAGACACTCCTGGGGCTAAAATGGGCAGAAATATGTCCGTAAGATCAGTTTAAAAATATATAAATCACACTGGGAAAAGTGGTAAGCAAAAAAGGTAAATTTAACTAATACCTGGTTCTTACTGGACACTTTCATTCTTTTATGTTTAAGTTTTATGAGCTATAATATTCTATTTTTCTTGCTGAGTATTCAATGGCTTGTTTTTGTGCTTTTCTAATCTTTAACTCTGTATTTCCTGAAACTAAAAAAACTGGTGAGAGGTTTTTATATTGCTTAAATTATGATTTTCTGCAAGATTCATGTATATGACTCATGTTTTCTGCTTTGAAATTCCTCAGAACTTGAACCCAATCCCACTGAAGCATCTGAATCAGAGACAAGGAGCCTCTCACAGTATTGCCTCCAGCTGGTCTCTAAATGTGACAAGATTTCAGGCTTTTAGAGTCTCATCATTAGCATAAGCAGGAGTCCTAACTTCTTGGTTTTTTAAAGGACAAGAAGCTTTTTCCTTTGCAAGTGATTCTAACAGGGTGTCTAGGAATTCATCTTTCAAAAGTCTTGCTGAAATAATTAACAAAATCCCATTCTCATGAGCAATGCAGGACTTACAGGCATCGCATCAAAGTGACTTAACACTACTGAGTCCAAAACATCCTCCAAATTTACCCCATCTTTTTGGTGCCTACATTTTTGCCATTAAGGCAGAATATCTGGAAATGTCACTTGGGGATATTCACCTAGAAAGTGTTTACCTTGTGCCTGAAATGATTTGTACTAGGCTTTTCTCCTGGTGTCTGCAGTGGGACCTATTCCTTTCTTACCTGATAACTCAGTGGTTAGTGCACCTACAAAAGAAATTTGGGTGTTAAAAAGCCAAGTACTTCAGCACCCAGCTCCAGCTTGAGACTCTGTCTGCAGTGCAGAATTGAATGTTACTACTTCAAGGAGGAGAACAGAACTGTATGATCCTCTAGAAACTGCCCTCTCTTACAGATCTAAAAGGAAATGATGCAGCAGGAGGAAGGCAGGAGCAGCTGAACGCTTCTCACCACTACAACCTTGCCTCTTCCAGCTGAGGAGTTATCTCTCTGCTCCTCCCGATACTCCCATGCGGGCCAAATGCCCAGGTTTCTTGATAGTCCAGGCAGTCTCTGCTTTCCAGTGCTACATCTCTGTCCTCCTGTGAAGGCATCACTGGTGTCAACAGCTTCCTCACCTCTCCATAGGCAGGGCAGTGTGTTGGGAGCAAAAGAACCAAGGCACCTGGCCTGTGCAGCAGCAGCAGAGGACTGGCTTCTACCACACAAGATGGTAACTCCGTGATGTTGCTTTAGCCAGCTGTTTTGTCAGAAAGTTGTCCTGCTTGCAAGGACACAGATTAAGTGATTTCTGTGCCAAATACACCAGACGTCATAGTATACTATGTGGAAGAAGCAAGTTTTGGGTTTGGCTACACAAGCTAAATGTGCTAACTGGCAGGTCTTCCAAGCAAGACTTGATCAGAAGGTTCCTATGGTATTTAAAGCTTTTTTTTATTAAAGTGTAATCCCTTGAAAATATGTCCTGCAAGCACCCATGATGGTCTTGAAATGAAGGCCTCTGCTGCAGTGGTATTCCTGTAGTAAAAGGGTTGAGCAGTTTACAAGGATCTGGATCCAGGGAAGTGAGTCCAAAACCTAATTTGTGCACAGTAGAGGTAGAGGAAATAATTTTCAAACAAGGAAGCTGGCTGCTGACAGACGGTATTCACTGTTAGTAATGAAAAACAGATTAGGAAGGCATTATTTACACTTGATAAATCAGAAATGGCATCAAAGAGAGCTAGTATTACAAACTATTAATGAAAGACATAATAATGAAACAAATCACATAATAGATCACAACAAAGTGATTCAATGTAATGAATTCTGATACTAAGTGAACTGTGCACTCCGGGGATACAATTTCAAATCCATTCCAATGTGCATGGTAGCAGTGTAAGCAAAACCAACACTTTTAGAAGAAATTGACTCTATTATATTGCTTAGTCAGATCACATCCACATCATACACTAGCTCTCCTCTTTGATGACATATAAAGTAGATAAAAATGAAATTACTTGCCAAGACCCATTATATTTGTTTATTATTTTTCATGTCAAAGTAACAACCAAAATCTCATCTCCCATGCAGATATCAGCCCACATAACTTATTTCAAAGAATAATGTGAGCAAATAAACATTAAACATATGAAAATGACAGCCAGACAATGTTTCATCAGCATGGATTAGAAAATCATTTAATTCTTATAATTATAGAAAAACATATTGTAATAACTGCTGGTACAGAACATGAAGGAGAAACAGCAACATGCTCTAAAATTCAGAACTTCATACAGATTTTAAAGTTTAGAAGTACTAAAGGTAGAGCTTTTGATTAAACAGAGGGATGCCCTACATAGCTCATGTACAGTATTTATATTCTAATGACACACATGAAACTTCAGCTGCTGTACAACTCATGATTTCATTTCAGACTCATCTGTATCCTAAACAATTCCTGCATCAACTCTGGCAATTTCAAAGCTGACCAAGCCAAACATCGATATGCTTGTAAGACATTTGTGAATTTATAGCTAAATATGTTTCTGCATTTTCACAAAGAATTGTGAATTTTTCAAAGTAAAGGAATTCACACATACAGCACTGGAATGCCAGTTGGATGCCTAAGAATGGGATCTGCAATAGTCAGCAAGCTGAGCAGGAAACAGCCAGTAAGCTACTGCAATATTACTGATGACAGATGATGGAAATTTTCTTGGGAATCTCTGAAGAGACCTGTTGGATCTAAAGGTTCTCAGTTGTGGCTCTGGCTGGAACATATTCTTATACAGGATTTAGCATGAAAAGTCATTGGGAAGCTTACAGACACAGGGTGAACCCCTGAGCACAAATTCTTTATTCCTTTGGGTTACATACCTGGATACATAGAAAAAGGAAGTAATACATGGTAAGGCTGAAGAGCTGTGTACTTTTTTTTGGAAAATTATCTTGAGAAAATACAAATTTTAATACATTTTGAAATTGAAACAGATTTATCAATTTAATAAATATTGACAGATTTGACCCAAGAGCTAATTATAATCTACCCACCAATTATTACTGAAACAAAAATGTTTATGATACTACATACATCTACTCTTATGAATGCTCAGATCAAGTCTACAGAGCAAATGTTACAGATTTAAATTTCTGCTTTCTAAATTTCAGTCATGCAAAGTTGCTGAGAATCTCTGATAGGATTGGAATGCTGTGTTCATATTAGACATGTTTAATTTACTGTGATGTCTTTAATGCATTGTTTTGACATTCCTTCACAATAATTACAATACCTTCAAAATTATAAAATACAAGTAAATCACATCAGCATGAATTTGGAGAAGCAACACATTCAGAAAGAATCAGTAAACAAGCAGCTATGGATAAAGTTGCACTACAGTGCGGCCATCATTTTCATCTTCAGCAAGCCACCTTGAGAGAAAAACATAAAAACTTGTCATAGGTACAGCGTATATAAAACTTAACAAACAGAAAAATAAGAAGGGCCTGCTTCTGCACCTTTGGATTTCTAGGAGAGTTTTAACATTGACTTATTCAGGAGCAGTAACCAGCCTGAAAATATCATGATTTTTTTAGTATCTATATATGCATAATTTTAAAAGTAATTAAATTTGTAAATAGATTTATTAAATTTACACATATTTTGTTTGTAGGTTATATAAGAATAAGTGACCAGTAGATCTTTTCAGTGGGTGGCATAAAATCAGGACATTTTAGACTAAGGAAGTACATTCTTGTTTGCAAGTTATTATCCCTAAACTCCATTCCAGGGACTGGTTATATCTCACACCTCCTTGCTAGCCAACAACATACAGAGTTGTGTAGTGGGCCCAGCCCTTCTTCCATAGGCTCTTGCCTTTGGAGGTTTTACCATTGACCACATGGGAAGCAGGCCTGAGCCCAAAGCTAACACACCTGCAGTGAGATTGGTGATAACTGGCACTGTAGAGGCAAATACATTCATTTCCAATGAGATCTAAAAGGCCTCTAGCACTTTTGCAAGGCTTATGAGAGGCTACCTGATGTGATGAACCAGGCACTGTCCGGAGAGCTGCCTCCTAAGGACCGAGCCCAGGAGGAATTCCTGGCTGGTGCAGTGTTAGTGTAACTAACATCTGAATTTGCACCATGGGAGATACGGGCTGATGCCAACAGTTCCAGGCTGAAACACAACTAATCCTGGCTGATAAAATAGCTCAAGGAAGAGCTGGAGCTGAGGAGAGGGGTGAGGTCTAAGTTAGACTACAGGCATTTAAGTAGGCTAGTAGAGGATGCTGACCTCCCATCAGGCTTCTCAGTGATGAATACCTTTTAGAGACAGTATTTTTACAAGATGAGTCTCTTTTTTTAAATGAGAGAATTAACCCATTCCCCATTTACCCAGTAGGCTGTGAGATGGGAAGCCCTTTCAGCTGAAAGAGGGTTGCGAACTTATCACTTCCTGAATCACAGTAGTGCACCACAGCATCTGGGTCCCTGAGTACTCTGGGGGTGCACCTCCTAATCTCGTCTACTGAAATTCTTCTTTTTTGAATAAATATATGTTCATTAGAGTAAGGATCTGACTCTAACTCACCAAGGTTCCTGTTAAATGCCTTAGTCAGCAGTCTGTACAAGCAATCTGTATCTGTCACTCCCCCAATTTCTCTGTTTAATTTAAAAAAATATAGTAGTTTTAACTGAAGTTACTGAGAAAATCTCTCCTTCATATTCCCCCTTGGTACTAAAGCACAGGTAATACAGGTAATGATGTGACTCAAGTCTTTGTTTAAAGTAGGATCTCTTACATCCCGGTGTGTTTTTATCATGAGACTTTACATAAAAATTCTTTGAAGAATGGTTGTTGCAAGCTATTTTTTGAGAGATCTTTGCTCTGATTATTGTGGTCTGAGAACACTTACAAGCAAAACAGGTGGAGCGGCATTGACTGAAAATCCCGTTGTGGATTATGGGTTGAACAACTGGGTGACAGCATGATCTAAGCACTTTTGCTCATCTCCACTAACCTAAATTTAGGTATTTAGAAGATTAGGTAGCACCTGAGCAAATGTTTGGAAGAAGCTTAATGGAGCTAGATGCAGATTTTAGTGTAGTGCTTTGCAGAGGTATATACTTATATACTAAATGACATTAAACATTTTAGTAGATCTGCAGACTTGGCATTCTGAGAGCCTGTAACGTTAGCTGAGGTTGGTAACAGCTTCACATGTTCATTACATAGACTGCAACATCCAACTGAGTATCCAAGGGAAAAAAAAAGATCACTGCTTTGTTTTGGGTTCAGGTTTGGGAGATGGCTTACATGAAATGTCAAGTTTAGAGGAAGGATAAAATTAAAGGTACTTGGCTACCATTTTTGTCTTCAGATCATCAGGCAATGTCCCTCTCTCTAGATATAGGAAACTTGTAATACATTTTCATATTTTTCTATTCTCCAGTGCATTAAAAATCTTTTTTAAATCCAGAAACACATGAAGGTCTTTTTTTTTCTATTGTTTACTCTGAAATGATTTAACTGTATACTGTCAGGAACAGTCAACCCAGATATACCTTCCAGTTTAATCTCCAGTTTCTGAGAAGAAAGTGTATTGATTCAGTTTGACAGAGACTAAAGTAGATGTTCTCTTTGTAGAATAGAAGCCCCTTTCCCCAACAACTCTTTATCCAAAAAAACCTTCTAAATTTAGAATATTATCCTCTTGTACATTACACTGTAAAAAGCTTTCTTTTACCTTTACCCCATTAAGTTGTATATATCTTAGACCCATATTAAACAGACAATGAAACTGAATGATTTTAAAGTTACTTTTGCACAATAGAACTAAAGAACGCTGCTTTTTCAATTACTTGGAAAAAATACAGTATCTTCCTCTAAATATTCTTCTGACAAATTAGATTAAAATTGGCCACCAAGTTCAAAAGTTCCTGGGAATGGAATAATAGAAATACAGCAGAGGTACAAAATTTTTGCTGTTTTAGGAAACCAGAGCAGAAACAACTGACAGACTAAAAAGGCTACTACCAGTTCTTGCTATGAAAAAAAACAGCACCTAAAGAGTAATGATGAACTGATCTACTGACCTGTTACAGTTAAAGCAATACACTGAATTAGATGCATCTGTGATTTCTACTTTTTCCAGAAACCAGCCACTTGCTGTGGAAGAAAAAAAAGAGCAAATTTAATATAATCAAAACACATATAAAGCACAAGAAAGGTTTTTGATTTCATTTCCAAACCTGAGTGATTCAGTACTTTCAAATGTATTCAATATCAATAATAAAACTGAAATGTAGATAATTCAAATTACTACCAACATTCCTCTATTTTATAGAGAAGGTCTTTGATGTTTTTGACAGAAAATACAATGGTAGATTTTTATTACAACTTAACTCATTTTTCCACATTGAAAGAAACAGGTAGTAAGATAAATGAAACAGAGTACATGGCAATATTGAATGCATTCTTGAAAGACTGTTTTGCCTTTTTCTGTAGTCTGAAATGCACTCAAAATGTATCCCTAATGTGCTTTCATCTTCAGTGTCCACCAAAACAATTAAAAAAAACTAGGCTATAAAGGTGTCTACATTTTTCATCTTCAATTCCCAAGAGCCATTTATTGAAATTGTGAAGTACTTTTGGAACTCCTTTAATGAAATCTTGTGAATGGTTTAATATATCATAGACTCTACTTGGAATATATGACCTTTCATGAAATCTCTGTGACTCAGAGTCAAGATTATTAGCAATAAAAATTTACAGTCTCTCAAATTTACTCAGCACTTTACAAATAAATATTAAGGCCTGTTTGCTCTCCTGAAAAGTTTATAATCTAATATTTTATCCTTTATTGATAAAACTCCAGCAGCACTCACTGAGAGCTCCAGGTATGGAGAAATCTAGAGTCAGTAAGGAAAGATTAGGGAACAGATAAAACACTTAGAGCAGGTGTTGCATTTGAGGATGCCTGTGAGCATTACAGCTGATGTGACAGAAGACATTCGGAGATAATTTCAGAGCAAAATTTAGAGGAAACAAGTAGTGGATATAAAATGGATCAACACACACCAGCTGTGCTAGGAAGGCACTGTTAACAACTATGCGAAGTTGATCAAGAGACAGAGAGGAAAGATAATCATACTGTCAATGGTTTGGGACCCAGGAAATACAAGTTCAATCTGTATCTCTGTCACTGCAGACTTCTGTGCAACTCCCAGAGTGCCGGAAGACTGTTGGTGTCGTGTTCCCTTCCCAGATCAGTTCTAAGCTGAACTGTGTGCATGTACAGCAGCTAACATTAATAAGATGAAAATCAGCAGGAGGATTTTATTTATTATAAGTATTTCAACATATATATATATTTTTGACATTTCAAAAACATCATGTGTGGGACATGACTTGGTAGTTAGAAGAAAACCTGTTCAACTTCTGCCTACACAGAAATTGCCATTTGAAGAATTTTGCTTGGGTCTTCCTAGGTGTGATAAACCCTTGCCACTTTATAATGGCGCATGAACTTAGATAAATGAGGTTTTATTTGGCTAAACCTATCTCTTTCTTATCAGACAGGTTAAGTAAAATTCACCTGTCTGACAAGAACATCTCAATAAAATCAGACATTGCCTGCAAAATATATTTGGGTATCTCTGTTTCTTTTCATAACACTACTAAATGTAAGCTCAAAATATTATATCCCCTAATCTACCATCTTTTTTTTTTTGATAAAAATCACTTTTTAGAGATTATTTGTAAAGCGCTGAACCTAGAAACAGTTTCCAGCTTCGTGTCTGGCTGTGTACCACAGTCACATCCTAACCTAACATCAGGGCAGGAGCTGGTGCACACCAGAGCTCTCCGCATAGTTTTATTTTCACAAGAAGGGGCCCATATGTGTGTTAGAGGGAGCTACAGCATGCTTTGATGAAGGTCTCAAACCTGCCCTTCTATTTACATATTAATACCGCTGTGCTGTATATTAACCAGTTTGCATTCTCCAGAATTAGCTGCTACCTTCAAATCAAGTCTCTAAACAAATCAAAATTTTCCAGTATTCATTTTCTTAAATAATGTTCAAAGATCCTTAGTTTGAAAATTCAATCCTATGTAATTTAACACATCTAATAGGAGCTTCAGTTGAACAGTGATTGAAGCATCATACCTCTGGAGATATATACTAAGTAGATGTCTTCTCTGTTAGCAAAAAATGTCAAGATAATTCAAGGGAAATGTGATAGATCCAGAGGTGGTATAAATAAGGACAGTTAAACTGACTTCATTGGTATACAGATTTGTATTAGCTAGCTGTAGCAGTAGCATGACTTTAAAAGCCTTTCCAAATGTCAGGCAGATGTTTAAGCAGAAGATTTTTAAAAACGTATTGAACATATGTATACTTACCAAATCCTTTCCCATCATGACCAATTTCAATTGAATGTAGGCTTCCTAATTTTTTTGTCATAATCTTGAATGTATCAACCTGTAAAATTAAAATATATGGAGAATTATTAAAAATAATATATCAAAATCTGGAAACTTGTACATTTGCTTAGCTAAGTTTTGAGACTAATTGATATCAATTCAGAATAGCTGGCTGACACCTGGCATGATTTATTTTCCTTAGTGAAGATATTTGGTATAGATCCTCTCCTACTAGGTCTACTTCAGTTTAAACATGAAAAATTCACTTTTCATCTTACAGTAGAACAATTCTTGGCCTTTATATACCAGAAAAATGTTTTTGGTCAGTATCTTATCAATTTTCAACTGATAAATGAAGACTTCCAAAATTTTTTTTTTGGTTTATGATACATAAATGTACCTTTATGAATGCAAAAGATAAAAGTTTTTACTGCACGTACCATTGAATCTCTGAAATACTATATATAGTACTAGGCAAGACACCCTCCTACTTGCTCCTTGTCCATATAAGTAACTATTTTTATTAACCTTCTCAATATGGCAGACACTACATGGGTAAAGACCTATTAGAAGACATTCACAGACATCTTGGCTGAAGAAACTCAGGCAACTGCAAGTAAAGAGATGTTTTGTACTGCTGGTGATAATGAGGTAGGTCTCATAAGGAAAATATCTTAACTAGAGTTTTAATTATTCCATCATTACCTTTCAAGAAATCCACAGGAAAAAGATATGTGAAATGTATTTATTTCTTGCTACATAAGGGTAACCATCATTATATTCCATCGCACAGGTGGCGAACAAATGGAGCAATTCCTTTGCCAAAGAAATATGTTTATTAAAAACAGGAGAACATTCTGCTAAGGTACTAGGACATCACACAGAGAATCAGCATTCTTATGCAAATATCTGTATCTGAATTAAGGATCTCTGAATAGCCTAAAGCATGATGGAGATCAAAAACAGGTTGGTGTCTGTGGTTCCATTTCATCTGGTTATCAGCACACAGGGAGGCTCACAGCATCAGTTTCCATGGCAAAGTATAATTGTGGGATATAACAGATTGGTGTATTTTCAACACAAGCATAATATTCAAAATTTGTGCAACAGCAAGAAATGTTGCACATACATTCACGTGCACAGGCATAAATGTTTTGAATTCAGGATTGAGGAATCACATAACTAGGTGGAGGAGCGGATGCAGTATGGAGATGTATCTGAGACAGAGAAAGAGAACAATAGTGTCAGTTAGATATAATAAAGATAAAATGTTCCTTGGTTACTCTGGTGAAAGGGCCAAACACAGAGATACTTGAGACTTGAGACTATATCTCATTTAATTATGTGGAAAACTGGAAAAATGCCTGAAGTTCCAGAAAGATCTTGCCCATACATAATGTATATGTTCCCAACCCAGAAATGGACACGTCCTATAAAAATCTATGTCCTCACCTTTCCTCTTTCAAAGGGATCTTGATGTTCCAGTGACTGAGAGAGCTGAAATACCCCAGATTTGTCTTCATTTCCAAATAAAATAATATGCACATTGGCATCAGTTCCTGCTCCCCTTTTGTCACCTGTATATACTCTAATAGTATACTCTGTCAGATTTACTGCTTGACTTCCTTCTTTATGTGAGTTGCTTTCTATGCCATTCTTCCTTTTGCCTCCTTTAATAACAAAAGATACTGGTATTTCTTTCTGTATTTCAGGGTTATTTGCGTCCACAGAAAATGCTCTGGAAAACAAAACAACATGTATTTTGATGCTAACTAAACTGCATGCTAAAACAAAAAAATACTATGAATTTATATGGAACATTTAAAGATGGGCATATTTTAAAAAAATAATTGAATAACCCACTTTGTGACAAAATCATTTTAATTCAGCACCTGCTCAGTGTTTTCAACAATCATACTATCAAGGGACTAGCTTTACATACAATACTTACTCATTCACTTCAAATACATAGATAGGATCATCCTTTAGAGCTTCCTTTAAATGCAATTTTTTAACATCCAGTTTGCAGTCTACAAACAAGTAAATAAAGTATAGTGAAAATGTTGCACTGCATATCCAGGAATCAGGTAAAATTTGATGATGATATAATGATGCTATTTTTATCATATTAAAAGATCACTTATCAATCCACTGATGTATAACAACAATTGACTTTAAAATCTTGGCATCATTATAACATTCCTTATTTTGTTCCTATTTTAAATTTCTACTTAGAAATTTGGTAGTAAACACTTCCTTACTCTTAGTAAAGCAAAGTAGTGATGTCCTCACCATCCTTGGACAGGCATGCACATCAGATTCAGCATGGCTCAGGCAGGCACATTTGAGGAGGAAGAGCAGAATTATGTTTCTGGTACTTCCTCCTCTGTGACTGGCTGACAAGAGGGTTGGAGCTAAGACTCCATTCCACATGCAGCACAAAGAAGATTTGGTTGGGTGACAGGTATGAAGGATGTTTAGCATCCTAATGTATACCTCCCCTGTATGAGAGACTGCTGAGTTACACTTCCTTTTGAATCTTGTGCTGGGAACTCCAGCTACATGTGGTCTGTAACACCAGCCTGAATCTCTTGCCGCTAGCCAGCTGTGAAGACAATTCTTTTTGCTCCCTCTTCTTTTATTTGCCCCTTTGTTCAGCAAAGTGTATCCTAATGTCTCCTACTATCAACCACTGCTGGAATCCATGTCCCTTTAATTATATCAATAAGAGTCTAAGTTAATAAACTCAGGCTCTGTGGGAAGAATCCAGAGCACCCTGTTACACTCGTGACCTGCCCAGACAATGCACAGAGAGAGTCAGAAGCTTCAGGAAGGGATCTCAAACCATGGATGTAGTGAGAGAAGAGCTACCTGAAGCCAGCTCAGATACTGGAAGCAGCATAAATGCTTTACAGCAACACTCTGCCTGGGCTAACTGGTCCCGCAGGGTTCATCTCATGTAATACACTAAAGAGTTGCTGTGTCTTGAGATTTTTGGTTCAAAGTCTCGGTCCAAATAAGTCAATAAACCTCCAGACACAATTTGGACACCACTACTATCCAAAATGCTTTATCATCTAAATAATCCCATAGGAAGAAATGTAATGTTATACATCTCCACAGCCTTCTCTTCACAGCATACACAATATGCCCTGAAGTCCCTCCTATCTGAATGATGTTTTCAAACATGACTGGAAAAAATCCTGCCTTCTGTGTTCTCTCTGGGACCCTTTGTAACATGCAATTGACATAGTCAGCGACTGTTCGTCATACAGATGGTCATAGTTAACTGATTACTGACACCATGGGAAACAAAACTAGGGAGCTACACACATTGCTCCCCAACAGCAGAATGACGGGTTTGTCCGTTTGTCCTTTTGCTTCCCTTCTCCACTGTACTAGCTGCAACTCGGTATCACATCCACTCTGAAATCCCCCCGCGGCCAAGGCTGAGACCATGGTGTGGTAAGAAATGTGTTGATTAGCCAACCAGTTCCTACAGACTTACCGCCCAAACAGCTGCTGCTACTTGGTACGTATAACTAATAAGATCTCCCTCTTCCCTTGATGAGGGGGCACTAGTCTGGGTCACTCTCTTCTAATCAGCTGTTAATTTCACAAAACCTTGAGGTATATATATGTCTTTGACATTTATACACATTTTTCAAATTTGGTTGAAATTGAGTGGTGAGTTTAAAAGTTTATTATGAGAAGACAACAGATAGGCAGATAAGAAAGACACAAAATGCAAACATGTAAGCCTTGTTTCCTTAGAAAACTAAAAATGGTCAACTGTACTACATAGTAAGTAACCATTTGCAATTATATAGCAAATTTCATTACAGAACATCAAAAGACTTTACAGATAATTAATCTTTAGAATATTCCTGAGTAGCATGATAGCCATCATACAGATGAGTCAAAGAGAAGTTCAAGTTATAACTGTTTTAATGGAATTCAGTGGCAAAATTCTCATTTGTCTAATAGGGGTAAAATCCCCCTCAAAATCTTACAGTGAGAAAACAGAACAGCTGGGGAAAACATTAAAAATAACTGAATCACAGACTTATAATTAAACACTACCAGTTTCTTACATGAGTTATAATTATTTTCCTAAATCACATCCTAACAGTGGAATACAATCACTAGTCTTAATTTTCAGTTTTTCTTTCTTGTATGGAAAAAAATAGTTTACTTTCTTGATGCAAAAATGATAGTCTTTAGATCCAAGGGTTTTAATGTGTCAAGATGCAGGCATTTTCTTTAATAAAATATTACTTTTTAACAAAAAAGGTCAAAGAAAATTAAATGGGATTTAACTCTGGCAGCAACTGCAATGCCTTTAACAGAAGGTTAGTTGTGTGATTCACATCATGATTTCTTCAGAGAGTTAAGAAAAGTACTTTACCTGCTTTACTGCTGATTAAAAGAACAACTTTGTCCAGTTCTCCCAGTTCAACAGCATCCATAGCAACTACAAATGACTGAAATAAAATTATTTAGTATTACAATCTTAAACTATATTAAATGAAACATACAGGGAGATTTGGAAAAAATGTATAGGAAGCACAAGAATGGATTAAAGGATACATGTTAAAGTGCTTTAAGACAAAGTACCTCATTGTCCTCTCCCTGCTGGATATTCTCCAAAGACCAGAGAAGAGATCTGTCCCCTGTGTCACCATGAGTGCCGTATATACATGCAGTCATATGCACTACATTTCTTTCAGTCAGAATATTTCTAGAAAATACTGTTATATGATACGTAACCACTGCAATATCAAAAAGAAAGACATCTTGTTATTATCATGCCACCACCCGTCACAGCAACTTGATAATGTAAAATGTACAGTTAGATGGAATTAAACAATATCACTTGACAGTGGCAGTAAAATTCGAATTGTTTCCAAATTTTTCCTTAGTTTTGTTCTGTAAATACAAACACTGGTAGTGTTCACAACTTCATATTAAACCAGAGAAAAACATGCCTGTTTCATACTGTTTGTAACAGTATCATGTTATGGAAAAATTATCACAGTGATTTACCTTTTTTATTAAGAGCAAATACATAATGGATAAAATTTTAATATGTCTCAGGCTCATTACTGACTTGTTGATGTTTAAAAAGATTAACTTTAGCTAGGTTAGGATTAACTCTAGCTTATCTCCCTAGATAAGTTCCTCAGAATTCATTATCTGAGAGACAGAGAGAGAAGCTTCTTGCATGTAATTCACAGCACATAAGTTAAATTGCCGCTGTGAACTTCATTCTACAGGGGCATATCCACTGCCTATAGAGGGAGACCAGTGAGACAAGTCTACCTCAGTTGAAGTGATAACTCATGATTCTGTGCAGTTTGTGATTTTTTTATGCAATGGTTATAGTTATCTAGTTGAAGACAAGATGACAATATCTGAACACCAAAAGCAATTGCATTTACATTTTATTCATAGAACCAAATAATGTGGAAGTTCAGAATATTTACGTCTTAGGTAATAGGTAAGTCACCTATTCCAAACTAGACTGCTTGTGTAAAGAGATCACTTGCGTCCTTTGAAAGTCAATACAAAGTCCAGGTAAAGCAGGTAACAGGCTGTTATTATCACCTTTCAGATGTAATGATCATTTAAAATACTGAGTTCAGTACAACAACCAACTTATATGAGCCTTGTCTCATTTCCCCAGCAACAGCAATAAGAGAGAGGTAGCAGACTCATGTTCCATGCCATGGAAAGAAATCTGAGTGCTACAAAGATAAACATAATAGAATAGTTAGGTATTTCCCAACTGGCTAATCTCTAAGGCAGGAATATTCTGATACTTTCTAATTCCAAGGGGCCTAAGTGGTAGAGGATACAGCTAGGTTTAAAATGGAAAGCAAGAGCAGACATTGCCTAAGAAACAACCAGTCATAGCATGGTAAGATGTAAGGAAAAAGAAGAAATGCATGGACTGTATGGGATACTGTGAGTGGGTTGTGTTAAAACCAACATGAAGAATGAGGAAAGGAAACAATACGTTTGGTAAGTGAAGCAGTGCAATCCAATGAGTAGGTCACTACACAGAACAAAGAAATCCGAGCAGTCCTATTTTTGGCTCTACCTCCTATTTGCTACTAGACCTCTTCTTATTTTACTTGACCTCTGTTTTGCCACAGCCTCCCAAATCTCAAACTTGAGAAGTGAGGCCTGACCAGCCCAAAATGGGAGTGAAAAGACTACATTTGGAAACTTGTTTCAAGGATCACTAAGTCAGGGAGCAGGAAGAGCGGGACAGCTCTGCAAGGGGGACAAGCTGGGAGCTGAAGGCGACCTCAGTGCAAGTAGTGCCCTCACTGACCAGGGCACAGTCCTGCAGCATCTGACCATGGCTGGCAGAGCCAGGTGCTGATAACAAGGTCCATCAACAGTCTCATACATGGCAAGCAATGAACCAGGGCTGGGGTCCATCCAGTCAGGAGCAGAGAGCGATGGGGCTAGAGACTAGACTAGAAACAAGGCTACAACATAGGTCCAAAGTCCATCCAGGAGACAGGGCCAGAGACAAGCCTAGAGACAGGTGCACCTACAGTGTAGCTCTGACAGGGATTGAAGACCTGGGACTGATTTTAAATGAAGCCCAGGGGCCCATGAGCAGAAGGTGAGTGGATGGAGGTCCCAGGTGAGGCCTAAGGCACACTCACAGCCCTTACACATTGTAGTCAATTTGAGTTGAATGAACTTTGGATTATACAATAAGCAGACCTGGCAGAGTACATTGCACAAAGAGCAGCAATTGAAGCAGACTGATGCAGGTAAGGGAAGAGGGCTGAAATGCTTAAATGGTGGTTTTTGGTTAGGTAGTGAGGTCACACCATCATAGGTGTGGACAAAGAAGCTTTTATCTTTGTAGAGTATTGAATAGATTGGAGAGGAGAAAGATGAAGGGAAATATCTTAAAAGAAGTGTCACAATACGGATAATAAATATATGAATTTTATAATTCAATTAATTTTATAAGATACTAATGGTTTCATAATCTCAGAGTGGCTCTATTTTAACTTCTGTGGAAATAATCAGATATTTGAAAGTAGCATAATATATTTTTATTTAACCTTTTCACTATTCCATCACCTTGCCTTTAAAGCTACAGTAATGCAAAATTCACCTTCTATACAACCCTGTGTGTGAGGGAAAGAGCACTGATTCATCCCTGGGGATCTTTGAGGTGTAAGCATCTCAGAGGAAGGTATTGTGAAGAGAAACTGATTATGTATATACTCAGTTGGAGGCCTCTCCCTACTATTACACCCAAAGGCACACATTGGCTGGTACACAGTCAGATCTCTGGGGTCTGCATTGTATTTTATCAGCTGTATTTTGATGGTGCCAATTAGCCATTAGTATATGATTCATCACAATGCCAAGTACAAGATCAAAAAAAAAAAGACAACTAAGAGATGAAGTACTAAGGTACTCTGTAAATGATACAATGCTGAGCTATATCTGAAATTTAACAGCAAATGTCTCCTGGTTAAGGTGATTATGATCAGCTGCTTTCCATTCCAATTGACACAATACTGGTTTTGCTTTTAGCTGAGAAGAAGAAAACCAAAGAGAAAATAAATTAGACTTAAAAAGCTGACATAGAAGCAAAGCTGTTTTGCACAATAAATTGCAAGTAACTTTGTGCATTCAGGATCACTTTGAACTCTGTGTGTGCCACTTGCTATGGCACCTGCTTAAAGTTCTCTTGGACATGAAATGGCTAAGATTTGGGGCAACGTGTTTCATACTGTCCTAGTTCTTTTGTTTGCTGTAATTATAAAATGTAGTTACAAATCCATCCTTGAAGACTTCCAAAACATACATGGAAACAAATAAATGCAAGAGATGAGTTTTGTTTGTTTGTTTTTTTACCTAAACACATAGGTAATATAATAGTTATTCTTTATTTGGTGACTTTACCTCTGGATCTCAAAGTATTTTACAAAGAAGGAAAATTTACCACCAAAAAAGCAAAGATTGGGAAGGTGATTTTTTTCAAAAAAGAAATCAGCAGCAAAGCGAGAGTCTGAACCAAGGTCATCAGGGTTCCAGCCTCGTTGTCTATTTGTCATCCACGCTGCATCATTCTCTCACTGTTTCTGTGTGCATGTACTTGTACCCATAAATATATCCGCATGTAACTGCGATCAGTCTTTGCAAGGGACACACTCATGTGCTTATATTAATCTGAAGGTCCTCCTTGTTTCAATCTTGTGTATGGGAGGTGAAAGCCATTAAGCCCTGTTCTGTATCCATACTATGCAAGTCTTCTTGACAAGTGAGAATAGCAGTTCTAAACAATACAAAGCCTAAATATGAAATTTAAAATTTCCCTTGTAGTCAAAGTGTGCAAAACCCCCAATCCCTGTTAAGTCTACTGAGATTACTTGTGTACTTACATTTAGACACACGTAAACACTTCACTGACACTGAGTCATAAGTTTTGATCTAAAGCTTATTGAGGCAGCTGATTTAACACCCACTTTCAGCACATTTTGGTTGAACTGACTTATTCTTTACCCAAGTAACTTGCTTGTTTTCTGCATAAAACTCAAGCACAAATGATTTTAGTATTAAGTATCATAATTTGGTCTTTTTATTAAACTGAAAACTGTTGTGTCAAACAATAATATTTTGTAATTGTCGTATTAGAGAAGTATGGAAGATGCAGTGGATTTTAGGTGAAAGGGTTTCTTTTATTTTGCTTAAGACAGCATATGTAAGACAATCATTGAGCTAATTTTAACAGCCAAGTATTTGGAGCATATAAATGTAATAACAAAGATGATGTTTATATGTCATTTTGAGCTATTATTACCAAAAATCTTTGTGTGGAATGTGAAAACAAAAACATCACCTAATAGAAAATGAGTTATGAAAAATCACGTTGTTAATATCAGTAAATATGAGCAGCTGAGGACTAAACAAAGGAGAATATAAATATTACAATATTGTAAGAAAGGAATATTTCTTAATGCTATTCAATGTAGCTTATAATAATGGTTGCATGCAATCAAATGAATATTGCATTTCACACTTTATGGTACAGAAATTAAGCTGAGTGGACAGGTTTTTCCCTCATATATTTTAAATTCTTATTCAGACTTTTTGAATCATTAAGTAAAGACAATAAAATTTTCTGTTTTGATAAAGGTTTCAGTTGTAATATTAGGATGAGTTAACCTCTTGGATCACTCTACTACCTTAATGTAGATTTATACCTACCAGAAAGTGCTTCTTTTAATGGCCACTCTACAGGGAATTCAATCCATCTGTCTCCATTAAGGGAAAGAGGAAGAGTTTTGTTTATAGTGAGACTAAAGGTATCCAGGGTTGATGTGTTCTGCATTTTAAAGTGATGAAAATACAACTGGGATATGCTGTTTTCCAAACTCTGAAGTCCAAGTCTTACTTTATAAAGCATTCCCAAATCAGATGGTAAATGTATCTAGGAAGCAACAAAACAATGAGTTGGCATCCAGACAGTGATATACAGGTATATGCATAGCTGCTTTATAGAAAGAGAGGAAGTTTTTTACAAAGAGATCAGTACTGACCTAGGCCTGTTTGCATTAATCCTGGTGCTAAAACTCCCATTAAGTTCAAAGGCAGCAGAACTGGGTTGAATGCAAGGACTTTTGGAAATACTTGTTTTATACTCTAGGGGCATTCATTGTAATTATTCTATCAAATTTAAATTACATTCTGCACTGACTTCTAAATGTGAATACTTAATGTTAATGCCATTTAAATTGATATGCATTATTAACTACGACTATTTGCTGACAAAAAAGAACATATTTGATCAATATGAACTTGAGAAAGCCAAGTATTAAAAATGAAATCTGGTGTGCAACTAAAAGTTTCAGTTCTGCTTTTCTTGAATATTTAAGAAATAGCATTTGTGATATTTATAGCACATACATAATGATCTCTCTTTAAAAGGGAACTCAAAAAAATGTAAATATAGTCAAATCTATATATTATTTACATCATATGCTATTTGGGTTTTAGCTTGATGTTCCACTTTGTTTCCCATGGAAACTGGATCTGACTTGCCGTTGCTTCCATAAAAAACCATAACCAACTTGGAAATATTTTCTGTCAATTTTTCAAAGTCTTTTTTTGTTTCTTCTTCATGTTTCATGAAATAAATCCTCCATCTGCCTTCTGAACAAATAAAATACAGAAAATAAAAAGGAAAAAATGATTAAAAGGTGTTCTCGATTTCATATGTTAATGAAGGCACCTGAAATAACATTCACAAGATGTGTATCTTAGTCTACATGGATATCATTAACATATAAGAAAGTGCTTATATATTAATTATATGCTTACTTCATTTGGGTTCTGATCAGCTCCTAAGTATTTTGTAAGTTCTTACAATTAGAAAGGAGAAAATATCACCAGTACCAGCAAGTGTAATGATATAGTGTAATGAAAATATTTCCACATTATTATTTTAGAACTGATGAATGAGAAGTTGATGCAATGGCAGAAGCTCTACCTGATTTCATTTGTTCTTTTCCTAAAGGCCAGGCAGCAGTGCTCCTCCTTTCCTGAATTTCTGATTAAGAAAAAGATGGAAGACTAAATTAATATTTTTGTAAAACAGTGTCTAAATGATAATGAATATCTGTATTCATCTCTGGTGAGTCAATTGACTGAGTACTACTATATCATTCAGAGTGAAGATTTAACTAGGAAGTGTAGAATGGGATTTTCTACTTAGGCGTCATCTCCTACATATCACTCTATTTAATGAACTGATTATAGAGCAAGCTCCATGCTATGAAACGATTGTAACCTGAAGATTCAAGTATATTTCATTTTAAAGCATTTCTGCTTCATTTGTACAATTTATACTCTGGATGAATCAGAACTAATTGGATGTTTTTAATGCCCATTTTAGGGGCTGATATTCCTCCCACTAATATCAGCTCCCATTGATTTCAATGGGACTTGGTACAGACCAAAACTTTTTCTAAACGTTAGAAAAAGAGGACTGAACCAAAGATGGAAAGCCTTCTACTGACAGCACAACCAAGTTTGGATTTGCCAATTATTGCATAAAAAAAAACAAACATAAAAACACCTTCTTCAATCAAATCAACACATTCTGGTCAAAACAGTCAAAAACACTTTTTTTGAGTAAAAACATGTTATATAACCTTATATACACTAAATTTTCCTATGTTTTGTTCAGGAATGTCCCTTCCTACAATGTAAAACAAAGCTCAAATTACTTGCTTCTGTGCAAGTAACAGCTTCAAAAACAAAGGAAATGTATTGCAGTGGTATTCTACTGAGTCTCAATAACCTTTCTTTTGGACAAACACCGTCACGCCAATGCAGCTATGGTGAGCAAAGATGACCTGGGTGTTAGGAGGAAAAGAACTAGAATATTTGTTGTAATCTAAGGGCCCATCTATACTGTCTATTGATGGTCACTGTGTGCTTTGGTTGCCTACTCATCTGGTTGGAGTGTGCTGTGGTTCCCTCCTGGCCTGCACACCAGATTTCCTTTATTTTGAAGCCACAGTGCAGGAAGAAACAGTGCCCATTCACATCTTGTCTTGACAAAGAGAATAGGCACAGACAGTAGGGCACAAACAGCTCTTCTGTGGACTGGTCACCCCACACTGTTAGCCAAAAGCATGTCCAGCTTCTGGTGAAAGTCATCCTAACAGTGCTGCATAAATAATGTTAAACAATCTTGAATACAGTGGGGACATTTTCTGCACTGCTTGAACATAGTTTGCCCTACTATTTACCTCACTTTTACTATGCTAGCAAAGTAGAAGTATTTAAAGCTTAAAAAAAGTATTTGTAATGGTATTCAAAAATAGTATTTTGTCACAAGTGACAACATGGAGGTAAAACTTGGAGGGACAGCAATTCATAAAGAGAATAAGCTGAATTTTTTTTGCCATTTATGCCACTGTAAATCTGGAGTAACAAAGCAGAAATTATCCCTGGCAAATAGAAGCTATTAAATAGTACTAAAAACAACAGTGTTCAGACACATTAATTTCCTTTATAATGACAATGTTCTATTGGAATGTTTTAAACTATAACTGGTTTATAGAAGCAAATCACATAGCTGCATTCTGCAGTTTGGAATGGATTTCTTAACAAACGATAGTTTGAAAATAATACTGACCTGTGGCATTCAGCGTTATTGAAGCAGATCTTTTTCCATCACGTTTGTCTTTTAGCCATGTTTGAGCCATAAACAGTGTTTCTGTCCATGCAGTTGCTGGCTCTTTCACAATAATCTTTTCCAGAAGCCAGTCAGAGCCTTTCCCTTTTTCAATAACCATTCCTTGCAGAGTCCCAACATCTACTGCTTCCACTTGAAAAACATCTACCTGAGAAAATCAGAATCAAAAAGACATGCCTATGGAAACAGAACCATGAAACTAAATTAACTGTGTATTTTGAAATATAAAAGTGAGGGGAAAATCAGGATTTTTTTTCATTAATTCAATACCAACAGCACCAGAGATGACAGGTTTAAAGAAGCTAAACTCCTACATTAAGCAGAAGTCCCTTTGCGGTTTTGTAATTTACTGCTAAAACATCTATTCCCTACACAAATCAATTGGTTGCTCATGCTCACTTCCTGAGAGATTTTCCTTCCCAAATTTCTCATTTAATGATTTACAGAGATACCATTTTAAACTCTCTCTTACTCTCAACAAAATAGACCCCCAGGGCTCCCTTTTGTGAGATAAAATGCTGAGGATGAGAATAGCAGAAATGAAGACCACAGAATGGCATTCTATTCTCTTAGGAAAGAATGACAGGCTTGGTCCCAGATTTGAGTTAATACTTGTAGAATTAATTCTAATAAAATTAATTGAATTTTAGGAAAAAAATATCAGACCAAGTAATTAGTTTAAATTAGTTCTACTCTTCAACTGTCAGTTAGAAAGTCCACAATATTTTGAAAAATGTCTCAAGAAGTCTGTTGCAACCTAATTCACTCTGAAGCTACTTAGTGAAAGCAACAGGGAAACAATCCTTATTCAAGGGATTATGCAAAGATTAAACAGAGAAAAGCAGTTCTCTTGCTTCATCAGCCAAATGTCTGTAGCTTCCCTGGGAAGGTTTTCCAGCTGAAGAAAAAATGAAGGACCTGATCCGGCCTGAGCAGGTTGCAGCCTAATGAGACTCACCATGAGTTAAAATATTGAGCTTGAAATTTCAGATAATATATAAAAGCACCCTTTAAAAAAAAAAGTAAAGAATCCCCAGAAACATAAACATTTCATTTTTTTCAGCTATTTTTGATGGGTTACCTTCACCTATTTTTTCTTGTTTTTCATTAACATGTGTACATATGTATGCATGTGTGGGAATGATGCCTTTAATAGTTTCCTAAAAATAATCACCAACCTGTCATTGAATTAGTTGGTGGATTCTTCTAGATTGAAAAGTAGTGTTATTCAAAAGCTGCTATTGTGCATCATCTAACCATCACCTCTGCATTAAGTCATGTCTGTGTTATTGTGTGAAAGAAGAAAATGAGAGAAGCAAACTGACAATGATTTTAAGGAAAAAGTGTTAAATGGACACTACAATAGCTATATTTCCTTATGATGACTCAAGGTAATCAGCTGCTTAGTGAATTTTGACTGGCAAAAGCATACGATGGAAATGAAAATTAAGGTTCTCAGGATAATGATGTTCTTCAGCAGCAGAGTTAGTACGTTGTAAGTGCTGGAAGTCTAGATGGAGTGCATGACCGAAGGGAAAAAGGCTCCTCTTTGCATTTTCCATGGTTAAATCAAAAAGTAGCATTTAGCATCAACACTGCAATTATAGTTGATTACCTGTTGTACTAATTCAATTTACCTTAATTATTATATGAGTTTTGTCACTGATCTATTCTATCTTTAACTGGGTTGGTAAATTTATAGCATTATGCTGGAATAAGTATATAATGGCTTGCTACACTTTTAGAATAAAAATGTATTAAAAATACACAGGACTGGAACATGGGCCAAAACCACAAACTTAAGTAAGAAACATACAAACCCTCGTCTCTGTTATAAAATAAATATTTTAAGTCCCCCAAATGTGAAAATATATTTTAGAAATTAGTATTTTGTCATTGCAAATGTTTATGCTTATACTAATACAACGTACATGAATTATTCCATTGGAAATGTATGAAGAAGTTTTTGCCAGATCAGAACACAGGCTTTAAAAGAAAAGAGTTTTCCACAGGATGGCTAACTTATTGACACTATCATCACTGTCTCCAAAAAATCTGCGGTCTATGAACCACTTTTGGAGAGGAGACACAGTCAAGAATAAAGGAAAAATACAGACAATACCCTACAGACTTCTAGACTTGTGCTGTCTCTGGAAGTTGGATAGTTGGGTTTGACCTGCTCTAAACTTGAGAATCAATATATTCTATTAAGCTAGAAAATCTTCACACAGCATCAGCTGAAATATTTGTACACTACTCTCCCTAGTGTGCATGGTTCTGAAAGCACTTAATAGCTCAGGTGCAACACATACTATGGGTTATTCATAACCTGGATAATCCAGCCACAGATAACAGAAAGTTGAGTATATACTGGTAATTTATGAAATGTTTTCCAAATCATTTTTCCTCTGAAAAGTGGTATATTTTGGCTGAATAAACCTTTGTGAAAACTATGAACTTCAGTTTGTACTAGACACACTATCTCATAATTTGCCAATGTGCAATCTTGACAGGCCCATTTTAGAGCATATGAAATCTCAGAAATCCATAGCTAAATTTGCAGAAGATTCAGCCATCTAATAAATCATGAGTTGAAAAACATGTAACTGGACTTGGAATTGTAAGACCTGCGACAAACTCACTTCATAAACAAGATTACCTTTTCTTTTTATGTGTACTTCTTAAAATCGTGTGGTGTGATGAGCTTTACCGTAGTCAAGAGACAAAATAAAAGAAAAAAATTTAACAGCAACTATAATTGTTAGAGCTAGATGAACAATTTTTCAGAGACAATTTAACTGCCATATTTAATCCACTCTCTCTTCACGAGCTGTCTGCAGAGAGAGAGATTATGACATACATTTAATTATAATTTTAAGAAATTGAATCGTTATTAATAATTCAGTTCATATTTTGGTGGATTCATTTTAGACAAGGGGTTACTCATGAATTATGGGAAGTATGAGAGTTGTTGACAGGTCTTGTATGTCACACAATACTCTATCTCCTAGCTGATTTACAGGTAGAAAAAACATACATTTTAAGTCATCAGAGGCTTAATTCTTTTACAAAAAGAGAAATAAAGAGAAAACACACAGAAGATAGCTAAGTCTACAGAATATGAAACTTTTTTTTCCATTTTCCCCTCAGGAAAAAATGTTATTTTTTTTTAGCTACTATTAGCAACTTTGGTTTGCATGGAGAAAAGTCACGTTAAAACAATATATAAATAAGAGTATATAAATTTTAAAATGTAAATAATATATATTATGTGCACATATGTAAATAATATATATTATGTGCACATATATAAATAATATATATTGATGAAATTAGCAGAATTTGTATTAAATTTTCTCAGAATGGTCTTAAAACAATTTGTGTGTATGTACTTAATTTTCATAACTAACACTGCTGGAGAAAGAAAGATATGTTAAAGATTGAGCAGCTGAGAATGATAGAATGAAAATTGAGCAGCTGAGAACAACAATGTGAGAGCCTGCATCATACATTCACTGCGACCCAGAAAAGCGCCTTTAGCAGAACCAGAATTTCTCAGATAAGAAAATAAATGTTGAAAAGTGCCTTAAAAACATGCAGGCAAACAAAGCAGACTTTCTTTAAAGTTTAATTTTTGAGAATTCCTTTTCAGATTTTCTCCAAATGTTTCTTTGTTTTCCCAGGATCCATGTTCTGAGGATCTCTTTTGATTCCATCACCCGATTTGACTCTATTCAACGCTCATCAGTGTCAGCACTGGCAACATATCACTGTCTGTAGCAGTTGCAATAGCTCTTGTAACAACAGAAGCATTTGAACAGTCACTATGCAATATTTACCTTTATAAATGCCAATCATTTTATAGGTTCAGTATTTCAGACTTGATGGTTGGTTAATGATGATATTCCCAGCAGAACTGAAAATGGCAAGTCAAGACACACCATATGCTTAATTTCATCAACCTGCATGCACAAGTGATTTCCCATACTCCTAATGTTACTGTCATTTTAATAGGCTTTCACTGGAAAAGGAGTTAAAGTGTCTGGATAAAGGACCTTTTCTATTAAGCTTTGCAAACTTATCGATTTGCTGCCTGATTATTCTGATCTCACTTGTAAATCTGGAGAAACTCCACTGAAGTCAAAAGGGTTTTACTACTGGGAGGCAAAATAAAGGCCCCTGTACACTGAGCCAGAATCACAAATAGTGTCTGAACATTCCTGTAGACAAATGAGAAAAATAACTTCTGCTGATACCTCACTTCTCAGGCTGTGGCCACATGGGCTGTTCCAGCTGCAGCTGAACTTCCCCATCCCATCCTAATTGCTTGTCACCATCTAGTGATGGTGACCTTCTCCCAAACAGAAACTAATTGTCACCTTTTTAGCTATGCCAGCATAACCACACAATCGGCTTCTCCCCAGCCAAATTTTATCAAGATAGTCCAAGTAAAAATCCCCAAACTATTAACAACATTAATAGTAAAATCAAAATAAACATTTGGACAGAGTGAATGTGTGTCACTGTGCCAGCAGACTTAAAAGGCAGAAATATTGGGTGGTAGGCAGCAGTAATGACAAACATCGGTAGTGATAATATCTTCACCCAACTCAGCAGAATGATGAACAGCCCATCTGACTGTAACCTCAGCATCTTCTATTCTGTCCTCTGTACAAATGCTTCTTTTAAAACAGGGTTTTCCACACATCTGAAAAAGCCAGTCCTGAACTTCCTCCTAAATTTACATATTTTTGCAAGCAAGTTTTTGTTTTATGTTAAATTCTCATCCAAAAATGGATTGTAAATGTTTATTTTTTAATGAAAAAATTAAATGAGTTTAAATTGCAAAGAATGCATGATTAGAGCTTTCTGATCTCCTCCAATTATCATGGTTCATCCATCTTCAACAAGATTAGTGAAGAATAAACAAAATAATAGAAGCAGCAAAGAAACAAATACCATTTGCCCTAGAACTGATCTTATGTTAACTTGTTTAATATAACTGGAACAGAATCTTTTTGAAATAGGATTTGTATTCATTGAACAGCAACAGGAATAAGAAAGACTAGTGGCACATTATAATAATCAGTAGCTATGACCATTAACTACGTCATAAAAGACATTTCAATCAGACTTTAAGTAAAATACATTTAATAAAATGCAGGACTGCTACAGAGACCAATATCATCAGACACGTCCACATCTGTAAACATACGATATATTACACAAAGAAATAAAGATTAAAAAAAAAAGACAAATGTTAAAAAAGATCACTGTTGGCAAATTCACACTCATCTGGCTCTGATATAGCCTCATTGTTGATAATGTAATAATAATAGTCCAAGTTGGAGATCTGGTTTGAGAGTTAAAGAAAATAGGATTTATGTTATTTGCTTCAATTTCAGTAACCCATTTGATTGCATAACACTTTGATTAAGACCCCAGAATCCAAAATTCAAGTGACTCTCAGGTGGGCTCAAGTTGTCTGACTGAATGGGACAGTGAAATGGCTAACCAGTTGGTCTCCAGAAGCAGCTGTAAATGGGGAACATTCTCAGGCAGGTGTGCTGCAGTGAGGCTAGTTCATAAGCCTATGCTGTTGAATGTGTGCACCAAGTAACAGGAGGAAAACAAGATTTTACAGATGATGCAAAAACAACCTCTGGTTATGACACTTGAAGAAGTAGGGTGCTAAACTGAAGAAGGCTCTGAAAAGATTTGTGAGAGTGAATAAATCACTGGAAACCCTGCCTTACAGTGAGTCAAGCAGTTTAATCTATTTAGCTTGTCAAAGACAAGCACTGTGATTTGATTATTGTCATAAATACCTTCAAAGGAAGCAGAAAACTGGTGCAAAAGAATGATCAGTCTAAAAGTCAAAAGTGTAACAAAATCCAGTGCCTAGAAGTTAAAGCTTGACAAATTTAGACAGAAATAGTGTGAGCCTTTAAAAAAAGATACTTATGCTTTGGAAAAACTTTCCAAGTGATAGACCCTTCATCACTGGAAGCTATTAAATCTGTATTAGATGCTTTTTTCTAAAATATTTGCTTTAACTCAGTCAAAGTTTTTGGATTTGAACTAAAATTAACTCAGTTCTTGTTGTATTGGGGAAAAAATCATTGAATATTTTATTTGCTGAAAAATGCAGACTTGGATGGATCGTGTGTATCATCAGCTGTATTTTATTTTAAGATTTTTTTTTTTTTTAATGAAATAAATCTGGCACAGAATTCACTCACCTAACTTTGCCTATCTAAAATAAAATCTACTGTAAGATAGTTGGCAAAGTTTCCTGAAAAGCAGGGCTCCTGAGAAAGCAATAGGCACCCTCTGAGGATAATTCATTTCCTCTTAAGATAAATGTCTAAAATAAAGAAGGTAACTACCTCATGGAAACATCCATTTCACTCCACTGTTGCAGAAGAAATTCAGACTATCATGTTAGAAAAGACACGTACATTATAGCTAAAGCTAAGTGAAGTGAACTTCATCTTTAGCAATTTGATATCTTTAATTTATTTTTGAGCTGCAAGTAAAAAGAGAGCAACTCCCCAAGTAATTCATTTTAGACTTAATTAATTTTGTCCACCTTTTAATTCTTGGCAACAAAGTTTTATATTTTTTCTTGCCTGAAAAAATATGTCAGGAAACCCAAATTAGTTTTTCACATAGCTCTAATACAATGGACTGTGTTATGAAGGTAGTCAAACTAGGTGATTTCAATGGTATGTTCTATGTTTACCTTCTGTAAATTTATTACTGACTGTGAAATTCTACCCCAGAGGTATTGCTGATATCGTACAGGGCTCAGATATTTTCCACTGTTCCAGGATTATATAAACCTTTAATCGTGTTCTTCCTTTCTGCTTTTCTGCTCACAGTTTCTGACAACCTCCATCAGTCTTTCCTTCACTATGATGACATTTCATATTTTCCTAGCTTTCATCTGAATAATACTTCTGCTGGATGACCAGGCCATCTTACTGTTCATTTCTGTAATACAATATCTTGGCCAGCAGCCTATCACTGTGATTAACACATTTGGGTCAATAGCATTTTGCAATTATTTAATCATCATGTCAGATGTGCTTTCCACGAGAGAGAGTTTATCAGCAGTAACAGAACAGTAGTGTCCTAGATGTGATGTGATATGGGCATTGCAGACAAATAGTGACTTCTTAATAGTGGCCACAGCACATTGCCCCACATTCTGGCCATATTGAGCATATTCTGTGACATGTTTTTTTTCTGAAGCATTCTTTAAAATTACCAGTGCTTAATCTGTAAGCAAGTACCGAAACTGAACACCAGCAGTCACCTCTTACTGACAATTTTTGTATGTGCTGCAGTTACCATGGTACCAACCCGAGCAGATGATGTCTAAATATAGGGCAGGATAAAGAATTTCTCTTTCCAACAGCTAATAGAATGAAGTAAAAATTCCCAGAGATTTTACTGTTTCAGTAATTTAGAGTACTTAAAATACCAGCCATTTTCATTATACAGAGATTAAAATACTTAAATATTACTCATAACATATCCAGTGTAGTTTACCATTTTTGATGTAATTGATCTGAAAAAAGCCACTTTCCCAAAGAGGAAATTTATGGCCAACTCACAGCCATATGACAGAACACACAGCAGGTCCATCAAAGACCACATAAAAAAGGCACAAAGGAATTTAACTGTGAAGTGGTGAGCACTGGAAGGAACATGGAGGTATTATAAGACTGAGACGATTTTATATAACTGGGCCCTGACTTTTACAAAATGTATGTATTGACTATACTTGGTTGATAAATGCTACCAACTACAAACACGGACTTCAGAATTAAACTGATTCATATGAATCATACATATGAATAAATAGTACTAGGAATTCATAAAACCTAAACTGCACAAAGAAGTGCACTGAGATTGATGCTGTGTTTGATGTTCTCCTAAAAGCTATCAGGGTAGGCAGAGCAATGTCAGAACAATTTGAAAGAATGCAGTTCTTGCAGCACTGGTCCTTGCATCATTTATCTGAGAGATCACTAGAAACCTGGCTTTCTCAGTGACTGTGGTACTTCCTCTGGCATGGGGTAAGCTACAGGGAGCTGATTGGTGAAGTGATAATTTCATGCACATCAGTTTATCTACCAGTTCTAAATGGCTTCACAGGTGTAAGGACTTTGGAAAGACACAAAGGAAACTTTTCAGATAGAAAAAGCTAATTCAATCTTTTACTATTATGGAACCCAGCTCATGTAAATAAAAGACCTGCTAAACGAGAAGAATGTAGCTCCAATCCACTGCAAAATCCTCAGAATATTTAAATATTTCTATGCATTTCTGCATTGCTAAGATGTTGTTTGCAGCAGTGCGAACATTCTGTGAGACTAAAACTATATTTTGATGTGATTTCTAACAGAAACACTCTTCCAGTTCACTAGCTGTTACTGTATAGTCAAGGGAAAAATTATTGCAAGGAAAAGCACATTCTAAAATGTCAGAACAACTGTGAAGATTCAGAATGCAAATTCCATGTCTGTTATAATCCAAAATCCCCCAAACCACCAAGTCCAGATTCTCTGACTGCAGGGGTGCTCAGCACAATATGGGATTGGGCTGGGATAGAAAGAGGCATTCTACACTTGAGAGTCTCTTTAGAGATAAAGCAAAGAAAACATTGGGAAATTTCCAAAACACACCTTGAACAAAATGTTGCTGCAAAGGCAGGAGTCTTGCTTGCAGAATCAATTTACTTTTCATTGATTAAGCAAATATTTTTATTTTATTTTCACTGGACAAGGAGCAAATCAAGACTTTTCTATGTTTTTCTATTACTTTGCTAAAAGAAATTTCATTTACATTAAACTAATTTTATTCCATGAGACCAAAAGGAATGCAGCTCAAAAATGCAGTAACTCAGACATAGTTTATCAATAAACCATAATTTGAATTTCAAAATTAAGAAAGACAGTTGTGCCTTTTCAAAACTGAGCATATTCATCCACAAGTATTTAATACTCCCAAAAACAAAGATTTAAAGTCTCTCCATTCTCTTATGAATAATAATTTCAAATAGGTCAAATCTAGAAAGTTAATGACCCCCTCCAACTCCCATTGAATTCACAGGATTGGGGGTAGTTAGGAGATGAGATTCTCCTAGTCTCACATATAATGCCTCTGTTTTGGCTATCAATACAAGCTGATCTGCAAGCTGACCTCCTTAGAGAAACTCTGTTTTTCTGGGAGGCTGACACCAGCAGAAGGAAATAGTTTACTGCATGATATTTCTAAACCAAATGCGGGGAGGAGTTAGAATATCATAGTCATAGTATTCACTGAGCTTTCAAGAAGGTATGAGAGTGTACACATTATAAGAAAGACAGGTAACTGTCTATTGTAAAATATGCTCAGCACTTCTCGTTATGAGACACTTATTTTCATTTTGATAAACTCTATCCCAACTGAAATTTTCTGCACCAAATGTTGGTTTCAGAATCTTTTTTTTTAATTGTTTTAATCTCAAACTTTATTTTAAAATAAAGATCTGAAGAAAATACAAACATATTTCTTATTACGTGTTTAAAAAATCGAGTACCTTTTCATTTGAAAGTTTCACTCCCCCTATCCAGGGCTTCCAACAGGGACTAGGTTTTATGTCAAAGACATGCTTTTTGCTGTAAATCTTCCTCCATTTCTGCAGTAGTTTTAGTAGCTAAATTCCCTCAAATTTCTGTTTGTATTGACTATGCTACAGGCAAATGCATCTCTGGCAGCTGTGCTGGTCTTTGGCTGGTCTACATCTCTGAGCAGGGAAACTCTCTCCCCTGCGCAGTCAATGACTCTCTTGGTAGACCTAAGAAATCTATGGAGGGTAGCACCTGACTGTCTGCAGGGGACAAGAGCCGGACCCAGAGGTGGACTGACAATGGAAAGGCTGAAGGCATGGAAAGGACCCTTACCCTGAAGACTGGCAAGGGAAAAATGAAGAATTGATGGAAATTAATTAACTAACGGAGTCTCTTCATTGCTCTGTTGTCAGCAAATACCCAGGAAAACCACTGGCATGTAATTGAAAACCTTCAATATTGGCAAAATTGAACCTAGAAGTGCTTGATATTGTCATTTTATTACTTTATCAGTATTGTTAGCATAAGCTGCATAAGCATCAGTACATTTTACATAACATACAGATATGCACATACACATACACATAAAAATACAGGGCATTGCAAACTAGTCTTCAGAGACTCCATCATACTTTCATTAAGTCCACACGAATTGGAAAAATATCATACAGAAACGATAAGCTTACCTTTCCTTTAGTGAAATGATCATCTCCTTTTCTTACTAATTTTCTTCTGCCTGTATCTCCCAAAAGACCTTGCAGCATGACATACACATCTGCATCTGTTCCTGACCCAGGGGATGCTCCCGTAGTGATATAGAGAATATAGTTTTTCACTTTGGGGGGAAAAAAAAGAAAGATGTACTAAAGCTTAACCAGTAAAAAAAAAAAATCTTAAGAAGCTTAATTAGTAAACAAAATACATTATTGAATAAATTACTATTATATTTTCATTTTTATTCTTGCCCAAAGTGATCAAAGGGCAAATAAAATTACAATGCTTAGAAAAGCACATAGAATCACTGTAATTAAAATTTAAGAACCATTGTAATTAGAAATAACAAGCTAAACAGTTTGTGACTGGGCCTGAAACACAGGGAAAAAGAAAAAGTGAAAGAAGAAGATAAAGAACACATCATCAGTTGTTACAAAAACATGTAAATAATACTCTACCACACACTTGTGTGTATTTAAATGTTTAACACTCCTATGAAATGTCTCCTAAGGTATGGATGACACTAAATTATTCAAAATGCACAGCTCTGTTCTGAGCCTCACTGGATTCAACTGAAACTGAGCTCAGCCAGAAAGAGGACAACTTTTGTATTTCCTCTGGATCATGGTCCAGCCAGTAGTTGGCTGCTCCACACTGTACTAGTTAGCTATGTGCTTCAGCAGGTGATTTCAAGAATGGTTGTGTATTGTCTGACAATTTATTATAATTCCTTATTTGGGCATTTTTTGACTGACTGTTTATGTTAAGTACTCATTTGCACTCCCAGAGAAATGCATAAGACACTTGTGATCTGGCCCTGAAAGCAAGAAAGAAGCAACATCCCCAAAACATTCCATTGAAAAGGTAAAGATTATGGGGAGGAGGCAGAGAAAACAGTATCTGTCCTCATGCTAAATGCTCCTCAGAAACAGGAACAGCATTCCTAAAGTTTTAAACATCCGTGCTCTTTTAGAAAAAAGTGAAAGTGGATAAAAGGCAAGATGCCTTTTCAGGGAATACCCCAGCAGTACTCTTCAGTTCACATTCATGGAACTTCTGTCCAAGTGTCTTTCTTGAGGCTAGCTGTGGAAACCTAGGGAAAAAGGCACGCAATATACCGATTACTTGGACTACTGAACGAAGCCCTTAAATTCCTGGGAAACAGAGGGGACTGGAATATCCTCATGGTAGAATATCCACTTAGGGCAAGAGCTGCTGCATTCTTCACTAACTTTGGTTATGAATTCTCTTAAGGTACACAGAGCAAACCAAAACAATCTAGTCTTGAGATGATGAAGACAACTCATACGAAGGCATTTTAAGATATTTTACCACTAGGTCACAGGAGAAGAATGCCTGAAATTCTAGGAACACAAACATATACGTTTCTGGTGTTAGGGGCCATGGATCTCTTTCTTATCTGAAATTACACTATTAGACTTATTTCCTTTGGATTTCCTTTGTTTCCTCTGGGGGAGAACTAAATAATATAAAGAAAAAGCTGAACTCTGAGTACAGTTCAAAACCCTTTTAACATTTTCAGTGCTGTATGTTTGCTCTTTTACACGTCACAAAATGATATCAGTCAGACTTGGAATGCAAAATGCACAGCTAAATATACAGACTGAGAATTTTTTAAACAGTTGTGTAGACTGCACCTAGTCATGCATCACTGGTTAAAATGAATAGAACGTATCTGCTAAATCCTTTGAGCTGTTCTTAGCCTTCATCATTGACCAAATTTTTCTAGTGTTTCTGATTTGCAACAAACCTGCTGGAAAAGGAAAACCAGCTATGAGAACTGGAAGCTCTGCCACTGTTAATCCTTCATCCTCTGCAAAGTTGCGAGAAAAGGGAAATTCTAGAATATTTTTACTTTCTCTATGTTGAAGCTTTACCTAAATAGAGAACAAAAAGAAATTGTTGTAGTGTCTGTGTCATGGGCTCTAATACAAACTAAAGCAAGGGACATGCTACTACTCACAGACGAGAGAGAACATGCAGTCTCAATAATACAGTGGAAGAGGAAATACATCATTCTAAAATGTTTTTTGAAAGCAGTCTGTTAAAAGGGATGGAATAAAGATTTTCCCAATTAAAATAATTAAAATATTGTCAATGTTATTGCTGTAGAGATTGCAGTAGGGAGGATAATGTTTTGGAATGGTTCAGAAAGGTTCCTTTATGCAAGCTATTCATCCAGTATCCAAGTGAAAAAGAAGGGCTGATATGCCCCTTTCAGCTTTTGAGAAATGTCAGTATGCCTTAACATTTTTCAGTGCTGAATGTTTTCTCATTCAGAGTAGCTGGAAAAAAAAAATTAAGAGTTTCTGGGGAAAGCTGAAAAATAGAAATCACGCATGTTTTTATGACATGTATATCATCTGTACATATGTATCATGTATATATTGATTATATTACTGAATATTTTGAATGCCTAAAAAATACTGTATATACAGTGATAAAAGGATGATAAAGTGATGAAAAGGAGCAAGGCAGCTAAGTCTTACTATCAGGAAACTAATTTTAACAATGAGGCTTCTTGCACTATGGAACTGCCACCTACACTAAGAGAGAGAAGTTAACTATCCTCTAAACTATTTAAAGCTAGACCAAAATACTTGAAAATATGTTGCAGGACGGAACCCTCCTTTGAACAGGGCACAGAAAAGGCCTAATCATTCATTTCTTCATGATCTAACATGCTACCTTTTAAAAATGACCAAACATTTAACCCAGTGTGTTCACCATATTTGGTTAGCAATTCTCATTGGTAGATAGCAGGATTATTTTTATCTTCAAAGAACTCCTAATATTGTTTCATGATGACCGATATGTTGAAAGGATTTTTTAAAATGAAGTACAAAGTGTAGTGCAAAGTTAATACCATTTCTCTTTCATACTAAACATCTACTTTTCTGAAGTTTCTTGAAAATCAGATTTCATTTAGTATGTTATATTTCTTCAAGAACAGAAAGAGGCAAGAATAAAGATGTTCTTATCTCTGAACTATTGCATTCCCCAGAAATAAAGTATATCTTACTTTTTTTTTTTGTCCTGGACAGTCTGTTCTAATGGTTTCAATTTCCTCAAAGACATCGAGAGAATTATTTTGCAGTCATGGTTATAAAAGTGAATTCTGAATCTAAATATGGAATTCAACCAACTGAAACATCTGCATTTACTTGTGATAGAAAGGGGAAATCTCAAAGAAGTCTGGTCTTGTAAAATCAAAATAAAGTAGCATAGAAATGACCATCCTGGTTCAGACCAGCAGTGTAAATAGATTGCTAACCTGTCTTTGATAATAGATATTATCCCCAAGCTAGATACTTCATACAAGGATTCAATCAGTCCTGCTATGGAATCTGTGGAACAACAGGGGAATATATATCACAAAGCAGAAAAGGTTATATTTCTTTCTCTTAATCCTACCTAATGTAAATGTGGATATTTTCTTTATCTATATAAATGAAGGTGATTTTTTTTCTAATTCAGTGTTGAGTCATTGCTATGACCTAATGAGGTAAAGCAGGATAATAGACGTCATTGTTTGCAAGTGCCAAGTTTCTGTCACATTTCAATGTGACCCACTGTCTCCTACAATCTCCAAGAAGCAGTCTTAATTTTATCAATAGATTTGTTACTAAGGAATATTTTATCTGGCTAGAAAGACAAAGTTAACAACCTGCCTACCAGCTAAATGTCAGGGGGTTCAATTCTCTATTTAATATCATGTATCAAAGATGAAAATTAATGTTTTCTCCAATTTTTAACGAGAACAAAATAAAAATATTAAGGGGAAAAGTGTAGTTGCAATTTGAAAGAAGATGATTCTTTCCCTTAGACTTCTTTTCATTTTGCCAGCATAAGAGGATAAAGATACTTTTTCTATAGTAAAGTGCCACAGCAGTTTCAGTGTGATGTCAGATTTTAGCTTCAGCATCTTGGACATCAGAAGAAAAATTGTCATTTTTGCTGTTCATTTCCACATGCCAACTTAAATGGCAGATATTTTCATCAAAAGACATTTCTAGTGTCTCACTTAATTATTTGCCTTGAATCACTGGGTCCACAACATGCAACAGCCAATTTGGAATTATGTAAATACTGCCATGCATGCCAGTGATTACAGTTCTGAATAAAGGCCTCTCGATATGCTATAGATAATGGCACATCTGTGTATACGCCTTCCAGAAATCTACTTACAAGATTTACAAGATTTTTGTTATTCAATGCTATTCTAATAAGTCTTTTGAGCACTCTCTGAAGTTAGCACACCACAAGTGTTACCAGATCCAGTTACTTCTGTGAATTAAATATTATGTAATTTCAAACAGAAACTGGATGTAATAACTACAGAATATGAAAAAATTTAATTTTACAATAAATACATAATCTATAATTATTATTATTATTTTTTTACCTCACGGCAATGCCAAGTCTCTCCTTCTCCAGCTTCTTCAATTTCTAGGCGAACTTTGCATATAGTATTGAATTTCTTATTTAGTTCAATTGAAGTCTCATAAATCTGCTTTTTTTTAAGAGATCCTTTGGGAAATGTGACTGAAGCACAAGT
Organism: Apteryx mantelli; assembly: GCF_036417845.1. Lineage (NCBI taxonomy): Eukaryota > Metazoa > Chordata > Aves > Apterygiformes > Apterygidae > Apteryx > Apteryx mantelli. The sequence goes on along the minus strand of NC_089979.1, from coordinate 35,100,674 downwards.
ACCTTTTTCACCACATACAGTTAGAGACATTTTAGGATTTATGGAACTAGAAGAAGCATCACTAGTTGTGACAAGGACATCCCAAGTTCCTGTTGAAGCAAAACAGTAGAAAATAATTAATGGGTTGGCTGAATATCCAAAAGAATACAGGAATTAGTAACAGGGTTTAGTGAGTGACTAGAAACTCAATCCTGCCTTTGCATTATGAGAGAATCTTGAAAGATAACAGATTCACTGATTATCACTGATTTAGTACACACACAGAAAAACAGACTGGACACTGGCCTTTCTGTAGGATAGTTGATCCTTTAAAGATGGACCAGTCTGGTAGGACCATGCACATAAAACAGCCAGTTACGTGTTAGAAACTTATGAAGAGCTACGCCAATTCACTGATCTCTTTCCCTTCATAAATGTTTCATCTATTGATTTTAATGTTTATCTGATTTATCACCACTCAAATGCAGCATATTTTCTACTAGATATAACCCACTATCAGGTTTGCATTTTTTTTATTTCAACCATTTGAGGAGCTATTTAAACTAGAATGTTAATATTTGCTACAAATATTCTTTAACAAGGTGCTGATGAGATAAACTGGTTTAAAACTTGAAATGTGGTATTTTTATCACATATAACCAAAATTATCACTCCAGTAAAGTACAAAACTTTATTCATTTGCTCTGTAAAGAAAATGTTTAGTGAGAGATTAAAAATAATTCTATACAATACTTCATAGATTTTCCTGCTTTAGGAACACAGAAAACACCCAAACCAGCAGTTTTACTTTATAAGAAAAATGGAAAATTACATTGAAAAGAAATAACAATTAGTTTTCAAACTAAAGGTCAGGTTTGAAGCACTTGGTCTTTTAAAAACTCTAGCTGAATTGACAGTCATCTGAAGGCTCATAAGGACTGCAGACTTAGACTAGGTAGGCTCCTGAGTAATGGCTGTGATTCTATAACGAACAGAGATGCTAACATGTTCAGTTAAACCTCCAATCAGCAAGACATTTTGGAAGATCAGAAACCTGCACACATCAAGAAATCCCACTGACTAAACTGTTTTTAACATGTTCATTCATGGAAACAGAATATATGGAATTCTCAGGGCTCATCAAGACCATGGTTTCCACTTAAAAAGTCATGACTTCTACAAGGCTTTTATCACCTGGGCTGGTGCAGAACTGATTGAGCACAACTGATTTTTATTAAGATAACTGAGTTGTGCTTATATCAAGCAAGCCAAAGGTTGGTTTTAATAATTTCAAATAGTTGTTTGGTAAAATCAAGGATATTTTACTCGAAGTAATGCAAATTGTGATTTTCTGAGTTTATTTCTATATTTCTCCTGCAAAGTCCAGCTTTCTAACCACAACAGGCAAATCCTTATCTTCTGGTGTAAATTACTGCAAATAAAGCTTTATTACTTTACAGCAGCTGAAGATCCATACTATGAATTCAGGACTCTGTGAAGGTAAAAAATTGGCATTCACATTCCTTAAAATGATGTAAAATAGCTTCAGAGGTTATGACTTCAGGGCTAATCATAAATAGCTACCATTTTCATGTCTATGAGCATTAAAAATAAAGGAAACCAAGGATAACATGAGAAAAATGCACAATTGCATCTATTTTCAGCCTTTAACTTGCTAGTCTAGCTACACCAAGCTTTTTCGCTATCCTTTCCCAGGAAAGATTTGCCACATCCCTGATCAGCATCTTATATCTTCTTTACAACTATTCCAGTATGAACGAGGCCTTTTGGACACAAGTGATCAGAATTGTACATAGCACTCCAGAAGAAATATCGCTGTTTCTTTGTACAGCGGCCTTAATTCTTCTTTATCTTTACTGATAATGCCTCAATACATGTAGGGTTACAATTACTTTAGTCATAACCACATCACATTGCTTTCTCAATATTATCCTGTGATCACATAAGAAACCCAGGTATTTCTCCTGCTCATTTCCCACTGATGAACTTTTATAGTATAAATAATTACAAGGCATGGAGATACAGAGCCAATACATTTTTTAGATTCTTATCTACTACTTAGGTTCCTAACTTCCAAATGAAATTAACAGAAATTAGGAATCTGTACAAGAGTTAAGAGCTTAAATACTTAGTAGGATTTGGGTCTAATTGCGTTCAAGCTTTGTGCTACAGAATTCCATTCCAATGTTTTTCTTCCAGTTCTCAAAGTCTTTGAGTTTATCACACAACTTCCTAATCCTTCTAATAATATTCCCTGACTTTTTAGCATCAACAAATTTCATTAGCACGTTCATTCTCTCTTCTCCAGCTCATTACAATTTTTCCTTTTACTACTACTTTCCACTTTCTAATTATTACCTAATAGTTTCCCATTAAGCAAATAAAATTCAGTACTGAAATTTAGACAGGTTGGATGCCATTACATTATTCCTACTAGGAAAAAAATGTTTCTAAAAAGTATCAACTTTTGTTTGACAATCTATCTTTAGTAAACTCATGATGCATTTCTTCTCATTTCCTACTACCCCTGTTATCTTAACTATTCTTTTCTTTGAAGTGTGTTCTAAAGATTTGCATATGTTTGATTACCAGGTCTATACTCATCTATGTTATGCTTTCCATTTTTAAAAATATTGCATTTGCTGTTTTCAAGTCATAGTTTTTGTCTTCATAACATTATTTCCTTGCTACCAGATCTGCTATTTCATTTCCCAATTCTTTCATATTCTTTCAATACAGATACTCCTTTGGTTGACACTGTTGGAGTGCACGAAGCTCTCAAATTTCCCTTTGCATTTCAGATCTGGTGATTTCCAATAGCCTCATTACCATTAATAACTTTGGTTTTGCTTCCCTTGCCAACATTATGGGTCCTCAATGGAAAAAAGACAAAGCGTTCAATTTATTTAGAGATTTTACCTACTTCACCTCTAGTCTCTGCTCTATTGTTCCTGCATAGTCACACATTTTATCTTGTTCACATGTTTCCTTGTTTATTTTATAAGTAAATAATTGAAGAGCCTTGCTATTTGTTTTAATTCTCTTACAAAGTCTGACTCAGCTTGACATTTAGTAATTCACACTGTATCCTCACACTTTCTGACCTCTAAGGCGTAGTGCTCTTTGCTGATCAGTCTTTTTTTCTATTCTTTTTAGGCTCTGTGCTTGCTTGTAATATTCTTTCTGAAGTTATTATATATCGAGAACAGAACTGATTTTGAATACATAAAGAATGAATATTACTAATCATAGGTTTCGGAAAATATTAGCAAGCCTGAACTCAAAATTTTGGGCACTATGTGCCTGTGGGAAGCAGAGGAAGGAGAACATTGTTACATAGCTACATTCAGATACTAGTTAAGGTTTACAAATAAGGATGCAAGTTTTCTCACGCTTTTTATATTATCAGTTAAGAAAGACAGATTCTGCCCAGCCTTAAGCTGATGCTCTGAATTAACCTCAGGAGAAGCCTGCCTCATTCTGCAGTTAAATAGGGCAACTACGGAGACTAATTTTTTAGAGAGTGGGAATTCTTGCAATGGCACAATATAGGTATTTCTTATTTAAAAATTGTCACTATTTTGATGAATTTAGCTCAAACCCACTGATCCTATGCTCATAGTTCCATGCTATGCTTTTGTTGTCTCAGCAACATTATTTTTATATTTCATTAGATGATACAAAATATCTGCTACTGGACCAAGAATAGGTAGCTAAATAAGAGAATACATACTACTACCTGTGTCTGCAATTATGTATAATATGAACTCTCAAAGGATAAAATGGAATATCCACGAGCATGTAAGTTAATGAAGATCAGTTTACAAAATTGCTGATTTAGGTTAACAGCAATTAACAAGGTTAACAACTTCAGAGTAGTTAACATAGGCTGATCTACCATTTCTAAATCAAATTTCATAAATGGACCTAAAACAACATTTTACGTCTTCAAAAAGGACAGGTGAAAGAGCTAAGAAAAACAGTGCTATGGCAAAGAATAGAAGACTTGACATGTTTTCAGTTGTGTAAGTTGTTCAGTGTCTAAGTTGTTTTGGTCCTCTTTTTCTTTGAATGTTTTGAATAGAATATTGGGTTCTGGTCAAGTAACTGTTTGCAAGAACTCATGCCATTGATGTAAGTAAAAAAGAAAACTACAAATAAAAGCAAATGCTTTTTGCAAATATGTGAACATACGGGAAAATTTCATTCTGCTAAAAGAAGAGGTTTTGTATCTCTTGTGATTTCATCACTGTTGCAGGAGCCTTCTGCTCTGCATTGACTGCCATATGGAGCAACCTACCTCTTTCTGCTTCATCTTTTTGCGAGCCTCAACTAAAAATGTACTTTCTTCATTGCCTCCATCACTTAATGCTAGCCTTTCTTCTCTGAAAATTTTAACTGTATTTACCAGCTTTGGAAGTATTTGGAGAGACAGTTTGTCTGAAAGATGCTATTCACATCTAAGCTCTATTTCTGTATGGTTCTTTTAGTCTTAAACATAACCTGAAAAAATAATACAAATTACAATTAAAACAAAAGCCTGACCAAGCTTTGATGATTCTAGACCTTACCATGAATCTTTCCTGTCAACATCCCATTTCTGACTTTTCCGAGAAGTCTCAGCATTCGTTCCATCTGTGTATCACCAACTCCGCTGTCTAACCATTGTCGGCATAAAAACACATATTGGCCATCAGTCTTGCCTGATTCATGGATGATAATTTGGTCCAGATACCATCCAGCACCATAACCCACATTACTGTGCTCAACAAGTACTTGGCTTAAGAGTCCAAGGTCTATTGCTCTCAATTCAGACATTCTAACCTGAGAAAGTAAAGGAAAACTGAATAGCATAAAACTGATTAATCCATTCATTTTAAAAACATCTTTAGCAAGATTATGTTTGGAAAGACAGATTCCTTTCAATCCTTTTCTTCCTGATAGCAAAGAAAGATATCATAGGCTGACATTCACGTTTGGAGACCTTATCATTCATAAAATATGTGGGTCCTTGAATACATACATTTTTCCTTGCTCATTATCACTGCATCTCAGGTTCTATTACAAAAAACATCCTAAAGAAGTTTGGGTGGAAAAACCTCAGATCATTAATTTACTTGCAGAAGTCTCATGAAAGTTGTAGCAAGGCTCTGTAGCCTTTGCTTTACCAATCCAACATAACTGAACCAGAGAGAGCGCTAGAAATGTCAGAACACACGTGGTAAATGGAACTTTGGTTTAAATAAGGCACTTTATTTTTAAACGTTTCAAAATCTTTTATATTCTAAATCTTTTTTTTTTTCAGATGGGAAATGTGTTACTCAACTCTGAACAGAAATACTGACACTGTTGATGACTATGCAAACAAAGGATGATACTGACATTAGAAAGTATAACTAAGGCTGTGCATACATACAGGCAAGAATTGATGCGCTCTTCAGATGTAAATAGACATCTGTTTAAATATTGCTATGGCTACCAGTAAACAAAAGCTAAATGGCAACTGCACAAGTGCATGTTGGGATGAATAAACTATGCAACTGAGAGAATGAATGTGTTCTGTGCAAGAAAGAATATGAGTGAGTGGGCTGATACATGGGCATGTGTGTGGGTGACATTAAAAAAAAAAACAGATGGATAGTAGAAACAGACGCTGTAATTTTTATTTGTTGCCAACCAGTTTGCCACCAGGCAGGAAAAAGCATGAGGACCAGAAAGCAACAAAAGAAGAGATGATTTTTAAAAAGAATTATGTCATCTGATCCGTTCCCCTGTCTGTGTGGGACTATTCTCTACAATGTGCTCAGAAAAAGAAAACATCAGAGTTATTATTCCTCTCACAGCCTTAGGATTTCCAGCATTCTTACCTTGACATATCCATGATCTACCCAAACAGTTACCATGGCAAGTTACAGCCCTTCATGCAATCCATAAGCAGCCCAAAATAGGATATAGCTGTGAGGAACAGCTTGTAAATAACTTTTTGGGAGCACTCATTGCTTTTTAGTTTTATTCTTTGTAGTTCCAAGCCAAATATAATTTTCTTTTCAGTCTACATGACCCTTGACTTAGAGGAAATAGCCTGTATTGCTACTATTCATGGTCCTTCACAGCTAACTCTATCTGAAAAGGGATCTATCATTAGTCTCATTCTTTGCGATAATTAACAGTCATTAGACAACAGTGGTCACAATCACCCATTGTTATCAATGAACTCTCATAATAATATATTAAATTACCTACTCCTTCAGCATTAGTAAGAAAGTATTTTTGGTTTATATCATTATATTTCCTTTTTCTTTTTTCCCCCCTCAGTGTAAAGACATTTGGAATGACATTAAACACACTACTGGAAGTGTAATTAATGAAAACCAAAATGATTTTATTTAAATTGGCTTGCCTAATTTAGATACAGTGTTAGATAAGTGGAGAATTGTAATTTTGCCTATTTAATCCATTAAACTGGTGAAAAAGTTAGACATATAATTACTTAAATAAATATAAAACAGACTTACTTTTTGCAATAATTAAATCAGTTTTACTCTTTTCTCCTACATTTTGCTGATATTTTTTGTCTTCTTGCTTGTTCTCATTTCAAGACTTTTATCAGTCAAGAGAGATCCTTTTTTTCCTACATCTCAAGTTTCTCAATAATGAGAGTATCAATTAACTTTGCCTGTTCTTTCCATATTTTCCAGGGATATTGCTGATATAATCCTGTTCCTCAAGACAGCTTGCCATTCTTGTCCCTTCCTTCCATCTCCTATTCTTATACACTGTCACTAAACCTCATTCCAACCTTTTTATTAATCTACTTCTTGTAAAAAGAATGACTGAGAGTACTATGTCAGACCACAGATCCCTCCAGCCCAGTATTCTGTCTCCTACAGCTGCCAATAATATGTTTCTAAGGAAGAGCCTATAAACAGGGTAGATTGTACTTAGAGATACTTCTTGAACATAAACTCTCCCAGGCTTTAGCAATTTGTGGCTCAGTTCCTGAGCAGAGGTTGTGTCTTTCTACTTAACAGCACTCAGTGAAATTGTCTTCCATGACAGTGGGCAGTGGCTTTTTCAGCCTACCTGCATTTTACCATCTGCAACATCTTTGGCACAGAGTATCTTGGATTAATTTTGAGCTGTGTAAAGAGCTACCTCCTTTTGTTTTGAATCTACCACCTGCAGGTTTTGTTTAATGCTCTTCAGTCCTTGTGTTTCAAGAGAAATAGAAGAATTACTCATTGTCTCTATGTCATTTTATTTTATCTCCCTCGGCCTACCTCTAATCATCCGTTCTCCAGGCCAACCAGTCCTTGTTTGCTTAGTCGTTTCTTGTATGGAAGATATTCCATATCCATGGACATCTTGTCACATTTTTAAGACAAGGGAATCAGAACACAGCACAGCATTTATTATGCATGCACACCAGAGAACTACCTAGAGGCATGACTGTATTTTCTGCTTGGGTTTTTTTTCCTTTTCTAGTAATTCCTAAAACATTTGGTCTGTTCTGTTTTGGTTTGATTTTGCTTTTATTGAGCACTGAGCCAACATCATTACAGAACTACCAAATGCCAAGCTCACTTTCCTATGGGCAAAAGCTATTTCAGAGTCCATCACTTTGTAAGTAAACTTAGGATTTTTTTCCCCCTCACAGCCATTGCTTTACATTTAGCTACAGTAAATTTCATCTGCCATTTTACTACCCAGTCACTCAATATAATATCTTTCATATTTAATACCTTGAATAACTTAGTATTATCAGAAAACTTTGTTATGTCACTACTCACCCCTTTCCCAAGAACTTATTGCACAGAGAAAAACACAAATACACAAAATGTTTAGTCTGAAGAAAACTTCCATTCTCCAAGGTACAAAATAGGGCGACTGGAACAAAGGGTCTCTTTGGGAAGCTGCTCAGCACTCTTCTCTACTGCTCACTATTGTGGCTCTCATTTCTTAAACACTAGCAGCTCTGTCACTGATTCTGTATTAATGTCCAGCTTGAAATCGCCATTTAAATTATTTCTTTTTGGATCTCTTCTCCAGGTTATGTCACAAACCATGTACCTTTATTTTTGCTATTAATTCTTCTATTTGCCTATAACTATTTGCCCTCAAAAATGCCCAGAACGAGCCTGTATTCTTAATAAGGCACACTACATCACAAAGTTCTTCATATATTTTAATTACACACTTTGGACTATGAAAAAAAAATGGCTAGCAGAAGGAACTTATAAGGAAACAAGGGAAAAATGTGTTTTAGTTTGGATTTGCATGTAAATGGAGGATACTGAGAGGAGAGATATGAAGAATATTCTATTTTATTGTAATGAGGAAACCTGGTCAATAAAGTGGTTGAAGATTTTCTGAAAGAAGAGGAGGCCAGTTCAACAGAAATAGAAGGAACAAGAAATCAAAGAGAGAAATTCTGTAATGGAAGCTGAGGAGCTTGTTGATTTGGGGATTTGAATGGCAATCTTGAACTAAATTGTGAAATTATATCAGAATGGGTTAGTATCTCCTATTTGCAAATGCATTCATCAAGGTAAAGTAAAGCAGCAGGATTCTGCAAACAATGAAATCTAAAAAATAGGACTGCAAGTGACTATAAGAAAAGGTGGAAGAGAAGAGAAGTACACTACTTAATACTTTTAGTAGGAACACTAAGGCCCAGTTATTAAATATCTCCCAATTCATGCTGATTTCCCCAGGTACTAGGACACTAAATGTCGGAGTGGGGGGACGGGCCCGGAGTAACGATGAGTCTCAATATGAGTATGGTTGTTCTCCCTTTATTAGAGCTTACACAGAGTATATATAGACAGGCGATAGAGCATGTGCTAGCAATAGCTGTATGATTGGTTTACAGTCTCTGTTCACGCGCCTAAAGCGAATACATGATTGGTACAAAGTTGCTGTTCCCGTGGAGGGGCTTGTCGGCCCCCTCCTTGACTTGTTTACCACTACTTGCCTTCCCCCTTTGTAATGGTCTAGGAATGCTCAAGGACAGTTCACATAGCCGTGGGATCCTCCCTCCATCGTGAAGACAGGATTGCTCACTTCTAAGAGATCATGCCCCTTTTCACTTAACCATTCTTCCACAACTAAATATTGTTATGAATCTAACACTAGATTCTTTCTGTGAAAAGGGTATATTAAGCATAGTTTTGAAAGACGTATGTCATTTTCCTCAGCAATAAATAAGGCAGGTAAACTTACTTGATTTTATATATAAATATATATATATATGCTTAACTCCTTTCAGCCTTGACTAAACTATTGATTATCTTAATTTATGGTGGGAAAAGAGGGATAGAAGGAAGGTGAAATGATACATTCAGATCATCAGGTAAACTAGTGACTGAAATTAGAAAAGAATGTAGGTTTTCCACATGTGAGCACGCTACATGACACAATCTATTTACAGCAACAAGTGTCTAATGGCTAAGGTTTCAGACAAAGAAGAAAAAAGAGAAGCGGAGTAGGTGTTGGAAGATTTTTAAAGAGGTTGGGAAGATATTACTAAAGAGTCTGAAAAAGATAGGAAGTGTAACTAGGATGATAAAAGATATGTTCCACTATACAAGAACAATGAACAATCCAGAGAATAAATAAGGATAAAAGTCTGTAAAATCAAGAATGGCAAAGTGAGGGTGATAAGGAGAAAGTAATTCGTTGTCCCTTCCAGTAAAAGAAGTAGGCACATCAGATAAAACTAGCACGTGGAAGGTTTACACAGATTATAATGAAAGTGTGATCCTCACTGCTACAGGACATTGCAGATGCTAATCATGTTTAAAAGAGATTATACAAATTCATTAAAGAAAAATTTGTCTATGGCTATTGAACACTAGGATGTCACGTCTGATTCAAGAATATACTTAGCTGAGAATCACTAAAGTCTGGATGAGCAGCTTGGGCAGCGTGTAGTATGTTTCTCCTATTTCTGTATTCTTCCCTGTATGCCTGCAATTAGCTACTATCAGAGAGGAGATCCTGGACTTGATAATTTTTTGTGCTGAACCAATACAGCCACCCTTATATGTTTCTATGTTTGATAAAATATTTTGACATTATAAAGCAAATAAAGAAAAAATTGCCTAATGGTAAGTAAGGCTAGCAAAGCAGTGGAACAGATTGCCTAGGAAAGCATCTCAATCACTAAAGATCTTAAGAAACCACATGAAATAAGTATAGAGGATCCTGATTTAGTATAGAGTGATCAAGTGAAAGATCTCTTAAAAATCACATCTAGTCATATCCAGGCTGAGTCCAGGATATATGTGAACATGTTGTGGAGGTATAATCATTAATATGTTGGTTGGCAAAGTTTGACCATAGAATTTTCCCCTAAGATTTGTCTTGAGCAATTATAGTTTAACATTTACAGACAGCTTTACATGCTTACAATTCTATTTTTAACCAGTTAATTAACATATGATAGCTAACAAACACATTTTAAATGTCTTTCAGCTATATCTGGACAGTTCTTTTAGAAAACAGATTTTAAAGGAACAGTCACGGGAAAGAGCCCTGATATTTCTATTACAACTTCACAGAGAACTGAATATTAAGCCACAGAATGCTATATATCCTTGGGTTCAGTTCCAGTTTCTACAGTTAGTGATGGTTTGTGGTTTTTAAACTTATTACTACTGGCACTATTTTTAAACTGTAATCTAAATTGAGGTAAAATGTCTATACTTAAGTGTCATGTCAATGTACTTGATAATTGAAAATAAAAAAAATGGTATTGGAAGACAATAATAAGAAGAAACACATTAAACAGGTGAGTAAAATTATTCAGTACTAACCTGTCCTCTTTCAAAATTTGAGTGCCTTAGCCTCCTCTTGCAGGAATCGCCTTGCTCTCCAAATACTGTGATAAATACATCTGCATCAGTCCCTGATGCAGGCAATGTTCCCGTATGAATGCTGATCGAATAAAGCACTTCTGTCATGAAAAGTCAATGAAAGAAGACATTACCAAATCAGTCTATTTAGCAACGTAACTACCAAACATTATAAATAAATTTATTCCAGGTAAATGATTAATTTCAAGACCAAGGAATGAAGAAATACTAATTGGCATTAATGTTCCATCTGAGTTTCATACATACATCTGAGTTTCATACATATCTACCTCATGACAACACAGTAAACCATTGCAGATGAAATGTTCTTTTTGAATCACTGTAACAATCCATGCTCACATTGCAAATAAGGAAAATGCTATCTTAGTTCTGGAGTCTTATCCAGAGGTCACTGAAATCATCTGAAATAACCTAACTGATCTTAGTGGACTTTGTAACCAGCCTGGAGTTGTATTAATTGCCTTGTCTTGTATTAATGAATACAAGCCTTGTCTTGTATTAATTAATGATCTTAAATTGATTTAGAATTTATGGATTGTAATAACATTTTGCAAAAGAAAAAACACAGAAATAACTAAGCTGAAATCCACTTTTTGTTCTGGATCAGCTGCATTCTGTTTTAGCCTGGCAATTTGATAATTACAGCTACTACCAATTAATTTGGTCAGGAGAAATGGCTCATCTATTATTCATTACGTTATTATTATTCACCACGAAGGATGGCTTGCTATGACTTTTGGCTGATGAGTTATGTAGTACACATTCCTTGAGGCAGCACGACAAAGATTTTTTTACATGGGTTCTGTAAACTCTGTGAAGAATTACATAACAGGCTACTAAGGCAGAAATCCATTTGCAGGCTACCTTTCAATTGGACAGTGAAAGGGGATACTTTTCAGTGTCTTAACTAAAAACTTCTATTCATAGAGCATAATGAATGAGAGGGTTTTTTGTAAATATTGCTTAAAATGTAATCAGAACAAAGGAACATGTTATCAGATATTTTAAACACAATGATAAAACAAAACAGAGAGCAACAGGAGCAGAAATGAGGCTTGGTGAAAACTTCAGAAAATATTGTTTTTTCCTTATGTGAATCTTGCCATTATGACTTTATGCGTGCCTTTTTTAAATATGTGATCCAGTTTCTCATCTCATGTAAATTGCTCTTTTCCAAAAAATTTCAATAGAAATATACTAATTGGGGTTTGTACTTTTTCAGACATTCAGACTGGTACTTAGCTTTGTGAAAACAATACATGTCATTTGCTTTAAATAGAAAACAAAATTGAACAATACTCCTTAGTAAAGACCCCACAGATCACACAAGGGTTTTAACTGAACCTTTAAAAATAATTTTGAGTGTTTTTTTCCATAAAATGCACATTTTGTTTGTTCTTTTAGGCACTTCATAAATTTTTGTGTGTGTTGGTGCATTTTCTTGTGTATTTATTTCTTAGTTCAACAGCATACCTCTGAGTGGTTTCTTATCTGGTCTGACTGCTGCTAGCTCTGTCACTGTTTCTGACCCATCTTCTCCAAATAGACACTGGGCTTCAGTGCAAAAGCCCAAGTCTTGTTTGGTGTCCAGGTCTTTCAGACGAAGCTGCAGGCAAAAGCAGAAACAGATCTTTTTTTTTTTCTGATATATTTCATTTCTTGTTTTCATCCTAACAGAAACTGACATTTCTTTCTATCATTAACATACACAAACACACACACAAATTCTCTACAAAGGCTACCTGATTCTGCATATAAAGAGCTACAGTAGTTGCCGCATGGCCCTGATTCTGCAGCTTGATATTTATAGGTGGATTTTTCACTGGGTATCCACATGGGTTTGGGGTCCATTTGTAGGGACCCAAGTGGAGGATACAGATTAAATCGACCTGTACATACCTGCTATTTCAGAATTTCAAATGAATGAATACAATTACAGCAATCCTATTAGTATTTGCCTGTTTTTCTAGGGCATTTGTTTTGCTGCTTTTTATTTGTTCAGATGTGACTTGCTATATCACAGCTCGGATTTTCAAAGTTGGCAAGAATTAGTTGCCCAATGGCCTTTGGGGATCCATGTGGGAATAAGGCATTTGAATCTTAATGAATTCCAATAGAAAGTATGAGCCTAGGCCCATATTCATTCCACCTGACTTTGGAGATGGCAAGTTAGGTTGCAGATCTGTGATCAGTTTAAGCCAGCCTAATGCCTAATACTTATATGTTGACTTTAGCTACCCATTCCTGTTCACCTCCTTTTTGCCAACACTGGTGTTGTGTCACCAGGCACTGAAACAGATCAGGGAACTGATCCAGCTGAAAACTAAATTTCAAAAATTTATATTAGTTCTGTAAGCTGGCTCAGCCACATCAGCACCAGTAGAGGCGCAAGGGAGAGGCAAGGAGGAATAGCCAGAACAGGGCCATCTTGCGGGGGCATCCTGCACTTACCAGCTGCGCACAAACTGATTGTGAAAGCACAGCTGTGGGAACCCATTATCTTAGGTACTCACAGAGTCAGGGTGGAGATCAGATATCCTAGATCAATTCACAAAATATACCATAAAAACATATCAAGCATATGCAGAAACTTTTCTGGTAACTACGATATTCAGGATTGAACTTGATACATAGCTAATATCTAGAAGACCACAGAAATGGTTTCTTCAGCCTTTCAAATCTCTTTGTATAGAAATATTATATCCAAGACATCAAAGAAGAAAACAGTCCTGTCACCAGGATATACAGTAATTGAAAATTGTTAGGCAGGGATTCCCAAAATTACTCTGGTCACTTATTATCACACTGGAACAGGCAGCAGCAGCAAAATAAATCATAATATAATAAATGAATAATTATATAATTGAATTATATCATTGCAATTATTAGAAATTTGAGAGTTCCTAGGTTAAAAATCTGTCAAACTTTCTTGCCCTTGAGTTCTTAGAAATGTAACGACTGAACATTCTCCATTCCTATTTATGCTATATGCCCAGTGCCTTGCAAAATCAGGCACAAGACCTCCAGATGAAAGAAAACAATTTCCCAAGATAATTTCCAGAGCCAAACAGGTAGTTTCTGGAATGAACAAGAGTGTTTTTATTTAGACAGTATTAAATTCCACTAAAATTGCAGCCATTTGTGCACCTGTTTTTGCACCAGCAATAACTGAATTTGTTTATACTAAATTTCTAACTCCTTGGCATACACAAATATCCTCCCTAACCCCTATCAGTATAAACATGTCTAACTAAATATCTCTAAATATCCAAAACTCTTATCAGCATTAAAATTGTACTAAGAGTTAACCGTATATTTAGACAGATGACTTGCAGAAACTGGACTGAAAAAAAAAGTTGTATAAATTTATGTAGGCTTTGGCTTTAAAGTAAAATCTGCCTGACAAATTCCTGTTAGTCATAAAATTACATCTAAGCATGAACGTTTTGTCCAGATCATAGAGCATTTGTATATTTTTTATGAAAGCAAAAATGATTTTGTCTTTTATTTCTCGGTTGGGAGAGATACTGTATTTTAATTAAGGTAAAGCTACTATTTCTACAGTATATTAATCTTTGAAAATTACAGAAAAGACCTAAACTTTAACTAAGGTTGGATCATTTTCTACTGAAGTGTACAGAAAACTGTAGGAGACAATGGGAAAAACTTTGGTATTCTGAAGGTGCTGTAAACACCAGAAGAGAAAGTGATACAAACAGTAGTGAACAGTGAACAGTAGTATATATAGTAGTGAAAGGAATGTAGGGGTTTTATCTTCTTTTTATCCTTTGCGGCTGCATCTGTAATCCATGTTTTTGTGAAATTTCTGAAATTGGCTACTACTTCTTGCATTTAAGGAGAATGCAAGGAAGACAACTCTTCCTTCTTTTCAGTTAGGGGACTGGGCTTGACCACTGATCCACAGTGAACTTATACATACTGACTCTTGCAGTTTTGCTATTTCCTTATAATGTCTGTATTTTTAATACACTTTGAGAGTTCTATTCAAACAAAACCAACTTGTTATGTTTTAGATTAAGATTTCATGTATAAATAATGTATATACAGTCTAGGAAATGAGTAATAGATGTTATAAGCATATTACTGACACAAGAAGTATGTGTTATTGTGGCTTATGTTGTGGGATGTAAGTGCATGAGTAGAAGAGACTATATAGGTCTATAGCAACCTATTGACTTGTTGGAGACTGTAACAATTTATAGATACTAATTAACCATTTACTAAATAACTATTAAGTATCTAAAAGTATAAAAGTATTTAAAAGTATAAATCACTTAACTATTTGCAGATGGTTGTCTTTCAGAAGAAAATTAAGCAAACCTTGTGCAGAAGCAAACTTATATTTGTGAAGTTTCTGCCATGTTTTGAATCACCGGTTCTGGAGACTGAAATCTTATATTAAATCGCATAATGGATATAATGAGGGTAGTGCCAACACATTTTTGCAGTGCTTCATCAAATGGCCTGGAGAAGCGTATTTAAGATGAGAAATTGGTTTTGCATACTTACCCATTCAATTCTTGGAGCCTGAACTGAGACTACAAAATTAGCAGACAATGAACACACTTTGGGAAAAAATATGAATAAGATGAATTCCTCCTTTATCCTCAGTGGAGCTCATAAACCCAGACTTAATATCCAACTTGGGCTTCAGCTATATAGACTGGTTATTCAAAAGTAATTATATAGTATAAGCCCATTCAAATTTTACCCTGAAATGCATCTTTCTTTAGGGTTTCCCATCAGAACAGCCTCTGGACTGTTCATTTGCTTAGGGAATCACCCTTCAATCTTTTATATCTACAGCAAGGTTAAGGAACTGCTGTGGCCCCTGCTCAGAAAAACATTCTTTCACTAGCTTGAGAATAATTCAATGCTATGTCCAAAATGCTTTTCAGGCCCTTTCCTCCAGGCACAGTATATTGATACAACTTTTCCTTGAATTAACTTTCAATATTTAAGTATTTCCCCAAAGTCCAAGTGTTGTCAGGCCTGAAACCTTTCCATTCAATCTCCCTACCTGCCCTGGGGAAAGGTATACATTTAAAACCTGGTTGAATCATAAGCCTGACAGCATTAAATCATTCCTCCACCCTTTTATGAGAGATCTTAAGTACATACTTTAATCATGTGTTTAACCCCCACTGATGAATGTGTTGTCTTGAATAAATCTCAAAGCATCAGCCTAACTGTGTTCCACAACTAGGCTGCTCTGTGTCAGGAGACAGTCAGTATTTCTATGGAAGGATTAACATTTCCCATCATCAGCAGAAAATGCTGCCCTTCATGTCATGATGGACTGTGCAGTATGGATCTGCACATCAGTGAATAGCTATAGCTACAAACACTTCAGCAAGCAGAAATGAGGTAGCTCTACCTGCAAAGATATTTGGACGCTGTAGGCATTCACCTGTAGACGCGACATAGTTTTGAGCTAAAAACATGTGGCTCTGCTAATGTCGTATCAAGCTGAAGTTAGTAATCTGTCTCTCAACAGAAGATATTTATACTGATATTATGCAAAATATTCCAAATTTACATGTAGTTTATTTGGAGTACCTTCTGAAGTTTAATTCCTCTTCCCAAACATGGACCAGATAGCAAAAAGGAAACTTTTGTTATATCTCCAATATCACCAACAGTCAACTGTTAAAAAAATAAGAAAAAAAACTGAACTATATATTTTGTAAACAACTGGAAGACATGTGATACGCCCAAACAAAAAGATAAGTGAACCAAATAAAAATACTGGCCAAGAACATTAATGTTAGGGTGAGGAAGACCCATAAAGATTGCAAGTTAATTTGGACTCACAGCATTTCATAATTTATTTTTCTTTTTCACTTTAAGAGTTGGCTGCAGAGCCTAGGCCAACATATGAAAAGCAAGGAAATGTATGATTGATTCTATATACCCAAGCTGCATTCATTTTATTATTCTTTTTTTAACTTTCTTAGTTACTTCCCCTCCAGGACCTCTCTGCTATCAAATTTGAACTCAAGCTGAAATTTTGAACTCAAGCTGATTTCTGGCTCTGGTTATTGTTTCTATTCTCAGCTATTTTGGCGCTCAAAGGAAAGGATGTCTGGATATGTGTATTAGACCACATGTAAAAAGTGCTCCAAGTGCCATTTCTTTAAACCATTGAGGTATAATTATCAACTGTGACAAAACAAAAAAGTCAGTTCATGCAACTTCCTATAGATGGGCTCCAACTCTTACTTTGCTGAAGCAGTCTGGCAAGATTTGTATGAAATAAGCAAGAAACCAACCAAAAATGGATTATTGTTCAGATTCTGAACTTTCTGCACAGAGGATTTCCCCTTTTTTCCAAATATAACAACTTGAATATCAGGAACATCTTCTGGTACATGCATACAGTCCACCCATGTTTGCCATCGTCCTCGGCTGTTAGTATCAATTTTTTTTGTAAGAAGAGATGTCACAGATGTTTCTGCATTGAAAATAAACATATATTCAGAGCCCATATCTAAGTAACAAGGCATATAAGCCATAATATACAAAACTGTCCTACCAAAGGGCTGGATCCAACACAGGCAAGTCAGGCAGCAATAGTACATTACTTAATTTAGCTCTGTTGGGATTGTGGAAAGCTGGGCTAGCTGCTTCATATATCTGCATGTCACACTCGTGCAGGGGTGACGGTAATCTTTGTATTGTTCCAAAGGTAGCACACCTGCTGCCAGCACCTGCTGCCACTCAAGGAGGGGGTGAGAAAGGAAGAGTAGTCCCTTCCAGAAGCACTACTCCTTACAACTACCTCTGGCAGCAGCAGGAACAAGATACCCACCACTCCCATTCCAATGTTTTCCATCTCAAGTATAATTTCCTCCCCATCTTCTTTTTTACAGAAGGCACGATTCATATTGGGTCAGGCACCAGTCCTTCACCTTTAGGGTTTCAGTGTTCAATTTTGCCTACACTGTGAAATAGCCTTGTGCTGGTTTTGCTCTGCCATGCAATAGGGATTCACGCAAATAAGGGACATTTTTGTTGGTATTACCTTTGAGTGGAATTACCACTTCTACAAAATCTTTCTTAGAGCATTTACTGATCCAGTTATTGTGAACAAAGATGTGTGTGGAGAAAGGGTAAATGACTTCTTTTATAACAATTTTTTCCAAGAACCAGTCATCTGATTGAAAATAAACAGAACATTATTAATTCATACTTTTAAAGCAATAATATATTCTGTCTATGTAGTCATAAGTTTCTATCTTGAGAAAAACAATAAAATATTGGCTTTTGCCTGACTTCTTAAGGACATAAGGCTTAGTCCCCAAAACAGGTTTTATATATGATCTTTGAGTTTGACCTACAGAATCATCTTATAGTCTTGTTTTTGACAAAGATAAAAGAACAAGAGAGGCTAGTTTATCATGCCCTGAAACAGTTTTATCTCCATTACAGACATTATCTGCACAAGTGGTATATCTGTAGAATCTCTGTTCTACTGCATCTGAAAACTGTTGGGGCAAAAGTGTAGATGAAGTATCAAAGGAGGTATCATTTCATGGTGCTCCTTGCTGTTGCTGTTTAAGAGGTAAGCATTTTTTTTAACTCCAAAAATTGTTATGGAGTTGAAAAGATTGCAAGAAAAAATGCTTCAGAAAGCACAGCCTTTTTTATCTGCCACTCAACCTCACATATCCAGAACTCATTAAAAAAGAATATATTTCTAGCGGGATAGAAGAAAGAAACTAGGAGGCCAGAACAGACTACCTTCTATGTCCCACTTCCCAATCTGAGGAACTGATTTTCTGTTCTTATCTTTACCTAGAAGCATTTAGATCTGAATAAATTACTCTTTTAAAATGAAAATGTCCATCATCCAAAAATGGAGAGGAAAGAAGAATGTCAAAAAGTGAAAAAATATGTTCAAAATTTTCTGGAACTTTAAAACAAAGCACGTATGATTTTTAGTCTTAAATTTAAGACATTACTGAAGTTCTAGGATTTTTTAAACCTGATAACTTACATTATTATGCTATGTTATTTGCTGTGATAGAGTACTATATACTAACTGAAAAAAATGCTGACCTTTTTTTGGACTCTTAAATCCAACAAGAACTTGGTTCAACTTGCCAAGGTAAACTGCTTTGATTTTGAAAACATCCACCTGCAATGTGAAAATAATTAAAATTATAATTTAGTTAAATTAAATATGTATCTGATTTTGACACAAGACTTGGTATCTTAGTGTAAGTAATTTTTTCTCATTCATGGCATTCCATTTTCTTTGAGTTCATAATAAAGCTGTATACACTATAACTGATATTTTCTGTGCCAGTAAATAATATGACTTCTAAGTTTCAAAATGTTGCTGTGGTTAATATGAAGTAATTTTAGAAACATTAGATACATCTATGATCCCTAAGATGATCACTTTAGTAGTCTCACAGACTGAAATAACCAAATCATATCATTTACTACTTCTATTGAAAGTACGTTGATCCAGAACGTCTTGAGTGTTACATATCTAACTCCCAAATAAACTGATATAAGTCAGGTATCTAATACTTTGGAAGATCTAGAGAAATTTTGTTTTCACTAAAATTCACAGTTAAATTAGTGAAAATTAGGCTGCTAAATGAGAATCGAATGGATATCTGAGAAGATTTGGATCTCTGTGTCTATAGAAGCCATGTCTATGATACATGATATTTTTCACATACAATAGAACTGCATGGTGACCAGACTTCCTGGAATCTTCTCCTTTTTCTCTACTGTAAATTTACTGTAAATGTCATCTTTCTTCTCTATCAATGAGAAAGTCACACTCTGACACTGGGGACATACATTATTTAATGTGTGTGCTTGTTTGCTTTTTTGAACTGGCCATCAAGAAACAAGGTTTGGAAATATACTATTCATGAATGGGTAATTGTAATTTCCTTGGGAAACTAGCTGCATAATAAAACCTCTACAAGTAAGCCTGTTTTATCTCTTGTGACTTCATGAGCTATCCTGTTGAAGACAGATCCAGCTGTCTTGGTAAAGCCTGGCTGAAAATGCAATTTGAAGACAAAAGCTGGGGACCTGTTTTGGAGTGTGAAGGCAAGCAATGAAAACTTTGTATAGTTCCCATAGTCAATGCCAAGTACCCTGACTTACAATAATTCATGCTATCTGTGAGGGCCATACAGATCACAAAAGTCATCTAGAAAAAAGAGCAAAGACTAAGAATAGAAATTAGGCATTTTTAGGCAAGCTGGAGTAAAGAAAACTGTGGGGAGATGAATATCCAAACAGTTGTTGCTTGAGATCTTTTTAGAGTGCTACAGCCCAGGATATAGAAAAGTCCTTTAAAGTTCCAAAGTAAGAATTTAGTCCTCCAATCAGGTTCACTAGAAAACTGACACAGAATCTGGATTATGCAGTAAAAAAATCCTCGTGAATCTGGAGAAGAGTTATATTTCCACTGGATTTAGTATTCACAGAAATCAATTATACCGCTCACAAGTTCTGTAAAAGTTTTATTCTTAAAGAACATTTAAGTATAATTTCTTACAAAATAAAGAATAAAGAAAGCTCAGTTCAGTTTCTGGAAAGAAAGGGGAATTAGTCCTTCTTTGAGGCTATACTGACACTTCATCCATTCTACTAAGCAGACTTGCTGTGCAGCTTTCTCCAAGACGTTTAAGGTATATTATATATACTTGCTCAGGAAAAAAGATAAATCTATAAAATTTCCTACATTACTGCTTAAAGCTAGATGAGCCCTAGCATCCTATCATTATTTTCTGGTTTCTTTTGTGAAGTCTGAGCTAGGAGTTTGATCAGTTCTTGTTGAACATGACATATGGCATTCATATTCTTTTCCACAATGAAGAAATTAATTAAAGAAACCCAAAGAATGCCATGAATAACAAAGATTCAATTTGTTTTCATACAAAAATATTCTGTCTTCTAGAATCTCTGGAAATGAAAATGAGAGTAGACAAAATAAACAGAGACATGTTTAAAGAATAAATGAAGCATATGCCAAGTAGATTTTTCTAGGTTGCTGCATTAGAGAACAAACTGTGTTTACTGGAGTCAGTGAAATACTAGCCCCTCTCCCTCCGAATTACTCTGTCCTTGTGCAATTATTTTGTGATTCTCTAAAAAAAAAACCAAAATAAAATTGCAAACCTGAACTCAAAGCAAACAGGAGGTCTAAAAGTACCAGCTAAATATTTCCTTTCTGATGTGGAATTTCTTTTAGTTACCCTATTCTTATACCAATAATACTCTAGGAATTACTCTTCTAGGAGGAGTCCTTCAAGTCGCTAAAAGCCAGAATATTTTTACAATGTATAAAAGCAATAACTGTGTGAAAGGACTGGAAACATAAAAAAAAAGTAGAACACTGCTTGAAACACTGATATTAGTGTTCAGAAAAGTTAACAAATCAAGGTTATTGCTTAAAATAGGCAGAAAGCCAAAACATTCTAAAGAAATTCTGTCAGTTCTATCAAGCACAGTATAGATTTTTTTAAGGCCTCCTCGGCCTTAAAAGTCTGGAATATTAGAGGAGAGCTTTTAGAGTATATTTAGTCCAACTCAGACTTACTTAATCAACTTAACTGATTTACTGTTGTGCAACGCTGATGATGCTTAAAAGCAACACGTTACTTCTGGAGAAAATCACCTCTCAGTTACAGAGAAAATTATGTCTACATGATATGCAGAAACTAATAAAGTATTTCTGATACCTGTACATGAAAGTTTTTGCATAAAAACAAGTTTTATCAGGAAGACATTTGCAACTTCAGTTACATTTTTCCTCATTGTTTTTACCTGCCCTCTAGCAAAAGTGATCAGGTTGTTTCTTGAGTTAAGCCATCGTTTCCCAGAGTCACTTCTTTCTCCTTGAATACAAAGATAAGCCTCACCAGTGGCATCTGCTTTCTTCAAGTCTCCCGTGTGCAAATGGATTGAATATTCCACAACTTCAGAAAAAATACAGATCCAAAATCAAAAAGTGAGCATGAGAAAATCCTTGTCTTCTTGCCCAACACCTGCATCTTTTACCAATCCCTGTTTTTTTACTGCATTATTTTCACATAGGAAACATTTAATGAGAAAGTATGTTATCACAAAGAGGCCTTTTTAAGGTTTAACTGTCTTTTCTTAAGTTATTAATTGTACATTATGACTAAACCCAGAGATCCATGACAACACAATGCTCCCATTTTGATCAGAACTGTGTAAGTGCAATAAAAATTAAAATCTTACAATTTAAATGGAAAGTATGAAAGATGAGAAAAAATCTTGATTTTCCCATTTTACATCTGTGAATCTGGGAAAGAAAATGAGGCCTTGTCAAGAATGGATAAATTAGCTTGACTGTAACTGAGTCAGTGAAGTTAAATTAATTCTGTGTAATTACAACATAATTTATCGCACTTCCCCCCTAAAAAATAAGACACAGTAAGACAGAGAGCAAAACACACTGCTATAGCTTGAACTTTCCTTAGGGCATCAAATATACACAAGGTTTATCACTTTAGTTAATCTAGATGCACAATTGCAAATTTCTTTTCTCTGAAGTCCCATAGTGTGCCTCAGAACCAGGAGCACAGGTCTCTTCAGTCCTGGTGACATGCATAACCACCAGACATTCCTACTGCAGAGCCGCCTGTTCGGCAATCTGCAGAATACAATTTTGTTCAGCTCTGACACTTCACTCTCAGAATATCAGCACTACTAGCCACTGTTTGGAGCACAGGACCTCTCCTATGTACTTCCCTCTTACCCTCTAAGGTAACTAATCCCTTTTGAAAAAATAATGCCATGCTCCATGTATGTTTACATGCTCCTTGGAAAGTCTAAGTTCTATTCTCTAAGACTATTGACACATATTTCTTTGTTCCTTCTTTCTTTTTGTGTGTGTATCATTTTCTTCTAGAAATGAAGATATATTTTAGTACTTATAAATTGGCTTAGAAGAAAGCTGTGATCCGATTGCTTTAAGAAGCTTTAAACTCTTGTAATTATCTCCCAATGAATAAACACACCAGGACTATCAAGCTTTCTCACTCATCAGACCATAACTCTATTACAATGATCAGGAAGTTAAAACACATTAATGTGAAACAGAAATAATGAATTAAAGAACCTATAAAAAACTTTCAAAGCCAGCTTTAATATATAAATTGAAAAAATTCTTGCTTTTCTTGCTTCAGTCTCCAAAGCACCTTCCATGTACTAGCATTTACCCATATAATAACCCACAAATACAGATCAGCTAAGTGAAAAGCAAGCTTAAGGGAAAGCATTCCTGATTTTCTCAGCTGTGCTCATAATGTAGCGATTAGAAGAGACATTTATGGCTACCCTGTGCAGTTTCTGCTTCCTTGCCTCTTTCTGACACTGTACACAGGGCAGTGATCCAGGAGAGAGAGGTCTTCAAACTTCTGACTGCAAACAATAGACTGTTTCTACTTTAACTCATTGCATTTGAAAGTGTGGTAGTAGCTGAGGGGTCAGCAACTGGATGCGTTAATCCAAAGAAACCTCATGGAAAATTCCTATATTCAGTTTTAAAATGAACTATTTTAGCCCCTGAGCTTATCAGGGAAAGAAGGAACAAGAAAACTCTTAAACAGGAGCAGGTCACAATCTCAATATTCCTGATTATTTGCATCATCCTAACAAGGCAGAATCCAGGCAGAAAAGAGAAGTTTTTTTTCTAGTGCTGAAAGTCTCAGACTACAATAATAAATCTGTGTTCAGCAGTATACTACTGGTGCTGTTACTTTAGGCATCTAACTTGAGTGGCTAAATTAGGAATATGAAATCTCTATGTAGTCAGTAGGGAAAGGCAGGTGCTATAGAAAACACCTATGACGGTTTCCATATATTCTAGGGATAGACATTTAAAGTTAGGTGTCTGAAGTTAGATGGTCTGTATGTTCCTTTGCTTCCACCCACAAGCATCATTACTTAGGTCTAAGAAAAAACTATCATCTTGCAGCAACACAGGCTTGTAACACACATCTAACACTTTTCAGAAGGAATACATTTTTATCCACTATAAAATGCAATGTCACATTCAGGATAATAACCAATATACACAGTCCTTGAATGTATTCAAGAATGAATATATTATCTGATGAATCCACTTTTTGTTACAAACTTGAAGACTGATTTTTCTGAAGGACTGAGCACCTATAAAACCCAGCATTTTATAAGCACTAAGTTATCTTTGACTGCTCCAAGCTGTTCAGCCCCTACTCCAAAAGCCTTCAGTGCTGACGCAGTAAAGCAAACGTAGACAACTTCTAGACTGTGGACAGTTGCATGCCACAGAATGTCTTGCAGCCTTACTTTGCTTCTTGACCAAATCTGGGACCTGGCTGGCTGCACAATGGCTTCTTCCCAGGAAAAGCATTTTGTATGTGAGGAAGGGAAATGGTATACCACAGTCTTAAATGGACACTAAATCCTGGAGCCATGCAGAAACCCCTGGAGGTCTCACAGTTGACAATATAAGCTAGAGAGCACTGAAATATATATTATCAAGTCTGAAATATATATTATCAAGTCTGAAATATATATTATCAAGTCTGAAATATGATGGGATACACAAATATCTGAGTATAGTTCCTGGATACTTCTCATATTTTCAGTACAGTTTGCCTCTACATCCTGACCAAATATATTGTAAGGAAGAAATGATCCAAATTAGCCAAACTGTACTAACTAAACTGTACCTAAAAGGATATAAGAAACTTCTTGTAGATTTGAGAATGATTGTTAAAAACACACTGTGAAAAATTAAGAAATCAGAAGCTAAAGCTGTCATTTACTCTTATGTGTAGGTGATGGGAAAACAGGGAGGGAAAAAAAGTGTTCTGAGAATATTTATTTTTAAACTTTTTTTACAGCTCTTTTCACAAGTTGGTGCTATTCATATTGAGTGTTATAATCAAAAGGGCCGAAATCAAATACTGTGACATCTTATACAGCTATTTCTTGATATGCCTGAAATAAAAAAGGTCATATCACTGAAATAAAGGTTTTAAAGGGCAGTTTTGCATGCTGATTGAAAAATTAATATCTAAAAGATTCATTAAATAACAAGGGCTGTAGTAGCCTGCTAATAAAGGCATGGTCATTGCAACAAACTTCTGAATGTCTTTGTTTCTCTTCATTTTTTTCCTATGTAAGTATGACATCTGAGAAAATCTGTTTTCTGAAAAGCAGCTTTATTTCACTGTGGCACTATTTATTTTACTTCAGGGACTTCCCCTGGGATTTTTTTTTTAATTGTTTAAGGCGTGATCTGAGAAAGTACTTGTAATTGATGGCATCACTAATGTTTGATGATAGGAAGCAAACTAAGCATTTTCCTAGATTGGGCCCCTAATGTATCTCATCACTCTCTTCAAAGCAGTTAAATATGCACTGCCAGATGAGAGACAACATAGAAATACCTGCATTAAAGTCAGTGTAGCTACACCGATTTTCTCTTGCTGGAGATCCAGATATTTGAAAGTACATGAGCTGTCGAGATGACACTTTAGCAGCCAATAGTATTTTTGCTTTCAGAGAAGCTAGGGTATAAAGGTTAGACTGACTCTCTGTCATCCATCTAGAGTGTTGCCTTCCCTGTTTGTCTTGTTCATGTAAGTAGACACTTGAAGTCAAAAAGCTCCTTGTCTTAATAAGGTCAGAAGAGTTTAGTTGCCAAGTCTGATCACTCATGTAGGGTGGATTAGAAACCACAGTGCTCACTATCATCTTCGCTGTTTTGGTCCTGAATCATTAATATACTTAATCTTGTGCTTAACTTTAATCACACAAGTAGTTTGGAACACACAAGAGCTCCAAAGCACCTGTATTCACAGAAGAGACTTGCAAATTGAAAATTAAGAACATATCTGAATGTTCTTGCTGAGTCAGTATTTTCAGCTGAATCTGCTGAATCAATTAATACATAATCCAAAGCTCACTGTATTCACAGCAAATATGTCCCATTGATTTTCAAAGGGTTTGGATCAGAGCAAGAACAGCACTATATATGAGAAACAAACATAAGTAAAGTAACCCTTACCAAGGAAGGAAGACGTAACAAAAAGTGGCTGGGAAAAAGGGTAAGAGTTCTTAGGGTGAGTTGAGTTTGGGAGCATTCTTGCAGTGAAATGAACAAGATACCCCTAGTAACAAAGATTTACTAAAATAAAATGTTCTCTTCAACCTTGCCATTCTTTTTCTCTGACCAATCCAATTTATAAGAGTTCTGTTTCAGATGTAAACCAGCATAGTGAGAAACTAAATGTCATCACATAGTGTCCATTTAAAAAGGGGGAAAAACATGAATTAAAGGTGGGGCAGAAGTTATTGCTCTGAATTTTCTAGTTTTTGTTGATTTTACTATGAATTATAATGAAATTCAAATACCATTTATCATGGTAACTCAGTAACATTTTCCCAATGAAATCTCAATAATCTTTCAGGGAGAACATTTTAAATGCTATGATCACATCCTGTCTGACTGTCAGTGGTAGAGTTAAACTGTTTACACCATTATGATTTTAGCTCTATATTCAAATCAGGTGAAATAGGTAACTTTTCCAAAGGCAGCAAAAACACTAAGAAAGGCAGTGGGGAAGGAAATGAACTATCAAATGAACTCCTGTTCTCCTGTTGGAGCTCCCAAGACCTTTTCTGTTTCTTATTGTTCTCTGTAGCTTAGCAGGTTCTTTACTGCAAGATAAGATGGTAGGGATGCGAATGTGAATGGGGCAGGGTGCTGTGTTTCAGAGATGGTGGATAGCTGACAGTGACTTTTCTTCCACAGGCTTCTGTGAAAATTCTAGCCTAAAAAAACAGTAAAATAAACAGAAAAATGCAATATGGTGAATGAGAATCCCAGAGGAAATTGTCATGATTCCCAGAGGAACTAGTTGTGTTTTTAAATGAATGTTAGTCAACTAAGAATCAAAAGCAAGTACAGTATGCAGGGGTATTTTAAAAACATCTATTTTTGTTGCAGCAAACAAAAATCTGAAAAACAAAATTTGAGGCCTAATCCTGTCAACTGATCACATAAGTAGTCTCCAAAACTTAAAATTATGATTTTTGTGAAATAAAGGGTTGGGGACAAGATCTCCAACTGATATAAAGTCACACAGTAAGCCAGACTAGTCAGAAGTACAGAGTGCATCTAACCTACACAAGAGTGTGATGTAAAGACACTCGAGTTAGCAAAAATTGGAATCAGGAAATGTATGCAGAAGAGCATGATTTACTTCACTAGCTCAAGGCCTGAGCCAGTCTGGCTGTGCTGGTTTTGTGCCATGCTCGAGCTTTGCTCAAAAGGCTTCCTTAGTTCAGGCATCTGAACCATTTCTGTTTTGGAGGTTAACATTAGACTTTCCATTAACTTTAATGAAAGGTGAGCTACTTGATAAACAAAGGCTACTGGACTGTAGTGCATTTAGCAAAGTCAAGCATCATCTAGCAACTGCTTCTCCATGCTGGAATGCAGCTACAACTAGAATGCATGCTACTACTACTACTAATGCATCAATGTGATTAACGCAGCAGTGATAATGTTACACTTCATCTATAAACTGTAAAAACAAAGCTGGGTGATTGTTTAAGAATGATGACTATGTTTATTAATGCAGATGTTCATTACTACAGATGTTAGGCACTTAAACTCTTCAAGCTCTTTACATCAACAGAATTGATGGGGTCAGGTGTCAGTGCATTCCAGAATTTGACTTCATGTTGTGGGGAAAAAAAATCTTGATTTGCAACACAGGAGCCTAATGTCAGCTAGAAGAAGTCAGATTGTAACTGTTGTTAAAAATCTTTTAGTAAAAAGAAGGTAACACTGATCTTCAGTAGTTACTTTTACAGCTACATTTTGCAAAGTTCTTCCTCTAACTTCAAACAGCTCCCAGGTTGGGATATGCATTGTTATACAGCACCTGATATACACCTTCAGCTGCAGTCACAAAGAATAGCATTCTAGAAATCATCAAGAAATGATTTAGAAGGCATCAAGAAATACAGAAACTAACAGCAGGAAGTACTAAAATGTTAATTGTAACTGAAATGATTATTTTCAAAAGCAGCTCACAATTTAAGTGTGCAATGACTTTGTCTCAATATGTTAGTATGCACGTCAGTGCCTTTCATTAAATTATCACAGGATTCCCAAGAAAAAATAGTTTCTTTTAATCTGAAGTCCACAAATTCGCATAAAAAATAATTTGTCCCATGACATAGATAGACTAAAAACATGATTATAAATATTAGGATAAGTATACTAAAGTCAAAAAAAAAAAAAAATCAGAGAAAGTATTTGCTTCTCTGACACTGGCTAGTATCCAGAAGAAAAATTCAGCTCTGAGATAGTTTCACAGAATCATTTGACCTTGGTTATTTAATATAATTGTGTCTGGGGAGTTACCTATGGTCTGAGCTTGGGCACTCTCATTAAAGAAGAAATATTTCTACAGTTGGAAGAAAAAGCAATTTCAGACCGGAGAGAATCAAGTTTAAGTTTTGCCTATTTTTTTATTCTTTAGGCATTAAGAATACATTCCATGACAGCTGATACCAGTGATTGGATTTACAGGGCATGAAATCATCCTCATGTCCCACCAGATGAGGTGGGATATGCAGGAGACATGAACAGAAGACGCAAGTCTCTGACATTAGAGCTCTGGAAGAGGAGAAAAAAACAAAAAGCAAATGTGTTTATAGGTGTAGGGGAAAAAAAAAGGAGTGAGGACTGGTTTTACTGAAGGAATTGTGATTTTCCTGAAGATTACAAATGAGCATAGATATGTATTTTTGCCTTGCCAAATCTTATGAAAACAGTTAGTTTAGAACAGAAGTGGTGGTATTAACACGGCTTTCATTACCACCAGGCAATTGACATTACTGATAAAGGGTACTGTTTATTTGGATGCTTAGCTTTTAACATTTACTTTGCTCCCTATAGGGTTATCTACTTGCTGTTTGATTTGCCTGGGGATAGCAATGATCTGTATCTTTCAAAAAAATTTTTTTTCTCTTTATTTGAACTTATTCTACCAAGACATTTATTAAAGACATCTCCATGTGTGGATGTCTCTTTCAAAGCAATAAGGGGCACAATCATACTGAACTCTGAAATGCTTTTTGTCACCAGTAAACAAATGGGAATACAAAGAAGAAGCTGACAGTTACAAATTTTAGACTGAATTAATATTAGGGCCACAAAGTATAAAACTGATATAACAGTTTCAATGGCAGATCATTCATACAAAGCACCTTTCATCAGCAGACATACACATGAGCTTGAAAGGACTGCTCACATACTCAAAATCAGTCACATCCAGAAGTGTTTACAGATGCAAACATTGCATTTTCTTTAGTCTAGACTCTACAGAATGGTTTGTGTGAAACTTCCTAGGTTAGGACATAATACTCAAGTATGGAATAATTTTTTGGAAAACTATGTAGACCTCTTTTTCCTAAAAAATTTTCAAAAAAAAAAAACAAAAACAAACCTGAACCTTCTATTTTACCTCTAAACTGAATGGCTCTATAAACCAGGATAAAACTCTCTGACATTATCTCCATTTATTTCTCAGCACAGTAGAGAATTTGAGGGGTGTATTACAGAATTTTTATATTGGTTTGAATTTCTAGGCTTTTTATAAGTAGTCAACATTTAGCAATTTCAAATTCTGAAAATAATTATCAATTATTATATTTTTTCCCCAGTTTTTGTTATATAAATTGGGGGGACAGAGCTTTTTTACAAGCTCTAGAGTTACCATATTCAGCATTCTACATCCTGCACATACTACATCCAACATCTGATGTTATTTTGAATGTGGCTAGTCAAAAAACTAAAATAATAAGGTTTTTTAGTAAATGAATACAAGGCTACTGATTGTTTAAAATTATGCAAACCCACATAAAATCATAGATTTAAAAGGTCTTCAGTGTTTTATTTGTTCAAGTTTCAACTTTAAATGTGATAAAATGTTTAGGAAAATCTCCTTGGAGAATAGTGTGCACAAGTTCACATGGAATGTTTTTTATTCTTTTTTTCTGGGCACCTTCCTGCCTTTTTCTAATAGTTTCTGTTTAAGCAGAACATTCTTTGTACTGTAGCCTCTGGCAATAAACCTCTTAACTGTCACTAAAAGCTTCAATACATGATCTTTACTATCCCTATCAATCCTCTTTATTCTAATGAGCTGGATAGATGGGAAGCATGTTCTTAAGTAGCTAAAGTTATCAGTATGCAATTGCTTGTTCTCTGTATTCCTGAGGGGGAAGGGGGAATCACTTTATCATATCTCTGGCACCATCCATACATACAATTCCGCCATATACTAGAAGAGAAAAGTGCAGCTTAATATATTGTTGCTGGAATAATACTTGCTGTACTATATATTTCTCATCAACATCAATAAAACACTAGTGCAATAGAAATTCTTGGATATATTTTTGCTGACTGATTGTAACACATTTTTTAAATTCTATCTCTGTTTTATAGGAGGTCTTTGCAATTCTTTCATTCTTAAAAAATTGAGTAAGATTCTAGGTCACAAATTTCTCTCTGATTAGGAAGAATAAGGTAGCATCATACAGTGAATAATATTTTGTATACATCTTCAGCTAATACAGCACTTTGGGAGGGGAGATAATAAATAATCAAGAGATAAAACTGCATTATCTAACATGAAAGAGACCAAAATTTTATGTAATGAATTTTGTTTGGTAGGAGCAGTTACAAGGTTTGTTATAATCCTGATACCAGTGATTTCTGTTTTCTTAGCTTTCTCTTGTGATAAACGCACATGCAAAACATTATATTCTTTAATATCTTCTTGTGGGAACCCTCACACAGTATTTCAGGCCCTGGTATTACAGTGACAGACCTTGACCTCTGGTAACAAAAAAGGACTTAGCTTACCAGGCAAAGGCTCCTGATCTGCATAGAGAGCTGGCAGTTCCACACATTTGTCTTCATTAGGGTTGAACCAGCAGTCAAAAGCTAAACACATCTCTTCATTTGTGCCTGTGTGCTTCATATGCAGTAAATCTAAGTGCCACGGCTGTTTTAACTTGCTATGTGGGCCAGTTACCTGAACTTTGTAGACTGAGCCAATATCTGCCAGTTCATCCTATGTGAGAAAAAAAGAAAATGAATGGATCTCATTCTAGTTGTGCCAGATCAAATGTACTTGACAGATCATTTGATTGTATTTGTATGTAGCAGCTGAATAAATTTCCATAAAATTAATTATAATTATTATATTATATTATTAATTATATAATTATAAATTTCCATTGAAACAGATTTATAACTGTTACTGTTTTCTTCCTTTCTAGTCAATACCAAATTGATCTACTAATCTGAATGAGGAAATGACACCCTAGATGTTTGATATCAGAGAATGAGTGATGGGAATCACTGCAGAAATTTGTACAAAGAACAAAGCACAGTGATTCATATATAAAACACTGATTCAGTAGACTATTTGCAGACACATAAGTTTTCAAGTCAATATAAAAAATTCTGAACACTACCAAGAAATTTTTCTTACAACTTAGAATATAAAAATGAAGCAATCAATTATAAATTTGAAGGAGAATTAATCCAATTTTGAGGAAACATCCAAATTTATTGTTCAGTGAGTTCCTTCTTCAATGTGTTTCTTCTTCTACACTCTACACTACATTTTCTTATAGAAGTTGTCCACTAAAATCTTCCTCTTGCATTCATGTTTGAGAAAGAATCCTGTGATTCTGCTGGGAATTGCACAGCATCTCTATGACTTATACCACTTGCGTAAGTGAAGGTAGAGAAGGGTATAGATAATAATAATAATGTTTTTCAACCAACTATTTGTCCCTGCAGAGTAAAAGGAGAAAAAAAAGGAAGAAAGGAGTAAACAACAGTCATCTTTTCTTTTTACTATTCTTCTCTGCTTCTCTTTCATTGCAAATATTGCCCAGCTAGTAGGAGTGCATGTGACCTGACTTCAGCCTTTCCTCTGACTGGATACTTCCACTTTCATACTTTCCACTTTCATCTCTTCATATTTAGCAGAGGTTCTCTAGCAGAGGAAAAGCTACTGGTTACTCCTCATTTTGAATCATGTTTATAGCCTAAGCAGACTAGCCAGGTTCCTCTTTCAAAGAAAACAGGTAGAAAACATCAATAAACAGCCAATTATTTCTGTAGAGCAATCATTAAGTCCTATTTACCTGACTAGCAGGAAAAAGCACCAGGAGGCAATTTCTTCCTCAGATATCTAAGACGGCTTTCTGATGAACCTCAGGATCAAAAGTAACATATTTACTCTCACTCTTTGGGCTTTTTGCCAGGTGTTTCTTCATCCCTACTTTCCTGATTTTCTCTTGCTACCTGCTTCTCCTATTCTACCAGTCAATTCTGAAGAAAGTTCCTTCAGAATATGGCTTCATGGACATATTTCTCCCATGCAAAGCTGGCTTGTGAAGCTCCCACTGCTCTGTCTGTCCACTTGCTCCCATTTCCTCAGTCCTGCTATATATTTGTTTCTGCAGCTGCACAGTGAACCTTGCTAAGGAACTGATCAAGGTAAAAATTACCACTTTTCCTGCAGGGATCAACCATTTCCTCAAAATCCACAAAGAACAACTGAAGGGGTGGTACAGGGGCATGGAACAAGCAATACAAGAACAGGACAAGTACTTCCCTTGAATAGCTCCTGGCCTCCAGCCCATCGTGACTCAGGGATTTCCTGAACCAAAGGAGGCACCTGCAATTTTTACCTTCAGGTCAGTTCCAAATTCTACTGGACTAGTCATTCATGGAGAGCAAAACCAGAAATGTGTAAGAGAAACATAACATTGGAACTAGGGAAGGAATTATAGCTCCAAGAGGGAAGTAAGAGTGACGGAATAAGAAGCAGGCCCCAGTTCGATGAAGGTGAATCTCAAATACTTGATAATATTTCAGTTGATGAGTAATAGGAGGAAGTAGAGACAAATGAAGGGTAGGAAAACAGAATAAGAAAGGAGAAAACTTGTAGGGGAAAAGGAGTTGAGCAAGAAGAAAATGAAAGTGATCACAACAGGTGAAAAAAGACAGCAAGAAGTTATGCAAGAGAAGGCAGGCATGGGGAATGAACAATTTACATGAAAGAGGGATGAACAGGGATGAACAATTTACGTGAAAGAGAAAAATGAACTTTCTGTAAGTTCCATGTCATTTATGTCTCTCCTCTCTCCATCATCTACCCAGGAAGTTCTATAGTATCCTATGTCATACTGGATATTTACAAATTGCTTTCCTTTGAGAGATCAACAAAATCTGTAAATCAATATCTGCAATCTGGCATATACTGTGATATGCTCCAAGGGAACAATTTGCTCAGTTAGAAACCTTAGGAGGATCTGCTCATTCAAGAATCATTGTTCAACTGACAGCGTTACTATCTACAAACAAAAGTGACTACTAAAGAAAAGTCTGCTAACAGTAGACTACCAAATTACATAGAAGACTTGATAATCAATTTAGCAGTTTAGTTTAAAAAAAGCTATTTATCTCAGAATTAAGAGGGTTATGAAGTACATGATTTTTAGGCTTTTCTTGCAATAGAAAAAGTTTGAAGTACTTTGATTTGAATTGCTTTTCCTGTAATTTGAAGTGGCAACTTTTTGTGATTCAGGTCCCCATAGAAGACGAAAGAGAGGTGTATTAGATCCACTTCATTGTTCAAGTCAGATCCAGTGATGTCCATTATCCAGAGACCTGATGACTGCATGTTGATTTCAGGCAGTTTAGGACTAGAAATCAATCTTTTGCCTTTAAAAAATGGTCAAAGAGAAAGAGGAAATAAGACAGCATGAGAATAACAGGACCATAGGCTTTACAGTACACAAACGAAGCTGTATTTGCATGTTATGTTGTATCTATGGCAACAGTTCCCTAAGAATAACACATCAACATCTTTATTACTTTTTTTTTGCCAAGAATTTAACAGCTTAATGTTCTTTCTGTGTTTAAACTTTAGTTTCACAGGTATTTTTTTCTTGATGCCAAGTTATTTTTCTTACCATTTTTCAAAATAGCTATTAAGAGAACATTCAGTCACCTTTTAGAGGTCTAATTAATTGTTCTTTAAAAAGCAATCGATATTACTAAAAACCAGTTTATCCTTTGGAAGCACCCAGCCATCTGTAGCATGTAGACACTTAATGCAAAATGAATGACACCGATGAACTCCACTTGTAAGTGGATCTTACCTAGCAATATAACACCTGCTGTAATAGTGTTAGACTGACAGGTGAGCATATGATAAACATACAAAACATTCGCCAGATCCTCAAAAGATCAACGCTATTATCTCCTTCTCTTTTTTTCCATTAATTTTCCTTCATTCTCACTCTGTTTTAACCATTCTATGGGGAAAAAAATATTTAATGGAAAAGAACAGCTTAGTAAAACCTACTTGCTATAACTCAGAAAAAAACAGCAGAGCAATTCAAGTAACTGTGTATCTACCATGGACACATTATGTTTTTAAGCCACCTTCTTTTTCTCTGATCAAACTACTGAAGCTCATTTACTTCAAATGGAATTGTTTTCACAGGATGGAAGGAAGGAATCTCTTTCTACTACTTGTAAATGCCCAAAAGTCCTGCCACTTCCATCTGTCAGTATTCTTTTGCCAAATACATCCAGGTTTGGATTTGCATGACTTCTGGAGTGGTAGGCTTGAACTGAGCAGAAACAGCATACTAGAACTATACTGTAGCTCTGCGGTGTGGAATAATACCACAGGCAAGGACTAAGCTCATTTCACTACAGCAACTTTTCTCTGGATTTGAAATCAGATCCTATGAGACCTGGAAAGTAGTGCATAAAACTTAAGCCATTGTTGCCCTGAAGCATATGTCTGTCTCAAATTCTACCTGCATTAAATCTTTCATTGCAATGTGCTAAATTCAATCCGGAAGGCTGGTGTTCCATACACAACACACTGACAGTATTAAATTTTATTATCTTTGACCTTACCAGATGTGGTTTTGCTATAATAGTAAAATCAAGATGAAAATTCCCAAGATTTTCAGGAAAATAAAGATATTATAGAAATTTGAAAGAGTTGTAGCAAAATTCAAAAAAATATATAAACAGGCAGGCCAGGCTTCCAGAAAAGCTTACCAGCTGTCAAGATCTCGCAAACAGTCTCACATAATCCCAGATGAGTATCAAGCCAGTTCCAACATGGGAAGACCCATTCTTTGTCTGAGTCCTGAGACTCCTTGACTGTTATCATCTTGAGGAACATCCCAGCCCCATATCCTTCTCCATCGTGTTGTATGACCACCTTTTGTAAATGACCCAGAGAAACAGCCTCCACCAAAAATGAATCCACCTGTTGAAACAGGAAACACTTAGTAAAGCAGAATGTTTGCCTTTTAAATATGTATAAATAAAGAGACAACATAGATCAGCAATCTGAGATGAATGCAACCCAAAAAATTTGGACCTGAATATGCTTGAACTTCAAGGAAAACTTGATTCTAGATTTGGCTCAGGGTTTGAAATTTGTTTTTTTGTTTGTTTGTTTTTGGGGGTTTTTTTTGTAACATAATGTCTGTTTTAACATAACATCTCCCCTCTGAACCTAAGAAAGCAAATGCCAATTTTTTCTAACACTGAATACCACATTCATCATTAATGATGCATTGTAACTTCATGCAGTCTTTGGACAAGATGGAGTATTTCATCAATCATTTCAAATAACATTAAAATGCATATTCCTCAACTTTCAGACTGTCAAAGGGTTATGACAAGATTTTGGTTCTAATGGAACTCCTGTCTTTCAGGGAGATGCTAGTTTCTAAAATTCATTATGCAAACCTGTATATTAATAGAGTCCTAAAGAGAATTTAGAAATCTAGAAAAACTGTGTTCACTACAGGAAAGCTTTCTAAACTCTTCTGCAATAGTTAGAAAAGCCTCTTTTTTTGGTCTTCTTACAAAATGAAAGTCAATGTGGAAAAATAAGATTGAAAAAAGAGTAAGTGAGAAAGGGGAGAAGGTTAAGATGAGAGCGGGGAATGTGAAGAACTTTGAGCAAAAGACTAAAGATGGAAAGGAAAGCAGAATGAAGAAGCCAGAGTAAGAAAAAGAGAAGAAGACATGGGTGTCAGGGGAATGGAAGTGAGGACAACAAAAAACAAAGTAAGGAGGAACATGAAATTAGAAAGAAAGAAACTGTATGCCCCACTAAATTCTTGCTTGTTCTGTAAGAAAGCCAGGTGTTCTGTATATGGCCTAGCTAAGGGCCAGATAGGCCTGGCGGTAGCTACTAAAGATCAACAAGTTTATAAACAAATAGCACTTAAACAGCTATGTCTTAGATTATAATCGGACACCATTATCCCCAAAAAACTTTGATTCAGTAATAGGAATTTACTAAACCAGATTACAGGACAATTAGAAAGAAGATATTAGCAAAGTGACCTCTAAAAAATGTATTACTTGCCAAAGTCCTATATGTTGTCAGTGTGACTTTAAAAATAAAAAATAATAGAAAAGTAGCTTTCCTTTTGCTAATATTACAAATGCTTTTCTATGACAAAAATATCAATTTTCTATTTAACAATAGCCCAAACTTGACAGCCAGATTGTAAGCAGAAATCATTAACTTTTTTAATTAAGGCATTTTAGGGAAAAATCTGTGCATGAAGGTAAATTAAAATAATTATTGCATAGTGCTCTCTTCTGTATATAAGCATAGTTCTGAGATGCAGAGAGAAACAGAAGTTAGAAAGTCTATCAGATTGTTATTGAATCCAATTTTACCCTACCAATTGCTGTTGTAATTGTCCAATGAAATAATTTCATAGAAATCTAAGACTCTTCTTCCTTGAGTGTGGCTATCTTGGTAGTGAGTAAAAATAAGATGATCTGTTTTTCCATACTTAATTGTTCAGTGAGTGAACCTTTCATGAGAAAGCGTAACGTATGGAAGCAGAATTGTCTTATTATTAGTCATCTAAAAAAACATTTTTATGTGCATTCTTTTCTTTAAGTGGAATTCTCCTATCTTGACTGAAGTTATTGACCAGACATCAAGTTATTGTTTCACATGGGGAATCATGGTTACAGAAACATCATTGAAGGCATGAGTCTCACAGCAATTTTTGTGACTAATTTTGTATCCATAATTTTGAATTCTTTGTTATCTGTGCTGCCCTACATTTGGATTGGAAGATTAAGAGACATGATCACAGAGGCTCTCCGCAGTAATATGCTTTGTATGTGCTCATATGGAACTTGATTATCATGTGGAGACGTACTTGTTCAGGCAGCAAATAACATTGGCATTGGTCTGCTGTAAATATCTAGAAGACAAATTCTGTTCCCAAATTGAAGATCAGCTGGCAAGATACAATCTGAGCACGCATTAAGTGATACAGAGGAGGCTGTGCTAGCCCTACACATGTAAGACAGCATTTTTGTGCCTTTACCTTGTTCCTTTGAAATTTTCTTCCTTTCACTAAAGATGTATGAAGTTTCCTCACACCTGTGTCCCCTCTTTTGCCATAGAGAGTGATATAAACATTTGCAAAGGTTTCTGCTCCCCAGCGGTCACCAGTGTGTACAGAGACAACATACTTATAGACTGCAAAAAAGAATATTGTTTAATTAAAACAGGCTAAGTACAAGTGTGTACTTAAAGGAAAACAGCAAAATGGATTATTTAGTAAGACTACTGCTTGTTCTTATTTCTGCACTTACAAAAAATCTGCTATACAGTGATTAAAATAGTCAGGGTATTATTTATGAATCTGACCTCTTCTTGCTTAAGTCAATGAAGTCTTTCCATTGACTTCCTTAGGAATTTGAAGGAAATTGAGCTCATACAACTTAGACCTATGCAACTTAGAGTTATAAATACAAATTCTGTTTAATTCTATCTTACTGCGCAAGACCTGGAAAATAAGAACTTGGCTGAGATCATTCACGGATTGTTAGAAACTGAATGATCTTTGCAGTAGTTAATAATCATCACAGGTCAAAGAATAAGCCACTATGTAAAGTTTATGCAAATTAGAATAGCAGAGACAGGTGTAGCATAGGGATGCACAACCTGACGTACAAGTATAAAAATTTAAAAATGCACTTATTAATTTAGAGTACTTGACAGCAACTATAATACTTTTTGCCTCTTAGTGCTCCTGTATAAATGCACTTTCTTCTCTTGCTCTACACAGTCAGACTGGATTTTCTTCCAAGAAGAATCATTAAATTGTAGACGAGTTCACACTCATACAGACAGAATGACCAAAATTTTTCGGATGTTGTTTTTAACATATAGTCCTGCTGAGTTAATATTTAACTATCTTAATGCTACAGTTTCTTTTAAGGTCACAAATACGTTTGAGCTATTGAGGGACAAGCACTGCTGGAACATTAGTTTGGAAAAGTAGTCATGTCTTTAATTACTTTTATCTCATGTGTAACTGCCATCCTTTCTGAGCAAATGCAGTACTTCTGTGGGCCTTCACTTCCCAAGTGCATTTCTGAGTATACTCTGAAACTTCTCAGCACATTACAAAAATCTTTTCCTTAAGGAAAAACAAACATGAAACTTTTTCATACAATGAGGATTACTTCTGATACTTGTGTTAGCAACTAAAGCTATTATAAGCTAAATAATTCAATAGGAAAGCTACCACAAATCATTTCAATGGCTTTGAACATGTGCTTTATCTTTAAAAAGTATAATTATATTCCTCAATTTTGCACACTTAGAATTATGCAGAAAATTTAGCAACTGTGAAACCCAATTTGCTATTTAACTGGAAAATAAAATTTCTTAAATGGTCAAGATTTTTGCAGCGCATGTACAGTTGCCACAGAGTCATTGAAGATATCAAATCCAGAAAAAGAGATATGTATCTGTGGTACTGAGGTTGGCTCACGTAGCTTGTATCATCTCACTATTTTTACCTGGTAAAGTTTTCCTGTCCTCATTCACTGCAGGGAACTCTTTCACCAGCTCCCTCTCTTCTCTGGTAAGAGAGAGCCAGCAGCTACAGTCAAAGTTCAATTCTTGTTTTGCATGTAGCTCTTCTATGTGAAAAGACTTCAAATGCCAGCCCTCAAAGCCTGGCATATCATCACAGCTGACCCGAATCTTGTATACATCTCCCACATCTCCAGTTTCAACCTGCAACAAATATCATGAGGAAGAGCATATTTTCAGGGCTGCTTCACTTGTACAGATTTTTCCAAAAAATGTAGGATTCATTAAATTTATGTTAACCAATGGGAAAACTGAATCTGAGGCCAAGATAGGTGTGATGAGGGAATCCATCCCTCTTTTTCATGGACCCCCTGTATGATCACGGGTGAGGCTGCCTCTTCCATTTTCCTCTGTTCCGTTATTAGCAATGTGAGGATGATACTTTGCCAGTAGGGTGAGTCAAGATTGAAATCAGTAAAATCTGTACATTTAAGCTCTTTAGACAAAAAGTACTATGTAAATCTTTGATCCTACTGGATAAGGAGGGACTTAACTCCAGTTAAAGGCTCTGATATCAGGAGACAAGTGATAGCTAAAGATAATTACCATTAGCCTAGAAAGTTTTAACTCAGTTCTCCTTTGCAAAATGATTGAATTTAAAAAATCAAATTACTATATAACCACTTCTATGGAAAAGAGAAAGGATTTTTCTGCATAATAGTAAATCATGAATGTTACAGAAATAACTCTGCAGAACAGAACAGCCCCATTCCCATACCATGTATGGGAAATTCAATATCTGCTTGCTGATTGTGGGCCTCTGGTAGACCAGGTTAAACCCTCCAAGCCAAGGGATGTGGGAATTTAGGATGACCAAACCACATCAGGTGCCAATGATCTGCATGACATTAAACACTGCACAATGCAGTGTTTAAAGCATCTTCTGAACTCCAGAAAGTATAGGGCTGCAGCCTTTCACTGGGCAACTGTAAGAAAGATGGGGTAGGAGGGTTTTTTCAAGTGAAAAAGAAAACAAAACTGTTTTTTTTTCTTTAAGATAATAATTACTTTAAGGATGATCAAAGCAGAAAATGTCGCCGGTGGCCTTGTTCTTCTCTCACATGCAGATTTTTCCAGATCAGTCACCATATAAGCTTTGGCAACTGACGCCAGGAAATAAATCCTTAATGTGCCCAGTAGCATAGCAGTAAAACACTGAAGTTAGTCACACAATCCTGCCCTGGAACCATTGGCAGACTGGCTTTTAAGACAGAGCACATAGCTCCTAACAGCCTAATTTATTCTGCTTTTCAAGCAGAGCTCTGCATTTGGCAGACCTTGATTGCTGACCTAGCCTGCTTAAAGCTAGTTCACGTGCCTTTGCACAGTGGAGACATACATGCAAAGAAGCCTTAGCCACCTTATTTTTGTTGGGGAAGAACAGTGTAAAAAGTGTGTTTCTGTCATTCAGGGAGATAGTTGGCCACCTTCATCAATAAAGGCTGTGCAGATAAGAAATAGTAAAATGTCAGAGCGTTAAGAGTAATGGTAAATCAAAAAGTGTCAACCTCACAAAATCATTCTACAAGAACTTGAACCGTTTATGAAGTGGAACTTATGAAAAGCAGACTCTGATAGCAAGGCCTCGCACTTGATGACTTACAAGACCC
Organism: Apteryx mantelli; assembly: GCF_036417845.1. Classification (NCBI taxonomy): domain Eukaryota; kingdom Metazoa; phylum Chordata; class Aves; order Apterygiformes; family Apterygidae; genus Apteryx; species Apteryx mantelli. The sequence continues at coordinate 35,060,102 of NC_089979.1, read as the reverse complement.
CTTCCAGTCCAAATTTTTTTAGATAACTGTCATAAGAGTTTGCCGTGCCACTCATAAAATTTCTGGATGCAAGGCACTGTTCTTTAAGGACCAGGGAAAAAATCTTTCCCACTGTCTATAAAACAGCAGTAGCATGGTTCTGTGATGATCCTGCAGGAATCTCCTAGCTCCTGAACCATAACTCCACAGTATGCACAATAGCCACATGGCAGTAGCTTTACATTGAAAAGGGCACCAAACTTGTCCTCCCTGTAAGCCTAGCCTGCCAGGCTTGCCACTATTCAAGACCATCCTAGACTGCGATGCACATGTGAGGAGGCTTATGCCTCTTGGATTTGGCACACCCTCACAGAGTCCTGACTTGGTCTCCACCACTGCTTCATGTAAAGGGAAATATTATGTGGGCAGCATTTTATGTCAAGAGTTTTTCATTCATGCTGTGTATGCTGCAAAGGATATCACTAGCCCTGGTGCCCTAAGTGGTCTAATTCCTCCTAAAAAGTGCACATTCATGTCTTATTAAACTTAATGGGAACTATTTGGATTCATCAAGAAGAGAGCACACAGCTTCTTCACACATTTAAATTATGGTTCCTTCACAGGCAACAAAATCATTGCTTCTGCTCTTTCACAACCAGACTACTGATTTGTAAAATTATTGCCTGCAGATTTACTTTCTTATAGATGGACCTCATGACTCTGTATCACACAGCTATTCTAAATGCCATGCACTACTTATTCCATAAAGCTCTGTAGTTTAGAGTTGCAACATTAGAGAACTCAGTTATCTTTATTTAACAGGGCAAGTCGTACCTCACATTTTACTTTGTCTTCTGCTACCGAAATTCGCAATTTTCTAGATGTGTACTGTATTCCTTGTAGGAAAAGTGCAGATAATATATACAGGAAAATAATTCCAGATTGCAGGACAGACTATTTAAAAGCCAATGTTTTCCTTTCTTTTTCTAGAATCACAGTTTCAGTGAAAACCATGACTGCCTTTAAACCAAAAAGCATCAGTAACCTTACCATCCACAATCTGTTGAATTAAACAACGCCAAATATTTTTAGTTGAGTGTATTACATATTTCTCCCTTTTTATGTTTTTTCATAAGTTTGGCCATTATTATCTTTTCTGTTCAGCTCCATCATTGTAATAGCACATTGCCATCACATCATTTTCGTAACCCTTTCCTGAGCAATGTAATGTGACCAATTTCACTTTGGAATATGACATGATGGGAAGGATAGTTTTAGGAATCCCAATCCCATGATTTGTCCATCAATATCACTTTATTCTTTACATTGCTATGTGCCACTAAACTACACCTGTTCTTTCACAGGAGATGATTAGAAGTATTTTGGACCAGAAAATCATTCTGAATATGATACACATCTGTGCATTTGTGTGAGAGTACCTGGAAAATCAGGAATTTACATGCATTCATGTCCTAAGTGTGCAAAAAAAATGTATCTCTAAGATCAAAATTAAGCCTACTGTTTCAAAGCAATGTGAGCTGCTTATAGCACATAACCTGTTATTTTTGCTGCACTGTATTACTAAAGAAATTTGTCTAAGACCAGGATCTTGGGGAGGTTTAAAAGTTCATTTCCTTCCACTTCTTCGTAGCCCTTCTTCCCTGTGACATCACATTATGCCTCCAACATGGTGCTGCAGTGGGAGAAGGTGAGCAAAGCTTCTGTATTCTTTCAAATAGCTTTAGTAATAACAAAGAAAGAGAGAGTAAAAGGAAATCAGATTTATTAGCTGAACTGGTTCTGAAGAAGATGGTTTTTGAAGATATCTGCAAAACCCCAAGTGCTCCTTTATGTCAGGCCTGCTATTCTGACCTCCTTAGAATGGCACAAAACCTGCCTTGTAAGCAATATGGCAAAGAGACAAAATTTCAGGCACAATAAACAATGCTCAGATAGTATTAAAATTTTGATACAAAGCAACAAAACCAAGGACAAAAAAAACAAGGGAAAAATACAGGCACTAACCCAAAGCTAATCCAAATTATGAACAAGTATTTAAAAAGCCATTAGGATGGAACGCCATTAGGATGGAATATGGTATTATGGTACAAAGAATGGTAGAATAGGACAGGCAACCAGATTGATACATAACAATACTAGTTTCTCCTAGTGTGGTACTATGCCACTGAAATTAGCTGATCTTAATAAGCAAAACATGCCACTTTGGAAATTACTGAAAAGCTGGATGCAGTAGAGGCAGTGATGCTTGCCATAATCAAGCCAGTTGGTGTGGCTGTTCCACAGACAAGATTCTGCCTCTATTGACCTCTCTAGTTTATGCTGATGGGTTAGGAAGATCTTTTCATTGCTCAGTCTGTTTTCTGATAAACAGTTGCTTTCTTGTCTTTAACAAGTACCATTTATCTCTTCATTTACTCCCTGTAAAGTTCCTAAATTGTGTTATCTTGTTATTTAAATTAAAAATTCAGCCTGAATCAGGTCATTATGATGAAGCTCTGATACAGCTGCTTGACAACATTTTCTCAATGTAGTTTTGCCTTTGTTTTCAAAATGTTTATTGCAGCCATTTAAACGTCTTTCTGAGCTTTATAAAACTGCCATGAATGCAAGCTGGTTCTTTCTTTTGACTGGCTAGAAGCTGCACTTCCATGCCAATCAACAGAATTTGCAGTGACTTAGCTTAGAAAGTCAGGACAGAATTTAAGCATTAAAAAGATGCTTTAGATGAATCCTCTCAAAGCAGCAGGATAAGTGTGAGGTGTACAGATAGTTAGGACTGTGTTAGGATTGCTTTTAATACTGGCCATGTATGTTATTGCTTCAGGGCTCACCACACTTTGATAGGCTTGAATGCATTCTCCTGTGATTTGCAATTATCCAGAAAAATCCTGTGTACCTGCTGGTCTGAGAGACAGAACCATATTGGAGGACAGTGGAGACAGCTTTACAAAGACTGGAATAATGAAAAGAAAAGCGCACTTATGTCCTCTGGGCATACTGTCCAAATCCTTCATCTTCTGCATTCTCAAGTAATTGTATATTGCTTTTCATATAAACTGCAACTCAGGATTCTTTAGAGAATTGAAAAAATACAAGACAAGATCTGGTGAATGCAATAAATTATACAAAAGGGATCATTTTTCCCCTTGATACATATTCTTGAAGGCACTGAAAATTCAAAGAGAACACTGTAGACCTGGCTGCAGTAGAACGGGACTACAAGCATAAGACAGCCCAAGATCTAAAGTTATATCATTCCATCTTTGTAAATAAAAAGTCATTTGTAGCAAGCAAACTAGCATTCCATATATATATGCATATATATATATATCTCCTTTGGCTAGAGTGGAATATCATGATAATCTCTCTGTAATACTGTATTTTGTGACTTACAGTGAATTCATCTGTTGCTCTGGGTAGAAAGCATACATATCCTGGATTTTGTGGAGAAAGCAGAAGGTCATCACTTTTGCCCTTTGAGCCATAAATCACAAGGGTTCTTCTACACTCCTGTGGCTCTGGGGAATCTCCATCTGTTTTAACCTTCACTCTCCATTGTTGTGCTAAATAAAATGAAAACATTATCACATATTTCATATTAAGGGAGGACAGTAATAGATTTCATTATTATTGTTTAAAGAATTTAAAGAATGAATTTATATACCATTTTATAAAAATACACACATTCCTTCTCTTGAACACAATTATAATTTAAATAAGACTTGATAAACACAAGACAACTGTTGAAGTGGGTATACAAGCAGAAATTAATATCAAGGAAGCAAGAAAAAGAATTTTTGGTGAGGTTTTTGCATTCTTTATAACAAAATAGTTGTTTTAACTGCAGTAATTCAATTATTACATTTTAGTTCTTAAAGCGTTCATGCACGTAATATGAAAAAGAAGACTAGCATTTTGGAAGACTAGTATATGATCCATATTTAAGAACTGCTGGCTGGAATACACAACTAGTTTAGTCAAATAATAAAAATTAAGCCTCTTTTCTCTGATATTTCTAACTTAATCTGTCATGTTGTTTGCTTATTTGTAGGATAAGATCATTCATTAGGGTCCAATCCAAAATCTAGGTAATTCCAAGGAACTGCTTTCATTTACCTCAGCCCATGGATTGGGCCTTTCAGAGGTTCTTTTTGGTAGATGACCCATACTCATAATAATGATTGTAAATCCAGAATGCAACCAAGAATGTCTATCAGAAAGGATTCATTTGTCCTGTTCAAAATGCAGCAGAAAACCATTCAAGGTGTGGAAAAAATATGTCTGAGATGGACATTATACACTAGAAAGATAATTAACTGGTTGAATGTAAATCTTCACCTGAATTCAAATTGAGTTTTTTGTAGAAAAGACACTTGATCCTGCATGGCAAAGGGAACTTAACAGTGAAAGGAAATCAAAACCCTATGTTTAGACTGTGACCAGTACTGTGATAATAGTATAATTTGCTAATGGAGTTAATAAGAAAAAGAACTATTTCATGAATGTGTGTAAACCTACATTGCAATGTGTTGACAGAAATAATTTTAAAATAGTTTAACTTGCAAATAAATTGATGTGATTTTTTCTCTTAAAGTGCCATGCGCTTTTTTCATAAGTTTTGTTTTCCTCCACCTGCTTGGAGGTGGAGATTGGGTGAAAGCCTGTTTTGCTTTTCTCTGTTTATGATTTTTTCCCTGTTCTTTGCATTGTTTTATTTAACTTATTCTGGTTTCCCCTTGTTATAGAAGCTTTTTCTGCATTACATCTCCCTGATTCTTCTGGGCTCAGCTACAAAACAGCAGGCAAATAAACATCTCACAGGCAGTCTGCTGAGTAAGATGCTAGCTGAAAGGATCCTTCCATCTGAACTCTTTTTTTGAGGTCATTTCCAGGAATGAGTCAGACTTTGCCTAATGAGGAACTTTTGTTGTTTAATATGTATGACAGCTTTGAATTTTATCTCCCTGTGCCAGGTTGGCATGTGGTACCCTTCAGGGTGTCACACTTGGTGAAGTCAAGCATCATTTGAGCTTCTGCCATTCCTGAGTACTCTAAGGGCTTACAAATTCAAATTCTTGCAAAGACTCCCACCATAGCCCTGAACCTCTTATCCACTCCAACCATGTCCCATGCAAGCTCCTTCCATTTTAAAGGGTGTCACAGGTACACAGCCAAGGGGAAATTAAGATAATTTTGCATTATTGTGTCTCCCCAGTGAGCTTTCCTTTTCTCTCCTAATTCTCCTCTGGATCAGGAAAGAGCAAGCCCTAAGTTAAGAGAAAGCAAGGATGCATATCTGCCTGTTTCCTCCTCCAAGAAGCAGCATGTTTGGAGAACGTATTTCAGGCAATGTGATTTACTTTAATTAATATCCATGATTGCATTTTTAATCATTATTTCAGAAGAAAGGCTAAGACACCAGGTGGGAGTTTTCCAGGAAATGAATCAGTGGTTAACAGATTTAAGGCCCCTTAGCATCTGTGACTGCTTGTTCGCCTACATTTACTTTTAATGCTTCCACAACTTGGTAACTGAGCTAACCCAGACTGACTGCATTTTCTCTCAGTTCAGCAAATTCATTTCAACCTGCTCATGCCAGAGTAAGAAAAGAATGTTTTGTCTAATATTATATTCCCTCAGACAGCTACTTGGTAAGGATGGCTACACTAGAACGGAGACTGATTGCAAATGCCTATTTGTTTCAGTGATTTCTATATCTCTTTTCAGCAAATTCCAAATAACTCAGTAACACCTGAAAATTAGATAGCTGAGTCTGAGTATGTCATTTTCTGTACTTCATACACATGGACACATAAAAAAACATACTTTTCCCCTGATATCACTGAACTGCATTAGCTTCATTTCAAAGTGATTAGTGTTAGAGTGTTAATTTACTTTTAGGTTATGTGCAAAGCTATAGCCATTTTCTTTGAGACATCAGTATGAGGACTGTTTAAATGAAAGGCAGAGGGGAAATAGACTTCTACGAAAAAAAGTCAGAATTCTCTCTTTTCTGAAATAATATAACCAAGGCTCTCATTTCATGTTACTTCAGAGATGCATGGGTCCTTTCTTGACTTTAAGAAATGAAATAGGATCAACCATAACAAAATCCTTCCAGAAAGCCTTTTAACCACCACTTTGGAATCTGAAAGATGCTTGCAGCATAACCGGGAAAAATCAAACCTGCAGTGACTTCTGCACATAGCAAATTGGGTAGGATAAAATATAAAGTTAATATTTTGTAAGATAATTCAGAAAACTGAAAAAGGAGGGCTTGATTTTCTGGGTTTTTTTTTTGTTTTTGTTTTTTAATATGAATAACTTAGACATTGTTAGAGGATTGCCACCATTGTTTTGAGGACATGGTACTCCAGTTTTCTTTCACTGGTGTTTTGGGGGTGTAAGAGCCAAAATGGTATTTACACTTCGCTAGATGTAGGACTAGGTTGCTTACTTCACAGAAATTGTAGAAATTTGTGTTGCTTGTTTCACCTGTCTTGCAGGACCTTAAGGCGGACCAGTGAGACTATCTGTCTTGTTCCTGTTTCATTAAGAAATTCAGCCTCCATCTGGCAATATATACTGTCTTTGATTTTTAAAAGCAGGACCAATCTATTTGTGTTTTGGGCATTCTGTGATTATTCTTACTCCGTTAGCAAAAACTCATAAGTTAGGGAATGATTCAAATGGAGTCGCAGACATAAGAAAATCTAACTTATAAATATCTGTTAACTGAACTGCTTTCATTAATGTTGAACTATATTTTGTACATCACCCACAAAAGCCCACAATACCACAGAGCACCTTGTGATCCACACTGCAGGAATGCAGCTCCTTTTAACTGACTGCAGTATAGACAACATTGTAATACACTATGTCTTGTCTCTTTGCTTTGCAAGAAAATCCTTTTATTATGTGCTATTTTGATACTCCACCTATCTCGAAGGGGGAAAAAAAAGAGAAAAGAGAAGGAGTAAATAGTAAATTTTCCCTGCAGTATAAGAAACCTTTAGCAAGGGATGAAAACTCCCATTTTCCCTCAGAACAAGTTCATCATTTGAGAACTGAGAGTAGCTATCCATCTTCTGCACCAAGGTGATCTACTTTAAGTCTTTTTCTCTTGCATCAAGCATAGATGGCGGGATCAAGAGAGTATAAATAATTTTGCTATTGTGCTTGATTTGATAGAGTCTCTCCACAATCTATAGATGATGATGAGAGAAGTTGATATAAATCTACCTCATTTAGGCAGAATCCATAACCACCTGCAGCATTTACAGGGATCTGGAATTTCTGCTTCATTAAAGTTGGCAAAATGCCAGCCTGGCTGAAAAAGAACCAAGTCCTCAAGAAACCTGCTTAGCAAAGATGACTTTCAAACTCTATTCTTTGGTTACGTGGTTGAGCAGCTTATTAGCCTTATCCAAAGAGAATGAGATTTCTACCTTCAGAGTGACTTACTGAGTGTTTTGTTTTGAAACCTTTGCTTTAGACCAGACCTAAGCACATTGATTGCTATTCTGGAAATCACCAAACACTGGATTATGACAATCATAACACTTGCAGAGTGTAGCTGGTATGGAATCTGACCATGTGAATACACAAACATTGGCTGCGTGACATCAATACTCCGCTGCTTGCCTCATACTTAGCAAATGTATAATATATGCAAAGTTTTCACTTCCTCTGTGAATGGGACTGCCTGTTGCTATTATCTGCTTTACTATCTGAAATCACTGTTACAGCTGCTGGGAGAATTTAAGGCAAATACTTTTTCTTCCAAGATTCTGCATCTCTGGAATTTTCTCTAACCTTAGTACTGTATCATGATGGATTGACACAGAACTGTGTACAAGACACCTTTCCTGACCTCTTTCACTGGATGCTCTCCTATAAAGCTCAATCTTTTCACGTGCAAGATCTACAAGATAACCAGCAAGGCAACACAAATTAAAATGTGAACAATCCTTATATCTGTTCTACTCATCACCTCTTTTACACAAGGCATAAAAAGCATGATCTCAGTTCCTCACTGAAGCAAGCTTCTGGGTAAAGAAAAGATGGCTGAAGAGGAGTTCAAGCTAACCTGATGCATTGCTAAGTGGCAGAATACGCTCTAACAAATGCTTTCTTTCTTAAATTCTTTATTATTCAGAACCTCAGATCTCATCCTAACAAATCCGCATACAATTTTGGGGTCTTCCTGGACATCTTGATAGTGTGAAGTTTTACTAACTGATTAAGAATAAGTTGCTCCTTTCTCTTCATAATCAAAATATTGTGCCTTATTCTTCTTGACATGCACAAGCTCTTAGCAGTCTGTGCATCTATGCCTGCTTATTGCAACATAATAAAGAATGAAGCTGCACCGGAAAAAGATGAAATTAGTACCAAAATATGGTTTATTATCTGAATATAGGGTGAAACTGATATTATGGATGCAACTCAGAACCATGCGCTTAACAGAATGCAGAATCCAATTCCAAGTCACTCTTGTGAAAATCAAATATCTCTATGGGAAAGTCTTTATTTACTTGAGTTAATCAGCCTCCTCTTGTAAAAGTTATGATCCCCTCAAACAGTGAAACTGTTGGCCAAACTGATTGAATGCAAGAGATTTCAATTTCATGGGAAAAGGAATTAGATTGAGAGATCAGCACTCATCCTACAAAAGACAAGCCACCATTTTCAGATGTAAATGAAAATATTACTTTTTTTACTTTAGTTTCTCTCATAGTGTTCCCAGACAGTTACACAAAATACGCACTTACAGTTAAAGGTTCATAAAGAAACTTGCATTAGTCTGTTTCTCTTTTCTGGCTAAGGAAAAACACAGAGATGATATCTCAAATTTTAAATACTTGGGAGGTACTAGCATTTTACAATGATGGGACCGTCTTTGTAGGTATATAAATAAACAAGTGGGTGGCTAGTTTTTTCTTAACATGTTTTATTAATTCAGGCAGTCTTTGTCAACTGAATGAAATTACTGCATTTAGTTTCATTAATGGATTTGGAGCCTAAGCCCACATCATTTTTGGCTACTTGGGGAATACCCTGATGGACTTTGACCTCAAAATGTTTCCACTGTCATTTCACAACACATTTTTCCAGTTGCTGTTGTTTGCTAAGAGATCTGTCCCAATGTATTAAATAACAATAGCACTGGGATAAACAAAACAATAGTCAAATCTCTTCTCAGAGAAATTTCTGGCTGATTTGGGGACAGAATAGTAGAAATAGGAAGAAAACCAGAAATGATTTGAGAAAAGTATCTTTTCCTCAATTACTTTAAAAGACTTGTCATTTCTGTAGATCTTTACCAGCCAATTTGTATTCATTTTCTCTCCTAGTTGATTGTTTACACATATGAGGAGGAAGATAATCTGCTCCACTTATTTATCACTTAATACTAATTTGGAGGTTAAATTCAAATAGCCAAAAAAATGGTGTAGAAAACAATTCTCACCTTTGGAGAATGCCTTCTTTGAATTGCCATATTCTAAAATATGAACAACAAAAAAGTTTTATGTGAGCAAGTTTTATTATTACTTTTTTTCTTAAGTCATGGTCATATTCAGGAAGTTCTTCAGTAAGTACTAGGCATTGAGTATATACTATATTGTTATAACACAAATTTTATATAACAAAATACTTACTTTTGGCAGTTAGCTCTCTTTCAGTTTTCCCATCATCTTGGTATTCATCTAACCATCTTTCATTGCAAAAACAAAAATAATGAGATTAATAACAATTATCATTCATATTACAAGTGATGTCACAATTACCTTCACTCTCTTCAACAGTATTTTTATACTTTTTTGACATATTATGCCTTGAAAATACTTCCTAGACCTAATTTTATTTTATATTTTTATCATAGTTAGCCTTATTCATGTTCAGGGAGAATTTGACTCACTCTATTACCAGCAAAAAAATAGAGATTTGCATGGAAGTTTACACCATACAAAGTACTAAGTATCTATAGGATCAATATTCAATTGTACATTTTTGAGGGAATGGTATATAACCTTCAATGTTCAGTTCATTGTACTTAAAATGTTATATAACCCCTGGAAGGAATATTCCAGACTCCAGGTCTGGAAGTTTCTAGAAATTGTATAGATAGTCAGCAATGAACTGAATTTGTCTTTATCTTTTCTTTCATACTGATGAATTTAAGGAACTTTTCTGAAATCTCATTTCACTACAAAAACACATTCATACTCCTTCAGTCGATCCCCCTTGCTGATATAATAACACTTTACATCCATTAACAGTTTTCCTTATTTAAAAATAAATAAATATGTGCTATCAGCTTCCATTCTATTGGCTCCATGCTGATGTAGCTTTTGTTCAAACCCGAGTATCCATAATATATTTCATTTCTTATATATAACAAAACTATGTGAATAAATCTCTTGTGCGTGAAGACTAGACTCCAATGAATTTCCACTATTGTTGTAACAAATAGCTTGATTAACCTTTGTGAACTATCTCCTCATTCCCTCCTAAGAATGAAAAAGATCACTAGCAGTTTCTAAAAATACAAACTTTGACACATTGGCAGCACTTATTCTGCAGGCAAAGAATGACAGAACCCTTCTAGGTCTATGCATAATGCCTCTAATCTTTTTCCAAGGCCTTAATAAGTTCCTTTTGACAAGGCAGTTTTACAGCAAGCTCAGAGTCTTCATTAAGTATCCCTCCCTTAGGAAAAGTCTCATAAAATCTCCATGACTTTAAAGAAAAAATTGTCTCATTTGTCTGCTCTTCCAATAACCATCTTCAATGCACACCAAACCAATTAAACAGCCTAATAGCCAAAAAGCAAAAATAAAACAAAAACCTGATCATCAGAATAATAGTTTTGAGAGGAGTAAATGGTTCTTAGCTAATCATTTCCAGGAGTCTTGCAAACTGAAATCCTGCTTTTTGTAAACAGAAGGGATTCCTAAAGAAGTAGAGCTATCTTTAAAGAACTTCTACAGATTTTCATGACTGTAAGACACAGTTCCCAAAATAACATGGAAAATATATCAGCCATGTAGCCTAAATTCACAAAATCTGGAAACCACATACTACAAAATATAATTAGCTTGATCTAAATTATAATTCTTTAAATGATTACTACTGTATTAAGTACAGTTGGACATTTTTCAGTTTTGCTCATGGCAGCAAAATCCTAGACTTAGTAAGACAGAGAAATAGCTATTTGCTAAGTGAAAGAAAATATTTTAGATCTCCTTTAGGAGGAGTGTTTACTATTCTTTGCATCTACAAAGGTCTTTTCAAAGAATTCCAGCATTTACATTTAAGGTCTTCAGTGACTGGGAAAGAGAAACTGACTGAAATCCATATAACTAGATCTTGCCACATAATACTTTTTAAAAGACAGGGAACTGAAAACATATTTATTTTCATGTGCTCTGGATAGATAGGTAGGTAGATAGATAGATAGATAGATAGAGGAAAGATCAATGCATCTTTCCTCCTACACAACATTGGTTTTGGGCTTCTTTGCCTTATACTATGACTCCTTCCCATACCAAAGAGCAACCTGAAGGTTTGCTGGGAATCTTTGACTTCAAGATCTAAATTTTGCATTTCATGTCCATTGAAAAGCTCTGGGGCATTGCTCATATATCTAGGTTGTATGCACATGCCTGTTCTGCAACATTTTCCTTAGGCTGCTGGCAGTTTAACAAAATAATTCTGTTTCTCCACGAATGACATACCTGTTACAAGGAAATACAACCTCTTGAGTTTCCTTTCCTTCTTCATGTTTAATGACAATCTTATCCAGGAACCATCCATTGCCTGTATTGAAATGACAAAAGTTTATCATCTGAAAAAATGTATTTTTAAAATAAATTTAAAGAAAAAAAAGCCAAAAATGTTTTTTTCGGCAGAAAAGCAGATCCCATTGGGACAGAACTCATCTGAATGGATGATATAAATTAACACAGTGAAAGCTTTATCATTCTACGTCTCTTGCAAGAGGTACAATATTCTTCCCTGCTTTGTTGTGTTTTAATTTAAAAGGATGGTTTTTTTGCTTGGAGACGAGTATATGCATATATCTGTGAACTGTGATGACCATTCACATCCCAGTCTATGTCTTTTGATTCCTTGTGATCAGACACAAGGATGTTAGGACAAATCTGCTTATGCAATTGAGATCTGTGTGAGAAATGGAATTCTTGGTCCTCTGTTAGTGAAATTGTTATTCCATGTAACAGTATCAATTAACAGACCATTAATATCTACTGTTCTCATTTCCCTGTGTGCTTACTTAGCTTCTTAAAAATATATGCTCCAGCTTTTACAGTATATGTTCATTTAAATACACTACAAAGTCAAAAAACTGTGTAAATCTGCATGAACATTGGATTAACAAATTCTGATAGAAACAAGGTTGTTGAAAACAAACAGAAGGTGTTCTTCTGGACATGTGATAAGACTCTTCACAAAGCTTTTCAAATTTGCATTTTTAAAGCCTAAGTTTCAAGGGCATGTTTTTGTTTATCTTTGCCCTCTATAAAGAGAGGAAAGGACATTCTTTACAAAACCTATTTTTTAAAATATGAAGTATAAAATTTATTGAAGTCCCTTTTTGCCCTCTCGCCCAAGGAAACAGCACGAAGAACTTTCTTTTGGTCTTGCAACAGGAACTATTTAAATCTATATAGCATGTAAACCACAAAGCACCTAAGTAATTTACAGACTCTCCATTGAGTTTACTTACCTTCTACCTGCAACTTTGTGATAGGCCAGAGAATTCACTTTCTACCAGTAAAGCTACACAAGTGGTAACACACTTTTAGGTGCTATAAAAATTGTAGACATTAGCAATGTAAATAGTAAAAAACAAGACAAAACAGACACCGTATTCTTAGGTTATGACCTATCCATTAGCATGACATTAAGACTTATTGGAGTATGATTGCTACTGGCCTACTACATTGCCAGGATAAAATAATGTTTAAGAATTGATTTACCAGAGGGATAGTATTTCCCAAAAGTTAGTGGACAGGGCATTGGTCCAGGCTTGGCTCAAGGACAGAACACTACCTGCACAGTCAGGGAGCACTTCCCAACCTACTTGGGTTTTTCAGAAGCCTTAGCCTTCCCAGGCACAGGAAGAAAAAAATAGGGCTGACAAGGAAAGTGTTTATAATTTTCATTAATAAAAGCATGTATTACCAAACTTCAAAGACCTACGTGACTGTACAAGCAAATTAGTAATAATCTTGCTATTCTCTCAGTCTTCCCCTTACTGTCTATGTTTTGTTACATTGACTTCTGCATCTAGTTTTCAATAAAGTAGTAAAAGGTGTCTGTATATAGAATACCTCTAGTGCTGCCTAGGTTCGTCTTAGCTGGCTTAGGCAATCTCCTTAGATGTGTAGTTGTTAAATTATGTCTCATCTTCTCACACACAGAGGAGCACAAAGGAACACTGGCTGGTCGGGGAAGCCAAATAAATACTCTGCCCCAGCTCCTCCCAGGGCTGTCACAGGAGAGCCGTCAACCCCATGGTATAGATGTGAAACCCATCACTATGAGTCAATGGGAGTAGCTCTCCAGAGTACCTTTCGGACTAGGGGCATGACTGCCTGCTGGATTTATTATGGGATGCTGGGGAAAAGCCTCTTGGAATTGTACAGGACTTGCTACGGGATGTTTAGGGGTGGAAACAAAAGTGGGGGAAAGGAGGGATCAAGGTAGTTTGGGGAAGAACAAATGTGGGAAAATAGAAGAATAAGGAGATAAAATGGGTAGGTCACCTGTGAATGGATTGCTGGTCGGTACGCTTGTCACTCCATACTGTGTATATACATGTGTATATATTTCCCACTAATGGATCTTCTGATCAGCCGGAAAGGGGAACAGGATGAGGCTGTTGATACTATTTTTATTTGTGTGAGTGCTGAGTGTTTCTGTCTGTGTTTATCTGTGTGGCTAACTGTGCATAAATGTACATGTTACATATACATATACGTATACACATGCACATGTATAAGTGTTTGTTTTATATGTGTGTTTGTGTATGTGCCTAGTGGGAATACATGCACAGCCTCACTACTGGTTGGTCCTGGGGACACAGAGCTGCGGCAGCCTTGCCTGTGGCAGCTACCGTATTTGTCCTCTCCCTAACAGTAGTAACCATGGCCACATCCATCCTGCTCTCTTAGATCACTTCCAATAACCATCTTAGTGACTGTTACACTTATCCTTCAAAGCCCTTTTCAAACATTCTGTCCTTACTGTGTCTGCACCACTCACAACTTGTAATATTTCTTAAGAGGTATTGCTTGAGTCATACCATTATTTGTCAGTACATTGTAGCGAAACAGCACGAGGAATGTTTTCGTCAGACCCACACGACTGTCCTATTTATCTTTGTGCTCTGCGTCTCCAGCTGCACCCAAGTCTGGAAGTCCCTAGAAGGCAGCAATCTCTGTCCCATAGTGAGGGCTTGCCTGAACAGTTTGTGGAGCAAAGTGATATTTCCATTTCAAGACTTAAGCCCCAGAGCACATTAGGATGCTCTGCAAGCTTCCTCTATTGCTCCCCAATACTTCAGACAGTGCTCAAACTCCCTCTCCTTGTAAGGAAACTACTGGTCGGGCCAGTATTCATCAGCACACAGGCAGGTAACTTTGAAATAGTGCAAAAAAAGAGGACAAACTCTTCTTGTGTAAAAGCACAGGCATAAAAGGAAGGCACCTCTAGAGGTGAAGGCTGTTTCAGCAGATAAAACTCATCATCTAGTGACTTGCATTTGACAAGAGCCAAAAGCCTGTTGTCTAGGACAAAATTCCTTTTCTTTCTTCAGTCACTGTAGCTGTGGGAAAAGATCTACGCCCTATAGTCTAGGAATCTTCCAATGCACTTTACGCTGCTTTTTGGTACACCCCCAAATACTCTGACAAGTCAGAACTGTACATGATCCAGGTGGATATAAGGGCATTTTCCAACCATGCATCTCCAAAGAAACCTGCAAAAATTTGATCCTGACCCATGACTCTAAACCTCATAGAGTTTTCCATCTCTCTCCTACCCCAAATAAAGGACATATCCCATTATCATTCCAGGACAGTTCCCAAATCAAGACTAAAGACCTTCTGCTCAATCATTCAGGCAACTGATATGATTAGAACAAAGGACAGCCCCATCTCTAACGGAATGCACTTTCCTCCCTTGGATCCCCCCAGAAGACTGGGTCTCTGGTTGGTCTTCATCCTGGCTCACCAGGTATTTCCAGTTTGCAAACCCCGGCTTATTTGGGGCTAGTTTTGGAGACAGTTCAAGAGAGGCCTGCAAGATCTGTGTTGAACACAGTGAACAATCATAATTACCCAGCCATAAATTTTGTTATACATAGAATCCAACCTGTCTTCCTACTAAGACAACTCTTCATAAATACAGATTTTGGAATCCACTGTCAAAGGAACTTAGGATAGCTGAGCCTGGTGGCAGATTTACTCTGCTGACCATGTGATACAGCTATACTGCCTGTTAAAGGAGACATGAGGGAGAGGAAAGAGAGCATGGTATGGAATACTGGGGACAGAGTGAAGGTAAGCTCTACCATACTGCCTTCTGGGATATGTCTTGGCATACTAGGATGTGCAACTCTCAGGTATGTGGTCATCTATATTGCCGAAGGGAGCATACTATAGAGAATTACAAAGCTACAAAAGTCAAGTTAACACCCCATACCAAGGCCATCCTAATGAGGCCACTCCTGTGATACTCACAAGTGTGCTCAGAGACATAAACAGTATGTGCAGTCAGGATATTTGGCATTGCTTGAGGCTATTCCAGAACAGAGTAGAGTAAAAGTGCTTTTCTAATCCACTGTGGCCATGAATTGCATTAAAAATCCTTCTCTTCATTTAACCCCTTCACAGCCACTAGTCTGCAAATATATTTTCAGCATTTACATCTTCACTGCTTTTAAAGGTCATCTTTCTCTTCATTTACTTTGTTCTAGAGATGCACAGCTCAAGCGCTTCTGTGACAAATTCTTCTCATCACAAAATTCTTTTTTTTATGAAGATCCTGCAATCTGAATGCAACACCATTCACTGGAGCAGCTCCACTTGACTAGCACAGATGAAATAACCAAGTCTTCTCCCATTCCTCAAAGCAGCAAAGATATTACTCTTTAGTTATTCAAACTTTGTTTCATAATACTGAAATATCTTTAATTGCACTGAATACCTTTTTAACTCTGCTTTATCCTTGTCTTTACTCTTTGTCTAATGGAAGAACATTTTACCCCTGTCAGCACCACAGAGGTAAATGAGTTTTACTTCATGAGTTTTCTTAGAAAGCTGTATGCCAAATAAATAGTGCTCTATTATAAATAAACTTGAAAACAAAGAATGAAATTATATTATTTGACACTAAATTCATGTCCTCTTTGCTGACCATTACCACTGTATTCCATCACAGTGACTAGTCCACAGGAAGGCTTCTTATCACCTCAAGACCTTCTGTCACATTTTGTATGAAGGATGCAACATAAATAAAGTGTATTGTGTTTAAAAATGACTTGAAAACAGATTAGTTGCTAGGAATTTAAATCCCACCTGGACCAGTTCCATCATGGCTAATCAGAACTTTCTCCAAGCCTCCCAGTGAGACAGCCTTTATGCAGAAAATATCCATCTGTAGAACCATACAAGGAAAATGATAAAGGTCTGGAACATAGCTATTTTAACTAGAGCTACATTAACGATAACAATATAGAACAGTTACTCTTTTTTTCTGTTTTTGCAAAACGAATATTGGTGTTGTACATGGGTCCTGGCCCAACAGTAAGGATCCTTCAAAGCCTTCCAAAATAAATACCACCTTAAAATTACTCCAAAGAGACAACCCTGGATTCCTTTGGCATGAAACAATGCTCAGTTGCAAAGAATTGATTTGCCCATCTCTATATTACATCTTCTAGCCCTATCTGCCTTGCCTCTCTTACCCAGATTGGAAAACATAATTGTGGTTAAGGATTTAGAGCTTGATTCTAAGATTCACAGTAGTCTGTTCATGAGAGCAAAAATGCATTCATTACCATTTTGACTATATGTCTAATGTAAATAATCAACAGTACTCAAATTCTAATATCCAATGCTCTCAGTAAATGATTCATTCAAAATCAACAGATAAAAATTATTCACAAGATGAATTGTGTAAGTAATTTTGAATACAAAAAATATGTGACAAAATTAAAAACTGCTTGAAGAAATTTGTAAACAAAAAGATATTTATGTTTGTTGAAGAAACGGTTTGCTAGCCATAATTCACTTTCTCTGACCAGAAGCAGCACTGCTTTTACTTCACCTGTCCATGTCGAAACTTTACATTATTATTCTTAGATTTGTGGAGCTTCCTCTTGCCAGCATCTCCTCTCGTTCCAATAAGATTGATGTAAACATTAGAATCTGTTTCAGCACCGAGTTTAGAGCCTGTGTATACGTGGATCTCATACACCAACACTAGAAGAAGAAAAACCTTGAGATTACCCTTATTGCTTTTACATGATTCAAAAGCTTTTTCGTCAAAATTTGGCCAGGGGACTGTACTGCCTTTCAGGTTTAGAAATAGCAACACTAACCATGCATTTGTCACTTCCAGGTTCAAATCTTGTAATTCTCTGCACAGAAATATGAATATGCTACCCCTAAAAAGCTGCATTTACGCTGAGCACAGCAGCCCATCTGCTCAGGAAAGCAGGCCATCAAGCAAGTGTTCCCTAGGGCTCCATTTTCTTCCCTCACTCCCTGTTGAGTATTTATGGCTTCAGGATCTAATTTGCAAAATCCTTCTTGGCAAGTTATCTGGAGACCATCTAACTGTGCCTAGTCATGGTCTCAGACAACAGTTATATTCCACTGGTTCCAAAGAACTGTAAACCTCCATATTTGTGCAAAACAGAATTTTCTGGGTGACTAGTCTTCATTTTGTCTTAAAAAGAGAATAGTAATCCTGAAACGTAGGATTTTTAGATTTTCACATCACATACAATGGTGGGCAAGTAGATGAATGGATCCCCCCAATCTATAAAATGACCAGCTGGACACTCGACTTGTTTTTGAAGGCTTCAATCTTTATCACTAGTAGATGTGAATGCCTTTAATAACAGCTCTCAATTAAAATATATTTATGACTTTTTAAATGCCTCTCCTTCTAGTCTAGACAAAAATCTTACAGACACAAAAATACATGCTTATCTTCAAAGTATTCTGGAATATCATTCAGGGTTCCTGTATTAATATATTTTGAACCACAGTAATATTATCATTGTAATTAACCAGATATGAAAACTTATTTTTTTAAATGATTATTTCTAGTGATTACATCCTATTGTATTTAATTGCATTTTTTTCTACTTATTATGACTTTTATAAAGTATTTTTCCTGTTTAGATCTTAGTGGCAATTTTTCCATGAAATGTTTTTATTCTAATCACAGCTGGTCATTTCTTCTGCTACCTAGCAGATGATAGAGAAGATCACTGTTCCACTAATGGAGATCTTTAATAGCTCTTTGGAGTGAAGAAAGGTAGTAGAAGCTCTAAGGAGCATAGTTAAGTGCAGCCTTTAAGAAGGAGCTAAGCTGAAAACAAAAAATTATAGCAAAATGTTTGATACCAGACAATAGTCTACAAATATAAATTAAAATAGTATTACTGTTAAACTACAAGTAGCTAGTAGAATCTGACATTTCTATATATTTTTTATTCACAGAATCCCAAAGCAGCTTATAAAGTTCAAACATCATGTCATCTATCACTAAAGAATAGCTATTTCTGGTACCCTGTGCCTGGTATTCGGTGGAGAAGACAGGTGGTAAAATAATACCACATACAGTTTAAAGTTAGGAAAGACCACCACATGTATTTGAAGGTAGGAAGGAAATGTTGATGGTAGACTGTATGCTTTACCAAATTAGAATACCTTTTTAATTCATATAAAATTGCCCTAAATTGGCAAGGACAGGATATCCAACTCTTTATCACTAGTACAAATGTGACTTTAAAGAGGAGTGGCACTTCCTGACCAGCATTAGTATTTACTATAACTGCAAGCATTCAATGCAGCTCTCACATCCATGAATTAGGACACCACCACTTAACCTGTGAAATGTAATTAATCTCAAAAACACACATGCACATCTGCCGAAATTTTTCAAAGCCTTAGAAAAACTAGTTTCAATGTTTCTAGCAGAAAAACTTGTTAAAACATATGGTAGATATGAATGGCAAGTGACAAAGAGAAATGGACCTGATAATCATCATAATTATGCCATATATCCAAATGACATTTCATAGCATAACTCTTCATATACTCATACCGTGTGTAGACTAGCAACAGGAGAATACAAGATGAATAAGAAACTGTTCAAAGGAGGAAGGATAATGGGTGACAGAAGACTAAGAAAGGAAACGTATGCAATGAAGCAAAGAGCCACATTAATCACAAAAGGAAGAAAATGTTTCAGGGAGCGGTGAAGGTAAGAAGACATATTTCCAAAAGAAAACCTAAAGATTATATTCAGCTATTACCAGCCATTTGAATAAAATGGCTGGGCTGCCTATGGAAGAAGCACTACTTCTCAGTAAAAGCAGAGAAATATCAAACACTAAGTCTGCTCCACACTTTCACTCTTACTTACACTCCCAATTTTGAAAAAGGAAAACTTCCATGGGAGCCCAAGAAAGGATGTAGATTGTTTATATTATGACTGTTTAGGTACAGAAGATTGGCACCTGTATTACTTAAATACACAAGTAATTTCCATGATCAAAACTGCAAAATTTAACTAACCATAAGTGCAATTGTAAAGCCTAGTTCAGGCTTTTTTTAAGAAGCCCTTTAGTAAATGATTACAAGAAGGAAATACCAAGAAGTTATTTAATTTCTGGAGGGAGACCAAACCAAATGGATTATGTGCAGGACACACCAGAACAGAGTAAGAGAAAAATATAACACAACACAAGGACATTAACAGATAAATAAATTACAATTGTTTTGTAATGCTGTGCATCTCTGTGGTAACCAAAGAGATGATAACGATCTAAATCTTTCTATTGTTACAAGACTAAATAATTCAGTCTGAAGTAGAAAACATGTACATGCATCTACACTTCCCTCACCATCTGGAGAATGTTAGACCTTACATTTATTTAGGCTACACAATCTGTATTATTCAGAAAGGAACCTCCTAAACAAAAGGACCAATTTATATTTCAAATTTTTGTACGCATTAATACTCTGTGAATTAGAAGGTTATACTGGAATAATAAGTGGAATGTTCATTTCCCTTAACTTGTATATAAGTTACAGTGCATTTTATAGGAAAGGCACAAAAAAAGTTAAGGAAGGAAAGTATTCTCCAAACCACTCTGTATATGCATATTTAGAACACGCGACTACAGAGAAATGCTTGGACATTCATATAAACAGATTTGGTATGTTAAGCCATTTCTGAACAAATGGAAACCTATGCACAGACTAACTTGAGTGTATCCAATTTTGTCAAACTTTGTCAAGGAGTTTCTTTAGGTTGCTGAACAGCTACGAAAGATGCTAGTGTTACCGTCTCCTGAGCTATGGCTTGCTTAAATTATAAGAACAGGAAGGGGCATGCCACTCTGTAACAGACAAGACAAGGTACACCAATAGTTTGATAGGCACAGGAGACAGACACAACCAAGGCTGGAGAATGAAGCTACCAGCTGAATGCACTGCTGAGATAGCAAGACTCGTCATAAATAAAATTTGCCTGTTTGTAGCTTTGCTGCTTTTTGTTCACGAAAAAATTTTTGTGTGCATACAGTAAAATAAAAAGACACTAGAAGATATGTTCCATCTCTGTATCTCTTGTTTTGCTTCCTTTGAGAAACTGACCTGCTTTAAAGCCCGCATTGCTGCCACATTTGAAACGGCAACGTTTCACTGCAATAAGAAAAAGCAATCATAAAAATTTGAGAATCCCAATGGTCTAATCCTCCATTCTGTAGTAGTAATTTCATTTTACTATACTCTACTGATTTAGTGACAGTAGACCAGCTGAACAACGGGGGTGACAAAGCAGAGAAGTAGGCCCATAGTTAAAAAGGGGAAAGAAAATGTTGGAAAATACATTGTAAAACCAAACACTGAACAGAAGTCAGGAAATACTGTTTCAGCATTCTGAGAGGGACCTGTTAGACTACATCTAGGCAGCTCTATCTAATGTCAGGCTCATCAAAGTAACTGAAGAAAGGTCTTGAAAAAGGCAATAACTGTGATAAAGGATGTAAGAGGATTAATTAATAGAGAATGGCTGGAAAAAACTCAGCCAGCACTCACTAGAAAGAAAACGACCTTTTGGAAAACAAATGATTGAAATCTTCGAGTTGCTAAAAGGGTAACTTTAGATAAGCTCTATAATCAGAAAACTCCAGGATTTGAGTGCATGAATCAAACAGTTGAAACAAGGGAGGTAAAATGTTTTCAGGCAGAGGTGGGGGTATTCTAAAAGGCCCCATGAAAGACAGACATTAAAATAGTATAATAACTATGTTAAAAAAATGGCATAGGTACCTAATATCAAAAATATTATAAGAGTCATTGAGCAGAATCAGTTGTACAAGCACCAAATCTGTACTTGCTCAGTCCATAAAAATGTACTACTGCTAACTCTTGAGATTTTATCTGCTAAGTTTCATGACTTAGAATATTTGGTGCTATTTTTAAGCCCCATTCTCAGTTTCTGGTATCTATTGATAGCATGAGAACATGAGCTATCTGGAAAAAAGGGGATAGAGAAAGGAAGTTTTGCTTGTTGTTTATGAAGAAAATGCAATCACCTAAAGGCATCCTAATGGCCTAACAACATGCAAATAAAGAATCTTTTTTTTTTTCCCAGATTCATTTTTATGGGGACCTGAACAGGGTTTCTAAAACAGAGGGTTTGATATATTCCTGACCACTGGCCAATGGCAAGAGTTATTTTGGCCCCATTCTGCAAGCACAGCATATGAACTCTCATTTCCTTCTGAAGGAGGAATGTACAGACTTCAATGACCTATGGCATTTTCCTTTGGAAAACATAAACAGTGAGCAAGCATTGCAGGCTGCTTTAGACTGAAAACTAAGTTAATACTTTGATAGGTTTTAGGAGAAGAACAAAATAATCCTAATAAGATTAAACAAGAATTTTTCACAGAGAATAAGAAAATGAAAGTTTTCACAGCATAAATATTTGTCTTTTTTTTTGCTGACTTAATATAAATTATTGTTCCATTGTTAGTTCTTTTCAAAGCCTACTAAAGGAAAAGCACAGTCATTATTTCAGAATTCTAGTTAAGAGCAGGTGAATTCAAGACAAATATAACTATCACTTATTACTCAATGAATGTTAGATAAGCTTCCTCTGCATTACAGCTGTGTGAGCCTAATGACACTGGTGTGCCTACAATACATTAGTTTGAATCAAGAAACTGAATCTTCTGATTGGCCCTCCTTATTTCATTCAGACTTGCAACATGGAGCAGCTTTGGAGGAAAAAATAGATTCTTTTTGGATGAAACTAAACCACAAGATATATTCCAGGAAAACACTTATTATGATCTAGCCACAATTGGCATCAGCCCATGGGAAAACGCTAGAAAAAATCCAAAGTGACTTCTCCTGAAATGCACGTAATGTGGACATTGGATCCTTAGCACACTGGATTCTTAGCACCAGCTGTTTCACTGCATGAATCCACTCCCATCAGGCTGATAACGAAAACACAGACAAATTGGTCAGAGAACACAAAACCTAGAGAAATGACAAATGAAGAAGCATCACTTTGAGTAGGATACCATATTAGTGTCAGCTTTTTGAAGTGACTAACGAACAGTCAGAAAAACTAAGGAAGATTGCCAAGGTGATAAATTTGGATAGAAAAGAAGGAATTTCAGAGCAGAAGTTAAAGAAAAACTGATAAAATTTGGAAATCACTTAGGATTTGAGGAAGAGAATGAAGACTACAAGGTCTCAGGTATCTCTTGGGAATATAGTAAGGTTTTGGCTGGAGAAAGGGAAAAACAGGGTAAGGGAAAAGTTACCCTTTCTGCTGAGGGAGAAGTTCAGTAATGAGTGTTAAAGAATAGCAATAAGAAAATACAGGGCATCCTGAGTTTAGCTTATATTTGTTCATTTTGTTTAAAGTTTTCAGCAAATCATTTTTATAATTAAGTAAATTTAATGCTTCTAGAAGATACCAGATTGAATTGAAAGTACAGCAGACAAATTACTAAGTCATTTATAATTGTCATTAAGTAATAAGTAGTACATCATTTGTTCTGCTGGAGAAAATGACTCAATGTGGTTTGTCCAGTACTTGTAAGCAATTACCCTTTACAAGGGAAATGCAAATGGATAGTGTTTCATTTGCTTGTTCGTGAGAAACTAAATAGGAAATCCTTGGGAAGTCTTGCTGAGTTTATATTGATTTTTGATTTAAATTAGCCTAAAATCAATATTTAATTTGTAGCAATAAGCTTACAATTTCAGGAAATTTCCAGATCCTTTTTAATGTATCTTTTCTTAAAACCTTGAGAAGCATGTTTTTATAAAGATAATGCTCCTTCTAAAGCAATGAAAGATACAGTAGATGCACCATTAAAAAGGCTAAATAAATGTGCTGTTTTTAAAATATTCCCAGTCTTTGATAGCATTGACTTGGTTTCTCACTGCATTTCACCTTGCTTCATTACCTGCAACAAAGCAAATGGAGCGTACCTACCAGAATATTAGTACTTTTCTATGAATGGTATTTCAGACTACATAATGCTGATTTGAGTTCTTCATGTTGAATTAACAGCTGAGACAACTTAATTCGCTTCTGCACTATTTTTCTATTGCACCAATATGTGATATTTATGCCACCATAGCAACCCAATGGTGATACTGTGGCATATGTTAATCATAGGGCCTGGTTCACCCTGCTCAGTCCCAGTTTTTGAAATCTCTTATTAAAGTCACTAAATGTTCTATGGAATAAGAAAAAAATGCAGAGGAGAAAATTGGACTGGCACGTACGTGTTTCTAAGTATTTTATAGTCTTTGTAATGAAGGAAATCAGTTGTCCCTTCTGGCCTTAAAACCCATAGAAAATCATCTCATCACCAGTATTGATGACTCTTTGAGAAAATTTTATTCTCTTGAAATGAAGTTTTTCACTTGTTTGCTCTTTTCTTCTGAAATGATTTGATTGTTACTAAGTGCACAATGACCCTTTTGTATGTTGAATCACTGATTCCTTGCAATATTCACTATGTCCTTTTGAATACAGTTTGCCTGAATGGTAGTACAGATAAGATCTACCACTACCAGACAGTATCGTCTACCAGCTGCATCATTGCTATCCTGTTAATGTCAAAAGAATTCTATAAAAAAACCCATTGTGCTAAATGTGCTAAATGATTATGCTGTCTCCCGGTTCTTTTGTAGAGGCCCAGGACTTTTAAAATAATTATTTTATATGGTGGCCTATTTCCTGCTTCACTTGAAGAGAACAGACTGTCATCAAAGCCGTGGATAAACTTTGAGGTCTCAAAAGTGCCACCCTGAAGTTAGCCATTTCCATGTTTATAGCTATGACCCAAGTCTGATTTGGAAAACGTGTGCAATGATTCATATCACGGACTTCTGCTAAACTATGGTCTATGCAGCACAAGAAAGGATGATATCAAGCTTGTTATAAGGAACTGGTTGCCACTTGACATTACATACCTTGATATCCCAGCTTCCTGCTTAATGCAGCAGGCTATTTGCTCTAAAAAACAGTATTTGCCAATGATTTAGGGGCATTTTCAGAGTCCAAGAATTTTAGAGGACTAGGATAACTTGGCCACAGCTATTACTGTAGTTGTGGGGAGGAAGGGAGTGGTGTAAAATGACCACTTACCATTTCTGTGGAACTAGAAAGCATCTTGTAATGGAAGGGATTGTTTCATGGTTACACCAGCTTTTGGGCAGTTCTGCCCTGGAAGAAGCATGAAAACAAGATATGGCTAGTGAATATGTGATCTAAAATACTCAGCACATACATGGCAAAAGCTCCTTTGTGGGGTTCCTAATCGCCACTTCTCTCCACGTGTCCCCATCATCCTTGTCTTCTGCAAGCCAGCATTCTACGGGGAGACAAATCTCCTGATCAGAAAGAGGGACTACTCTTTGAAGTCTGACTTCCTCCAGGTACCACCCAGGATCATCTCCAGTGTTGTCATGGCCAATGCGAATTTTATATAGCTGCCCAAGGTCCCTGAGATTAATCTGTAATGAAAAAAAAAATACAGGTTTTAATAATAAGTTATAATGTTACCTTTCAGCAATCTCCTTACACTTTGCATGCAAGTTAAGCATGCAACTAACATATAATCAAGAGTTCTGCTCTTTAGAAAATGAAGCCTTAATATACAACAAATCCCAGTGCAATAGTGCTAAAGCATATGGAATAGTCTGCAAAGTAATTTAATTGACTTCAGTATTGTATCATCCAAAGTGGTTAAAGGACTCAAACAATTCAGTTTGGTTTTAGATCTCCTGACAGAATCCTGTTTGTAGAGCGATAATGTAAACCAGTATTTCTGTACAAATACTTTAACAAATAGAAGTTCTTTCAGTCAGTGCTGCATGAAATAATATATTTTGCAGCCTATACAGTTACCATCAACAGTGCTCCATTAACTATTCCCACCACTTATCGGTCTGCTGTGGCCCACTTTTCTCTTTGTCTTCTATTTTTATGTGCATTAGTGTCAGGGTTAACTGTTTCTGTAAGTGCTGACACCACACTGCAGCAAATTTAAACAATAAAACATGACTATGTCACATTGAATACTGCAGCCCTGAAATAAGAGCCACTTCATTTTGGGCTGCAGAAGTTTCCTGAGCAATGCTGACAGCAGCAACCTAAACATAAAAGCAGGGTTAACTACTTTCTACACTCTCATTTTCAGTGATGTGTTTGATGGCTTATGGTATGGGAGAAAAATCACAGTGAAGAAAAGAACAAAAAATAGTTGATCGTCTTTTACCATTATACCAATTTGCTACTGTTTAACATCAAAAAAACTGGCAACATTGCCATAATAGTCAGAATCACAAAAAATGATTAACTAAAATTTGTGTTTAGATGTTTACAAGGTCTGTTCTGGAAAGTAATATTAATAAGTCTGACCCAAAGTGGGAGTTTTCCCTTACTGTTTTTTGCCGGTGCAAATTTGCGCTGCAAATTAATATTCTTTCTCTCTGTGGAGCTGGAGAAAGTCAGAGACACTAGAGACATATTCTTTTTACTCTTTTGTCCAAATGTTTTCCTAGGCAATGACACATGCTAGTATAACTCTGTTGTTTTTTATGCACAAGGACAACAGTTGTATCTGATTATACGTTGAAAAGTGAAGCCATAACTTCTTAATGATATTAATTTTATGTAGCATATGCTAAAGTGCTTGTTCAGAAGGAAATCTAAGATGGCAGATATATTTCCAAATTGATCATCAAAGATTTTCAACTTTGTAGCTGATGTTTGGTAGAACACTGGTACAACTGAAAGAAGAGCTCACAAAAATAAACAGAGGCAGGATAACTGATCAAGGAGTGAAAAAAATAAACAATTTGAAATAGGAGAAGAAAATGATGAAACCCATTCATCACAATGCAGGGACTTCCTGTTGCTGGATAAGGAACATAGCAATCAGTCAAACCTGATTAAACAGAGTTTCAAGAAAAATCAGTACAGAACAGACGCCCTGTCCAGGCTGTTAAGTTTCTCCAGAAGACACTCCTAGTTGCAAACAGTTCAGTTAGATTATCTGAGGTCCTGGTTAGCATCTCAAAATATTCTTGTGTTTGCACCTTTCCTACATCTTCTATCCTTCCCTAACATTCACACTCTAACAGAAGGCACAATATAACCAAATTAAAGTTATGCCCATGTGATAAGTGTGAATTCATTCAAAGTGTCAAGTCATATGTACTTGTTTGCTATTGACTTCAGGGAGGAAGAGTTATAAGGCATCCTTTTGTGCTATATTCACAAATAATGAGATTTTGGAATCATAACTTATGCAGGAGATAGAGCAGTTAAAGACAATGGCATATTTGTGAGACTGAAAGTCCTATTAAAAAAAAATTAAAAATGCAGAACACTGCTGAACTAAAAACATGCTTAATAATGGTTTCTGACAAATTGTTTAAGGACTTTCTCATGCCAAAAAAATCATGTTTACTCTTTGGTAGAAATTAAGGCAAGGACGCCAATGGCAGAGAGCAAATCAGTGGTATATGATGTTCTGGGAGACATATAAGACCACTGCAGATTTAGTTTCAGCTCCTGTTGTAGGTTTGGGAGTTGAAACAATTTATCTTGCTGTCAGATCAGATATCACATTGGTCTCTCAGTGGTATTGACTTACCAACGTTACCTTTTGCCAATTGGAATCCTGTCAAATGTATGTCAAATTTTGCTCTTGCAGTGCAATGCAAATGAAAATTTTCTCACAACACAGTCGGGCTAACAATATTCTTTTGTCAGGATAAGCACTGTATCTTGAGGTTACTCCTTCATTTCCAATATTGACTACATCATCTTGAACTCTTGCATGACTTGAACACAAACTGGCATTTATAAATTTACTTTTGCACCCAGAATATTCTGCAAAATGTTGCAGAGCAAAGTTGACTTTGTTGCCCTAATAAACAAACTGCTTAGAAAAAAATTAGTCTAGCTGTTTTCTATTATGGCACCATGGCTGCAAAAGTAATATTCAGTTTTATAGGAAACTAGCCTTTCTGACAGAACTGTGATAAATGGCAATGCAGAGAAGAAAGGAAGGGTCCCATGACTAAAGCATCAGTCTGGAAATTAGGCTACTAGGTTCAATTCCCAGCTCTGCTTCACAGAATCACAGAATCACAGAATCGCTGAGGTTGGAAGGGACCTCTGGAGATCATCTAGTCCAACCCCCCTGCTCAAGCAGGGTCACCTAGAACACGTTGCACAGGATTGCATCCAGGCGCACTTTGAATATCTCCAGAGAAGGAGACTCCACCACCTCTCTGGGCAACCTGCTCCAGTGCTCTGTCACCCTCACAGTGAAAAACTTTTTCCTCATGTTCAGATGGAGCTTCCTGTGTTTCAGTTTGTGCCCGTTGCCTCGCGTCCTGTCGCTCGGCACCACTGAAAAGAGTCTGGTCCCATCCTCTTGACACCCTCCCTTCAGATACTTGTACACGTTGATAAGATCTCCTCTCAGCCTTCTCTTCTCCAAGCTAAACAGGCCCAGCTCTCTCAGTCTTTCCTCATAAGAGAGATGCTCCAGTCCCCTAATCATCTTTGTAGCCCTTCGCTGGGCTTGCTCCAGTAGTGCCACATCCCTCTTGTACTGGGGAGCCCAGAACTGGACGCAGTACTCCAGATGTGGCCTCACCAGGGCTGAGTAGAGGGGGAGAATCACCTCCCTCGACCTGCTGGCAACACTCTTCCTGATGCACCCCAGGATACCATTGGCCTTCTTGGCCACAAGGGCACATTGCTGCCTCATGCTTAACTTGGTGTCCACCAGCACTCCCAGGTCCTTCTCCACAGAGCTGCTTTCCAGCAGGTCAGCCCCCAACCTGTACTGGTGCATGGGGTTATTCCTCCCCAGGTGCAGGACCCTGCACTTCCCTTTGTTGAACTTCATGAGGTTCCTCTCTGCCCACCTCTCCAGCCTGTCCAGGTCTCTCTGAATGGCAGCACAGCCCTCTGGTGTATCAGCCACTCCTCCCAGTTTTGTATCGTCAGCAAACTTGCTGAGGGTGCACTCTGTGCCTTCATCCAGGTCATTGATGAAGAAGTTGAACAAGACTGGACCCAGTACTGACCCCTGGGGGACACCGCTAGCTACAGGCCTCCAACTAGACTCTGCACCACTGATCACAACGCTCTGAGCTCTGCCATTCAGCCAGTTCTCAATCCACCTCACTGTCCACTCATCTAGCCCACACTTCCTGAGCTTGTCTATGAGGATGTTAGGGGAGACAGTGTCAAAAGCCTTGCTGAAGTCAAGGTAGACAACATCCACTGCTCTCCCCTCATCTACCCAGCCAGTCATTCCATCAGAGAAGGCTATCAGATTGGTTAAGCATGATTTCCCCTTGGTGAAGCCATGCTGACTACTCCTGATCACTTTCTTGTCCTCCACATGCGTGGAGATAGCCTCCAGGATGAGCTGCTCCATCACCTTTCCAGGGATGGCGGTGAGGCTGACTGGCCTGTAGTTCCCTGGGTCCTCCTTCTTGCCCTTTTTGAAGACTGGGGTGACATTGGCTTTCTTCCAGTCTTCAGGCACCTCTCCTGTTCTCCATGACCTTTTCAAAGATGATGGAGAGTGGCTTAGCAATAACGTCTGCCAGCTCCCTCAGCACTCTATGCTTCAGGCATACGGAGAAGCATCACACAAGCTCTCTGTGCTTCACTTTCTTAATTTTACAACAAGGACAACACTTACTCATCTCTCACAGGGACAGTGCAAAGCTTTCTTCATAAATTTTTATAGAAGACAAAAGTCAAAAATACTGTTTTTTTTTCCTAAAATATTCTGTTTATTTCAAGTTAAATGGTGTTTCCCCATAACTTGATTGACAGGTTGAAAATAAGGGATTGTAATTCTCCCAGCTAACAGCAATGCTAGTGTTTTTGCTCAAGAATAATGTGATGTCACTTAGAGCTGTCCAGTCGCTCTTTGATATGGCCATGTAATTTCTGTTGACACTAGTGGAAGTTATGCAGGCACAATAAGGGAAGAATTGCAGCAACTTGCTCAGCGAGTATGTTGTAAATCTACTAAAGAACAGGGCCAATAAAGACACTCCTCCTCTACATTGTAATCAGATGTTGCAAGGCACTCAAGCTTCCCAGATAACAAGGAAGCATAGAGATGCAATACTGATGTATTTTAGGATATGTCTGTATGGCCCTAAACAAACTTGCTAGAGTCCTAGCAACAGTACATCTGAGTTAGCACAACAGTTAATCAATCCTGCTTCTCAAGACATACTTATTCTGGTGAGCACTGAACTGAAGTGTTGCAGCAAAAGTAGCAGCTTGAGGCTAATCTTTGCCAATCTCCACAAAAAAGAACTGACAAAATCATCAGACAGCAAGAATTCCTCATCCAAAGCACATGGTCAAAGTATTGTTGAGATTCAAAAGTCAGCTTATAAAAAATATTAAAAATTGGTTTTAAAACTCCCTTTTCCCCTGTAACTTCTTCAGCTTGGATATAGTAGAGTTTGGATCTGACTGTAAATTCATACTTATCATAAACTTTAAAAGATAACAATTCTGAAGTATGAATTTGTGATTCTGACGTAGCTTATGCCAGCTAGGCATAGATCACAGAATCACAGAATCACAGAATCGCTGAGGTTGGAAGGGACCTCTGGAGATCATCTAGTCCAACCTCCCTGCTCAGGCAGGGTCACCTAGAGCACGTTGCACAGGATTGCATCCAGGCGCGTTTTGAATATCTCCAGAGAAGGAGACTCCACCACCTCTCTGGGCAACCTGTTCCAGTGCTCTGTCACCCTCACAGTGAAAAAGTTTTTCCTCATGTTCAGATGGAACTGTCTGTGTTTCAGTTTGTGCCCGTTGCCTCACGTCCTGTCGCTGGGCACCACTGAAAAGAGTCTGGTCCCATCCTCTTGATACCCTCCCTTCACATACTTGTACACGTTGATAAGATCTCCTCTCAGCCTTCTCTTCTCCAAGCTAAACAGGCCCAGCTCTCTCAGTCTTTCCTCATAAGAGAGATGCTCCAGTCCCCTAATCATCTTTGTGGCCCTTCGCTGGACTTGCTCCAGTAGTGCCACATCCCTCTTGTACTGGGGAGCCCAGAACTGGACGCAGTACTCCAGATGTGGCCTCACCAGGGCTGAGTAGAGGGGGAGAATCACCTCCCTCGACCTGCTGGCAACACTCTTTTTCTGATGCAGCCCAGGATACCATTGGCCTTCTTGGCCACAAGGGCACATTGCTGCCTCATACTTAACTTGGTGTCCACCAGCACTCCCAGGTCCTTCTCCACAGAGCTGCTTTCCAGCAGGTCAGCCCCCAACCTGTACTGCTGCATGGGGTTATTCCTCCCCAGGTGCAGGACCCTGCACTTCCCTTTGTTGAATTTCATGAGGTTCCTCTCTGCCCACCTCTCCAGCCTGTCCAAGTCTCTTTGAATGGCAGCACAGCCCTCTGGTGTATCAGCCACTCCTCCCAGTTTTGTATCGTCAGCAAACTTGCTGAGGGTGCACTCTGTGCCTTCATCCAGGTCATTGATGAAGAAGTTGAACAAGACTGGACCCAGTACTGACCCCTGGGGGACACCGCTAGCTACAGGCCTCCAACTAGACTCTGTACCACTGATCACAACGCTCTGAGCTCTGCCATTCAGCCAGTTCTCAATCCACCTCACTGTCCACTCACCTAACCCACACTTCCTGAGCTTGTCTATGAGGATGCTATGGGAGACAGTGTCAAAAGCCTTGCTGAAGTCTAGGTAGACAACATCCACTGCTCTCCCCTCATCTACCCAGCCAGTCATTCCATCAGAGAAGGCTATCAGATTAGTTAGGCATGATTTCCCCTTGGTGAAGCCATGCTGAGTACTCCTGATCACCTTCTTTTCCTCCACATGTGTGGAGATGGCCTCCAGGATGAGCTGCTCCATCACCTTTCCAGGGATGGAGGTGAGGCTGACTGGCCTGTAGTTCCCTGGGTCCTCCTTCTTGCCCTTTTTAAAGACTGGGGTGACATTGGCTTTCTTCCAGTCCTCGGGCACCTCTTCTGTTCTCCATGACCTTTCAAAGATGATGGAGAGTGGCTTAGCAATAATGTCCGCCAGCTCCCTCAGCACTCGTGGGTGCATCCCATCAGGGCCCATGGATTTGTGGGTGTCAAGTTTGCTTAAATGATCTCTAACCCACTCCTCCTCCACCAAGGGAAAGTCTTCCTTCCTCCAGACTTTCTCTCTTGCCTCCAGGGTCTGGGGTTCCTGAGGGCTGGCCTGACCAGTAAAGACTGAAGCAAAGAAGGCATTCAGTAACTCTGCCTTCTCTGCATCCTTCATCACCAGGGCACCCACCCCATTCAGCAAAGGGCCCACATTTTCCCTAGTCTTCCTCTTGCTGCTGATGTATTTGAAGAAGCCCTTCTTGTTGTCCTTGACATCTCTAGCCAGATTTAATTCCAAACGGGCCTTAGCCTTCCTCGTCGCATCCCTGCATACTCTGACAACATTCCTATATTCATCCCAAGTGGCCTGTCCCCCTTTCCACTTTCTGTAGACTTCCTTCTTCTGGTTGAGTTTTGCCAGGAGCTCCTTGCTCATCCATGCAGGTCTCCTACCTCCTTTGCTTGACTTCCTACTCA
This sequence comes from Apteryx mantelli, assembly GCF_036417845.1. Taxonomy (NCBI): domain Eukaryota; kingdom Metazoa; phylum Chordata; class Aves; order Apterygiformes; family Apterygidae; genus Apteryx; species Apteryx mantelli. The sequence goes on along the minus strand of NC_089979.1, from coordinate 35,027,636 downwards.
TAGGGATGCACCGCTCTTGAGCCTGGAGGAAGTGATGTTTGAATATTAACCAACTCTCTTGAACACTCCTTCCTTCCAGGGCCCTCACCCATGGGATTCCTCCAAGTAGGTCCCTGAAGAGGACAAAGTTTGCTCTCCTGAAGTCCAGGGTTGCGATCCTACTTGGTGCCCTGCTGCCTCCTCGCAGGATCCTGAACTCCACCATCTCATGGTCACTGCAGCCAAGGCAGCCCCCAACCTTCACATCTTCCACCAGTCCTTCTTTGTTTGTTAGTACGAGGTCCAGCAGCACACCTCTCCTTGTTGGCTCCTCCACCACCTGGGTCAAGAAGTTGTCACCAATGCTCTGCAGGAATCTCCAGGACTGTTTGTGCCTAGCTGTGTTGTCTTTCCAGCAGATATCGGGGTGGTTGAAGTCCCCCATGAGAACCAGGGCCTGGGATCGTGAGGCTACTTCCAGCTCTCTGTAGAAGGCCTCATCAACTTCCTCATCCTGATCAGGTGGCCTGTAGTAAACACCCACAACAGTGTCACCTCTATTAGCCTGCCCTTTGATCCTTACCCATAAGCTCTCGACTCGCTCTTCATCCACCCCTAGGCACAGCTCAATACATTCCAGTTGCTCTCTCACATAAAGAGCAACTCCACCACCTCGTTTGCCTGGCCTGTCTTTCCTAAAAAGCACGTAGCCATCCATGACAGCACTCCAGTCATGCGAGCTATCCCACCATGTCTCTGTAATGGCAATGAGATCATGGCCCTGCGACCGCACAGATATCTCTAGTTCTTCCTGTTTGTTCCCCAAGCTGCGTGCATTGGTGTACAGGCATTTCAGGGAGGTGATCGAGCATGCAGGTTTCCCAGGAGGGCTAAAAGAGGGTCCTCCATAGCCACATCCCATGCGCACTTCCCTGGCTGCATTCACCTGCTGGAGGCATCCTGACTTGAGCAGTCTTTTGCCAACTACCCTGTCACTATAACTCTCCCCTTCCCCCATCTTTCCTAGTTTAAAGCCCTCCTTACCAGGTTGGTCAACCTGTTGGCAAAGACCTGTGTGCCCCGCCTCGTGAGGTGGATCCCATCTCTCGCCATCAGTTGTCGATCTTCAAACAGGGTCCCATGGTCGTAGAAACCAAAACCCTGTTGCCAACACCAGCGGCGCAGCCAGTCGTTAACCTGGAAAGTCCGTCTCCTCCTCCTCTCATCCATCCCCCTCACTGGCAGGATTGAGGAGAAGATGACCTGGGCTCCCAGACCCTTGACCACCATCCCCAGAGCTCTGAAATCCTGCTTGATGGTCTCCAGTTTGCCCTTGGTGTCATTGGCGCCCACATGGAAGAGCAGCAGTGGGTAATAGTCCGAAGCGTGGACAAGCCTTGGCAGTCTTTGCATGACATCTCTCACACGAGCCCCCGGCAGGCCACAAACCTCTCTAGACAAGAGGTCAGGTCGGCAGATAGATGCCTCCGTCCCCTGCAGCAGGGAGTCCCCCACAACAATCACCCGCCGCTTTTTCCGGGCGTTCCGGCAGGGCACAGGGTCTGTTGTCCCAGGTACTTCCCTGGCAGCCATGCCCATCTCCTCCTCATCCTGGAGGGCACTAAACCTGTTCTTCAGCTTCAGGTCTTCAGGAGGAGTAGGAGCCTTTCCCCTCCCACGAGCAGTGACCAGATTCCAGCCTTCTTCTGTGATGTTATGATGTACCGTTTCACACGGCACAGAGCCCTCTGGCAACTCCACTGCTGCAGGGGGTTGGGACTCCTGGAGCTGTACAGTCTCCAAGAATACCCTGTCTATCTCTTGCTCTGCTTCTCGGATGCTGCGCAGCCTACTGACCTCCTCCCGTAACTCCCTTACCTGACGACACAGCTCGTCAACAGCAGCACACCTCCTGCAGGAGAGCTGGCTGCCAGCCCAGACCTCCCGGAGAGGCCCCAAGCACTCCCTGCAGCCTGAGACCTGTAGAGCTGCATCTACTGTCAGAGGGTCGGTCTGGGTCCAAGCCTCTGACACAGCAACTCCAGCAGCCGCTGGGGAACGCGCTGTGCGGCGTGTCACGACCATACTTGAGGAAGTGTACACCACAGGGAACAGAAACGAAGGTCCCTTCGCACGTCCCTTCGCGCGCCCTTCTGCGCGAACTGCTGCGCAAACTGCTGCGTCTGTTCGCTGCCTCTGTTGCGCAAACTGCTGCCTCTGTTCGCTGCGCTCTGGGAGCTGCGCTCTAGGCCTGGCTCTTATATAGGCCTCTCCCTAGCACTGACTCACAGGGTGCTTGACCGCCCAATCAAGGGCCACTGGGATCAAAGGCCCCAACCCCCTCTGGTCAGGGGCAACCCAGAGAGCTCGTTAGCAGCAGCCACTCCTAGCTGGAGCTTTTCCCACGAGCTTTTCCCAGGAGAAGTCAAGGCCTCCTGCAGTTGTCCTTGCCTAGCTTCCCCTTTCCTGTTCACAGCGATCACCTTCTAGGTCCTCGGGGGTCCTCAGAAAGCCCACAACTTCCACAAGATCCTCAAGTTCTAGTCAGAGCCCAACCACTGCTGCGCAAACTGCTGCGTCTGTTCGCTGCCTCTGTTAGCTGCGCTCATAAACAAGATCTAAACTCCTGTAGAGTTAATGAACAAGGGTACAGAAACACAGATATCTCATTTAGGTAAAGGAATCTAGAAATCACAAAGCAGTCAGATACACTGATCTTCTTAGGGATTGCCTGTTAGAGGGTATTCTGACAAGCACTAACTTCCTGCTCTTCCCAGCATAAAGTTTTACACAATACTTAAATCATCAATTAGAGTTCATCTGTCAGTTGACTTTGAAACCCTGTCTTACATGTCAGCTTTCTGGTTTGAGTTGTGCCATATTCTGTGATAAGTTCTCAAGAGGATGGGCAGTTTGACCTTATACAGATCCTACTTATGTGAGACAGACTGTCAACACTTATTAACCTTAATAATATCATTGTGATACAATGACGATAGGAATTCTATTTTTTCAATCATTTTTCTTCTCCACTACAGGCAATAAATATGCATCAGTACATCCATCAGTATCAACACCCATAATATTTTATAGCATTAGTATCAATACAGATTATAGAAAGAGTGGCCACCATTTCAAAAGGGCATTATCAATATTTGCAAGCAGTTAATTAAATTTAGCCTGCTAATCAGTGCAACCGTATGCTTTACATCACTATTATTTGTCAGTTGCACAAGCATAGGACTCGCTCTCCTCATACTGAAGGCAATGGGAACATTTTCATTAACCTGTGCATTAGAACACTTGGCCATACTTTTTGAAATTGAAGCTTAACAAAGCTTATATTTTACAATGTGTTCCTAAGCACAAATTGAAATCCAGGTTTATTAACAAGAAATTCATCTTGAACAGAATGCAAGGACTAAATTTTAATTCTGTTTGTAAATAAGCTATGCAAATACTCTTTTTAGTCCCTAGCATGTATATGATATTTTCAGTGAAGTCAATATGACATATTTTCATGTACTTGAGATGTTTAAGTGAAAAGTGAAGTAAGAGCTCTTTAATTTAACAAGAGACTGTTCAGTGGAAAGATATCTCAGTAAAAAGACAGACAGAGAATATATGTAATGACTCCACTTCTCTTTTATATAGTGGAGGAAGGAAGATAAGACACTGTATTCCTGTCGTACAGAAAGTACCCTGCAATTTCTTTGAAATAAACTCAGGCTAGTATGAAAATCATTTGGATACAGCAGGAGTAGCTACACTGAAAGCTACTCTTCAGGAGCAGCTACACTGAAATTCCAGTGTCTAATGCAACTGCCAGAGGCTACGCTTGACAGACAGTTATGAATTTGTTGTAAGGCCACCTCATCAACAGAATTTCAGAGAAGTCATGTGCTGCAGCCAGACTCCCAAAAGTAACAGAAATCATGGACTGCATTAGTTTAACATCTGTGACATCTGCAGAGAATGGAGAAATCATTGGAAGCAGAAGATATTTCTACATTGTGAGCATGCAGCTGGTAAGCGTTGCCAAAAATATCATATCTAATGTACCAGCAAAGTACCCAGGGTCCACCCATAATGCTTGTATTTTCCAGATGTCTGAACTCAGCCAATTCTTGAATTTTGGCCAGTGAACTTGGCACAGTCACACATTAACTCAAGAATAAGAATATGTTGCAGGCACTCCCACCAAAACTTAACAGTCTCATGAAATAGAGGGATATGGACATATAAGGAATAGAAGGAAAGTTCACAAAAAAATCAGCATTATTTTTTTCCACATTCATACTCTTTTTGGTCATAAAAACAAGCTGGGTACACAAATATTGCTCATTGCACAGTGACACTTTTTCCACAAACGGGGAAAAAAATTAAGAATAATGCTAAAGTTCTGGAAGAACTTTTTCTTTCACAGTGTGGTTAATTATGCCAACACAAAGTATCTAATTATTTATGCTGTCAGGGTGTCAGTTCTTAAAAATAAGCACAAAATTTCCATGTTAGGAGAATGCAGCTGCTTAAATATCTCACATTTTTCGGAGTGACTTGCAGTTCTCCAAGTCAGACCAGGAGCATCCTGCTGCATTGAAGCTTTTCACTGTGGTTAGGCAAGGAGTTAAAAACACTGTCTATCAGAGGATCTTAACTGGAATACAGCCTAGCTTGGCTGTAAGAAAGCTCAGCAAAGGTCAAGCCATGTAGGAAAATTTAAGCTCTACTTAACCTTCACCACATATATGCACATCATACTAACCGAATGATGCTGTGGTTGGACACGAACACATTATACATGAAGAACTGATGCATTGTAAGAAAGATTATGCTGCTGGGCACATAATAACACTTCAAAGGGTCTGAAGACACGTGAAGATTTATTTAAGAAAAGGTACATATAGGATGGTCATCTCAGTCCATAACCTAGGAGTAGGACTAGATTGCTGATCTACTCTCCACTTGACTAGATGATTCTGTAATAACCTGGCAGGCCACAAACTGGCCTCTGCAATACATGCCTGTCATTCTGGTGGGCTTACAGCAATATTTATCATTCAGACATGAATGATAAATCAGGACTGAAAAAAAAATCCAACAGACATTGCTGCAGTGTCTTTCCTCAACAATGCAGATTAGTGTGAGCACATCCAAGCTCAACTTTCTGCACTGCCTTCCTAAGGATTCAAGGATTTTTGTTTATATCTTCCTGATGTAGAGAAGGCCAACAATATCCTGGGCTGCTTTAGGAAGAGGGTAGCCATCAGGTCAAAGGAGGTGATTATTCCCATCTACTCTGAACTGGTGAGTTCTGGAGTTCTGTGTCCAGTTCTGGGCTCCCCAGTACAAGAGAGACATGGAAATACTGGAGCGAGGCCAGCAAAGAGCCATGAAGATCATTAAGGGACTGGAGCATCTGTCATATGAGGAGATGATGAGAGATCTGGGACTGTTTAGCCTGGAGAAGAGAAGGCTCAGGGGGATCTTATCAATGTGTATAAATACCTGATGGGGGCGGGGGGGGGGGGAGGAGGGGAGTAAAGAAGATGGGGCCATACGCTTCTCAGTGGTATCCAGCACATGGACAAAAGGCAATGGGTACAAACTGAAATACAAGAAATTCCACTTAAACATAAGAAAAAATTTCTTTTTGGTGAAGATTGTCAAACACTGGAACAGAGAGCTCTGGATTCCCCAGAAAGCTTGGGGAATATCTTTAGACATATTCAAAACCCAATTGAACAATGTCCTGAGCAATCTGTTCTAGCGGACCCAGCTTTGAGCAGGGGGGTTGGACTGGACAATCTCCAGACATCCCTTCCAACCTCAACTATTCTGTGATTCTGTGGTACTTGATGCCATTGACATAATTACCTCTGGGGTGAGAACCAGATTCAACATGCCTGGTAGTAAGAAATGGCCTATAGTGCCCAGTGAAAATCATTTTCTCCAAAGACAGAACTTTTAAAGGGCTGTCAAGGAGCTGTCCATAACATGTCCATAACAAGTAAAGGCCATCACAACCTTTATCATCTTCTGTTTCGATGCAAAACACACTGATCTCACCTTGTCTAGCATAAGCATTATAAGCCCTATACTGTATGAAGTGCAATTATTTCTATAGTCACAAAATTACAGAATGGTTGAGGTTGGAAGGGACCTCTGGAGATCAGCTAGTCTAACCGCCTTGCTCAAGCAGGGTCACCTAGAGCACATTGCCCAGAAGCCTGTCTAGATGGCTTTTGAGTATCTCCAATGAGGGAGGTTCCACAACCTCTCTGGGCAACCTGTTCCAGTGTCCTGTCACCCTCACAGTGAAAAAGCTTTTCCCCATGTTCAGACAGAACTGTCTGTGTTTCAGTTTGTGCCCGTTGCCTCTCATCCTGTCACTGGGCACCACTGAAAAGAGTCTGGTCCCATCCTGTGCACACCCTCCCTTCAGATATTTATGCACATTGATAAGATCCCCCTGGAGCCTTCTCTTCTTCAGTCTGAACAGTCCCAGCTCTTTCAGCCTATCCTCATATGAAAGATGCTTCAGTCTCTTAATCTAGTAGCCCTTTGCTGGACTCGCTCCAGTAGCTCCATGTCTATCTTATACTGGGGAGCCCAGAACTGGACACAGTACTCCAAGTGTGGCCTCACTAGTTCTGACTAGAGGGGAAGGACCACCTCCTTTGACCTGCTGGCAATGCGAAATACCAGTATTGTTTGAGCTACCAAGCCCAAACAATAAACTGATTTTAAGAGCAAGAGTAGAGAGAATAAGCCACACACATTAGCCACGCTACTCACTTCTGAAAAGTGCTCATATACTGAGATGATGGGAGGCATAAGAATGTGAATAGACTAGAAAATGGCTGAGGAGAAGGCAAGGCAAGAGCTGACTAGTGAAGACATAAACTGCATTTGGGCCCTGGGCATGGGGAGATAGGGGAGATACAAATGTAGAGTCTTAATAACAGACACCAATGTCAGAAAATCTCAGAACAGCCCAAAGCCTACCAGGGTGGGCTAAACTGACAGCATAACCTGGGAGAGAGGAGTGACCCAAGAGAGATAAAGAGTTGTTTTTTGTTTTTTTTTTAATGTTTCCATTTTGGACTTGTGTTGACATCAAGTAAAAAAAAGTTTTACAGACATATAGCTGAAAGAGCAAATCTGCACTAGAGTAAAGGGACCTAAAATTCTCTCAGGTAACTACCTTGTAAGGGAGAAATGGATATATATAGCACTCCATGCTGAAAAATTACTGAACAAGTAGTACCATGTCCATTCACCCTCATTTCCTGAAGATGAGTTAATTTGCTTTTTTCTCCAAGGTTGCTTATGAGCTCTCTAAGGTCCTTTTACGTGGTTTTATTGGAACTGGCTAAATTTTGTTTCATGCACAGCCTATAGTTGATGGAGACAGTTTTATATACTTCTTCCATTTATCTCAGGAAGGAATGAGGTTCATGTTGTTATTGAATATATTTAGTAGAGAGATGGTAGAGAGATGGACAGTTTCAAGTAGAGTTAAAGCCAGCAGTATGGCCATTTTAGGCTGCCTTAAGCATATCTGACAAAAGCCTGGGTTGCTCTTAGTTTCATCCAACTGTTATGGACATAAAAGGCCATTACGGCAAACAGAAACAGCTGGAATACAGCAAAACACAAGCTATGTCTAGTTTTCAGGTGTTGGCAGTCCCATAGTTTTTGAGTGAACAGCCATATTGGTGCTTGCAGTCACTTTTGCAATCTTCTCACTTTGGAAAAATTCTCACTGAGCTCATTACAGGTTTTTATTTTGACAATGGCAGGAAAAACACGAAAATGGCTTTGTTTTAACCTATTTTTATAACACCTCTTTTTTTCCTCACTGCTTATCATTTTACTTTAGACATCTCAGTTTTGACTGATGAAACAAGGAATATGGATGCAGGGTACAGGAATGAAAGACATGCAGTGAAAAACATGACAAATTCTAACAAGGCAGATTCTGAAGGGAAGAGTGTCAGTTATTAATGCATACATTATTTAAAACAGCTGATGATTTTATTTAAACTGAAAGAAATCAAAATGAAAAAACAACAAATAAATTTCTACGTATAAATTCACCATGTGATGCAATAAAACATAAGGTGCACTTCATGAAATGAATATAACTCTTTACCAACAAGTCACAAGTAACTGGAAGGAAAAAGGCTAGTCTTCACATCCTAACAGTCTTATCATAGGGACACTGTATTCATTAAGTTTTATGCTCAAGTATCTCTGAAAATATTAGTAGGACTCCTGCTTTTCACCTACCTGGCATTTTGCCCTAACAGACTGTGGCAGTGTTTCAAAGGATACTTTACAGAGATGAAGAAACTACCTACTATAACTGGAGAGGGCAGCAGCTTTATAAGTCAGAGAAATGAGCTCATGCAGCAAAATTCAGACCAATGATGGATTCTAATCTCCAAGTCTCCTAAAATATCATGCTTGTTCCATGTTCCATGCCTGCAAACATGGAACAGCTATTCTTATTACAAATACAGCCATTGTCTATAAAATATAACATAAGGTAAGGTGAAGTTTCTTAAGATTTCTTAGAAAAATCAAGCACTCTTAATAGCTTAATTTAGTGTTAAGATAAACTTCTCAATATGCACAGAACAGTAAGACCAACATTCTTCTAAAATGATTGCAAAGCTGATACTGAAGCAAGTGCAACAAAGCAAAGAATGGGAGAGTCCTTGTTAAGAAAGAGCTAGATTCTGCTACTCTCGGTAAGACTAACATACAGTATTGGGAAAGCAAATCTACTGGACCAGTCAGTGTATTCACTGACTTCATTATTACTAGAAGAGCAGAACCTGTATCCATAGGTATGAATTTATTGTGTACTGAAGAGAGTGAGATTGTAGCTGGCTTTCAGGGAAGATAACAGGCTTACAGATTTCTGCCTAGTTCTCTTTGGGAGAGAGAAGGGAGTATTTGGCATGACCAAACATTAAAAGAAAACATATAAAAAGCATTTCTTTATCAAGCAGTGTGTGCACTCATACGAAATAGCTCACCACGTTTCAAAGAATGATAATGCAGAATACACAGCTCTGGAGAATATAATTTACAATATAATTAAAGTGTTTTAAGCAACTCAACACACCGCCAAGATCAGTATTTTTGAAATACTCAGAAATACTCAGAGACTGTGAAGACACCAGAGGAAAATGCAGGAAACACATCACAATTCTGACAAAAGCTGTAACTTATGATACACAGATATCCCCCTACTGGAGGAGGAATGAACATTAACAGAAAAATAATGCCCTAAAAATTATGCCTGAATAGTATCAGAAGCAGAAAACCATAGCGTAGAAGTAGTTTCTTTGAACACATAAGAACAATTATAGAAGATCTCAAGAACAGAAGAGGAAATCCAGAAGATCAAATGCCTTTTCTTTCCCATTCCCACATTGTTCATCCCCAACTCTCCCACCTGTTAGGAAAATCCCTAGGCAACTACATCAAATATAGTACAGTTTCCACACAACTATCTTGTGAAGACCTAGAATCCAAGAGTCCATCCAGAAATAAGAACTCCCCACATTACACAAAAATCGTAAATTACCTTCACTGAATTTCACATGCTTCAATCAGATAAAAATCCCTAAATGTGAGAGTCTTTTTACATTTTACCCCAAAAATGTACACAAATCACCAGTTTTTAATCTAATTTAAAGAAACAGAGCAGAGGAAACCAAACTTAGTGAAGTTACACTGGCTTTATACAGTAATGTAAGCAACATCAAAATCAGGTTTTTGATGAACAACAAAGACTTAGCAGTATACAGAGGAGTACATTTTGATTTACACAAGTTTTAATAGCTTTATTTTTTATGATTTTCTTTCTTTTATTGTTACTGAATATTCACAATTTATGTTTAGGAATCCAAGTTTATATCCAGTTAACTGTACTTTCCATGAGACTTCTATTCTTGATTTTTATTAAGATGATTACAATACAGTTTTATTTCATCTCTTGTTCTCTTTTGGGGCCATTTCTCTGTTATAGCTGATGATTATAACTGTGACTAAAGGGATTTTGAAATGAGATGGTATTTTGATTTTCTTTTTGTGGGATATGATCGTGCTTTATTTTTTCCATTACGTTATGCTGGACTCTTGCAGCTCTCTGCAACAATCAGTTAACACTGCCTTAAAAAATAGGGTTTACCTGGAGTTTAAACAGCCTTCAAATATGCAGCACATTTCTAAACAAAAGCTGCAAATCTAGACCCATTTGGTCAAGATTTTTCCCCAATGTACTTAATAGATTAAACTAGTTATGTGTAATAGAAAGCAATAGCAATTATCAATGCCAAGTAATACTGGCATTATTAAAGGGTGTTCATAATGTTAAAACACTACAGAATTACAAAGTGCAGAAATGTTTGGAGAATACAGCTTTCTTTTGGATTAACAAAAACGCTCAACTGACATTTAGCGAAAAAAAAATCAACATGGGAAAAGTGAGCAAAATTACTTTGTCTGTTCTCTTCTTCCCCTCCCCATTGATCAGCAGTGATTAAAAGTAAAATAAGTCGTTCAGAGAGATAAAGGATGGATGGTAAGCTGGCCAACCTTGATGTTTTGATAGTGTGGTTAGAATCCAGGGAGAAGTCTCTTAAAGAATCTCTGAAGTTTAAAGGTCTGATTACACCTGAGTTTAAAAGTCTGATTACACAATATGATTCTTTTAAAGGTTTAAGTTATACTCCTCAGCTCAGGTTCATCCACTCTAAAGCATGTCAAAATTCTGAGTCTAACCAATAAGCCTCTTCCAGGTTTTCAGTAGTATATCACCAAAGAAAAACATCAGGAACAAAGACTTGGATACAGTTCAGAAGACCTGAACCTGAGTGCTATTGTGGATTGGAACAGATCATCAGAGCTGCTGGTCGAGGTATTGGGTCTTGCTTTGATGTGGGGAGGATCAAGATGACTCTTTGAGGAACATACTGTTGCTTCCAAAGAGAAAGACAACAAATGTTCTGGGTACTTCCCTCAATGAACTGAATGAACAGGTAAAAACTTGCTATCAGATGGTATTAATCATCTTTACTCATCTGAGAAAGGGTCTGAATAAACATCCAAGATGATATAATTTAAATGACCCTATTCCTCTAACCTGAATGATTTGAAAAGGAAGGCTTAAATTTAGCCTTTGTATAAACACAGATTTCAACTTCCTATTCTGATGAGAGATAAACTTAAATTAGCATTATCTGCAAACTTTAGCCAAGTTACTTCCAATTTAAGTAATTGTAAGGGAAAGGCAACCAACTGATTTGCCTCTGAAAGAATTTTCATTAGGTAAGTTTATGCTTCGAACTGGAAAACAAAAATAAAATAATGCAAAGAAACTTCCTCTGTCACATCTGCCAGTGATTCTCCATCATCTGTTTATTATACATGAATTATTTCAACCTAAATGACATACTATGGCTTCAATGATTGCAACAGGTATAACCCTGAGGAGCTATAGGTACTGAAGAAACTTGCAGGAATAATGGTAACTTGGAGAAGTGCTGGGAAGCATCATGCTTCTGAAGTACTTCTCAGATAACAGTTCCTCCTCATTTCCTTGGAGAAGTAGGACTTCACTACCTCTAGATCACCTGAGTTAGCCAATAAGGTGTGATTTGACTCTAGTCTCTATCCATTCCCCTTTCCTTCTTACCTGCTCCAAGAAAAGGTTTGCAAGGCAGTGTGCTTCAGTATGCTTCAGTGAAAACCTCAGGAAGCCCGTGGAAGAATACACAGTGTGGAAGAGACACTTAGGAAAACGCGTACGCAATCCAGGCCATAGCTAGGACTATCTAATTAATACCAACACAAAGAACAGGCAAAGAAAGTTTTTTCTAGAACATCAGCTGTACAAGGCAGATTCTAAGAGACATGTCTGCTTTGTGCAATTCTGAATACTCTTGCTGATTCAAATTTCACTATCATAAAATTCCACCACTCCCTCAGAAATTCTTCATGAAGTAAAAGAAAATCCAAATCCTTTTATATTCATATTGCTTTGAGTCCTGTTTATTATTACTATTATCCACTTTTAAGAAAAGCTATTTTGCATCTGTCTTGAATTCTCCAGTGTTTATAACAGCCATACTGTACCTTAAATGTATCAGCACTGTTGGGATTAAACAGCTGGTGTTTCCCAGACCCCAAAATAATAGGGCCAGAAGCTTTGTTTTCTCCATAAGCATAAAGGGACACTGTTGCTGTTGTTCCAGCTGTTTCAAAATCCCCGGTGACTACAGTAATCTTCCAGTCTCCTTCTGAAAAGTAAAAATAAAATCAAAACACTTTTATCACTGCAACTGATACACAGCAAGTTACTTGGATAAGTGAAATAAAGGCATAGCTGAGCCTAGAAACTGCAACTACTGAGTACCTAAAAAGTAATAGTGCTGGCAGAGGCCACAGAAGACTGACTGAATACTGCATCTTCCAAATTCATCTTAGATAAAGTATGACTTCAGTATCCTGCAAACCTCCTAAATCTGTAAAGCAGGAAAAATGAGCACAGGCCCTGGTGACATTTCTAGCAACATCCCTGTGAGTCATCATTAAAAAAGCCCATCCTCTGGACTTTGGATTATTTACAACTGTAAACCAGAAATGGAACAGGAAAAGTTATCAAAACATCCCAACTAAGTAAAATTTCTCCTCATTTTATTTTTTTAACATTGCGTTGATGTTATTGTGTCATGTCCACAAGAGCTCTGTTTGCTTAGATGGAGGCATGACACTGAGATTAGCATGAAAAAAATGATCTTGGAGAAAATTCTGACACTAGAAGAGGAATCTTTAGGAAATCATTTTATATAAAGCTTCCCTGACACTAAAATGTCATCTCTGTTCCCATACAATGCACATAAGTTATTTAAATAGCTGAAAGCAGCTTAATACATATCTCATTTTAAAAAGAACAATTCATTATTGGAAGATGCATTTTTATATCTGAAAAGCTGGGATTGAATGCACTCCACCATTCTTTTGATTGCGGCTTTTGCCTGTACGTGCAACGAGTTCCACTTAGTGACTTAAATTCATTCTGGGGAAAGCAAACATCAAATGAAATACCAGCCCACAGTCTTATAAATAAATGCCTCAGTGTGCACCATAGTTTTATTAATAGAAAGCTGTCTGGTAATGCCTGCATGAACTAAATCTGTTGTCTGACAGAAGTATTTATTTTGGGCCAGCCCCATTATCCTACAGCTATTTGCCCCACTAGGACTGTAGTGGTGCAGAAAGTTTGATCTCCTGTTTTCCAAATGTTTGAGGACTGGTTGACCCTTGATTCTGGGAAGTCATAAAGAAGATTTTTAAATATACATAAAGGAAGTGAACGATTCAATTTCCACTGAAAGTTAACAGACTACAGATTGTAGAAAACTCTTCTTTTGTGCTTTAGAAGATTTCCATCCTCATGACTTTCTCTATAGACACACTTTCCTGACAAAGGAACTAGGGTGCCAAACTGCAAAAAGATCAATATCAATTAGAATGGTGGATAGCCTCTGTACACTGACAGTGGAAACAAAGTGGATAAGACAGGGGCGAATCCTTGCCCCACAGAAGAGCATAACTGCCAAAAAAATCAGACTCTTCTGTTTTCCAACTATACAATATTAATTTTTTTGAAATTAACTCACTTTGAATCATTTGGCTGGAAAATAATGCTTGTGCATAAGCACTTATGAAGAATGGTACAAAGGATAAAATACTGCACACTGTTCCTCTAGTCCAATGAAAAATTCAAAATTCTTTGGGAAACAAATATTCATTTTAAAACAGCCAAAATGTATTTTTGCTTGGACTTGTACATTGCCTGATTTATATTACCTCAAGTGCTTTGGAAGGCCTTTTCTACTCTATTAATTATCCTCTCCAAGTCTCTCTTCTTTTAACTAATGTGGGTTCAAAACGACATAGTTGGTATTCTTGAGACCTTAAGGTCTAGCTAGCTCAGCTCCTGCCTTCAAAGGCACTATCAGCCAACTATTTTGCATGCAAATACAACTCTCAGGTTAAAAAAGGAGCCAAACTTCCCCAAAAACACAATAAAAAGAATTTCGGGTTGTACTCCTCTCTACTGATTTTAGCGCTTTTTTTTCTGAAAGCAGACAGGGCTTTGTATTTGAAGGACAACATGAGTATAGGAGAAGGATCTTAAAGTTTCTCCTTGCACCAGAAATCCTCATGGCATTCCTGCATACTTGCAAAAGAAAGTGGAACACTAAGTATTACCAGCACATAGGTCTTGCTCTCTTTGTCATAGAGAGCTAGTGTTTGTTCTGGTGAGGTAAAAGACCAATACTTCCTTAATGACTAGAAGGCTACACAGAGGAGAAAAGAGCAGGGGAAAATGTGTAATCAGGTGATTTTCATTTAGCATATATGGAGGAAAGGTGCAATCTAACACAACGAATGTCCCCCAGGATATCAAAAAATGGTAACTTACCTCAGATGACTTTCAAGAAATCTAGACATTTCTAGAACATCAGAAACAGTACAAAACACTAGAAAGTTCTACCGCCCAGAAAAGAATTCTATTTTGCAAACAATTCTGATGTATTTCTGAATGAGCACATTTCTATCTCCTTGGGTAAGGATGAGAGTGCTGTGATCAAAATGTTCATTGCAAGTCCAAGATGAACTCCACTGAAGAAAAGCCAGTTGAACACTGGCATACACTTAGTTTACTCTCTCTCTTTGTCATTCTTTGTTAGGTTTATGGGGCAATTTTTATCTGCTGCAATTTTTATTGCATATCCAGACAGGAACAGCTAAAATGACACAGTGTAGAGTTCCAGCTGTGTACGTGCAGGAAGCACTAACCAGGCTCATTTGAACTACACAAAGGAGTATCTCTACGTGCAGGCCTTGTGAAAGCGGGGAGTGCAGAACAGTTATGCCACAAAGACTGATGAACAGATAGAAAATGAAGGCCTTTGAAAAAGGCATACAAAAGGAACAAGGGCAAAGCGACTTGTCAATTCAAAACAAAGTTTACAAGAATAGAATGAGATTTGAATATATTTTGCAAAATAATTAGATACAAAGTTTATAATTAACAACTTTGTATGGGGACTCTATTTAAAACCAGGTTTTTGGATCACAGTGGATATCTTGCTTGATATAGTAAATTATGAATAAAGATTTTCAAACTTCCTCCTGACAGTTTCTAAATTATTGCTCAACCTACTGCATAAAGCACTCCTAACAGCTGAGAAAATATTGTGTTACTAAGATACATAATTTAATTTTCACTGGTTGCAAGGACAGAAAAATCAAGCTGAAAAAATATGAAATCACAGGTAAAGTGGAAAATGAAAAACTAATGGTGAGAACTAACATATATATCACCTGGGAGAAAGAATTGTGGTGTAAAATGTTAAATAAAAAAATTGAAATTAAGATAGATAAACCAATAATTACGAGAAAACCTATGAATTTTCAGGCAAACAGAAAGAAGATTAACATTACTGGAAAGAAAAATGACAGAATAAGAAGAAAGTTTAAATAAAGTGATTTATTGTTTAAATTAAAATGTGATGTTCAGAGTTTACTGAAATATTCAAATAGTGTGCTGTAATTAGTGCTTTTAAAATAAATACAAATGGCAACAAATGTGTAAAGCAGTTAGTTCTGAAAGAGAAATAGTTTTCATTAAAGAAAGAAAACTATAGCAACATTTACCTTTTGCTTCTTCTTGCATTTTTAGCTGTTGATTTATTTGAAATTCTGCCAAAACAAAAAAAATTGTAGTTAATACGGGACCTATCCTTTAATATTAAAGAAAAGTTTTGAGGAAAGGCCTGAAGAGAACATGCTGTGATACTAACCTGATGCAAGAAAACTTTTCTTATTCATTCCCTCACTATTTTCTCCCTAACCCATACCCATACAGTGCAAACACAAAGTATATTCTCTCAGAAATGTAACAAAGGAATCAGAAAAATGGTTAACTCAGATGTCTGAAGAGTAAATTCAGCTCAGATTTCCTCAAAAAAAAAAAAAAAAAAAAAAGACTTACTGATTTTACTTCCATAGTGTAACAATAATCCTTACCTTGAGGGTACAGCTCAATTTCTGAATGAATTACACCTTGGGACATAAATGGAAGCCATCTAAGAATAAGAAAGAAAATAAGAAAGCAGGTTGGAATTAATTTGTTCTCCACCATATTACCATATACCTGAATGATCCACACCTTATTTTCATACTGAATATGTTTAATAGCAAGGAAACTCTAACAGCTTCAGTATATGATTCAATAAATGTTAAAGTACAAATTAAGGATTTGATCCAACAAAGGCATTTTATTTGTACAAGCATAAGAGCTGCATAAGCATAAAATATACCTGTGTCAGATTAAGAGACTTGTGTGTCACTACTATATTCATTTGTGTAGCTAAAACAGAAGAGCATGGCACAGAATTTTTTTTGTTTCAATACTATTGATTGAGTGCTACTCTGTATGTATCTAGTTTGTATGTATCTATTGCACTATTTCTTAACTTCAAATTTCAGTGTTAAAAACAAAGGTGGAACCAAATTCTGTCCTTCCTTTTTCCCCCTATAAGCTGAAGGCAGAGTGCTGAGACCAAAAAAGTATAAATGAAGGAAAATTTGGTTACATTTCTTGATAGAACTACTCTAGGCTAAGGATAATTTTGAAATCTTATTATTCAGAACATGGATTACCATCTCTTTTAGTTTCTTCCTCCATGGTAAAAAAATAAGCCGGTTTTCTACAGAGAAACATTATTCAGTGAGCTTCTGGACTGTTGGTTTTTATTTTCTGGGCCCACTCCCACAGTCTCCAGGAATGGCTAAGCCATTCGGAGTCTCCTGAGAAGCCTGTTTTGGATCCAGTATAAGCTGGGCAAGATGGGACTACAGCGGCCAGGAGGAAAGGAAGCTGCTCCCAACCTGTGGCAGAACAGCAGCAGCAGCGTTCTCACCGCAGTCCAAGTCTCAGGGCTGCAAGAGCCTCTGTCACTGCACGCACTGCACATCAGATGGGCAGGCTATAAAGAGGATACAAAGGTGCAAAAGTACTGGTCACTATTTCCCTAAACCATGACAAAACATTGTATGATATTCAGCAGTGGCATACATAACTTGCCCATCTTTCCTGCTGAGGCCTCCTTACTCTACCCTCCATATTCAGACATCAGGTTCTGCTTATCAGGTGGTATAAACACTTCGCAGGTGGAAAATAGCCTGTCTCTCTTAGACAACTACTGTAATGTAGTTCAGGCACAGGTGTTCGCTTTCTGAAGTCTCTTCCCCAGACAGTGTCAGGATTCTGTCTCTGGGTGCCACATCCCGGCCGTTCCCCACCACCACCGCACGACAAGTCCACACCAAAGCATAGCATGAACCCAACAAAGGAAAGAAGCGGTCTGCCACAACAGGAACAGATTCAGAAAATGACCAGAAATTATTAGCAGTGACACCCTCAGGAACGAGGTCAATACTAAACTTGGTAAATATTCTAGCAATTTTATTTCCAAGAAAAAGAAACAGAATCTCTAAAACAAGAAAAAAAGGGAGTTATGGCTATTTTCTAAAGACTTCTATTGCTGACAGAAAAAAAGAAAGAAATTAAGAAAGAGAACATCATTAAGTTTATTGCTCTTCAGTTGTTGGGGTTTTTTTACATATTATTTATTCTCTCCCTTCTATATTCCAAAGAAAAAACTTCTCAGATAAAAATTACTGTAAAAGGCACTAACTTAACACACTTGCTGTGTATTACTATATTATAGCTAAATATTTAGGTGCTAAGGAATCCTAGATCAGTGAAAATACACATGCATGTGCAGCTTAAATCACATAAATATTGACAGAATTTGTGTACGTTTCATATTTTTTGTCTTTAAAACATTAACAGGCTCATTCACATAAGAACATAAGTAATCCTTAAGAAATAAATTTTGTCTTACTAGACAACAACTTATTTATATCACTCTTCTGTTAAAGCCTTTTTATGCAGATATGTTCTGCAGTCATAAATGCTGAAAAATATAACTAAAAAAATACAGTTGAATTGAAATCCAGTCAGAGTATTTGGGTTCTCAGAAACTAACATCAGATTTTTATTAAGTCAGATAAAATGTTGAAATTTCCTTGGTTAAATGAGAAAAAATACAGCATTTTGTTTATGCACTGAATCAGAACATATCAATGTAAAATAAAGCTATAAGGCTGAAGATGAACATATGAGACAGATTTCTGAAGAACAGTATTTTTCCCTCCTTGAAATAGAGTAGTGTTTCACCTTTACATTTTGGCCAGTATGGAAGCTGACCCTCTCCAACCTATTTCAACCCTTTTTCAGTGGCAAAAGATAATAATGAAAAAACTTATTTCTCTGTTTCTTCTTGGCAGTCTCTGTCACTGAATAATTCCTGCTGCTCAGCATCTAGTATCTTAATTATCACAAAATTAATACAGTGAAGTGCCCTGCCACGCACTGTTTCTAAGCCGTGTTACACACTGGAGGATAGATGTGATAGAGTCGATTTTTCTTGCTCGAGGTAGGCAGCTGGCCTGATTTTCTACAGAACTTCCTGTCAGAAAGCTAACTATATTCTTTTTAGAAAAGGTAGCAATAACAACTAGCAGCAACAACTAGCCTGCATCCAAATCCACACTGAGAAATCCTCAGTCTTACACAAATGCAAATGTTGCATGCAAATAGGTGGTACTGATTAAGGAAAGATCTCAGTTTTAGATAATTTTATAAAGGTGAGTGATCATCTTTATTCTTGTTTTGAAAATGTGACGCAAGGAGTTGCAAGAGACTGTTCAAGGTTACATAACAAATTCATAAAAATCCAGACAAAACAATGAGGCATCTCACGTTTTTTCTAGAGCCCTGTCACCTGGTCACATTGTTTCTCTACACGCCCTTCATTTCACTGGAGTGATGCACATACCCATGAGACAGACTGTAGAACTGGGAACTCCAAGCATGGGATTAACATAACATTTTTCTAAACAAGAAAAGGCTGGATGCTGCAATTCTGTTGTGCTAAAATTACATTTTAATTTAGAACATTTTTACGTGCTTTATCTTCTCCTCTTGAATAAGTAAGTCACACACTTATAGCACCACTCCTTATGTCATAAGGCTACACTGTACAATCCAGTAACAGAATTTCATAGTATAAGTATTTTAACCTTTGATATGGACCATATGACAATCACTGACTCAAGCAATTTGTTCTGGAGCAACAAATTTTGTGGCTATTATAAAACTGCAAAATAATCCAAATTTGTCTTTTCCTGGAAAAATCATATTTAGAACATTTACTGGTATAATGCAGTTATTGAAAGGATATAGATCTTAAGGATATACTTACGATATATTTTATATCTTATATTTAATAATATTGTTGTAAATACTACCTTTCACAACTGAAAACATATTCCAAGTTCTTCTCAGCTTCTCTGACAATGACTTTATCACAGTACCAATACTGGGACTTAGTATTAGCCTCACAGCGCAACAGCACCTTCTGCAGTTTTCCAAGAGACACAGCTCCCACTTCAAAAGCACTGACCTGGAACACAGTCGAGACAGTAGTCCGTAACTTGTCAACATTAAGAAGGTCCAGAAGGTCCAACATTAAGAAGTTGCAGTAGTTTAAAAGCCTGATCTAACTCTCACAATGGCCAAAAATTCTCATTATTTTTAATGACAGCTGGACTGTATCAAAAAGGTTGGATCCAAAATTAAATGTCTTTTGATTATGTATTGGACTAAATGAGAAAATATAACTAAAATCGGAATGCAGTGTGCTTGAAGAAACTGAAGTCTGACCTGTTCCTTTGTCCTTGTTATTAATTTAGATTTGTGCTTACACTTAACACAGATTATTTTAACAGAAGCATGAAGCTGATCAGGTGAAAGGTTCAGGTTGGCAATATTTTGTTACACTACAAAGTATATAGCTTCCTCTCTCTAAACATAACAGTCTGGATCATGCTTTCCAGAAAAATTAAAATGAAAGAAACAACTACATTGAAAAAGTTGTATTTGCAAAGTTTTCAAGCCTTAGCAAATGGCAGAATTAAGACTGCCTGTGGAACTTTAGTTCTGCCTTGTGTATATGTAATATATGATCACAAGCTATCCTTTCTGAAGGATCCCTGTCTCAAGTTGTGCAAAGGCAGTACTGCAACTTTTCGATATTTCTTTTTATCTTCATTATCTTTATGACCTTACGCATTATTTTCTGCAGCCACCCAAACAATCTGGTGAAACAGAACTGATTTCCCCAGTGATTTCTACTTTTGAACTTTTTCAATAGTACCTACGGTTTTTGCAACATTGAAATCTATTTTTCACAAAGCCCATCTGTGTAATACCTTTCCATTTTACCTATAGAGTTAAAACACAGAGATTATGGCCAAAGCTATCAAAGATGCTAACTAGTTTGGGTGCTCAAATGAGAAACCTGGGGGTTAATTTATCAGCATATTTACCATTTCAAAGAGCTTACCATGTTCAGAACAGAATTCCTATTGAAATGACTTAAGTTACAGCTCAGAAAAGTTAAACTGGTTACCCAGCAAAATATAAGCATACAAGTAGTGGTCACTTAGGGAAGGTTACTTTAAGTGATTTGCCCAATATCATGTATAATAGCTGTGGCGGGGATTAAATCAAGTTGTTCAAGTCAACATTCAACTGCCTCTGTCATCAAGTGATTTATCCCAGACCCTGCTCTTCTTCCCCCTACAATCTAGTGCCTTGTTCACCCATTTCTAAAACAAAGTGCACTTTGAAACATCTCTCTTAGCCGCCATATAAATACTACACTGAACTTATTACCAGTCTGTCTAGAAGAATCCCCCCCAGACAACTCCACTTATTTCCTGAATTTCAATTTGAATAATACTTTATATTTAAGGCATTAGTAATGGCATAAAATATATATTCTAAAATAGCATAGATACTTCTGAAGTTTCTCAATGGGTTGCTGCTATGCTTAGCATTTTATATACTGCTTTTCATTTAGTAAATGTTCCACTAACAGCTTGATGGCCTTTGTTAGACAAATTTGTTAGATCTTGCATTTGTTTGTCAGATACAAGTGTTAATTCTCCATAGTTCACAAATGAAGAAACAGACTTTGCAGGTCACTAAGAAGGCTAGTGGCAGAGCTAAGTTTAAATTCAGTAGTTCCAGAAATTCAACCATATATTATTGCAGAAAATCTGGATGATGTATATTTTATTGATAGACATTTTCTATATTTTCATTTGATTTATGATGATATATATATTTTTGATGTATATTTTATATTTTATATAGGAAATCTGAGGTACATGAAAGACATATGACTTTAAATCTGCCCCGCATTAATCAAAATGCTATATTACTGTGGGTTAAAAGAAATACATAACAAACAGTCCTACAAAGATCTGAAGTCATGGTATGAATCTGTGCACTCATTTGCAGCTAACTGTAACTCATTATACCTTAACAGAAAATGCTTTTATATTCACAGGTAGCTCTTCTTATCATCTTAGGGGGGCTTCTTCATAGCATTCCTTTTCCCCTTTCCCTGCCTTGGTTTTCACTCATTATGGTCATCGGTCATTTCCGGATTAGTAGAAACTAATTTTCCTTAGTTCTTAAAAAATACTTACCTATACCTCTGTAATATTTATTATTAGGATGTTTATTATTAGTATTAGTGTTATTAGTATTTATTATTAGGAATTATATGTTAAGACCATGTAAAAGCTGCATACTTCTATGACTAAGCAATTTTTTCTTTCAGACTTACCATTCCTCTCTGAAATTTCACTGGTATATCAGATTTATGCAGAGGTCTTAGACCAGTATCTCCTCTTTTTCCATAGATACACAGGTAAACTGTGGAATCCGTATCAGCTTGCTCCAAGTGGCCAGTGTAGACATCAACATGGTATAAAACAACTTCCAAGAATAACCAAGAGAAGAAAATAAAAGTTATGTGCAATCACAGTTCATTCATAATAACCCTTCTAGCTTAATGGAAACAATGCTGCTAAGTTTGATTTGCAAAGAATTTGCAGGAATATATTCTCCAAATCTCAGTCTAAATGTCTGGTTTTAAGACTGCTAAGAACACATTTATGAATATACGACACAGGCAATATAATTCAGATGACACTAAGACTGAAAATCTAGTAATCAATATATATGTAACTGTGCAGCTGCAAACTACACACATACTTGGATAGACAGGTTTTCCAGCTTCCACCACTGGAAGTTCACAGACATGATCTGTATTATCATGAGTCCTTGACAACCACGTGTTTGCTGGAAAATTCAGTATTTTCTTGCTCTTCAGATGTTGCAGTGTCACCTAGGGAAGAGGCAATTCTAACTATTATTCCGTTCACTGTTTCTGTTTTTTTGCCTCCCAACAGCCAGAAATACTTTTCTACATCTTTTTTCTATTTCAGAAACTAATTAAATGATCCGTAACTATGATATACAAAATTTCAGTGTGAAAACATTTTTATTTTTGCTACTACTTTATCACTTGACTCATCACTGGAGAGGATCTTTATTCACATCTGTGGTATTCCAGTTGAAACTGTCAACCTCTATTCTTTGAATATGTCACGGACTTTAAAATTATCTTCTTCTGGGAGCAAGCAAACTTGCAATTGTAATTTGCCTTTCTGATGTAGCAAATGTCACCTATTCTGATTTCTGTCCATGGGTCATCTCTATATAACACTGAAGTACTGAAAATTGAAAAGTACTGAAATACTGAAGACTGAAAACTGATTTTCTGGAAGAAGCAGAAACATTGACACATTTTTATGTTAAAATGAAAACAGGATGAAACTCCTCAACTAAATTTGAACTTTGGCAGGGAGAGGATATGTTGAAATGTGAAATCAATTCATATTGCATTTGGCTCTTCTACAGCAGAACAAAAGAAAACATGGGTGCCAGCAGCCTCTATACCTTCCTCTGAAGACAGTCAGTATCCAAATTCTGAAGCTATTTGCCATTGTACATTATGATAGTTGGCTTACTTGTTTCATATTATTAGAGAAACAGTCCTTCTCCCCTTTTGGGAGAGCAGTTATTATTGGTCTTGAATTATAACAGAGCTTACTACAGTTTTTCCATAGGCCTTCAATAGCAAAAGGAAATCAGTGCCAAAATCTTGTCTCTCTGTTTTGAATGTCTGTGTGGTATGCATAAGCTTTGTGATTAAAATTATGAAAACAAGTATTTGCACTCAAATTCTAACACTTAGAAAACCAGGACAATATATGCCTTTATCTCACTTTTCCAATAAAATATTATTTTAAGCAAAACGAACAAACACTTCTTTCACCACAAAGCATGTGTTTATTCAAACATGAAATACTTCAGCAGTGATTCTTAATCTCTAATTGAACATACAAGACTCCAACTTTGAATGTTTATTGGTAGAGCTCCCCCTGCTGAGTCATAACAATAACAAATTATTAAGTGCTTTGCCTGAAAACACAGCTTTTAGGCTACTTTATTCCCTCATATAAAGGGAAATCGTTGAAATCCCAGAGTTACATGATGAAATTTGGACCAAGATGTTATAGAAATGTTCTGAACCCAACAGGATGGAACACAGTATTCCTGCAACCATTTGAGTAAACTGAAATGTTTAAACTTCTATTCCGTTTTGATATCTTTACCATTAAGGCCATTGGGTTAATGTCAAAATCTGTTATTACTGTGTAATTGTGGTTTTCTAAATCAAGCTTTATAAGATGAACAACAAGCCAAAGAATAAGCTTCTGTGTTTTGCAGATTCAAGGTAAGAAACAAATCACAATTTCTTATTGTCAATTCTTAATGAAATATTACATAGGGGTCTGTGTTACCATTCATTAATTTAATCTATCAATCAGGCATGCTTAAATATCATGAGAAAAATAAGGCTAAAACAGAAGCAGAAAAGAAGAATTAATTCACTGAATATTTCAGCAGTTTCTTTTTCCCTAAAAACGGTCATAAATGTGAGATACGTTTGGGCTATCTATAACCAACCCATTCATGACCAAACTTCATACATGCTTTGCACATAGTTTTCACAGATAATTGTTGTTCCACCATTTTCAAATTTTCATAGCCAGAATCTATAGCTAGGCTCTCCCTAACAAACACTGAAGAAACACTAAAGCTGGCATCTACAAACTACACAAGTTAGGAATAGTTGCAAAAAATGATATAATTTCCAGTTTTCAGGGGACTGACTTTGTATCAGTGCTTTCGTCACCTTTAAAGCAACTTGAGAAGAGAAAGCCCTAAGAGTGTCTCAAAATCAGCATTTTTTGGATTATCCATTCCATTTTTCCAAGATATAGCTTCATGAAAAGACAGGTCGTTAGTTCATACATAAATTAATAAAGCAGAAAAAAATTCATCATAAAAATCTCACCTTTTGCAAGTTCCACTCTGATTGTTCACTTGCTCCTTCATGTTCAATTCTTATTTTGTAGATATTCCCAATGCTTTTTATTTTAATCTGAATTAAAAACAGAACAATACAACATATAATTATAGACAAAAAATATGTAACTTTAAGCTTGTGAGGTAGAGGCTTCAGGCTGATTAAGGAAGGCCACCCATTGCAACTGTATCCTGTTGATGAGGAAAAGCCATTTCGGTCTCCCATATACTTTGAAGCAGCATCTCAATGGCAAGCACAAGCCTGTGTATTCTACGCCTAAAACTGCCAAAGCCTTCGTAACACCTTGCAAAAAATCCTAAACATTTCATTTACTTTATTTTCAGTCACCACATGTGAAAGAAGTCAAAAGTCCAGTTCTCATGTATGCACAGAACCCATTTGTCCTGTGTTTCTACATTTTGACATTCATTCAATTTGGGCCATATTACTGGAAAAAAATACAGTTACATAACATGTGAAAAAAAGATACATAAAATTGCATGCTTATTTCTGCAGTTGGTTCCAGATTTCTCCGAACCATTACAACATCTGAGTGTACAGGAACAGTACACCACATTTGATTGGCAGATTTTGGATTATATGGTCCAGTGAAGAGACTGCTCAAATTCAAACAGATTTCTGTTACAGTTTTAAAAGATTTTACCTAAAATGAAATCAAGATGCTTACAGGGAAAAACTCTTCAAAGTTTGTACAGTAAAAAAAAAAGAAAGTTGGTGAGAGCCCTTCACAAGAGAAATGAGGAACACGAAAATAAATCCACTAAACCACAAGTCATGAATCTTTCATAATGCAAAACAGCAACATGACCATAAACCCTAGTATGTCACAGTATATGAAGATATAAAACTTTTGGAGACCTTAAAGAACAAGCTCTCATAAGCAGGCGGAAAGTCATTGATACTATCTTAAGCTTTCTGTCTATGGTTTGCATTCATCTGCACTTTCAAGCATTATATGGGCTCTTACTCATGAAATCTATACAATACTACACAACTCTATCCTATCCCACTTATCTTGGGTTTATTTGAAGTTTAACCATTATTTAAACTGAACATAAATCATTTTAGATCATTTGTAATAGACTGCTAGGAAAGGAAAAGTAGATGCATTATCATATTATTTCTCAAATGTAATGTTAGTAAAAGGTTGGTAAAAGCCTATTCCATTCCATGGTTTATTTTCAAACAAGCTATTGAAACTGTACAAAAATTATTTTATTGCCTTTCTCTTAGAAACACCTACTGGCATATTATCCACATATTCTTTATCTTCATTAATAAAAAGCACTCTTTTCAGAGGTCAGAATTTCCTCTATTCTTACATCAAATTTTAGCCCCCCTTAGTGCTTTTGGTATAATAAATTTTTATGTTATAACCATAATGTTACTATGCTTTAGTCAAAGATTTCTAAAAGAAAAATCCAACTTTTACTTGTTATTACTCTAAAGTACACTGAGTAGTCCATAGCAGTTGTTTAAAAAGAATTATCTGTGGAATTCACACCTGTATTTATATTGGCACAGATGCTATATCAACCTGAATTTCATTAACAAAATAAATAGCAGCTCCAGACTTGCAACACTAATGTGATGTTAATGTTTTACTCCTTTCCCTTGGCCTAAGAAAATAATTTTGTTCTGTGGAGTCAGATTCGGATACCCTTGTTCATGCTGCTTAATATCTTTCTCTACAAGTATTCTTATTAAAGTTAACAAGGAGACTTTTGCATTAAAGCAGTAGTAAAGTAATGGTGTACATACAGGTTGACGGAAAAAACTATTACTGTTGGCATTTGCTACATATTACAAATATATACATTAATCCACTTCTCAAGTAGTATGAGAAACTGTCTTTTCATTCACAGTACTGGTGTTCGCTGAATATGCATTGCTGTCATGTTTTCTGCTTATTCTAATGAATCCCTCCTTAGCTTTTTTGGTTGTATGGTCATTTCAAGTACCAACCCAAAACCTGGACTTTGTCAGAGTGCAAAGAGTGCCTTCTGCCCAAAACAAGCAGAGATCTTCCTTATCTGGCCAAGGGAAGAATCCTTCTGGAACAGTTAGGAGGCATAAGTACAGCTAAGTGTCTCCAAAGACGTACAAGTCAGGCTTGTGTTAGGAACTTTTGTCATGTGCACAGTCTTAGAAAGGATTAAAGGACAAGGCAATAAGTACTCGCATGAGTAAGGTGAGAGAGGGAAGGCCATATATGAATGCTTTTCATTTCTCAAGACAATTCTACTCAATTTTGTCATGGTTGTGCCTACTGTTGGCAAAGTGAAAGCTTAAACTCCAAATTGCCTGGGTTACCACAGGCTTTCTTAAACTGTTATTTGGGTTTTTGTTTTTGTTTTTTTCCCCTAGGACTCAGACAGAGCTGTAGTAAAGTTGAATACTTTAAAAGTTAAAATTTGATATCTTTTGCTCTATGAAACATCAGTGAAAATGTATCAAGCTCAAGGATGCAAATGGTAAAAAGTAGCTTTAAATTTAAAAAGCTTTGCATTCCTATTCTCATTTCAACACACTTATCCTGCTAAACAAGTAGAGGATAAAGTTTAAAGAGAAAAAAAGAAAAAAGACCTCTTACTCATAGACGTTTTCTTTGTGGTTTTATCTACTGCAGACTAAAGAGTGAAAAGCACTTTGGTGACATTTGTTATTTCATGCCTGAAAGCAATAGCATCAGTGTGATGTAAAGAATCATAGTAGTAGCCCCAGGTGCTGATGGAAAAATTCTGCTCTCTCACAAGATCAATATCCAGAGTGCACAGCTCCAATGGGCAATAGCTTTGATAGAGAAGAGAAATTGGTCCATATCTTCAAGAATGTATGGATTAAGCATACATGGCAAACATGCCATTATCCAACACTGCTTAAGATTTATTCACTAGCTGGGAGAACGGGATTCCCAGTAGATGAGCATACACACTTAAAAATGAACGTTACAGCTGGTTATCTTCTTACTATGCCCTATTCATATAATGTATTATTGTTATATTTGACAAAAATGATCTTGGTTTGCTCCAAGACTGTATTAGTGGAGTAAGTGCAGAGAAAAATTTAGTGCAAAATGTGAAAAGTATCACTTCTGCTTGAATTATCTGAAGACAACAACACAATACATGCATCTTACACAGAAAGCTTTGAGCAAAACAGCAATTTTAACCTCTCTGTAATTTCCTCTCAGCCTTTCTAGACATAATTTTATTTACAATATGGATGGGATGTTTTTAAATAATTGCAGAACTCTTTGTTTTCAAGATAGGATAACACACAGGTTATTGTACTCTTAGTAATCCCATGAATAAAGCTTCTGGTATTCCAGCTATTTATAGTATGGTGGCTGAAAAATGGCCAAGTTGTATCTTTCATAACTGAACCAGTTCCACAGTATCCATTTTCTAGTATGTTTTGAAAACTGTATGCAAGAACATTTCATTACTAAAGATCTCTAAATTATATATAAGCCTTTCATTAGATATAATTTGTTTAGGAGTGGATAGTTTCTAAAGCTAGTTAAAATCAATTGCCTTAAAGAAAGCAATTTACTTCTGCAGTTGTCCCATTTTGGCTACTATATGAGAACGGGTTAAAAAAAAAAAGAAAAAAAAGAGCATTTCTTCTGTTGCTAACTATATGCACCAACCCAATTTAATGCAGAATGCATAGAGATTAGATAGAGATTTATTTAATGCAGTAAACACAGGAGAAAAACATTTTTTCTTTTCACATGACAGAACAATCTTTGGAAAGGTACCCAGTAAAATAATGTTCTTAGCTTTCATTAGCTACCTGGAATTCATCCTCCTGCCTGGAAAGAAACAGCTGCTCTCTGTTGTCCTTGACAAGAGTTATTGGTCCAGCTACTCCTCTGTCTCCATATATCCAGAGAGTGACATTTACTTGGGTTCCTGAATTTCCTGTCAGCACTGACACTTTCCATTCATCATCTGAAGGAAAGGGACGCTCAACACCTTGGGAATTTCTCATCTCCTCTGTGAAATACAAAACATTAGTGGGAGATCAAAATCAACATGAAACTGCCATTCGCTGTTGTAATGTCAGCACATAAGGAGAACATAACAGAGAGGGGATTATATTCTTTATGGCAAGTGAGGTAGTCTAAAAAAATTGATTTATGTTTCTTGTCTAGAGCAAAATGTTCTGATTAGTTGAGCTACAAGATCCAACCGGAAAAGAACAAGCATCTCTCACATACACTATCATCAGACTATTTTTTTCTAGTTTAGAATAAGAATGCTAGTATGGAATTACAAACATCAGATCTATGGAACATCTTTTCAATAATACCATCACTATCCATGAAGTCGTCTCCACGCATCCAGGAAGATGGAGTCCTTGCCCCCAAGAACTTATAATCTAAGCACTAAGTTTGAAAAGATGAACAAACACATTGTCTAATATACTGTCTACTGCAGGGGTTCCTAAAGTTCTCTTCATGAAGCCTTTTCATGTGGCTACAAAGAAACTTTTTAATACGCTAACTATAATGAATATAATCTGCACTGCAGATTAATTCTCTTTTGTTTCTCCTAGCTCATTCCTCACCCATTAATTGGCTTTCTATAAACTGAACTTTTGGAGGCCACAGGCTCCAAATGCATAATGGAATTCACTTAGGATATCACAGAATTTATAAAAGCCAGTGATCCTTTTTTGTTCAAGAATTCCCCAGTGCATCAGCATGCAGCTTCCAGCTGCACTAGATAACTTGCTATCAGAACCCTCTGCTTTTTTCTTTGCTTTGTTAAAATACTAAGCAAAATAAAGCAATGTGTATGACAGAATTTTGCAAAAATGATCTGACTGTACAATTTTGCTAGCATTAAAATAAAAGTGTGAGGACAAAGTGAAACACAGTTTTGAATCCCTGGGATTTGCTTCTTATAAAACTTATATGAGCAACAAATTCCACATTTTGCTGAAACATCAGTGAAGCAAATTGGATTAGTGAAGATGATTGATTCAGTACTGAGGCATGGTCCTGATCTTCCCTTTTAATTTCCTCAAAAATTGCTTTTATCATATTGGATAAAGGCTTTTTTTAACTAGTTTTAATATTAAAAAAGTATAAAGCTGGTTGGACTAGTTATGTGAAAAGGTTCTTCTATACTAGGCTAAATCACACTTTGAAATTAAATTGGTAACTAAACCACTGAACTTGAACTATGTTCCAATAGCACTGAAATCTTAACCTATATGAAATTTCACAAGAAATTGCACAAGGAATTTTAGTGGAATATGATACAGTAAAAAGGTCTACAATAAATAGGGACTAACTTCTGAAGTTAGGGTGAATTTCTGCCATGGTAAAGACTCTAAAATTTGGTTAATTATTTTTTTAAGAAACTTAGAGCTGCACTAGTATGACTTTCACAGTAGTACTTTTAACTGTAATAGTATAACTTCAGAATGGTTATGGCAATTTAGAAATAGGAAGAATGTTACAAGAATTGCTGGTTTTATTGTATTTTTCATCATGACTGAGAGTAAGCTATTCTGAAAGAAAAAAAAATCCACATACTAAAAATAAACAAAAGATAAACATCTTTTTTGTGGTTATATGAATCAAAATTTCATGACTCTTGTCCATCAGTGACTGAAATAATGGAACTATGACCACATTATGGGAAGTAGTGTTACTTTAAGAGCATGTTAAATTTTGCACCAAAGCAACCATTTTTGAAAATTTGACAAATTTAATTTAACATATTCTTAGGGTAACATTACTTCCCATAATTGGAGTTCTCCAGTTCCTCACTCACTAACTCAGA
This sequence comes from Apteryx mantelli, assembly GCF_036417845.1. Lineage (NCBI taxonomy): Eukaryota > Metazoa > Chordata > Aves > Apterygiformes > Apterygidae > Apteryx > Apteryx mantelli. The sequence continues at coordinate 34,997,317 of NC_089979.1, read as the reverse complement.
GCCAGAGCTCTTTCCAGCTATCCAACACCACATCTTACTTACTTAGGTAGAAGATGTGACCCACAAGTATTCCCCAGTAAACAGATTAAAATAACCATGAAATATACTATTATTCAAGAAGCATAAAGAATCCCAAGCTGCTCTGTATACCTCATTTTAATTAAAAGAATTCCATACTTTGGCTATTGCTAACCAAAGCATCTACTGCAAGCAAAGAACTCTGTCTACATACTGAAAATAATTACCGTATTCTTATAATGCTCAAATAATTCACAGACTTGAAATGCTTTTTGCATATACTGGCTCTTCTTACAAATGACAATCAGTAGCATTGATTTGCTACATGCTAAAAATATTCCAGTCTGAAAAGAGGATTTGATGGTTACCCTGGATTAGTCATGGGAGTTTATACACTTCAGGGCACCATGATGTAAATCCATTGTGACGAAAATTCATTCTGATAAGCCTGCATGAGAATGATGGAGAAGTCACAACCCTCCACAAAGTTTCATAAAAATCACTTTACTTCTGTCTTTACTTATCCTAAATCTAAAACAAAATGAAAGTGATCTGGTTCAAGAGATCATATGATTGAGTGGCAGTCTTGAAATAACCATCAGAGAAAGTAATGTCTAGAGCAGAATCTTGTGCAATAACGTTAATGCATTTTATTACGTTCTTTGGTATCATCATTTCCAATGTAAATCAAATGGAAATCAGAACAGATCTTATTTCCATATTATTTTACCCTGTAAATAAAACATATTAAAAATTAATAGTAACTAACAGTATTCCAGACATGCAAGAAAGGAGCATGCAGGGTATAGAAATTGCTCCTCAGAGACAATTTGTTAATACTGAACCACAAAGTTGTTCTCAGAGTCATGGGCTGTGTTGTCTCATGAAAGCTGATGGGACCTCTACCCTCAATTTTAGTAGCACATGCAGGCATGTTTTCACCAACAAAATTTAAATATGATTTCAGAAAAATAGGGACAAGCAAAGAGGAAATCCCTAGTACCAAGTTACCTGGGAAATCACACAATATTCCTGCATGCTCACTAGTTGATAGAGAGTATGGCACTAGTCTATATGTCAGTAGGGCTGTTCTTTTTGGCTTGCTTTTGCATCTCATAAATGAATAAGATGGAAAGAATTTAAAAAAAACCACCACTATTGGTTTGAATCTTTAGTGCCTTCTGCTTCATGTCCTTTATCCCTAACCTTTTTGTGCTCTTCTAACTGTATACAAATTCTCTCCTTTCTGCTTTGGCCAGCACAGTTGACCAGTCTTGAGCCTGCCATGTGGTGTTTTACACGTATTTTAGTTGAGTTGGTCTCTGACACCCACTCTAATCCTCCATCTTGTGAGCTGTTAATTAGAGCCTGGGACCTGTCACCATCATTGTAGGTTGAAAGCACTGCCTTGAGGAATAGAGAATTCGCACTGCAACAGGCAAAGCCCCTGCTGCTGTAGCAGTTTTCTGTTTAACTATCCTAAAAATCCTAAAACCAGTATTATTTGTGAAAGCAACAACCAGAAAACCAGAGATCAGTTAGTAGACCCAGTCATAGAAAAGATGGCCTGGACAGTCTAAGGGTTAATCTGCTTTAAGTTTGGATGTTAAGTATACAGCTAGATTGCATACTAAATACAAAACCTCAACCTTTTCTAAATGTTAACTCTGAGAGCAAAAAAAGCAGATGAGTATTTAATCAATATGAACTAAAAAATTAAGGCTCACCCCCCAAATGCCAATAGTCAGTTAGTTTTTAAAGTATTCTGAGGGAAAACATCTGATTAAATATGAGCATTTTTTTTGAAAGGCAGAGTAACTTTGATATTGCTATTCATTTTGCATAAGCAGAATCCACATTTATGAATGGCACAAGTACTTCTAACAAAGTGCTATACACTTTACATAACCAATTTTATGGTAGATATTGCTTCTATAAAAGGATCTTTTGTATCCAAACCTAAAAACATTCTGCTTCTGTAAAAAAAAGGTTTGATGATTTGTGTGTTGTTGCCGTGAGTTTTAAATTCAGCACATCACACTATTTGCTGAACACTTTGGGAAGGCTTTGTGACACAGCAATTCAACATAAAGTCTCATAGATTAGAAATTGAAAGTAGGTGTTTTGAGCTAAGAATGGAAATATTGCCATAAACATTTAGCAGTAATTAGAAATAATAATACACACATATGCTTTGAATTCAAGCAGGATATTTTGATTCAACTCAAATTATTTAAAATCTTTCCTTATACTTCACAAATACCCTAGGAATAAGTATGCTATGTTTATCATCTGGCTCACGTTGACATAAAGGTTACATGTACACTTCAAAATAGCAGTCTGCACAACAGGCCAAAACCAAATTAGCAACCCACACAAATAATTTGCTTTATGAATGCCTTTGGGACTAGCTCTAGGTGATTACGCATGTTCTCATATACTGAAAACCCCAGCATAATCTTGTCTTTAAAGCACATTCAAGGGGACAAACATTTTTCTGCCATGTGGATGTGCCTCAATGTCATGTGGAGCTCAGCAGTTTCTATTTACCCCATCTGCTTTTGATGATGATATGACACAATTCAGGCTGTGCAGATACAGTATCCTTGAGTACATCAAAATAAATGAGGGCCGGGAAGCAACCTTGATCATCCTAACTCCTTAGCACTTGTATCACTGCCTGACTGTTTTGTTTAGCTCTTTAGTCAGAGCTTCTCTGGTTACTAGGATGTTGAATATTCCTGGAAAATTTTTGAAATGGGGAAATCATTGCCTTAGACCATTTATGCAACTTCTCTAGCTCAAGGAAAGAGAGTTTTTTTACTCTAGTAAAACACAATTGGTACATGATCACTTCAGAGCCATGACTAGAACAGTATTTAACTATTCCTACCTGCCTAAACATAGATATGAAGCTAGCATGCGGTACAGCAAAACCTTATTCTTTCCCCAGTGAATGAAAAAGAAGCTAAAAAAGGATCTGACATAAAACTGGATAGCATAAATGGGAAATATTCCATTCCCTTCAATGGACTTTGGCTAGGGCTCTGTATGATATTAGCCTACTAATTTAGGCCACAGAATAGTTCATAGGAAGAGGAAGAAAAAACAAATAGATGGCTAGATACTTAGAAAACAGTATTGTGAAATTATTTAACAGTTATATGCTGATCATTGTCTAATCAATAAACCAAAAAAACCCCTACTCATTGACCTGAGATAAGTCCCTGTGAACATGCTTAGAAGGCAGACATAATATAGTGCTATATAAGAAATATTTTGTAAACTATTGCTTACTTGTGGGTGGAAAAGTTAAAGGGCTTTGGGATACTGGCTTCTGGGCTGGTTGGCGTTCAGATTGCTCATTTGCTGGTTGGTGTTCAGATTCTCTGAACTCTTTTTTCTTTTGGTTGGGTGCTGCAGATGTTCCCGTAGGTTCTTCACGGCCAACTAAAACAGTGAAATGTAAACTCTGTCACTAGCTACAAATCATTTGCTTTTTCTTGCTCAGAAGCGTCCCATATATGCAATGCCAAACACTAATAATAGATCTCACGATTGTTCAACACAACAGATGCCAAAATCTTTTCTCTGTGTACTGCACAGCCACTAGTAATAGGCCTTCATTGTTAGCAGCATGCCATGAAAAGTAGAAAAAATATGGCATGCCAATAAAAATCCATTTACTGTTTTGAAAACCTAAGTAACAATTTAACATTGATCTATGAATCAAACGACTTGCTCAAATGTAGTTTTCCTCAAGATAAGCTTCCCACCCCCCTGATGTTTCCTTTCTTAAAGTGGAGAATGCTGAAATGAAAACTGCTAGAGGCCATTTCTGATAATATGAAATAGCAAACAGACAAATCTTGGTTGCTCTGACAGAAAATATTAGCTCCTTTTATCTTCTTTTTACTGAGTAACAGGGATTTGGGGGAACCTGAGCCTGTAACAAAGTAACATTTAGCTTTATTTTAATGGCATCGATAAGCACTGCTTTGTTAAGAACTTCCACGGAAAACCCAGTTCTCCAAAAAGGACAAAAGCAAATTCTTTCCTCATTTCTACAAGGACACACTGGCTGAAATATTCTTGTCACTTTGCAGTCCATAGGGACTGAATGGTGGGGATGTCATTACAGCGGTTTTTACAATGCTTCAGTGTTTCTTGGTCAAAATATGCATAAAACAGAATTAATAGTAAGACAGATTGTATGTTATGATACTTTCCCACCACTGATCAGAGCATTCTAGATGAACCCGTTCTGCTTGTGTCTGGCAAAAATCTGACTGAATTAGAACTGAAAGCTGATGGCCAGTTTATCACTTTCATGTGATGCTTCATTTCTTGATCTCTGTCGCAATTTCCACAAGATATGAATATAAATGCTGTAATTCCAGCATCTTCTGCAGTTCTAACTCAACTCAACTGGCTATGAACAGTTCACCAAATTAAAAACTTCGTTCTCCTAAAGGAACTAGAGCAGGAGAAGAAACAAGCAGCCAAGTGATCAAGATTGAGAGAGTGCTGAGAGATGATTTCTGGGTCTTAGCTAGTCAACTAGAATAGTTCAGCCTACTGAGGGAGCTTTTGACTGCTCACAGCTTTCACATCTGACTATAGGACAGAAGAATCAAAACACTTGGGGGTGGGGGAAGTGTGAAGTATTTTACATCATTAAAAATGAAACCATACTGATGACTGCCAGGTACACCCTCTCTAAAGTCTACTGCTTTCCTCATAAAAATAGGAAAGACTGTGGTATAGCTGACAGCAAGACAGCATCTCCCAGGCTTCCCTGATCTGTGCCCAGAATGGAGAACGGACCCAGGAAGTCAACTCCATCTCTATCTTGTCACCTGCTAAGAGTCTCATACCCAAAATTTTATTTATTCAGTAAAAAAAATATATTTCTTCTGCATCATTTACTCTTAAAAACAAAAGAAAAAAATGGAGAAAAAATAACTAGCCACCCAGGAGAAATTAAGTGTGGGTACAATAAACTTTTCACCTTTAAAAGTACTAAAACACAGCAAAGCAAATTGTGTAAGCCTAGCTTTTATGTTTTTATGTTGAATTTTGTCAGTCAAAAACACTAATCACTAAAAAAACCTCTAACATGTTAAGAAATCACATACATTTGATGACCTGTGGATAGAATATAATGTTTCTCTCTCCAGTGTGAACGACTGGCTTAGCCTGGCCATCCGGCAGAAGACCAACATAAATTCCTTTGTTTCGCACTGATTCTAGACTTACAGATCCACTTTCCAAATTATGCTCAATTTTAAAGTGACAGTATTCATCACCTGTGCCCTAAGAAATTGAAAACAGAAACATGAATTCAACAGTTGAACTGATGTAGCTAGGGAAACTTGGATGTTTCTTAAGACTTGAATACTACTTTCTTCTCATGACATTTCTAATTTAGGTTCTTCTCAATGTGTCATATTATTACACAAACACACATATCTGCATCTTGGCCCTATTTATTCCTCTATTCTGACAAAATAGAACTGTTCAATAAAAGCTGGCGACACCCACCATCACTCCATTGCATCAACATCCTCCCCAAAAACTAACATCAGTATAACTGTAGTTGTTTAATAGAAAACAAATTAGTGCAAAAGAATCTTGACACAGTCATCATCTAGCAATAGATAGACTTCAATTGCATCCACTTTCTCAATAGTTCAAAAATATAAATAGATCTTTAAAATCAAATGTCGAATACATCTGACAACTTGCCTTTCTGTATTTCCCTCTTTCCTTGAGCTAATGAGGGAAAAGATCTGAAAATTTTTAAATCTGAGCAATGCTTTTATCACATTTTTGTCCAAGCAACTCAAAAAAGATTCACTCCTATCACTGACAATTTACTCAAATAACATGCAGAGAAAAATACAAACAGGAACTGCTTACTGTTCCATTACACTGGCCATCTTTTATCTTCAAATACATTCGTGGGTTTCTCACACTCTCAAACATGCAGACTCCAGAGCTGACTTTATGCACCTTCCAATAGGATTCCTGCTGCTGACGTCCTGCTCCGCTGCAGCTCCCATCAGGCCTAAGGGAGAGAGCCTGGCAGAGGCTTGTGTTGAGCAGAATGACGGCACCGTGGTGAAACACAGCCTTCAGATCAGAGACAAAACGTCCTTTGTCAATACCATAGCATCTCTCCACATTTATCTTTGTTATTTTTACTGTCTATACTGATTTTTTTAAGCATTTTTTCATGTGTTTCCATGCATAAAATGTAAATAAATAAGTCCCAAATAATTCAAGTATAACTTCAGCCTTTGAACACGTGCTGTAATTCTGTGCAGACACTAACTTGAACAGTGGAAGCCCTCCACTACTCCACAGTTTCACTGCTCTTTACTGTTTAGCAGCATAGCATAACATTCAGAGCACAAGTTTTGTGGCAGGTTAAGGAATGTTCATTTCAAATTGAGTAATTTCCCTTGCAGCTCTCCTGTATGTACCTACATTCTTTCTTTTGGAAGGTTTTCTTAAAATGTCGAGATACATCTTTTATTTCTCTAGGTTTGAACTCACCTTATTTGCATATACCAGCCACAGGATCTTCATCGTTTTCCCTTGAAGAACTGTAAAGGAAAACTTCTCAAGTAACACCTACCTGTTAAACTGTAGTTTAGCTCCACCTCGTGGAAGAGGATCACTGTTTCAGCTTGCAATCCTCTGAGATTTAATTAAATACAATCTGCTTTATAAGGGTAAATTTCAAAAGGGTCTTCTTAATGTCTCTCCACCCACCTTACCTTGACATGCACAGCAAATTCATTGGAAAGTCCGGCATAGCCAGTTGTTTCATCAGCTACTTTGCCTTGAAGACTGAATGTAACAGTGTGACCTGGATTCCTGGCTGACTCCAGAATGACACAGCGATTCAGTTGAAGGTGAACAGACAGCTCACAGCGAGTCTCACCTTTGCTCTAACATAGTCAAAGTCAGAATAATCAATGATATGAACTATAACACATGGCAAAATCCAAATCAAAGAGTATGATGACATAGTTTCGGTATCATTCAAGTTTCTACATTACAATGATGCTACCAGTTTAATATGAGAATGTTCTTCTGTTTTCTCAAGCTTGCTTTTTCATACTTGCAGTTCTAAAACCGAGAGGCTTAAAACTGTAGACTCTATGGAATGTCAAAATACAGAAACTTTCCATCTTAAGATGACACAAATCAGAGGGTAACATGAAAGATTCTTGGGTGTTCCAATTAGAGAGAGAGTCACAGCCTAAAAACTTGGGAAAGGCAGATGGAATATAAAACAAATGTACACAGGAAATGAACTAACTTAACTGTCTACCACCAAACCTCCTTCATTTGCTTCAGTGTCCCTCCTCATTAGTTTATATTGTTTTTCCAGATAATACTTATGGAATCATAAATTTTATATCAAAGACTAAAGCAACCCACTATCCATGCTTATCTGCTCAGATTTGCAGGCTGTGATCCCATTGTATGAAAGAAACAATATACAAAATATATACTTAAGTATTTTATCAACTTCATCATCATTCACATATTCAAATAAAACTAGGACTTTAATGAACATTAAATACAAATAATAAACCCAATAATTTAAAAGACTTCTGGTTTACATAATTTCACGTTTTTCAGCATTTTTAAGAATTCAAAGAATCAATATTTCTAGAGAAAATTTTCATTTACAAGGCACTACATTTTGAAGAAAGAGCTTCATCCTCCAAAAAACTGTCTATCAGATCCAATATAGACTTTAAAAAGTAAAGGAAAAATTGGATGGATTTTAGAGGTGATTGTGAAACAAGTGAGCCAACATGCCCTGAAAAAAAAAAATTAAGTGTGTATTTCAAGGTCAACTGTAATCTTTTTATTGCCATTTTGGTTTATATTTACATGTCTTCATTCCAAGGACCTCAAAGAATTTTAAATAAAAACAGTATTTCTCACATTCCCTGGGAAGAGAAGCATCTTGCACTTGCACTTGCATTAAAAACAAAAAAATTGAGATCCAGTATTTCAATAGGTTGATCAAGCTCCTAATGTGTGTCAGGAACAAAGAAAAGAGAAAGCTGGAATTCAAGCACCCAGTTACTACCCTGTTGTAGTGATACATACTGCATGCAATGTCACAGTCTGCAAGAGGTTCTCTTTATCAGAATTATACTAATGAACATGAACACTAGAAAGTCCTGCAAGGGGATCTGACAGTTTGCCTGGCACTTGAAGCTATTCCCACTGAGACCTAATTCTGCTGAAGGCATTCTATTCCCTCTAATGCCAGTGCACATCATGTAAGAGAGGGATGGGGCTTGCTTTGACTGTTAGATTATTCACTGGTTAAATAATAGAAAGGGAAACAATTTCTTCCATTGTCATTAGGGAGTTCCATCAGAAAGAACTAACTTCTACAACTATATTTGCCCACTTGCGTATTGCTAGTGCTGAGAAAGAAAGGCAATAGAAGCCTTTGAAGAGGGGATGAAACAATACAGATCAAAACAAATCTGGAATATTTCAGTTGGCTTATGATAGGCAGGTTACCTAGAAACAAAACATGAAGGAAATAAATGGACATTTAAAATCTGTCCTTAGAATTGATACTTATCCAAAAAGAGGAGCTATTTGGGCATTCCAAGTATCTTGTCAGCATGTGACAAGTCAATATAAATCACAGCTTGGAACAGTCTGGTATTCCTACACCAAATCATTTAGGCCATTAAAAAAATTCACCAAGGATTAAAAAGTAAACTGTGAGAATACAGACCCTAAACAAAGCCCTAGGTCTGAATTTGCCTAACCAAGGGCAGTTTCCTGGGTTCTTTCTGTAGTTCTTAGCTTCTTATCTGACTGGAAGCATGATTATTTATTAGACAGATTAAAAAAAGCATTATTTTTAATCAGATAATGAAATGTTATCATGAAACAGCAATCAGTAAGAGCATTTCCTACCTTTCCAGTTACATAGCCATTGACAACAGCAAGAGCAAGATGTGGCATCTGATGACTGCTGAATATACATATATTTCTCCTTTTGACAATTACATCAAAAAGACCTAAGAGTTAAATGAAAAAATTGGTAGAAGCATGAAAGATTATTAATTTGTATTTGCATCTAATTACAATGAGTGATTTATCATCTTCAAGGGAAAAGAATGAATTAAGTATTTATTAACTTAACAATTTGACCTCTGATCAATGAATCCCCTTTTCATTCATTTAGAAGAGAGCATCTAGAGACTGCTATCAGTCTCTCTGCCTGGAGGAAAGTAACCCTGAGAACTAATGATAAGGAAAATGTTCTCTTGTTCAGAGTATATTTTTTAAAAATTCCATAAAAAGGAAGCCAGGGATGCCAGTGTAATTAACTGGGTTATAGCAACTGAATTTATGCAATAAATAACACATAATGTAAGTAGCATAAAACTCTCAGGTAGTAAAACAAAATGCATTTTTCTATGTTCAGATTAGAATTTGTAAAGCAAATCTTGCAGCATGGCTCATGGCTTCTAAAATTTTAAATCCAGCCAATATTCTTAACGGTTATCTCTTCGAGCTGCAAAATACTGATGAAAGCTAAAGCGATGACATTTTTATTGTCCCCACCAGCAGCAGCTGATTATTATAACAACTGTTGTACCAGCACATCATGTTGCCCTGTTTGTAAGCTGCAGCTCTCTCCAGATGATTCCGGGGTTGCTCATGTTGTAAGATTTTGATGGTGTCATTGGGAACAAGAGAATTATATACAGGCAATGCTCGTTGCGCCCATTGGGATGATGCCACAATTTAGAGGAGGCCTTGGGCCTAAAACACAGGTGGGACTTCCAGCCCTCAGAGCAACACAGGAGGTGACATGTAACTGTCAATTGGGTCTTCTCTGTTTTAGATAGAAATAGAACTTTCTGAGAAATTAAAAAACCCTGGACCAAATCATCACCTGGTATAATCTGCCAGCAGCACTTTGAAGGCCTTTAAAATATATTGCTTAAATCTGGTAAAGATCTGGGCTCATGTTTATTAATAAGCAGTTCTACCAGTATCTGAAACATGCAGTTTCCTATTAGGAAAGACAAGTAGAGGGTTTATTTTGGAGGACTTTATACCCAAGCACATGCAAAGAAGCAGAGCCCCAAAAGGAAAATTTAAACCCCAGTTTCCAAGTCAATACATTTACATTGACTTCTGCTATAGACGTTTGCATGTTTGAGCCACTATGTAAACTACTGCACATATGAGTAACCCAAACAACTCTGAAAGAAACTGAGGGAGGAAGATGTTGCTCTAGAGGCAGAAGAGTTATGTGATAGGTGCCTACATTCATTTCGTACTTGTGTTCATTTTGTACTCTGACATATAAAAATGGGTATACATAGTTACTCCTGGGTCACTGTGTCTACCCCTCTGATATCAGGGCAACTTTATAATATTGTTCAGAAAAATCAAGCTTTTTCTGATCACCAGTTTAATTTCTGAGTATTACTAAGTCTTTGGGAGGCTGCAGATCATATTATTCATGGAACCATTTTTCTTACTTCCAACCTGATTAATTAACAGCCAGCTTACACCAATTTGGTTTTGATCTAACTTTGTTTCTAAGATATTTAATTATACTTATTATATTTAACTACTGATATTTGTGGTAGTCGTGCATCAGGTTTGGCACAGTTACACACAGATTGATCATATTACTCATTTAAAATTGTACAGATAAGATTCATGGGGCTTTTATACATAAAATAACATGTAAAAATGCACTAAGAATGTACAGAATGCAATAAAAATGTCACATGTTTATGTCTGAAAATACCATTAGTAATACGTGAACTTACAGAAAGTACATCTAGATTAAAATTGGGAAACAGACTGCAGTGTGAATTTGAATTCTGCATGTCAGGAGATTATGAATTCTGTGATGTCTTGTGAAATCAAATCAGACATAATCCATCAATCAAAGACACAGCATTAAAAAACAGCAAAGATATGCTTCCTGCATCAGCACAGCTTAGAGACCAGATTCCTACAAGCAGTTAGTTTGTTCTTTCACTGAGTAATTCACAGTTTGTGATCTTGAATGGAGCTCCTCAAAGGAAGGACATTGCCGGGCAACTGTTTTTAGGCATTTGAAATACTCTGAAGTGCTAATGCCATAGAGAAGAGATTTGAGTTATTCAGTGTTCAAATCACTGGACAACTTGAATTCAAAAACCAATACTGATAACTCATAAAAATAGCTTTAGCAAAATAGAGTAAAATTCACTTCCAATGCTTGGTAATACTACCGATCCCCCATATTATCCATTTGAGTTTCTGAGCGACAGTTTTTCTGGAAAGCTTTTATTGGCTATGCTGAGGAGTATTTCACTGCTCTGCCTGTACTGTTTCATTTGTCCTGTAAGATTCTGTTCTGTCATCACTTCCAGAAAGATGTATGTAAGGTCCCAGGAAAGATGTGAGAAAGGCTGAGCAGCTTCATCACTACAAAGATAACAAAAATGCTGGTGCCTGATCTGATACTAGCTAGAATAAGTGTCAATAACATGGTAAAATGGAAGCTGATTAACAGGAGAAACTGGAAGAAGAGCCATTAAAACCAAAAACAAGGATGAAACAAAACTGAATTACACCTGGAAATGTGAAATTATTAGTTGTTAGTTTTGATGGATCTATTCTAGTTATTGAAGATTTTAACTGTTCTTGCCATGGCAGTTCCATCAGAGATTACCCAAACTCCAGGTGACAAGAAGTTTCTATTTTCTAAGAGAAAGGCAGTGAAAAGATATCATATGGGATTTTTTTTCTTTTTTTTATAGGTAATGTAAGCATATCATTTGTGAGTTCTTATAGCCATTAATATGTGTAAATATTTTAATGAAGAAAAATCATTATTATAATGATCTACTCCTATTCACAATAGGAATCACTACAGGAAGATCACAGTGAACAATGAAGTCCTCCTTTCTTGTATGTTTTATGCATAAAACCAGATGAAAAATACTTTACCATATTTGTTTTTCTTGTCACCAAGAGCATCAACTTTCCCATCTGGACTGAGGCATATGAAACCACGGGTGAGCCTGTTGTAGAACTGAAGTGTATTGCCTTCTTGAAACTTCCACTTTTCAGCAGCCCACTGGTTTTGTAAACAACAAGAAGAAAATACTTAGGAGAAGATGAAATACAGGAATTTGAGGTATATGAGAACCACTGACCCGATTTCACTCAAAGCCTAATTTGAATATTATCACATCAATAGTTTAAAATAACAATAAAAAGGTAAGTTCTTACACTTTCCTCTCTCTTGAGTTCCAGTTCTTGTCCTATACAGACAAAAAGCATATGATTAATTCACACAGCATCCTCATGCCCTCTGACACATCTGTAGTGAGGCTGGGTTCTCCTCCCTTCCAATTTTCACTTACTTTCAGAAAATGGGCTGGCATCTGTCACACTCAGGTCTCTAGCGATTTTGCCATCATCCTGCCCATGGTCCAGCCATCTAAAAACCAGAACTGATTTCAGTATTATAAACTTTACTGGTAATTCCCACAATACTCTATGCATGATATTTGCATGCTAAAGCTTCCTGTTGTGTTCATTAAGGTCCCAAGGCTGCCAAACAATATAAAAATCTGGCTTTAAGGAAATGAGCTTGATTTTTGCAGAAGTGCTTTGTTATTTTTTCTTTTCTTTTTTTTTTTCCGTTCTTGATGAAACATATACTTAAATGTTTTTCTGGATTGACATACAAGTGCCTAAGCCAATTATTACAAATCAGAGAGGTCAGATTGATCCCAGATAAATAAGAAAAGGTGCAGTGGCATAATGTTTTCTCTTCCTGTCTACAAGAAGGCTACAGCAGGATGAAAACTTTACCATGTCCTGCAAATCCCTACACAGGAAGGCAAATCCAACATAGGCAACACTCCCACTACATCTCAGTTACACTTTTACAATGCCTTTGTACTTGCTTCACATATACTTACATAAATTAAGTCTAACTCCATTTGAGTTAAAGGGATTCACACATTGTGAGAGCAATATCAGCAAGAATGGCATCAGGCTCTAACAATAACTAGCACATACACTGTATTTTTCTGCCTGAAATGGATTTGAACTCTCCCTAAATTATGTATGAAACAAGCATTATAGATCTCTTCATAGCAGTCATCTCATCTAGAATACAGAATCAAAATTAGGTCAGGCAAAGATGAGGTGCTGTATCTGATAGGCAGAAAGCCCTTACTCACACATAAATCAGTTTCAGTGTGCACATCGCTCACTCAGAGCTGTCTCAGGCAGTTATTTATTCACTCAGAGAAGTGAGAGGAAGAAATAGAATTGAGGTGCCACTGGCAAGCTGTAGCTGGATTCATACGTGACTGGACTTTACCATTCCTAATAGTTGCACTGATCTTTATCAATTACATTTTTTCCTTAAGGTGTTGAGAATTAATCAGGCATAGATAAAATTAGAAGTGAGCTATAGAATAGAAGATTCAGAAGAGCAGCAGCTGCAGGGGAAAAGGCAGGGAAATTAGGATTGCTTCAAATTATGTTGCAACTCAGTAACAGACTATAAGGCAAACGAGGAAAAGAGATGCACTCAGATAGCTACATTAGTGATAGCCATTCCACAAAATCTTGACACCTGATCCTGAGTTCACTGAACTCAAAGTCTCCCCACTGACTTCTATAAAGTAGGCTTAGTCTCGTAGAGATACAGCAGTCCACTCTTCTGAAAAGTCTTGTATTCGATTACATGGAAGAATGGATCTGCTGGTGTCAGATCCAAAGTGCTGGATATGGGGAATGTGCCAAAAAAGCACCTATTACATATTTCACAAGGTGCAAGAATGGAAACTTCCCATGTAGGACTTTTCATTGCTTATTCATTAGCTCAAATGCACCAGAGGTTAGGGTAGGTGGAACCTTTTGTCATCAGAGAATTGTAAAAAGAATCAGATCATTTCAGCTCACTTTTTAGGAAACATGCATTTATCTCCCTTGACAGGACATTTCAGAAGAAAAAACATGATTAAGTAGAGCTTTATTAAAAACCTAACCCAACTGAAACACTACCAACCTGTGACAAAGGAAAGTATAATCCAGATCTGTGACAGGATCCTTGATTACAACTTTGTCCAGAAACCAGCCATTTCCTTAGAACAAATTTCAAAATAAAAATTAGTTTATGAGCAACAGATTTAATGAAGTCTGACTTCCTATGGCTTTCTCTCTGGAACTGCAAAATCCTCAGCTCCACTGGCAGGTTTCTAGTGCTGCCCTGATGGCTGTACAGGAGACAGTACATGTTCTAGCCAGTCTGGAGTTAACTTACAGGCCTGCAAGCTGCTTGTTGTCTACCTAGCTGTCAAGGCCGTGAGGACACATCCCCCTCCCATGGATTTGGCTGCCTGTGCTCAAGGCCATTTCTTTGATATGGTACAGTTCTGAGGCCTTGATTCAAAGAGCTGTGAGAAGTGGGGCTTGGCCCCTCTTTGACCACGAGCTGCATTTAAGCTCAGACCTTCACACATGGTCCTTGCCTGAGCTATGTTGCAGCTAAACTTTCATATACGTATTCCTGGCCATGAACCTTGATGATCCTGACCTCTTGATTTGATTTCCTGGATGATCTTGGATCTGCCTCATCACTATGAATTTGCCTGATGCCAGGTTGTTGGCGGACCCCAGTTACCATCACTGAACCTGCTCCACTTTTCTTGCACAAACTATGGGACTGTGTCTCTTGTCTGGAAGGTCATTGCCACTGCCTGCCTTGCTGTCATCCATGGCCTCCCTCTTTCCTGTGGAGCAGCTTTGCTGCTCCCTGACAGTAGCAAGCCAAACAAAACGTGCCATCCTTCAATCGCTGGAATAGAAAGGATAGTAGGGAGAATGATTTTGGTGCTCCATTCAGCTTCTGGATCCTTTACTGGAGAATGTGTAGGTCTGTTGTAGGAATTTGGTACCTTGGAGACCACCCAGTGGGGAAAAGGAGATGCAAAAAGAAGAGATAGACAGCTGAATGTATAAACTTAGGAATGTCTCCTTTGGAAAACAGACTAAAAACTAAACTGAAAATGCACTGTAAATTAGTCACATATTTGACATTATTCTGATCTTAAATTATACTTTAATTATACTGCAGCAGTGCTATGTCAGCAGTAACCCATTTTGCTTAGATCAGAATCAGGCTCAGGAAGTTTCAACACAGACAAACCTCTTAATGTCAGGACTTCCAAAGACTTATGCCATTTTATACAGACCATCCAGTTAATTTTTTACTGAAAATACGTTAGCTAGTGCCCTGTATACTGTAAGGTAAACAAAATTATATATTGTATGGATATACTAGAAGTGCAGGGGTTTTGAAAGTGAATTATTCCAGGTCCCTATTGCTTTCTATTGCTCCTTATAACTCTTATTTAACTTAGCCATTCTAGAAGACTTTTTTTTTTAATCGAATAAAAATATCAACAAGGTTAGATAGCATCTTATCAAGATACTAGCACTTCCTCTGATTTTTAATTAATTATAGAACTAATATTAGAATTTATATAAGAAAAAAACAATTCTCTTTTGAGAGTTCAAGGAGTTAAATACTGCAGTATTTACTTAATGATGAAACACTGCAAAAGATAGTGTAATTCTTTGGAATATCTCAAACATCCAAGAAGTTGAAAGGATAATCATTAGCCAGTTTAAAGGGTGCACACCACTTCCTATTCTATGGGGCTGTATTGACTGGCACAAAGAAAAGAGAAAAAAATTGAGTTTTGATGCTGTTGATCTCTGTTTACTGCTGTGAATCAAGCACTGAAGGAGTCCACCACAGAAAACCCCTTTATGACATACAAAAACATCAGTGTATATTGGGCTCTCCTTTGAAAGCAGCTAAGGGAATTGAAAGGCTCGAAAATGGAACCTATGTTAACATGAAGATCTTAAGGTACAATGAAATATGGGTGACAAGCCAACTAAAGAGCAAAACAAAACAAAACAAAAACAAAATATAACTCAATTACTGATCAGAAAGAAGGCTGTTAACAAGACTGAAACGGGATTGCACTCACTGTGTCTAGCTCTGGTCTACAAACCTCCAAGAGTCCATAAAACTACTTATGGAGGGTCCATAGAAGGTAAAAGACAAATGTTAGTCTGCTGTCAGAAGGCTTAAATTTTTTGCAGAAGGGTCCATGTCTCCACTGGAAGTTTTTAGAGGGGTTCACAAACCAAAGAGATCAAAGGCACCTGGAAAACTTTTCTTTCCTCCCACTTTTTCAGTGCAGACACAGAGACAGAAACTATCTCACCATGTTTTTATTCTGAGTTTGTCATAGCCTGCCTGAGTTTCTATGTCTGTAGTACAAATGAATTTATAACTAAAACAGAAATAGTGGAGTGGTTCCTTAAAACAGGAGGTTGCAAATAAAGGGCAGACTTTCACTGAGAAAATCACAGCAGGTGGCACTGGGGTGGAGGAGGAAAGCAAGATCTTCCTCACACAAAGGTTTTTCTCAAAACTGTTTTCCTTCCCAATCCTATGTACTCATATGAAAAAGAACTGCTGAGAAGCTGTAGGGATGACTATTCCTGCCTAGTATCCTTATTCAAAAAGAAACATTTATTCATTAATTGCATTCTTCACCAGCTGTCTGCCACAAAAGAGATAAAGCAAGTAAACAAAACCTCCAGCAGCTCTCCAACTAGAAGCAGGGCAGGAAAGAGTGCTGCAGAGAAACACCTTATCTTCACTCCTTCATTTCCTCCAAAGTATCTGAGCATTACCTCTGATTGGGCCCTGGATTAGAGTCATCCAGCTACAGCCACTCATTGAGGAAGACTACAAAACAGATGTTGTGTTCTTTCCTTTACACACAGAGAAGAAGTTGAGATGCAGGTAAATATGGGAAGAATGGGGCATGAGTGAACACGGGGGAGGAAAAAGGGTAGAGAACTGTTTTATGGCCTGTTTAATATTGCCCTCTCTGTACAACCCTGCTATTGGGTTCAACATATGCTGCTATGCTGTACTGTATTTAGGCTCAAGTGTTTACGAAATGAGGCTTGTGACTGCAAGCAATTTCATGTTCAGCATTAATTGTGTGTTTAATGACAAGACACTGTAGTCAAAGTCTCCAAATGCATCTTTGGTTCATGAGGATTAGTCTAAAATGACAGAACAGTAACATTTGGTGTCCTTAACATAATGGTTGAGAGTGTGGTGAAAGAGAACAGAAAATATTTGAAATTTTTGATGGTACAAGAATGTAACTGTGTCAGTTTAACAGTTTCATTAGAAGCCTTTGTCTCTCACTTCTAAAATATCTTTATGACATTCTATTTTAGAAATACGTACTGTATTTTAAACAAAGGGTGAATATCTTTGTACACAGTATTCAGTTACTGTAGATAGACATTTCTGACCTGATCCAAGACCATTGTGTCCAATAACAATCTTGTACAAATGTCCAAGGTGTACAGCTTCAACAAGAAAGTTGTCAGTCTGTAATCAATCAACAAAAATTCAGTAAGATCTAAAAAGCAGTAATCTTCAGCCATGGAATCCAAAAGATCTGCTTAAACCCATAAAACTCTTGTCAAGCACAACCTATGAAATATCAGTTAATGATAATATCAGAACAATTCAAGCAAGGGAGGTTTCTTGAAACAACAGAAATAACTAAGCTTGATCACTTTGCTAATGGGAGTAGTTCCATTCAAATGAATGGTATTAGAGTCAGAAAACAGAAACCCACCCAAAGCTTAATTGACTAACCAATTGCAAACTGCAAGACATTTCAACATTAGAAATGCAGATATAAAATGTAAAATTTCATTTTCTCTCCACCTATTAAATCAAACTAATAAAAGAATTAAAAATAAAAGGATGCAGTTTACCTATTTTATAAACAAAAATTTTAATTGTCTTCCAAAAGCACTGATATGCCTTTTGAAAGTAACTTTGGCTTAATTATGCAATTTTGGGGGAATACTGCAATGCAGTAATTATCTTTTTTATAATTGTACTTTTCCCTGGGATAATTGAGAAAGAAAAGCCAGCCAAACACATCAGAAAATGCATTGCTTTTTACTCACTTGTCCTTTTAAAAATTTCTTGGTTTTCTGTGACCTGAGCAGCTGTCTTGATCCTGTATCACCTTTTTCTCCATAGATAGAAATATAGACATCAGCTTCAGTTCCAGCATTCCACAGCTCTCCTGTTGTCACGTGCACTTCATAGACAGTCACTGACAATAAAAGATGACAGCTTTTCATATGGCAAACACTATTACAGCTACAGTATCAATCAGCTGCAAAAGTGATTGTAGAGTCCAAATATATCTGTATTAAGGGTAGTTACTGTATAAAGTTTTTAAAATTCTGTTAAACATTAAGTAAAATAATGTACAAACTTGTTTTTGTTTTATTTATCCCAGAAAGTCATTGTGAGGAATGCAAACAGAATTGAGTTTTAAATGAACAGCAGTATTTCTTGGTTCTGCAGCATCACTTGAACTCATTATAAAGCAGAAAAGTAAACAACATAAGTTTAAGATTAGGGTCAGCATAAGTGAAATCAAAACTAAAACAATCAACAGGAGCCATTAACTTTTTGAATGCTTTGGTTAACCAAACAAGAAAAATCTAGCGCCAAAGTTTTCATTTTCTGGGACCTTAGAATTCAGAAAGCTTTGTTGCTTTAATATTTTAGTCCTTCAAGCAATAGGATAGTATGAGCTTCTTCTATTATATGACATATGAAAATTCTTTAAACACTATAAATTTGTGAGGAAAAATCTAGGACCTAAATTTAATAAACTGGCTATTTAGTGGAAATGTGTAATCCACAATAAAATAAAATTTGAGTCAAAATCCCATGAAGCTAAAGACTATGATACATAAATATATATATATAAATAGAAAACTATGCTTATTAAAATGCAGATTTAGGAAACCCAGAAAATTCAGAATTTGCAATTATGCAAATTATGCAATTATGCTCTTCAGTAGGAACATGAGAAAGGCAAAGTTTATAGGCAGTAATAAAATATTTTGTTAGACCAAATGAGATACAAAGAATAAATTAAAGGGGGATAAAACAATCTCCTGTTCTGGCATACAAGCTCTTCTTCTGGATGTAGGTCTCCTTGTCCTTCTCTGCCTTGCAAATAGAAAAGACTTTCTGGACCATTGGATCCAGAACTACATCAACATTATCATCATTCCATTATCAGTTCCCACTTGAAATATGTTGTGAAGTTTGACTCCAATTCATCAGTAGGAGATTGCTCCCAGATCTCATTCTTCTGATGGCCAAACACCTTCTTTTAATAACCAGTACCAATTTATTCATGATCAATCCATACCTGCACTTGTGCCAAGTGGCCTTTCAGTCTTCTCTTGATGTTTATTTCTTTATGTTTCTCTCACATGTATTTATATGGCATTTCTGCATGGTTTACCATACAAGCTGTCCTTAAACAAGTCAGTGTGGATAGAAGTAACAATCTAGCTAAAACAGTATGCAGTCTGCACGGGTTATTTTAATGTGCCCACACAGAACTCTCTGATATAGTGTTAGGTTGCTTCTAACACCAGAGTGAACTCATTTAGACGTGCTCAGTGGGTAGCTCTATGCTCCACTGGAATATTGTACTACAGACATATGCTATAAAAAATCCAAGATAGAGGCTTGAAATAGTTAAATAAAAAATTCAAGCAATTTTTGCAAGTTTTGACACCTCTCTTAACCTTTCACAAACCTAGGGATCATCCTGGTATTTATAATTCTTACAGTTTTTATCCTAGGTAATAGAGGCTTGTCTTTCCTTTAGATATTCCACGGAATAGTGTGCAGAACAGAGATTAAGAGAAGGAACTGTATTCTTTACATCTATTTTCGTCTATAAACATAGAACATTATATTTGTAAACATGCTACTCTAAACTTAGAAAGTGTTAGGGTTAAGATAATTTGTGAAACTTAATTTTTCCCCTCTATATCTATGAATTATGAGAAGTAGAACAAATAGGTAGAATGTGTATCTTTGTGCGATCAACTAGTATGGTAGGGAAAAAAACAGCCACATATTCAGGCACAGAAGCTTTTGGCAGTTTTAACAGCATAGTCTTCCACTATTTTTTTCCTCAGAATATACCTGCCTCAATACTCAAAATAGTTTTCATTTAACAACTGTCAGTTAATATTTTATTTTATTCACACTGTTCACCATGTCACCACCTGATCTATTTACTTTCCTAAGTTTTTTCTTTAAAGTATCTGTGTAAACTGATACCCCAGTCTATGCAGGGACTGTGGCAGAGGCAGGATGCAGAATCCATTCTCCCCTTCAACACTCCCCTACCTAAATCCTGACAATCCTCTCTGTTCCTACAATTCCCTCTTTCATTAACTATCTATTTTCCAGTTTCTGTGACAAGAAAAGGAGAGGTCCAACAGTCACCAAACATTGTGTAACTCTGATTTATCCCCAGAGAATAGTTCGCTGCCATATAATTAAAGACTGTGTCATAATGCATGGGTAGAAGGGGTCAAAATTAGGATAGCTCAGGAAAAAAAAGTCAAATGCATTGGTGTTCAGTCCCTCAAAATCAGAGCCATGAAGTCTCTGTGTAATGCTTCTTAACAGTTTTTTTAATTCCCACATTTTTACTGTGAATATAAAAGACCCTTAAATCAGAAAGTGTTTCAGCCTCTTCTTGTTCATAAATTGGTTTTAAAGTGCCTCTCATCATCTCTCTTTCAGACTGAATCCAGTCCTCTTCACTTGTTGTGTTATCAAACTATCTTCTCTGATGTTAAAAGCTATGTTCTCTTTTCCGTCTCATGAAAAAATATAACACTGGCAAAAAGAGGCAGAGGCTGTCTTTCAATTACTGAGTTAGAGCTGAAATTCCCTTCTCCCAGCCTTCAGCATGACTGCTCTTATACTGAGTCTGGTAGAAGTACACAGAATTTCTTTTCTTCCTTTCCTGCGTGAGGGAGAAATTACCAATGATAAAATGCAGATTGAGAGGATGGCCTAAGTGTGCAGTTGTGTTTTATGATGTATCAGGATTACCTGATAATAAAAATCTTTCATTATTTCTTTATTTCAGAAATAAAGAAACAACTTAGAAAGAAGAGCCTGAAACTAGAAGGTGTGTATGGTCAAGGTCCCAGAATATTAAGTAAGGAAGCACTGGAAAAGAACAGATATTGCAGGGAAGGGAACTAAGCATATTTGATTTAATAACATGTTAATAATCATTAATTACTGTTTATTTAAAAGGTTGGATTTTTTGACTACTGTGCTTGTATGTTTCCCTATGCTAATAATATTAGGAGTCTCCCAAAGAGATCAGATCTGAGAGGAAGTGGGGCTTTTTCATTCCTTGGGGGCATAAAGATCCTAACCACTCAGGATCCCAAATCACTGTGGTTAGTGCTGGCCAGCCTTTCTCTACAGCATTTCATGAGCCATTTACTGCTGCTAACTAGACTGCTGGAAAAAATCTTTTGTGCTATTGTTTTTCTTTTAAAGGCATATTAAGGAGGCACAAACATTTTTTCCACTCTTCTTTTCAGGTTCTTGACCTCAGTGCTCAGGCATCATAGGCACAAATACAAGTCGAGGCCACTTAGCTCTTTATTACTAAAATGCCCTATGGCATGTTTCCCCACATTCATGCGCCACTTTCTGGACCCTCAATTTAATTTATTTCCTCTTCCCCTAGCCTGTACCCACAAGAGTGATGGGTGTTATCATTTCAGTCTTTCATGATCAGCAAAAGTACTGCAATATCACCAAGTATTGTTATACTATTAAACATTCTGAAAAGCAGGTCAGTAGGTTTTAGAGACTGTTGGATGGGAATTTCTCATACTCTATTAACCTTGTACTCTGCAGTTGATCTGATCTTCCTGGAAATGGAGAAGAGGAGGACCTGGAACCTGTCCCAGGTGGATCTTGCTCAAGTGAAAGCTTCAGTAATATTGGTGGTATTATGACATTTCCCCCTCCACCTTCACATCCAAAAAGATAGGAAACCCTACCCCAGCTTCTTGCTCCCTCACTGGCATCTCTCCTTGGATATACTGATCCTGCTCTGTTCTTGTGCTTTCCTGGGTCTAGGAAGGAGCAATGCCAACTGTGGAGAAGGAAAAAAGAAGCACAGCCTTTGCCAACCCCCTTCCCATTGCTGAAGCAGAGAGACCGTATAGCAACAACATCCCGCATGGGTGACAGGGATTGGTGTGGGACAGCAAAAAGCAGGGCATTACAACCACTGAAACCATAACAGCAGCAGCACCTAATGATGTTGGTATTGTTTTGTGTCATGGACCTTTAGAATTACAAAACAAGCCTAATATTAGTATGTCAGTGACGGAGCTTTTTACACTTATAAAAATTCCAAAATATTGTTAAAGTTTTATTCCAAACACAGAAATTAAAACTAAAACAGCAGTTACAATAGTCATACCAGAACTATAATCCTCAGTTATTGAAAGCAGGGTTTGTGATCTGACTCATGATGACTTCATGGTTGTCATATGTTTCTTTTGTTTCCTGATTTTTATGAATAAAAATACAAACCAATATCTGTAAGCTGTCTTTACCACTGTCTCTATTTTAAAACAAACATAGATGCTGAAAATCTTACCAAAGCAGGAGTCTTTTTGAAAAACCTGGGAAATTCAGCTCATTAGGTTAAAGACTCTGCCATCTCCTCTCCAGTGATTCTTAACCTTTTACCTGAGTGTGCCCAGTAATCACAGGAAAAGAGCACAAAGAAGCATTGTAGCTGCCAAAAAGTAATAGAGGGGCTGATGAAAGCAGCGACTTCATCTCTATCAGCATGAGTTTGTGGCCTGACTTGGCTGCTGTGGCATTATGCTTACCTGGAAGAATAGGCTGACCCTGATGTAAAACAGGAAGCTCCAGACAGATTTCCCCATCAGCTTGGTCCAAGGCTAGCCATCGGCGTGCAGGGAAGTAAAACTGCTCCCCTGAGTAAAGGTTCAGTAACTGCACCTAAAGCAGCACCAAGAATTACAATTTAAGTCACTGAGGCCTCAACTGGAGTAGTAGAGGACTTGGTGTCTGTGGGAACCTGCTGAAATCTGTGCAGGTAGAGTTCTGTGCTAACAGATGTGATCACAAAACCATGGTTTTGGGGCATGTCTGTTTCCTGGATACAAATATCCCTAATCTGACTCTTCACGCAATCAGATTCAAAAGTACAGGGCAGGGCAATTCAAGTAAAGCCAAAAAAACAGGAATTATTGGCTCAGATGCCATCCTGAAAAATATAGCCATGTTGTTTCAGTTAGTACATCCACATGGACTTGCACTAGGTGGCATGGCTTACAAAACAGGGAAGTTCTGACTGGGAAGCTCTGCAATGCTTGCAATTGCATTCCTTTAACCTGTTTTCTTATTACAACAGGAATTAAAGGAACAAGTTTTGATTCTTTAACACTGCTTGTGGCATAAATGCACTATGAAAGTGCTAGCCACAACACCAGCACATCATAGGCAATTTTCTTCCACAAAGGGACTGTGTGCACACCAGCTGAAGAAGAGAAAGAGCTCTAGTTAATCTATAATTCAAAGTATTTCATAGTCAGCATTTCAGAGGTTGCTATATATTTGATTAGTCCTTGATCGTGCTAATTTATGCCAGGAGCTATGCTAGATTTCAGACCAACAGAGAGAAACGAAGGGACTTCTACCCCTAATTTCACTCCTGCTCTGTGCTTTATAGAATCTAAGCTCCTTAATTGGAATATTAAATAAATTCAAAATTACTGGGAACACTTTTATCTTTTTTACTGCTTAAATACTAAACTTTAAAGAAAAAGATTCAGCTTTTCTGAAAAACCTAGCATAACCTCAGCCTGTCAACATCTACTGCAGGATCTTGAAAAGGGAACTTGGAGTTAGCAAATTAACCCCTTTCTGGTCATTTGCACACCTAAAACCATTTCAGCACAAGCACAGCCACAGAAACCATGGAATATTCGTGGAGTGTTGAGTCGGATTTTATGATAACCAAAGCTTCTAATGCAAAGATCAAGCATACAAATGAACCTTTTCCATACGAAAAATTCACTGTTCTCTTCTAGCTGTTCTTCAGCTCAGATACACTTCAGAAGTAGCTGGTAACCTGTCCCTCTGCATCCCAGGACAAAACTAGGAGTCTTTTTTAACCCTTTCATTGTGTGTCCACATGCACATAGGAAAAGAATACAGAAGAAAAAAGTGTCTTAAATGGTATTCTGACTTCAGCACTCCCCAAAACACATTACAGCTGAGAAACAAATACTTCAGCTTTATTGTCAGGCAATCCTCACCTGAACTGAAACAGATATAATCCCAAGAATTCTAGCAGGAAACCTCTTAGACAGTGAACTACATATGACACAATATTCCAACATAGCCATACAATGGCTAGAGGCATACGCTCAAAGAATCTTGTCTAAACTTTAGCTAAGACTACCTGGATCATACATGCTTTGTCTTCTTACTGAGTCTGAGTCCCAAATAAAAACAGCTAGTTAAAGCACCAGATAGCCACAGAGCTTAAACATTAATTAGTGAATATTTAACTTCAGTGGACACTTTCCGTTAGATATGAATTTACCCTGAAATACGAGCTGTAACACTGAGTTCATCTGGAAATTCTAAAGTAATTTATAAACTGCTATTTCCTAATTGAAGGATGAGAAACTCTGGCACAAAGTAGTAAAGTAAACTCCTCAGGCACACATGATATATCATTGGCACATATAGTACATCACTGATGTTAAGGATAAAGTCATCTCCTTTCATTCCCAGTCCAGTAATCTGCATACTGCACTCCAGGACTGAAGCTAGAAACAGAACTAGCTGATTCTCTTCACTTTAATATCTTTGCTTTATTTGCATTGAGATCACTTTTAAATTAGGGGGGAAAGGAATTTGTTATTGACTTTTTTTCCTCAGAAACACAGAATTAGAAACATTTGGAATGTAGCTCTAGTGCTGTGTAAAAGGACCCAAAGTCAACCTCAGATCTGAGAAGAACTTGGCTAGCTAGAGTTCAATGCCCTTTTAGGTTTCAACAAACTCTACACACTCTCTAGCATACAAAGGCTCCAGAAGACTCAGACTACAGCAGCCAGGTTAGACAGCCTTCCTTGCTACCCAGACATACATTTTTAAAGAAACAGAATGTACAGTTATAAACAAACTGCAGACAAACAGGTAAGACGGATACCATCACAATATGTCATTAATTCCCTGCAAAAATAGTTCATCATAAGTAATATCTTAAACAAAGCTGCAAGCATATCATGAGGCTAACATATTTGTTCAAAGGACTTTTCTGACTCATATTATGGTTCCATTGTCACAGTGACTGCTTTTGGAAAGATAAAATGCCTGCTCAGTGCCTTTACCTCGTCACAGTGCCACGCAGGGAAGTTCCCTGCATTTGTATGTCCTATACGTATTTTGTAGAGATCTCCTAGGTTTCCAGTATTAATCTGTAAAAAGAGCACTATCAGTGAAACATAGAACATTCCTTACAAGAAAAAGACAAGCAACAGAAATTCAATTGGTAACTGTCGGGTGATGTTTTTGTTTAGAGAAATATTCTGTATTAAATATTCTGATATTTAAACCAGTGTTTCCAAAGTATTTTGCTCCAGACAATCATTAGAAGCTTGGCTCTTTTAAAGAACAACCCTCTGGCAAACCTGTTGGCCTGCCAACACTCTTTAAATGACCTGAGGTGCTGCTGGTGCTATTTTGTCCCTCACTGAATATTGGTCTTCCTGGGACATGAATATAGACTGTAGGTATCACTAAAAAACATCAGACTGGCACCAGAACCTGGCTCAGTTTAGCATCTGTACCACTGACCTGATGCAGATCTCTGTCTCCTAAGCACCTCCCAAGTACCTCTCGTAGTTTTCCCTGCCACTCCAGGAAGATACGCCTTACAATTTTGGAAACAATTGTGTTCAACTTTGTTGTTTCTTTTTATAAACCATTTCAATTAAATCAACTTATAAAGCTGTATTTGAAAGATTAGCTCTTGGGCAGGCTGGACAAGCGTGTCCAGTAGAGATAACAGCATGCTGAGGGAATAGCTTTTTATGAAGGTTATTCAAACCACTAGTTATGAACTTAAGTGTAGAAATAGAAAGCTTATCTTCAAGGCACTGGAAACACACCATGAGTGTCTCTCCTCCTTGATATATCATTTTTTTCTCTGATGTAGCCTGGGATTGCTGTCCTTTATTCTGTCTTTCTACTGAATTCATTCTCTGCTTTCATTTACACTATAAAGATCGGTACGAACCAAACTCCCTGTACTGTGAATTTCCCTGAACCTGCTGTTATAAACAGTAAGGAGACAGAACAGTTTGGACAGACCAGAATTAACCTAGATTTAGCATAGAGCATAAGCAGAGCGGCTTGATTCTTTCTATGTTTTTCAGAGCAGGTATTCCTTAATTGTCTTCAGTGCTATGGATACTCACCTAAGAGGCAAATCTTAGGTTCCAGTCCAGGGACAGCCTCCATATTTTGCATTTAAGAGTCATTGGAGGTGAAATGAATAACAGTCATGGAAGCAGGAAACAAAACCAACAACATGTCTCATGAAGAGGGTGTTTTTATTAAGCAGGAACATGGTTACCTATTCTATCTGCTCCTTTGAATCTTATATCTGTTTTTTGACATTTCAGGTGGAGAATGGCACACTGTCAGAGGTGATACATTCTCCTGAGATCCCCCACCAGGCTGAAGAGAGCTAAGAACAAGATTTCCTACATCCTAGGCAGCTGCAAGACTATTGCAAAAAAGGTGAGCACTTCAATAATGGCAGCATCAAGTACCTTCTTCTCAGAAGAGAACTTGCTATCCTGGATACTAATAGACAGAAGCACCTGTTATGTGGCCCTATAGCAGGCACCTGCTAGAGATACCCATTGACAATTCCACACACACACTCAAGCTATGCAATTCCTGATAAGAGACCTATTTCAGCTCTCTTAAATCATCATGGCGCAAGAATGATGGGGGAGAAACTTGCTTCTGTAATTTGTAGAAGCAGCAGCTTCAGACAGACTTATACCAAATTTATTGCAGGTATAAAAATAGCCATTTCTTTAAAAATGGCAGCAAGGATTTAACAGAGTTTAAAATTTGCTCCATACCCTAATTATTCACTTCCCCATCTCATTTTTAATATTGTTGCTCCATTTCAAATTTAAAAACTGCACACATCTCTGTTTTTTTCTACTTCTTGGTAATTTCTTGTGTACTCTGTAAAGTGACTGATAGTTCTTCTTAAACAAACAAGAAATACGTTGGATCAAACTGGCTTTTGGGTGGGAGTGAGGGAGAAAGGATACTAAATTTAGCTCCACATTTAAGTCCTGGTTCTTGTTTCCAGATATGTACACCATGAAAAAACTGATTGTTTTTGAGCTTTTGAAATTTGATGTAATCTGGCAGAATACAAGCAGGCAATAAACTGAATACATATTACTTACTGTGAAGATGTCTTCATTGCCTCTCTGAAATAATTTCCCTTCCTCTCCATCAAGAAAAATAGGCCCTGAACTGCTGCGTTCCCCATACAATGTAATATAAACCTGTGAGCTTGTTCCTGCAGATGGCATATCCCTGGTGAGGACTGACACCTTCCATTTCCCAGCTATCAAACGATAAAAAGACACGTTGAATTACTTAAACTCAAGGTTCCTAAGCAAAATGCATTTCAGTAAGCAGAATTCTAAATAGTATAATGTCAATGAGTACAAAAATATGTATTTCATAAAAATACAGCAGGCAAATAGTGAGTTTACCAAGTTGGGCATGCAAAATTCAGGAAGTGTCAAGTTGCATTCACGTCTTTTACTCTCTACATATGCCATACAATGAAGTCAAACTACAAGATCGCCGATTACTTTTCAAACACTGTATTTGAAATATTGTACCAAATTGTATCAAATAGGACTTTCTGTTTTAAGATATATCAACTTTGCACAATGCAGTACTGTGTAATGACACCCATGCTGGCTTTGAACCAGCCAGATCTGGAATGGCAAATGATATAATCACTTCAAGCATTGTGGTATCCTAAAGCTAACTGGCTCTGCTGAAGAAAAAACACCTTAGGAATGGATCCACAGGAACACAGCTCTGAATCAGTATCTCTGTAATGCTATACTGGGCTATGCAGATATAAGAGCTCATTTGGAATCCACTTAGGTATTACCAACATGTGCTTGCATTGCACAGCATTGGCATCATACTCTGAGATACCAATGTTTTTTACAGTTAAAATAATTTCAGAATTATAAAGACATGGATTTAGGTTTTTGTTTAGTAAAAGTTGAGTATCTACAGGCTGGAATTTAGAGAAATGGTATTACTGAGGGATGGCTGATCACAGTGGCCTGTTAATAGGGATATTATGAAGAAATAGTAAGAAAACACCCCTTCTCCCCACCAAGTTTCTAATCAGCTGGTACCCATCTCAAATGGTATACATGTAGGGACCTCCCAAGCTTGCTAAGACTGTTTTGCACCACTGATTAATAACACCTGTTTTGCAAGGGAACTTCCTTTAAAATACAGCAACAGTGATAAAGGGCTTTACTGACAACAGAAGCTCCCTATCAACTAATCATTTATCTATGCTATCCCTTTTACCTGTCATAATGACTTTCCCTTCCATCACAGTATATTTGATCCAATCTGCTCTGACTAAAACACTGAGAAGCAACATGGTAATAGCATGATATGATGATTTCTGTGTTTACTGACTATTTGAGATGTTTAAAATAGATCTAAGTGTCTTAAACCCCAGGTGATAATTTATCCTACAGTTCTACTATCAGGTTCAGCAAAACCACTTTTATTTTGAATGTCACTTAATATTTTCAGTGATAGCCAGGAGCATTTTCTTAAAGGAGTTAAAGGACATTGATCATGATGCATAAACAGAATCATGCTGCAGCAGAATACTATTTGGGAAGCAGTGAGACCAATAATTTAAGGAATTGGCATTTAGTTGTCTGTGGCATTCTGGAAGAAATAAGGTAGGATTAGTGTTTTTACTTGCTTGTGTTTAGCCATGTCCAAAGGAAAAGATGTTTAAGAAATTGATGGGTTAGGCTGACCTAGGCTGGGTGTATGTCAATATTTTTATATCTAGGAAATAACTGAGTTGAAAATGTAAGTACTCCACCCCACCTATCAACTATTAATATTACTTTTAATAAATAGCAAAAAATAAGGCATAGTAAATGCACATTATACAATCTAAACCACTAATGAGACCTGATGGTAGAATCCAGGAGCTGTATTTGCAGTTGAGGTCTTGCTGTAACTGCTGTGCCTTACCTATTCAGGAATTTTTTACTTTTGTGTGATTCATATGTTTTGTGTGTAAAACACACATTTCTTGGGAACTGCAGTGGTGTAGAATCAGTAATTATTAACATAGATATTCTCTCCCACACTTTGAGGGGAGAGACAGGAAGGTATTAACATGATGCTTGGTTCATATTTGAGAACAAAACTCAAGACCTTGAAATGTAAGTGAACCTTCTTTACTTCAACTATCGAATAAGTTTTCTTAGCCCAAAAATTTGAGTGATATGAAT
The DNA here is from genome assembly GCF_036417845.1 of Apteryx mantelli. Classification (NCBI taxonomy): domain Eukaryota; kingdom Metazoa; phylum Chordata; class Aves; order Apterygiformes; family Apterygidae; genus Apteryx; species Apteryx mantelli. The sequence continues at coordinate 34,967,599 of NC_089979.1, read as the reverse complement.
CTTTTCATATGTCTGAGCTGTTGCTGACACAGACACATGCACTAGTGTCAGCTGCACACAGATGTCTTCTGAAAGACTGTATAATACGGTGATTACATCACTAGATCTCTTGATTTTTTTTCTCTGCCTGAATTGTCTTATGCAACCTCTGTTATCTGCAAATGACAGTGGCATCACTGAAAATCAAAACTGATTTGTAGAGTGTGTTATCAGCTTGGGTCTATGACACATAGATCTACTCTCAACATCTCGAGCAACCAATAAACAAAAATTGTCTAAATTCCAAGCTGCTATGATTAAGCAAATAGTATTCACTACATGAACTGTGAATATACCAAATATGCAGTATGGTGTTTGCAAACACAGAGATCCCAATAACACTGGAGCTGGCTACAGATTTTTCAGCTGTATTGTAATAATACTGCTGAAGTAGCACCTGTAGCAGTTCAATCTTACCAGGCAGAGAAGTCCATCAGCTGTCAGTACTCATAAGTAGTCTATATTTTTTCCTACTTTTCTCTCCTTCCAAATAGTACTTCACTAGTCATTTTCTTCCACTTTTTTATTTTTTTTTTACCTTATTTATTCCACAGTACTGTTCTGAGATTTACTTATTTGTTTGAAAAATGCTTGGACGTCCATGACCTAAGGATGGCCTCAGTAGCAAGTATTAAAATTTTAAAAGACAGAGACAATTTGGGAGAAGTTACATGGCTTAATAGCATATCTCATATCTCATTATTATATAAATATCTCATTATTACCAGAAATTTGGAGTATAATACACTACTCTATTTTAAAGAGATGCTCTTGAATGTCAGCAGTTTTCTGGAATATACTGTGAATGTGCATACCAGCTGCAGTGCCAAGACTTTCTAAGTAATTATACTGTCATTATTAAATAACAAAATAAGCTGCCAAACAGATACTCTTATCAACAGGTTAAACTTCATCTTTACAAGAATTGTCATAGTCTGAACACATTAAACTGAAAGAATAGGGAATAAATAATAACTGTCAAACCTAGAACACAGGTTCCTAACAGAAAAAGGGGAAGAAGTAGCTGGCAGAATTACATTTTCTGATAACAGAGCAAAATGTGACCCTTTTTAAAAGTTGCTGTAATCTGATTTTTCTTTGTCTGAATTTTTCTCATTGTTCCTATTACAATGGTTTGGGGGTATTATACATTATCCAAACCACTGTCTGTTCCAAGTTTCTGTGATCCATGACTGATGACAGGTGACTATATAATCCTCCATGTTGATCTCCCTTATTGGCATTTAACTAGCATATGTGTACAACATATAAGTCACTTCACACGCACATACCTAAGCTCGTACTTAATTTAGGCTATTAAGGTTAGTAAATCACTGACTTCCTTAAATAATCCCCTTAATTCATGCAGTGGATTAATATGGTAATTAGTCTAGTGATATTTGATAACATCAGTGCTATAAAAGTTAAGGAACTTGCTAAACAGTGATAAATTAAACAATCTTGATTCCTTCTGACATCCTTAGAAGTAAAGAGGAATATGTCTTATGCAACTGGGAAATGAAAACCAATAAATGATACCAAAGTGTTGCTCCTCTACGCTCAAATTGAGGAATATAACACTTCTGAGAAATCAATCACAGCTCATTAGTTTTTGTTATACACACTTTTAGATATGCAAAGCCATCTCATCCAGCTTTCTATCTATCACACTGGAGGTATCAGTAATTACTATACATCCCTGTGTGCAGTGGCTTCCACTCCAATACACTGTTTTCAGTCTCTAAAAGCCTTTCCAGTTAAGAGTTTCCAGTCTTCACTCTAGTCCCATGCGTATGCTCACTGCAAAGTTTGAGGAAGATCTGTCTGACCATTTTTTTCAAGTCAAGGGTAGTAAAAATACCCACAACTTCTCTAGTATGTTACTGGTTTGTATATAAGCTTGTTACCACAACTTCATGCCCTGGCAAAAACAAATGCTGGAAAATTTCATTGTGAAATATTACTGAAAGTAAAAAAGAAAACATAAAATAATGTATTTAGATGAAATGCTGCTCTTGACTGTTATTGGATAAGATTTTTGTATGAGTATTATTTCTTTAAATTCCTCAATATTCTTATCAGTTCATGGTAAACTTAGTCCAGAGTGCAGATTTTGTTAATGGACAGTACTAGACACTTCATAGAAAGTTCATAAAACTCTTTAATGAACAATGAAAGACTTTTTTCCATCATTAATCAGTTTTATAACTTGGGGCCCTATTGGCCTCCAAGAGAGAGCTTAGTCTGTGTTGATCCAGATCCTTGGGATTCTCTTTCTAGTTTTGACACACACTGTTATTTTGGATAAGCACTTAAATCACTCTCTGCAGGCATGCCTGAAATTTTTGACATTATTATTTATCTTTCATTATGTTAAGACATAAATGCTGTTTGTGAAATGTTTTGGGAGCTGAAGTTAAAATGTATTTTTTTATGAAAATGTTAAGCTTTATTCATCCAGGATGAAGACAGCACATAACTAATGTAGACGGCCAACAAGTAGGGTGTAGAACATAGGAGTTCTGAGGTTTTTATCTTGCAAGGAAGAAGTGTTGTTTGATAACTGACTGTTCAGATGCAGTTTGTTTCTATAGGGTCTGTGATTTAGGAACAGTCCATAATTTCCAGAGTTCATTTATAGACTGTCTTATGAAAGAAACAGATGTCTTGCAGTTGAAAACCAAGATGAGATCTTGCCTGTCATTCCTAGCAAGGTGAGTTAAATGTCAAGCATTAGTAAAAGAGAAGAGCTGATCAAACAAAGGACAAATAGCCCCAGAATGAAAATATACTTTGAAGGTAAAAGCTAGTATAGCAGCAACAGACTAAGGAACGGAGAAAATAATGAAGATGATTGGCTACACCTCTGAGATATATTATCCTGGAGTGGGTATTTGACAGAAGCTATTATGAAAAGTTTGGAGTATAGGGAACAGAAGATACCGATGGAAACAATAGTGGAATTCAGTCACGACTTTGAAGATATGAAAGAGGAAAAGAAACAGAAGTTGCATGGCTTTGCAGAAACCTGCTTAAGATGAAGGCCTGAAGGGGACAACATTGGAAAAGGAAAATGATCTGTGAAATCCTGTAGCAACAAACAAGTTAATAGAGAAAAACAAGTATTTTACTGTTTCACTAGATAATGGCAAGGAAAAAAGCTGGGAAATCAGTCTTACTAAAGATGAAGAAATGATGGTTCAGGGACTGGAGTCCGAAAAGAAATAAAGATGACATAGAAAAGATTGTTGCCAGTTCCAAAAAACAGAGAAATACACTGCTCGCTGGAAGCAAATTTACAAGATTTGAGGATCTTGATGGGAGAGGTACATTCATCACCTGCTCTTTATATTAAAACAAATACTACTGCTAAAATTGTTGCTTAAGTGGATCAAGGATATCTCCAAGAGCCTGAAGAAGATGCTCAAAGAAAGGTAAATAAAATTCTTTAGGTCTTAAAATAAAAAGTCAAGGCAAAACAAGATAATGAAGATCAACTGATGACTCATTGACTAATGATATGAATACAGGTCTGGGATCTTGGAATGCACCCATGGAAAATGGATTCTTCTTGACAGAGAAACTGTGGATATACCATAATGGCTGGCATACATGGTAAAAAGTATTCAAAATAAGAAATGAGGAAGAAATTTGTTGGGACTAGTACGATCTCCACAGGCAGTTTTAATGCACAGAAAGCAGAAAATATGATAAATGGAGATATAGTAATGAATAACACAGGATGTTGAACAGTAAAATGAAAGAAAGCTGTAATATTGAAGAGGGCAGTAATCAAGATATGCAGTAAATGAAAGTTCGGTATCTAATTTATATAAGAAAATGAGATGATTTCCCTGAATAACAAGTGAAATCTTGTATGTTAATGCAATGAACTTGGCCACTAAAATAAATAAGCTAGAATTACTGGTGCAAAACATAAATCTGAATTTTCAGAGATAACAATAAAATTATTAAATAGCAATCACACCTGGAGTATGGCTATCAAAAGATAATGCATGTAGGTAGCTGTCAGGAAAGCTAGTAAATTTTATCAGCAAATATACACATGAACAACATGGATGAAACAGAATGTGTTTGGATCAAATTTACTTTGGAATAAGATAGCTGAAAGGCAGACAGTGAAAGTCAGTACCAAGAAGTTTACCATTATGTGAGGGCCTAACTTGCACAGATTGGAGAAAAAATCCTAATAATAATGGTAGAAAGCAGTTATTCCTACTTGCCGAAGTCAGTAGATTTCTTCCTGAAATAATCACTAGAGGAGACTCTATTTTAGGATTAGATTTGATGAGCAGTGAAGATACTTTAGAATGAGAAAATGTACAAAATATCCCTGGAATAACCAATCATAAATTGATTCAGTTAAGTTAAAAAGTAGGACATGGAAAAGCAACTTAAACTAAACCTTTGATTTAAAACCAGCAAATTTTGAAAAACTGAAGGAAAAGATTAATGAAGTCAATTGAACTGAAAAGCAAGATCTAGCAAAGGAAATAAAAACAAAATAGTGAAAGGTTATTTAACCATATACATTAAAGAAGAATAAGCAAAGGACTATGCATACTATGCACTGAATATGAGAAGACAAACCAGGTATGCCCTTACAATAAAGTAAAAACTCTACCTCAGTTTTTTAATAAGAATGGTGATATACAGTGTTTGGGAAATGTCAGGATTGCTGAAAAGGATGGGAAATTTAAAACAGAAAATCACAAATGGGATGAAAAGTGCAAATAAAAACCCATGTATTTTACTCCAAAACAATAGTATGCAAAGTTTTTGAACACATTTGAGTGAATGGATACTTCTCTCCAGGTATACACAGGTAACCAAAAAACAAAAATTTCTGGCGTCAGTTTGCCGAAGATGCACAGCACAAGGTATCTGGATTGGCATTGTTCAAGTACCTGAGGTCCGCCATTAAGATGATAACTCATCTTTGTACGCAGGGAAAGTACAGCAGTTCTAATCTATTTGAGCATGATATGAGAAATTAGTAGTTAAAATGGAGGAGCTGATTACTGTAAGAGCTGTAGAGTGACAGAATAACCAGCTAGATGGGAAATTATAGCAGTTTGTTTTTAAATGAGAGGTATTAATTTATAGGGGTACTAGTAAGTTTCTCAGGAATCAGTGTTGGGATTGATCTGGATTTCATATTTTCACCTATATACTGCATAAAGTAGAAAATTTCTGTAATATAGTTGCTAAGAATTGTCAAAACGTAAGAGGATCAGAAAATCCAGAGTAGAAGAAAAGGGACAATATATAGCACCATTAAAAAAAATAAAAATTTAATTTAAATGCATTTAAAAATTAATATCAAGAGTTAATGCTATGAGCAAGGAATTTTTTCACTCACAAAAAAACAGAGAAGGAGAAGCAACTGTATATATTTCTGTTGATCACAGAAGGAGGGGATCACTGATATGATGCATCAATGTGACTGTAAGATGTACTAGGAGAGCTGTTTTTAAGAAGAGAAATTTTACTGTCAGTGTCCAAGAGTCTAGAAAGACATTATCTGAAATGCTGCATAAAGTTCTTGTTACCCATATTGAAAAAAAGATTACTTGAAACTGAATAGGTCCAGAGAAAGGAAACCATCATGATTAGGGGAAATGAAGAGAATGTCTTATGTAGGAGAAAAAGTAGGAAGAATATCCGATTGCTGTTTACAGACAGCATGGAGAAAAAGGTATATTTAAGTAAATGACAGTGATGGCTTTGGGACGCATGAATATAAACTAATGACTAGAATTAGGATAGAAATTAGAAAAAAATTAAGATAGAAAACAGAAGAAGGACTCAGGCTTTAGAACATCTTTCCACTGTAAGTAGTAATGACTGTAACTGAACAAGTTTTAATATAAGATTTAGTCAAAAAAACAGCATGACTTACATATTTATGTGAATGTCTTCTGGCAAGAGGCTGAACTAGATAAACTGAAAGTCCCTTCCTGGGATTGTGGTCTATATGCTGTGTTGGCTATTTCTTTTTTAATACTGGCAAGAAAAAACTGAATTCCTTCTAGAAGAAGGGTATTTCATCACTCTATATAAAACCTTTAAGTGCTTGCTGAATCTGTTTCTAACTTGCCCTTACACATTATTCAATATGCTTGTCACTTTCAAGTATATTTTATATTGTGTAGTTCAGAAAGATTCTCGGTTAATTTACAGAATTAAGGAAAATACATAAGTAGTTCAAATTACTCCTCATGGTGTTTTTCCTTCTGCTGATCAGTATGTTCTTCTAGTTACCAGCTTTGTGAGGTCCTCTCTTCAGTATTCTCCAGTCTTACCTAATGAAACTGATTTTCTTTGCTCTGTATATCTCAGCCGCTCAGTATTCTGTATCTTCCCTGAACCATTAATGAATTTATAAACCTGATGGACCCTAGGGATCTTTGAAACATCTCACTTAACCTTTTGTCCTGCTCTGAGCCGACCATTTTATTCCTTCTCTTGGAGTTTACATAGGTCACATTGAAATCGAGAGCAGATCCTTCAATGAATAGAAGAGTTATTTCACCCCTTGCTGTGGTCTTTGCTGATTCTAACCAATGGCAGTACCTCACATCTCACTTTTTGAGTTTCAGTTTGCTCAGTATCCCTGCAATAAGCATCCAGTTAAGGACTTTTAAGGTCTGAATAAACTAAAGTCAACTGGGTGCTATGAATCCATCAAAAAGACTGTAAGTGATGGAGGCATATACCTAACTGTTAATTTGCTTATCAGTTTTCCCAATAATACTAACATTTATGCTTTATTTAGGGCCTAGAAGCCTAGTACACAAAATGCTATACAGCATTTAGTTGAATCCTATTACTACACAATTTCAAGTTTCATTTTCAAACATAGGTTTTATTTCTGAATTGCCATGTAAACAGATGAAAAAATACCATTGAGGCTCTTCATTTGGAGCACTCATAAAACACCATTGAAGGACACTAAAGAATGTGGAGATTGGTGGAAGAACATCAGAGACATGGCCAGTATAGTCTGATAATCACACAGTTGGTGCATAATATATTAGCCAATATCACAATGTTGTTTTAGGGTTGTAGTGATAGTTTATTACATAGAATATAACACTGCTTCAAACAACAGAAACTTATCAGTTATTTATGAGGACATACAGCTGCCATTGAACTCTTAAGGAGAAACGAAGCGTGCTTCCAGGTTTCCTAGCTGTACTGCAAAGCCCCTTTGCTCCAGATCCCACTTCTACTTCCCTTGGTGTGCCTTGGTTTCCTCAGGGAGGCAATCAAGACATATAGGCCACAAGGGAGTTTTGGTAGGCTTTGATTAGGCCCCCAATCTGGATAACTGAAGTACCACAATCCAGGGTTTCTCACAGCATGTACATGCCATTTACTCTAGGCACAGCCTCCAAGAGTACAGATTGGCCAAATTCTCATACTGTAACTGAACAATAGCACCTTACTTCTTCAGAGGCATCTCTGACTCGAGTGACAGTGAAGTAAGGTAATGTGCAGTATTAGGGATTAAAACGTAGCCACAAAACTGAAATACTCATGCTAATCACAATATACATTAAATATTTTCCATTTTTATATTTAAAATAATTTACTGAAAACTGTAAGCTGTATACAATGTACACTACACACACAGGATATGAAAATATGCTGTAAACAGATCGAAAGATCCTGAAACATAATAAATAATAGCTCTAAGATTGTCTTAATACAACATATTTACAAAAAAACAAAAAGAACTCGGATGACCTTTATAGTACAGAGGTTGAAAAGAACACACTGAATTAAAACATATAGTGTATGTAAAATGGTTTTAAGAGTAAGCTGTGCTGCCTCAGAAGGGAATATGGCAAGAGCAGTCAGGAAGTCCACTGACACAGTCTCCCTCCTCAGTTACTATGGAATCCCAGCAGAAATAAATACGCTCCTTTTCTAGTATCCTCTGGGTAAAAGAAGCAATCTCATTTGGGGTATGGGTGACCTATATATAGCCTGAAAGATCACTTTACTCACCTAATTATTCTGAATTTGGCCTTTAAAGACTGAAATAGCTGGTCGATAATGTTAATCTATATAAAATTAACGTGACTACTATTTGCTGCCTTTCATTGTAGTACTGCATTTGAATAGTATTTTCTACTTTTCATTTCAAATTAAACATCTCAGTTGATTTTTTCTGGACAAAGCAGTTATACTGAAAGATAATTCTCAGACTCTTTCTCAAAGGTCGTGAAATACAGGAACTTAGAACTTAGGCAGGTATTTCAAATTTCAGCCGTCTGTTCTAACAAGCAGTAGCTGTTTCTCTATGAAAAAGATGGTTGGAACATTACTGAATATCTTTAAGTAAATAACATTTCTGAGGAAAACTTTTTTTTTTAACAAAAAATTAGAAGAATGGCTTTTATCCTTCACTGGTTCCTACAAAAATTATAAGTAATTATCTGTATTTTAACATTGATATAAAATTGTAATTAGTATTTATCTAGGCCTGAGTTGTCTTTGCACTGGGAGTTCTGTTTGGGTGTGGTCAGGAGTTTGCTTTGTGATTAATTTTTTTCTGAAGATGTTCTCATCAATGTAATGTTATAGAGCTCTCAAGACCTTTACTACATATCTTTCTTTTCTTTGCTGTTTCCATTGTCCATGGCACAGAAGAAAATATCTTCTTCATCTTCTCCTGTAGGCAAGGCATTTTCATTTTTCAGAATTTCAGAGGCATTATGTTCAATGCTATTTAAAGAAGTTTCACACTTCAAGAATATTTCAGAATGATGGGTTTCTGCTGGATCTGTCAACAAGGGAGACAATTTTTCTTCAACAATATGAATTAGATTTATTCTTAAGCTTTGGCATATTTTTTGTTTTGTATCTGGTAGTTCACTATTTGTGCCTACTGCTACATCACTGAGTGTATGTTTGGATATACTATTTTGACAATTGCTGATCTCCACAGGATTTACATTCACATTCTCTATAACATGTAACTTCCCTAAATGGCTTCTGTCTTTCGGGGTTGAAGACATAAGAACCCCAAAGTTACTTATGTAATCTAACATGTTATTAGCATAAAACCTATTGAAAATATTATTGGCAATCTTACTGATACAGCTATTCTTTATAGTCACATGAGTATTTTCATCTTCTATTAACTCTTTGCCTGACCATGGTAAATGTTGACTCCTCTTGGCCAATGAACACAGATCCAGCTGGTTCTCAAGGTCAGATGCCTTTTGGTAGGCATATCCTCTCTGTTCCTCATTAATTGGTGTTACTATTGCCATCAATATTGGACAATGTTGGCCACATATAGCATGGAGCTTATCCAAAGAATCTTCTTCCTGAAGAGCACTTCTGTTAGCGTTACTGACATCAGTTGGCTGAGACTGTATGGGTTCATCATTTAAAGGCTGTTTTAATGGATGCACCTTGTTATCAGGCAATCTAAATTCTACAGATGTAACAGGTGGAAAACTGGTATTAGCCTCTGTGGAAAGACATTTAGAAGTAGAACATACCATTGCTGATTGGTTGATCTTTTCTTCGTTTCCTACAGGAAGAGAGGTGATTTTACAATTGAGGCCAGGTTTGCTTTTTGTATTCAAGTCACCCAGAAAAGGGTCTGAATCACTATTATGAGGTATATTGAAGTAGTTACAAACATTTTCAGAGGGTTGAGCCATATCTTCAAGTTCTGAAGAAGAGATTTCTTTGAGGACTAGATCTCGAGTCAGATGATTGCTAAAGTGCGAGTATGGAGCATCTTCGCTATTAGTATCAAGCATTGTGTCTGTTGATGTTGTATCCAAATTACCATACGTTCCAATCCTTTCAGGTGGCGATCTTCTGATCAAATGATTTTCTTTAAGAATCCATTTGCCTTTATCAATCAATATTCCTACATCTTCATTAGCATGTAAACTAGGTTGACAACATTGCTTTGGAGATTCCCCTGAACAGTCATTAGTATAAGTTGTCTCTTCCCCATTAAGAGTAAGTTGTGTTGCTGATAAAGAAATATTTTCTCTTCTCCATATAATGTCATCTTTATTTATGGTTTCTGGGAATTCTTGTGATGGCAGTGGAAGTGACAATTCCTCTGCAGAACAAGACCTAGGTTCTTGAAAAAAATAAACTTTTTTTTCCAACACTGTAGAGTGGAATTCTTCGGTATCCTTTTGAAATACTTTGGACCTATAAGGAACTCCTGTGTGAAAGTTAGGCTTAAATGAAGCTTCTGTCTTACCATAAAGTCGTTCAATAGTCCTTTTTACATAGCCAGTATTATAATGTTTTTCAAGTACCACTTCCTCCCCGCTTTCATTGGTCAAATCACTGGATGCTCTAAAGTTATAATCACTCTCATCACTATCAGGTCTGTAATCTGACCAGTCAGATGTAGCAGGACTTTTGAAGCATTTTTTTAATCGAGAAATATCTGAACATGTTCTATTCTCCAGCTCTTCTACTTGTAATTTCTGTTCTCCTTCACTCATATCACATTCTGTAATTTGCTTAGATTCATAACAAAAAGATAATGGAGAAGGTGTAGACAACCTCTCAGAGGTTTCCTCATGAGTTTCTGTGTCTTTCTTCGCTTCCTGTACAGAATCATCCTCATAATCATATTCTGTAGAGGTGTCAGAATCTTGTCTAAGTTGGTTATTTGGCTTTTCATCATTACCTGCTGACTTTCGGCCAACTTTCTCATCTTTGCTTTTATTGGTAGTAACATGTTTGATATTTTTTTCACCTACTACCTCAGAAGTAATCTGATCTAAATTACAATTTTTGTCATTAGAAGTTACACTAGGAACAGTTGAGTTAGACTCTACTGAAGTTCCTGACTCTTCATTATTAAGTGATGCATCAGTGTTTTTATCTTGAGATTGTTGTAATGAGCTATCAGCCATTTCTTCATTTCTTTCAGGTGACTTTAGAACTGATGTAAGGCTACAACTATCTGAATTAGTATTGGTATATTTACCATATAGCAGTGTTTTGGGAGCACTGAAATCATTTAGATCTGAAGTCTTTGTTGCTATATAAAGCTCTTTCTGTATATCAGAACAACTTTCTAATTCACCAGCAAATTTTTGAGCTTCTTCAGAATTTATACTGTCCTTTGGAAAACAGGATTCAACTGAGTTTTCATTTTCATGCAAAGGTATACCATTATGATTTTCAGATCTAGGCATATTTTCATGACAATGTGTAGAGTACTGGTTTTTGAGGTCCCTCCCAGACTGTAGTAAGTTACTTTCTGTTGATTGTTCAAAATGTGAGACAGCAGCCTTCAATTCATCAACTTTTTCTATGACTGTAGTTTGTTTCAGAAATGGTGACTGTGTAAATATTTCTGAACAGCTACAAGTAGTTTTTTGCATGTCATCTTTGATTGTGCTACTCAAACTCTCTCTCAGATTCAGTACAAGTAGCCAAGCTAGAAGGAGATTGGAGGAAGAACCAAAAACCGAAGGAGAAAGATCTGAAAGACTGCATGCTTTTCCTATACATCCACTGTGTTCTTTTTGGAGACCAAAGAAGGTTGACTGCAATTCACACAGCAACCTGCTAGACATGCAGTTAGTCTGAACATCAGTTCCCATTTTCTCATTGACAACTGGTGAATATACTTGAACAGCAGCTTCAGAACTTTTTCTTTGATACAGATTGGTATCTTGAATATCATCTTCTGACTTCTTTTTATCTTTGTCATGTGTTTCATGAAACATCTGTAGCTTAGTGCCATGATGGAAATCTGACTGTAGTAAATACTTGGCTTCTTCTATTATAGCTGTATTAGCATTAATCAAAGAGTCAGTTTGTCTTCCACATGAATGTTTTCCTGATTCTTCAATAGCTCCCAATTCACAAAGAGGCTTTAATGTTTTTTTGGTTAGATTATGTTCAACCAGGGTATTTTTTCTTGTCACATGCACTTTATTTGTGATAAATTTAGTTTCTTTGCCGATAAAAGCATCAATATTTTCTTTAGGAAAAGGACAGACATTGCTACTCTCTGCATTCCCTTCTTTTTTGTTTATAGGGGGTAAGACAGCATTCGGTAACAAGTTCTTCATCCAAGTTTGAACATAGTTTTCAAGTGAATGCTCAGCAACCTCATCTTGAAAATCCTCCTGTTTCAGAGTCTTTAGTGTAAGGACTCTCTCTGACATACTTAACTTACTTGCTGTTTTACTTAGATTCTTCTTAATCCTCTTTTGCTTTTTTGCTTTTTTTGATGACAAATTTTCCAAAATATTATTCTCCTTTTCTCTTTCTAAGTTATGATCCTTTGACACTTCTGACAATGGCTTTGATATCTTTGATGGATTAGATGTCTGTTCAAAAGAATTAGTTGTGAGATGTGTGACTTCTTTCTCAATATTCACTGTATCTTGCCCGTGTTCAGTTTCAGTTTTTGAATCAACTATCATTAGATTATCTTTGTGCTTTGCAGACAAAACCAAACTATTTTTGTTGCCTGACTTTGATTTTGTCAATCGCCTATTAGCTCTTGTTTTCTTATTAGATAATCCATTTTGTTGGTGTTCTACTGAAACCTGGGGATAAAACTCATCTTCAGGACATATGCTTTTGTCTGAATTAACAGATCCATCACTATCTTTGACAAAAAATTCCATTCCTTTTTTCTGAGGCATTTCAGAATAATTATCTGTAGCCTGTATTGTGCAATTCTCTGTGTTTTTGCTTGTGATATACATTCCCTGACTTTTAATTATCCCTAAGACTTCTTTAGCTTTTTGATTTTCATGTATACCTTGTTCTGGAAAGTCAGACAATGATTTTCTCTTCTTTTTGGTGAGGGAAGATGCAGGCTGGCTTTCATTAGTGGGGCGTGTTGCCATAACAGATTCAGTCCTGACACTGATTTGATTCTCACTTTCAGGAACATTAGGAAAGAATCCAGTTGTTGGATCTATTTTCTTAATGGGACCTTTACTACATGGAGGTACCATCATCTTTTTCTGACTATGTCTGGGACAGGTTAAATGCACTGAATCTTGAGAAAAACATAATAAATCAGAAGTTTTACATTTTCTTTCTTCATTTTTTGACTCAAATAATTCTGAATAGCTAATTAAAGAACTATGTGATCTTTTTATTTGTTTAAGATCACACAGCTCATGGATATTGTCTGCAGAAACTGGCCTAGTTCCCTGGTAAATTTTTGATGATGGTGTGAAACTGCTGATGTTAGCTTTGGAGGTTGTTACTAAACTATTATATGTACCTTGTTCTACAACTGATTTCTCTAATATTTTCTGTAACAATTCATCCCCATCAGGCACATCTAATGTCTTCCTATTTGAGGTTTCTATTAAATCATGACTTTTGTGGCTTACTTTAAAAAGCATTTCTTCTTTCTTCATACTCTCTGAAGAAAGCTTTAATAAATCATTGTCACTCATTTCACTAAACTTTGGATTGCTAATACTTGTTTTTTTCCTGCTTGAATGAGAAACCATACAATACTCAGATTTGCTTTCACCATCGTGTATTTCCTCACTGTAGGAAAACTGTCCTATTGTCTTCTCCTGAACCTCCTTCTCAGATACCAAGGTGACACTTTCAGCTACTGCTTTCTTTTGTCTAACACGTCTTGGCCCAGGGGTGGGAGGCCTGTAAAAACAAGGTCTTGTTTTATTCTCAGATACATTACTTACATCTAGGTCTGCAGAAGTGTTTGTCTGACAGGTACTATAATCAGCAGTTTTTAAATCATACTCTGATTCTTTGTCTGACACTTCTGCATTGAACTGTTGCAGTGAGACTCCCACTTCATTCTTGGAGCTCTCGAAAAATGGAGCCTCTTTTGGTTTTATACATGCTGATATATTTACATTAGATAAACAGTCCTCTGCACCTGTTGCAGAATTGCAAATATGAATATTTTTGTCATCAGAAAGGCCAGCACGGCTGACAGTGGTTGTCCATTTTATCGTTTCTTCCTCTTTAATTTTGAATCGAACTTTCATTTCTAGTGTCATGCTGCCATCTTGATTAAGGTGAACAGATTTCTCAATGTCATCTTCAGATAAATCTTCACCAGTAAGTGAATGATCTCCTACTACACCTTTATAATTGTCAGGAGCATAGGAAGAATCTGAGTTGTTATCATTGCTAGACCCTTTATCAGAGGAAACTGAGAATATCTGAGATCTTGAGCTAGAGGCCATTTCAGTTCCCACTACCAATAATAACATTGAAAAAACACAAATTCATTCAGCAGAGGAAAAGCAGAGCAGACAAATATCATGCATAAGGATCCAGATGGTGACATAGCAGACAGGCAGCAAAGGAAAAGAAAAAAAGAAAGCAGAAAAATTAGTACAAAAGAACTTAGTAAAGTTTGTTTATTTTTTTCAGAGTATTAGAATAAAAAGAACAGTATATCTAATTTTTCTATTCATTTTAAGAAGTTGTTTAAGTGAGATATATAACCATATTTTTATAAAGTATCAACATTGAACTACAGTTCCATTTCATTTTATTTTGCAATAGGCCCTTTTTAATCCTAGAGCTATGGTCTCCCTTAACACTCCAAAGCCTAAAAAAGTGCTAAATGCTCTCATTTGACACTCAGATGGAAGCTGAGGTTGCCTTAAACCTACGCACAAGCCCTTGCTTGTTTGGGAGTCAAGCTTAAAAGCTTGAAAACTTTACATCTTCTCTATACCTTAGCAATCACTAATGAATCAATACCTATTGGTACTGACAGTCAGCACTAAGGTGTGTCAATCAAGGCGAAAATAAATCTCTCTGGGCTTAGTCCAACAATCTTCAGTATGCGAGTAATCATTACTATGAGTAGTGTCACTGACTATTGATATATGGGGTAATAATAAAGAATACAGATGCAGACTCCTGTAATGAATTTCTATAAAGAAATCAACCTTGAAGCACTTGAACTTCTTATGAAATCTGAATTTAAATCATGAAATTCTGAGATATATTTTATGCCACAGTACTCTAGAGGATGGCCCAAAACTCAGTGAAGCCAATGAGAATACTTCCACTGACTTAAATGAGTTTTGGGGATGGTCCATCATGCGTTTGCATACATATTAAATACTCCTAAAATATGATTTGATTATTTTGTAACACCTTTGGCTCTTAAAAAAAAATCTCATCTCTATCAGTTGTCAGTGAAGATGTGAGAGATTAAAAGACCATGAGGTAAAAATAAAATTTTGATGTCTTCTAAGAAGTTTTGCCTCTCTGAGTAAAACAGTGCATGGACATCCACACAGAGACATTATCCACAACTGCTACTGATACATAAATATATAGGAGCCATCATTTTATATAAAGTTTTGGAATATGGAAAGGTATTTCATCACATTTAATATTAACTTAACTACATTGCTTGAAGTTAAGCATATGCTTTGCTCAAGTGATTCACATAAGGTTTCATGTCAAGACTTTCATGACTAACATATTACTGTTACAGGCAGGTGTTTAGAATTTCACGAGGAGTGCCTTGCAAGTTCCCCATACATATGCTTTTCCATAACTGAATCAGAAATAAAAGTTTGGACTAACTCCTCTAGCAGAGACCAGACCTTTCATTTCCCCAAATAAAAATCTCACTTTCTCTATCTCCAGGAGATGGAATAGGAACCAAGTCCCTGAAATTTGATAATTGAGGCTTTCACATCATCTGTAATGTCTCTTACACAGGATACTTTGAATTTCTCCAGTTAAAAACACAAACAGGGTTTTTTGGTCTTATTTTTTTTCTGTCTTACAGTAATTGCTGTTCACTAAGAGTTAAAAGAAGGTACTTATCAGATTCTTGGCTACTCACATTTTATATCATTTTAAGCCTGGATCTCTGACTTAAAGCAAAATTTGGATGGGAAATTTTATTTCTGTAGAATTTTCATTTTCCTCAAAATGATCCTATTTATTCTCTCTTTACCCATTAGCTATGTTCTGCAAACAGCCAGCAAAACAAGCTGTGTGAAGCAAAGAACGTGAAGGGTGACAAAAGCTAAAATGAATAGTTTGATGGGGACATAATAAACTAGGAGAAATGTGGAAGAAACTCCTTCAAGTAAATGGAAGCTTATGTCTTACATAGCAGTGCGCTCCATGACACAGAAAAGATTCTCACGGAAAGTCTCAGTACAGAAATAATTACAGTGTTCAGTACAGCATGCAGCTGTACCAAGAGCACAAGGTACCTCTGTGTTAAGCAAGTTTCGCCCTGGACAGTACCTCTGCCCTACAGGATGCTTTAATGTCAGGAGGTCCTACACGACCTAAAGCTCTGTTGCTGCAGCATTTTGTTCTCAACCTCAGCTAGCCTTGCTTTGTCTCCAACAACTTCTGATATTCCTGATCTTCCACTGACCACCTCCCATTCTCACTGACCCTTGTCAGTCACACAACTCCACGAGTAGTCAAAGGAAAAGTGTATATTTGCATATCTTTTCCCAAACATATCTGAAAAACATACATCATAGTCGTGAGGATATAAGAAAGGATGATGCTCTTTTTAGGCAAGAGCAGATTCAAAAACATGGTGACCTTGTGAGTGGATGAATGCTGTAATGGTTTTCCTGTTTATGTGGAGCAGTTACGGGAAAAAATAAAACTCGTGATAATGACATGTCAAACTTTCATTTGTTAAGGTAAGATCTGAACCCTGTGCAAAAGATTTGAGCAAGAAATTCTGCCAGTTAGGAGCTACATTATTCTCTGAAGTAAGCTGTGGGTTCTCTTTTGCCACTGCTGTTACAAACACTGATGCAGAAAAATTAATAACAATCACAATCACTTGCATTAAAATAAGATATATTTAAAGATTTGTATCTATGTTCTAAATAAGTCAGTGTGAAAGAAAATATGCATACCATCTGAGCACTTAGCTTAAATTTTAAAAAGAAAATCAACACTTTGATCTTTTTTATGCCTATAGAGTAGTCTGAGCAAAAATAAACAGTTTCAACTGGCCTTTTTGAGTACCCTTGATCCCAGTAAGATTGTCATAGTTTATGTCTTATACTGAGAGAGAGAAACCAATTAATAAAATACAAATTAATTCAAAGAACTTACTATTTTCACTCTCTGACTTGGCATTTGCTTTCGGGTATACACAATTTGCAATTCCAAGCAATTTAGTAGGCCGTGCATACCCAAGAGGATCATAATTGCTTGGTTTAAAAGGCTCTCTCCCCGCTGCGACTACAGCTCCGGAGCACAATATCAGGGCCTGAAGATTAGGAACCTGGAAAAAAAAGTAACATTATATTCTCTGCTTTAATAACTACAAGTAATAATGTAAGAGATTTATACCTTTCATGCTTTAATATCTTTACTTCTTAGTCTCCACAGTAGTTTGCAGCAGGCTATTAAATATGTATCACAGAACAGAATTAATTTTTCAGTTCCTGTAAGGCAATTCCTATCTTTGGGAAGTTATGTCTTGTTACATAAATATATTAGAAAAAGATTTTAAGAAACAACACTTGGATCCAGATCACAATTCTCTCATAATTTAAGTGTTTGCATATAAAATTTTGTTTCATCATTGTGCAGTGACCGTACATAGCCATGAAACAAGAATGTGCATTTGGAGGTAGGCATACATATGAGCAAGCACCTAGAGGAAGAAAGAGGAGGCTCAGAATACACTACAGCACTTGCACAGTTGGTCTATTTACATTTACTGCGAGAGAGAAATAAAGACAGAATCACAGAACAACTTATGTTGGAAAGGACCCTTGGTTGTCATCCAGTCTAGCCCTTCATTCAAAGCAGGTCTAACTTCAGATCAAGTTATTAGGGGCCTTGTCTAACATGATTTTGAATTTATGTATGAATTTATGCAAGATATGTTGCAAGATGTGGCTTGCACAGTGCACTTCACTGACTTATAGGTGATACAGACACTTTCCCAACCTAATACAGAAGTCACTGTTTCACTGTTTCAATGGGTAAACACAGCAGATTTCCCTTGAGCAGACATTCTGCATGGAATTCTCTATACCTGTTGTCAGGATCAATCACAAGTACTTCTCTGGGGTTAAACAACATGCAGAATTAGAAAACACTAAGTAAACTAAAATTATATAAAACAGTGAACAAGATGAAAAATCAGGCTTATTATTGCTGCAACATTTGGGTTTAGAGGTACAGAATTTGGTCCACAATTTAGAAACTGTAAGATATAACAAAGTCTCATAGTTCCAACTCATTAATGGCAAAAAGCCCTGCATTTGCAGAATGATAAAATATCTAGTGCTATTAGTTGTTACCTTTAGTATCTTAAAACATTGAAAAACATAGACAAACAGTACTCAGGTTAAGGGAAGTTTCTGTGTAAATGGGCAAAAATACATAATTGAGAGCTTGCCTGAAAAAGGCCTGAGTAAGGAAAAGAAAAGTGACTTTTTATGATGACTTGAAACACGATGTCTTCACTTGCCTCTCCTGGTTCCAAGATTCATGTACATCTCCTCCAAACTAGTAGCCTTTCTGAAGGGGAACAAGCATAGAAAGGCAACAGCTGACATTGAGCACAGCAGACCTCACACCCAGGCCAGCCTCCCAATCTCCTAATGGAGCAAATAACCTTTTTATATTAAAATAGTCTAGAATAAAACATGGTAAAATTGTCAATGCTCATCTTTATTCTCACCTTTCTGCCATCAGTGGTGTATAGTTTCACAACTGGATACTGCATTAATTCACTCATATAATCCAGAAAGGCCTCAAAGGTTTGTGTATTTTTCTTTCCCAGAGCTATGGTGCGCCTGAGTCTTACATCACCATTTTTGAAAACAAGCAGCTTTTTAGGAGTTGTCACTTTTCTTTCACTCTGGCCAAAGCCATCTTCACTCTCCTTTGCTAACTGCACAGCTCGGCGACGAGCGCTGACAGGCCTGCTGATCTGCCAAGGCAGTGGCTTTTTCCTAGCCTGTTCAAGGTTGATGGGTTTCATTTTCTTCTGATGGGAACAAATATAAGATTTTCCATCTTCAAGATCCTCCAGATTGGTGATGATGTGTCTCCCTTTTGGTGTACTAATATTCCTCACCCCAAAAGGTAATGGGACCCGTTTGGATAAACTATCAAGCAAGGCATCAAATGTTTTGTAAGACCGATTATTAATGACCATGTTAATCCCATTAAACTGAGGATCTCCACTTTTGTAGAAACAGATCCGTTTGGCCACAATGGGTTCAGTGACATTGAAATGGCGTGTAGATAAAGTCTGTTCACTCTCAGAGGAGTTTGGCTGATTCACTGAGTAACTGGTTGAAGGCGTTTTGCTCATTTTGACAGCAATCTGGAAGAAAAAGGAGATGGATGCAAAAGTTCTCTCATGGTTAGTAATAATACAGTCTTCATTGAAGACATTAAGATGTGATAATACATCTTCATCTACTTGCAAATATTCCCAGAACTCTCCAATGTGATTTCAAATCTCTTATCAGTTTGGTACAAGAGACCTTTCTTTAGAAAAAATGTACTTTGTCAGTCCACAATGATAATTAAATGTTTTCTTTCCTGAGGATGACACTAATGACAGCACTTCATACTTAATATTAGACAAATCTTTATGAGGAGGGAGCAATTTATGCCTAGTCATAAGCCATATTCAGTCCAAAACAAACAAAACCGAAAGACAAAACAATTTATTCTAATCTCATATATTAGTTTTATACCAGGAAAAATCCATTGGTTTCAGGAAAAAGGCTCCTGGTTTACTGCACTGTACATTTTATCAAAATGAGGCCCAAAACATGTTTCAAAGTTATGTTTTAGTGATTGCACTTAGTAATCTGCAACATAAGTTGACAGATCATTTGCTTTTTGACTATAAGTTTTGTATTTCATGATATATAAATCAACCACTTTAATATTTGCATTATACTGAGTGAAAACCTACAAATCAAAGTTGTAGTTTTCTATAATTAAAACATTTAAATACTGGTCATTTAAACAACAGGTTATTTCTAGCAACTATGTGGATAGTCTTCATGCTTGAAAATGGAGCACTCTCACTATATTCTCTGAATCTGATCTACATACAGATACCTTATTGCGATCCCTTTATTGAATAAAATTGCTTTATCTTAATAATTGGCTTGCTTTGACTAGAACACAGACTAGAAATGGCTAGTCAACTAATCAGCCTGGAAGAAGGAGGTTTAGCAAAAAGTTTTTCTAAAAAAATGCACAGCAGTCTTGGGAAATATGTTTGTCATCAAAATAATATAAATTAAATTATTTGACAATGTCACCTTGAGGTAGCTGTGATACTGACTAATGGAACACACTATCTCTTCGGGTTACTACACATTTTTCTTAATGAAGCTGTGGAAAACAATCTTTTGACATATTTTACCACTACATACATCAGTTTTGAAATTGATAAGAAAATGTTGGCATTTTTCAAGACAGTCAAGGTTCTAATAAAGTCAGTTTTGACAAGATTTTCTCTTGTATTCTTACAGCTTTTCCAAAGAAACACTGTTTTCAGCTTGGGTGTTTTGCCTTCACTGTGAGTTAATAACTTTTTTGATGTTCATGTCACTGTGAGAATAGAAAGTTATTTTATTTTGAACAATGATTGGAGCAGAGGAAGAAAAGTTACCTTTTAATGTATTGTCTATGCTGCAAATTATACTCATTATAAGTGGTAAAACTGAAAAACAAGCGAACAGATCAACACCAGAATGATGTATACAAAGATGGATTTTAGGTAATCACGTTTCCATTAAAATTAAAAAAAAAGCATGAGTATTCAATTAAGGAATACGCAGGAAGAAATTATCAAGCTTGGCTGCAGCAGGTTAAGCAATCAGGTCCATGATGCCTAGAGAAATGACTTGTTTTTTGGTGATAGGGAGGAGTACCACTTCTACTGAAATCTATGAGAGATATAGGTGCTCATCATTTTTGACACACCTATTCATTAACTGCCTACATTTTGATTACACCTCTAAATTGACAGGTTGCTAGGTGAGTTAAGTTTAAGGACACATTCTGGATCAGTCACTTTACATCTCATGCTTCATTCTGTACATACTGATTTTCCCAGAGGAAATCTAAGGGCATTTATATTGCTAGCCACAACACAAACTTGCCATGTTTGTGGAACAAATGTTCTACTCCAATGAGAGCAGCAATAACAGCAGCAAATTTCTTGAGTGAACTGAGTATCCCATTACTCCATTTAACTGGCTGAGAAGACTTCAGTTTAGCTAACACAGTCCAGTCCAGCATCTCTGGGGAAGGGGTGAAAACCATTAAGTGAACATCTTTAATGGCCAGAGACAGACACGAATGGACTTAGCTCCTCAGCTACTCTGTACGGTAACTTTTCACCCATTATAAGAATGGAGTGGAATTTCATCTAACTGTCCAATTATTTATTGTTACAAGAGCTAAAAAAATGGATTTTCTCATGAGACTGCTGATAATAACAGCTGTTAAATTGTACTCTCAGGAGTTGTTTTGGATATTTGTACTTCTGTAAAACAGTCAGTTATGGAAGCATTAACATTTTGAAGAGAAATGCAATACATTTTGTATGGAGATACTTATTAGACTGAATCTGAATACTGTGAAAGTAACAGAATTGAAAACAACCAAAGAGAAAATACTATTATGAAGAGAAATATCAATTTTCTTATAAATATGAAATAATATGAATTCAAAAAAGTAACTAAGAGAAAATCAAGTCTGCTATAGCAAAATATAAAATGAATGGCATCATATACTTTTGGCAGGGAATCGGTTGTTGCAGAGCACACTATGAATAAATACTTTTTAGTATTAATCAACTTAAAAATGTAATAGTAGGAATTGCTTACACATCTTTCAGATATCTTATAATTGCACCTTAAAAATATCAAACATTTCAATGAAAGAATAATCGACATATTGTAGAAGCTACTCTTTCATGCTACAGGTGATTGCATTGTAATAGCTTCACTTCAGCTTAAACATATTATGGATTTTTAAATTTTAATGATTTTCTTCTAAAATTGTTAAGAGATAGCTAACTGATCTTACATAATCCAAAATGTCATATTTTTGAAATTACAATGTTAAGAACTTGATTCTGCAAGAAAATAAAACAGAATTCAGAATTGAATACCCTTGCCTGATTTCTCACAAAATCACTCATTCAAAGTTTATTTACAAAGCTGCTCAGTTTTACAAAGATACTAAATAGAACGGTTTATTCTAAACTTTAAGAGTATATCTATCTAGTGCCTTGTGGCTGTTAAGTATTGCACATAATTTTGTTTTACTCACCAGCAGTCACATCCTATGTAAATAAAAGAGTTGTTAGCTTGTTTTCAGAGATTTATAAATTGTGCGTGTGATTGCCTATGCTATATGAAATGAACATCTTTAGTCTTGTTCCAGGCGTGGTCAGCTAGAAAAACATCATAATCCTTTTGCTTAATCTCAGCTAATGTTAATTACCAGACTAGGTTCACCTTAGTCAGCCGCTGCTCAGAGTAGACTGTCTAACATCTCATTCAGCAAGTCCCCCTATACTATTTTTACAGTCTATTTACCTTTTTAAATATTTCATTTCTATAATTTTCTTTTTCCTTCAGTTGCTCACAATACTATCACAACCACATAAAATAAAAACTGGGGTAGGGAAGGTAGGTCATCTAATCTATCTTATCAGTGCAGGGTTGACCTTCAAACTAAATTTTCTAGTGATATAAAATTTAAATGTGTTTAGAGATGGAGCTTCTACCACTCACCTTCTGAGACCATTTCTTAACTATTTCCTGGTATTAACTCTTGGTTTTGTTCGATCATCTGGTCAAGACCATCCTCCTTGTGCTATAGATTCCCTCTAAATTTTCTCTATTCAAAATTCATGCTGAAAAGAATTCCTGTTTCTTTCTTCACAACACTCAATAAAACATGACACAGTCCAGAGGAATTTGCCATCTGTGAGGCATTCTTCAGTTCAACATATTGCAGAAATGACAATGCAGCTATTATACGTGTGTGAATGTAATTTACGAAGAGATAGGAGGATTATGTTTTACCATGACTTAATTAAACCACAAAATTTTTTTTTTCTTTTTCCATTGGAAATACCATGTCCCCAGATGGTAATTGTTCTAATTGCTACCAGATGTATAATCTCATCTGGAGCTTCTTTACTTAATCAGGATTACAGCAAGCTCTCAAAACTAGCTGTGTAAAACAGCAACAAAAACACTACTCAGTGGACAGTACCACTGCATGTCATGTTTTTTTAACTCTTCACTTAGTAGTGAATTTAATCCTTTAGAAGTTTTAAAATGCTGCTTTAGTTCCACTTTTGTATCATATACATGATACACTATATGAGGCACACTATATAATTATATTGCACAGATATTTTGCTACAAACATTGCTTTCTTAAATATTAATACAATTATTTAAGTTCTTAATATACGTCAGCTAATGTACTGATTATATTCCAGCTAGTATTCTGTTACTTATACTTATTCCTCTTCTCCAGTAGGTTACATTGGCTATCAGTTTAGTAAACATATTTATCACTACAAACAACATCTGAGCATTTGCAAGTTCCAAATGTATGTCTGATGTTTAAATGCTTAGACTGGAATTTTTTATAGAGCTAGTTTTCTTTTAAGTGCATGATCTAAAATATCATTGCTACCTCATTAGCTTCCCACTGCATGCTAAGCCACTTTCAATAACCAGCTAATCCATCAGTTGCTCTTGTGCACCACTGGACCTTGGGACCCAACAGATAATACTTCTGGGGCCTGGTGAAAATAAGCAAATGTCACCATTTGACAATGTGATTGACCCTTAATTCTCTAAGACCTCAGAGGGTCACAAAGCTTCTGTCAGGACATATGTAACTTAGAAGCCTCATTGCATTTCTCCTTGTGCTACAAACACTTCACATATTTCTGAAAAAAGGAAGACATCTTCAACTTTATTGTAAGTATAGCCTTGCACGAATAGGAATTACTCTGAATTCAGACTTAAAGTGAACTAGGCAAAAATATTATCACAATCCTACAGCAATCAACATCCACACACAAACACTTTTCACTCAGTTTATGTAGGTAGCTTCACTGACATCCACAGAACTACTGAAATAATGTGGTAAGAATTTAGCCCTTAATATTTGGAGAAGATGTGTGAAATACAGAATTAGTCCAGAAAATTGAAGAATGCAAAATCAGGCCACAAGAGAAAATATCACAGTGATTAAAATTGTAATTGCAAGTGGGATTACAATATTCTGAGTTGTTACCATTCTCACTTTTATATTACATGTCTGTTTATCTCCAGAACATCTTTCAGCCTCAGTGTTGATACTTCCTTTAGCCTGTACTCAATACCCGCCTTGGTCCCAATTTTTTTACAAGAGTCATGGACTGGTCAATAGCTTGTTTAATGGGCAGGGATACAGTTTGGCTTTTACTATTTAAAAATCATTACACTTCATATATACAGGTTTTGGGGGGATTCTTGACTATTACAAGCATTATATTATCCATCCACCCACAAAATTTATATGAATTACCTATATTTAATCTTTTTCATTGTGAAATCTTTCAAGATTTTATTTCTTCTGTTGAGTGTTTACATACAGCTGTGTTTTAAATAATTCATCTGTGGACAAATATAGAAATAAGATTACCATAAGAATGTAGGGTAGGATGTGTCTCACCTAATTTCAGCCATCTAAAAGGTAGACTTCTAAATCAGCTGTTCAGGCTTGTCCATGGAGAAAGATGCATTGCTTATGTTTGATTTAGTCCACCTTTTTTACAGCAGGATAAAGCAAGTTTTACAAGCATCTGTTTTCCTCCAGTGACTACTTTGGAGCCTATCCAACTAACATCTCATCTTTAATTAGCAAAAGTTAGAGGTAATGAATCTCGTCTTTAGACAAGTGGAACTCAAATAAGGAAATGTAAAAGCAAATA
Source organism: Apteryx mantelli (assembly GCF_036417845.1). Classification (NCBI taxonomy): domain Eukaryota; kingdom Metazoa; phylum Chordata; class Aves; order Apterygiformes; family Apterygidae; genus Apteryx; species Apteryx mantelli. The sequence continues at coordinate 34,942,558 of NC_089979.1, read as the reverse complement.
AAGACTTGGAACTGATCTGAAGAGGATATCCCATTCTTCTTTCCTCAAAGTATAATTGATTCTACGTTGCCTTATCCACACATGAGGAACAAAACATTTTCCTTTTGGTAGCTACTTTTTTAATGATACATTCTCTCAGTCATCTCTTCCCTAAATTAAAACAAGTTTCTTCCATCCTTTCCTGTAGACCACCTTTTCCAGGCCTCTGATCATTCTGACTGGCCTCCTTCTGATTGATCCATATGCTAAAAGGCATTTTAGCTCTGATTTAAGTTGCAATTTACTTAAACATACATGTATTTCTAGGTGTCAGCTAAACAGTTCCTATCTTGCTACATAAAATTATTGTGTTACTAGGTACATTCAGCAGTTAGCCACTGACCCTGAGAACACAGGAAAGTGTGAATAAAGAGAAGAAATACTCATGCATATGGAACTAATATTGGGTACATGAATACTGTTAGTGTATAATTTTCTTTTATTTTAATAACCAGTTTACAAATCCATTAATAAAACTCAGATGTGTTTTAAATAAATCTTGTTTTAGAACTTTTGCTTTCCTTAGCTCTCTGGTACCTACCCTGTATTAGAAAATGGGCACAGAAGGCTGAGTTCAACCATTTTCATCAGCAGTTTAAGCTAACCCAGCTGACTTTGCATTCAGTAGGTAAGGATAGGCCATACAGTTAGCAGGGAGGAGGAGTTCATAACACAAGCTGAGCTATTACTCAGCAGAAGTTACAAACAACTGAGGAGCTGGTAACACTTTCAGTGTGCTGCAGCCTGTTCTACAGGGATTCTGTGTCTCTGAATTTGAGCCTAGTTCCCTATGAAGCACAATCAGAAAATAAAAGTGATAATGCCATCTTAGAATATTTTAACTGCCTCTGTGCACCTCCTAAGCAGATCTTCTCCATATGCCTCCTTGAGTTACTGCATTGATAAGGGAAGCAGTTAATGAATTTATGAAAGATAAATTCACTGTTTGTATAAGGTAAATTTTGCAATCATATCCAGAGATCACATCAAAACTGGAGGAATAGGAAAAATATAAAAATAGAACCAAATTCAAATGAAACATGGAAAATCAGGATGTTAAATGGCACCATTTAGCAATGAAGACTCATTTGTTAAGCATTATATTATATATTTAAACACAAAACAAATAATAATGAACAAAATGTTGATGCTCTGTATTTCTCATGGGAGGACACTGGGCTTTGACATTTCCTGATTCATAGCTATGATTACGACCATACCATTTTGAGGCAGTCACTGCCTTCAGTTCTTGTCTTTCACTGAAAGGAAAGGAAAATAGACAAGCTCACATTTGGATCTCTTCCTTGGTTCTTGGTGAACACAGTGATCGATATGTACAAAGGGTCTACTCTAATGATCACAGACATCAAGGTCCATTTTCCATTTGATTCCAGAGGGCAGTCTCTAGGAAGGCAGCAGCATAAAGATGACCAATTGATGGTCCAGTGGCTGAAGTTAGCCTGCAAAACTGTTCCATATAGCAAAAGGTTTAGGTCAAGCATGATAAACAAATACTTGGCCTATAGTCCCAGGGCTTACGGAAGTCAATGGAAAATTTCCGACTGACTTCAAAGTACTTTGGATCAGCCTAGAAAAGTACATCAAAATAATTGTAAAAAGTATTTTTATAATTGCTCTTTCTTATTTTGACTTTTTATTTCTCCTTTTTTATGGACTTCAGTAACCAAATTGATTAAATGCTACAAATACCTAAATACAACCCAACTCATTTAACCTTATTCTATTAGTTTTCAGTGCTTCTCAAGGTCAACATCATATCCAGGAAACTGATGTCCAAGCAAGAAAAAATATGTTAGCAATTACATTATTATGTTCGCTCATAATATACTCTTTTTTCCTTAAGCAGATAACTAGCATCCCAGGTTGAGAAACATAAGCAGGCTTTTTTGCAGCATTATCCTGAGTTAGAGTGGAGTCAGACCTGTGTGCAGTGTGGCCCTCCCTGACTGGCAATCTAATGCCCCTTGAATGACACCCTTTGTTTAAATCTGAGCCATATGGAACAACAGTTAACATTTGAATGCTTTTATCATTCAAGGACAAGTCACTCCTTTAAAATGGGCGGTTGCTACACCAGCTGAACTATTACAATCGACCTTACGCCCCAAGAAAATGCTGATAATGTGCCTTATATTTCCAAGTCCCTTCAACCTCTTATGCCTCTTTTTTTTTTTTTTTTTTTTTTTTAATTTGGACTGCTTTGGTAAGGTATGGAACTAGGAAACTGCTATTGAGTTAAAAAGAAATTATCATGTTAGAGCCAGGGGCCTCAGTTAAGTTCCCTTCAGTGTGCACAGCCTGTTTACATCCTTTCCAGTAATTCCTTCCAAAAAAAGAAGTACCATTATTAATATGTTGCTACTGATAAGATTTAGAGCCATGGAGTTACCATCGTATTTTTGTGTTTGATATCCACAAACTTCTTATCAAGTTAATCCCCACAGACTTATGCATTAAATTCTCCAACAGAGATTTGATAACCAACAGGTGGGGATCCAGAAGGAGGAAAAAGAAAAGGTATGCCTCTGAGCATACAGGAAAACAAAACAAAACAAAACAAAACAGATCCAGCATCCTATTTTTTAATGAGAGGTCTGATTGGATGGTTAGATGGACTGTAACTGGAAATCTGAAAGCTCCTTTTTGAGATATATTCTTGGGTTTTGACCACAAAATCTCACTAAATTGAACCCAAATCTGAATGCCTGTTTCTGATCAGAAGATAGCTTCCTGTTTGTCCTGGCAGAAGTAGAAATTCTCACGTCATCTTGAGTGGGTTAGAATTTCATCTATGGAGTATACGGCTTGTCTCAAAGTTAAATGCATAAAAATTCTCATCTTAGTTCTCCTTATTTTCTTGCCTCAGATGTATTCAACCATCTACATTTATCTTCTTTTCTATAAGATAAATTAGTTGAAGAGGAAGGGTCAGCCATTTTTTCACATTTTCTGAGTATAGGCATCTGAAAAAAAGAGCTTTTTGCCTTGTTGATATTACATCTGTGTAATTCTCTGCAGTGATATATGACTGCTTAGAGTGTCACTGAATTCTTTAAATTGTAAAATGACTGCCTAGAAAAAGCTAGGATTGCTATGTGAAAAAATTTCCCTATCCCCAGTTTCCTTATTCTACATTCACAAAATTTCTGTTTCTTGAATATTTGCCTTCATGACACTCAGCTCTTTTACCAATTATTAATGCAGCCATCTGTACTGACCTTAACACATGATGATTTATTAAAAAAAAGTCATGTTAGACTAACTGCAGGTTTAATTGGTGCTGTCAGTTTATTAAAGATTCACTTTCACCCCTACTAATTAGAAAACACCTAAGTGGACCCTAATTTTTTTGCTGAAAATTTCACTCATTAGGACAGTTTAGGGTTGTCACAGATTCTTGTTCCTCAGTTTGTCTATCTTAAATTGGATACAACAACCCTTGCCACCTTTCCTATTTTATGAAGATATTGTAAAGTACAAACTAAAGAAACCTCCTGAAACCCTAGCAGCATAAGTGACCAAGAGACAGATTTTGGTTTCTCCAGTACCAAATCTGTTGCTGGGGTCTGATATTATTTCCTTGATGGAGTTCAGAGGTTGTTTTCAGGCAGAGTGAGTTCATAAATTGAGGCCAAGAAGGGAAAAAAAACAAGATTTAGACCCATTATACACCTTTGCCTCCCAACAATCACTTTAAATTCTTTGATCAAAATTTACAGAATCACAGAATGGCTCAGGTTGGAAAGGACTTTTAAAGATCATCTAGTCCAACTCCCCTGCTCAAGCAGAGTCACCTAGACCAAGTTGCCCAGGACCTTGACTGTACAGTTTTTGAATATATCCAAGGATGGAGACTCCACAACCTCTCTGGGCAATCTGTTCCAGTGCTCAGTCACCCTCACAGTAAAAAAGCTTTTCCTCATGTTCAGATGGAGCTTCCTGTGTTTCAGTTTGCGCCTGTTGCCTCTTGTCCTGTCACTAGGCACCACTGAAAAGACTCTGGCCCCATCCTCTGTACACCCTCCCTTCAGATATGTATATGCATTGATAAGATCCCCCCAGAGACTTCTCTTCTCCAGGCTGAACAGGCCAAGCTCTCTCAGCCTTTCCTCTTAGGAGAGATGCTCCAGCCCCTTAATCATCTTTGTGGCCCTTTGCTGGACTCATTCCAGTAGCTCTGTATCTCTCTTATGCTGGGGAGCCCAGAACTGGACACAGTGCTCCAGGTGTGGCCTCACCAGGGCTGAGTAGAGTTTACCTCCCTTGACCCGCTGGCAATGCTCTTCCTAACTCTGCCCAGGATACCATTGGCCTTCTTTGCCACAAGGGCAATGGCTATGGTCCTTCTCTGTAGGGCTACTTTCCAGCAGGTCAACCCCCAACCTGTACTGGTGCATGGGGTTATTCCTCCCTAGGTGCAGGACCCTGCACTTGCCTTTGTTGAACTTCATGAGGTTCCTCTCTGCCCATCTCTCCAGGCTGTTGAGGTTCCTCAGCACAGCCCTCCAGTGTATCAGCCACTCCTCCCAGTTTTGTATCGTCAGCAAACTTGCTGAGGGTGCACTCTGTGCCTTCATCCAGGTCATTGATGAAGAAGTTGAACAAGACTGGACCCAGTACTGACCCCTGGGGGACACCGCTAGCTACAGGCCTCCAACTAGACTCTGCACCACTGATCACAACGCTCTGAGCTCTGCCATTCAGCCAGTTCTCAATCCACCTCACTGTCCACTCATCTAGCCCACGCTTCTTGAGCTTGTCTATGAGGATGCTATGGGAGACAGTGTCGAAAGCCTTGCTGAAGTCTAGGTAGACAACATCCACTGCTCTCCCCTCATCTACCCAGCCAGTCATTCCATCAGAGAAGGCTATCAGATTGGTTAAGCATGATTTCCCCTTGGTGAAGCCATGCTGACTACTCCTGATCACCTTCTTTTCCTCCACATGCGTGGAGATGGCCTCCAGGATGAGCTGCTCCATCACCTTTCCAGGGATGGCGGTGAGGCTGACTGGCCTGTAGTTCCCTGGGTCCTCCTTCTTGCCCTTTTTGAAGACTGGGGTGACATTTGCTTTTTCCAGTCCTCAGGCACCTTTCCTGTTCTCCATGACCTTTCAAAGATGATGGAGAGTGGCCTTGCAAGGATATCCACCAGCTCCCTCAGCACTCGTGGGTACATCCCATCAAGGCCCACGGATTTGTGGGTGTCAAGTTTTCTTAAATGATGTCTAATCCGATCCTCCTCAACCAAGGGAAAATCTTCCTTTCTCCAGACTTTCTCCCTCATCTTCAGGGTCTGGGATTCCTGAGGGGCGGTCTTACCAGTAAAGACTGAGGCGAAGAAGTTTTTTCTGTATTCTTTGTCACCAGGAGTCCTGCCCCATTCAGCAGCAGGCCCACATTTCCCCTAGTCTTGCTTTTGTTATTGATGTACTTATAGAAGCCCTTCTTGTTGTCTTTGACATCTCCCACCAGATTAAACTCCAGATGGGCCTTGGTCTCGCTGGCACCATGCCTACATACTTGGACAACATCCCTATATTCCTCAAGGTTTACCTGTCCATGCTTCCACCTTCTGTATACTTCCTTCTTCTGTTTGAGTTTTGTCAGGAGCTCTTTGTTCGTCCATGCAGCTCTCGTGCCCCTTTTCCTCAACTTCCTGTTCATTGGGATGGACCATTCTTGAGCTTGGCGGAGGTGAATATCAGTCAGCTTTCTTGGACCTCTCTTCATTCTAGGACCCTATCCCATGGAATTCTTCAAAGTAGTTTCCTGAAGAGGCCAAAGTCTGCTCTCCTGAAGTCCAGGTTTGTGATCCTGCCTTTTTCCCTGTTCCCTTCTCTTAGGACCCTGAACTCCACCGTCTCATGGTCACTGCGGGAAAGGTTGCCTCCAACCTTCGCATCCCCCAGACACCTGTAAATCCCCAAACACCTGCTACATCTTCAAACACCTGTTCTAATCTGCTGCCCATATATCATTCATACTGATTTCTATCAGTACAGGTTTTCCACTAAGCACGTGTACAACCATTCCAGCTCTGACAGAACTAAGCTGCTTAATGTCTTAGCCTTGGTACAATGCACAGTCTGTCACTGCTTTGTCCATCTTTCCTGAGGCAAGCTGACCATCCCCTCTCAGAGCACAGACAGCAAGCTGTTGCTTTCCTCCATTCCTTTGCTAATAAATTAAAGAGCTCTCTTACAGCTCTGGAAGCACAGTTCACTCCCTGAGTTAGAGCAAGGTTTTAAGTTCATATATCTCAGCTTCCAAGAAAGTGAAGCAGCTCTGTGGTCCTTCTCCTCCTATCTAGGTTTTGTGTAAGAAAAGACTAATCTGCCTATTGCATCTAACTCCACAACAGACTTCATAGCTGCAAATACCTAGTGGCAGGACACACACAACTTTAAGCCTTTTTTTAGATACCCTTTTCTTTGAGAGACATGAAAATATGGATATGGATATGGATCCCAGTCTTAAGCATCCACATCTCCCCATGACTCAGAAGCCAAGATAACTAACCCCAGCCTGATAACTCCAGTAAGAAATAAGTTAACTACCTTCAGAATTGTATCACTGGGTCCAAAACTCCATTATGAACCTAGCTTACTCAGTTGTGTTAACTGCAGATGCAAGCAAGAAACCCTGAGAGAATACAGGCATTACTTAATTATTTTTGACTGTCTTACTGGCAGTGCTGCATGTAAAAATGGAACTGGAACTTTTCACTGAATGTAGGTCCCTGAAGTCAAACTAGGATTCCCATGCTAAGTTCAGTGACCTGAACAGGTCACTGCTTCTGTTTCTGCAGCCCTCCAGGACACATGCCTTTCCCCCTACTGCATTTACACTCCTTTATGCTTATATACAAAGGTTACAAATAGGTATTTCTGTATATGTATATCTACCTGTGTGTACATAGACACATACATACACAACACACACACAGTCTCTGATATCTTCAGTTATTTTTACATCCTTTGGATTAAATTGCCACTTTTCCAATATCTGTATTGTATATTACAACTACAAAAACTGTTTGCTTACCTTTTACTTTATTTTGATTTGGAAGTATATTCCTCTAGACTCACTCACATACATGGCCAGTATTTTACCAAAGGACAGGCTCTATATCTGTATTGAATTTTGAGCCAATTAGATATGTGAAAAAAAGATTTTTCTTCTATGAATGCATCCAGCTTGTATTTCTGTACTGTATTTCTGGCACAATTCCATCTTCTTTAGACAAATAGTACTCAAATGTGGCGTTAGATGGATAACAATTTGTGGACAGATGCTCAAGAGGAAGACAGATAAGCAATGTCTATCTATCTCATTCAAAAATAATCTAACAATATTAGATATTATCATCATCAGATTTCCATCTATCAGTCTTTTCTTCCACCTAAAAGAAGCCTCAGATATCCTCACTATAAACTTCCCTACAAGCAGCAATATTGTTTAGAAACTACCTAAACAAAAAATTACTGCCTCATTTTAATTAAAATTTCAATAGTAAAATGATGTATTATTTACTTTTACTTAATAAAAATAATTTATTATAGATCATATTTATTTTTAAGCAAGTTATACATTAAATTAACAAAAGCAATAAAGATATTTGTCAGTAGTGAAGAACTCTATAAAATGGCTACAGAATGGTAACAAGCATTGGCATCAAGCAATTCTATGAGAAAAAAATGAGAAAAGTACTTTAAAGTTTCATTATGCTAGACACTGAAATTAAATTAGATAAGCTATTAGAAAATTTATTTGGGGGAAAAAAATATGTTGCCAAAGCTACAGAGTAAGTGACATACTAATACTTTTTCTACTTCTAAGTTCTTTCAGCCCATTTCTTTACTTTCAGATCAATGCAGATCAAATCCAGTACACATCATTGGTAATGGAAAGTATCTGTTCATTTCTCCACTTTGATCATAGTAATTTAGAGTGATCCTTATAGTCATTCTTCAGTGAAACACCACAAAACCAAGAAAGAGAGGATAAGATAATTTAGAAGATAACATATCACCTACCATTAAAAACTAAGGAGAGGTCAGTGATGGGAATGCCTTGCTGTCAATACAGTTTTAGAATGGTTCTGTTTCTGCTGCTCAGTTACAGCGGCAAGTTGATACATTTTCAAACTTCCTCCCCCGTTATTATTGCTATCCTTCACTTGATCCAAACAGAAAACTCCTTTCCCATCTCTTTCTTTTTGACATTTTCCTGTAAAAATGTTGTCAGGAGTCAAAATCACAGAAAATTCATAAACAAAAAAATGATTTTTTTTGAACCGATTGAAAGGTTTTTTTCATTGTTCCATCCATAGTTTTTTTCCATAATCTTGCAGTGTTTAAATTTGTACTTTTTCTTATTTATGTACCTTTTCTTATTTTAAAATTTGAAAATATACACTGCATCTCTGCTCTTGCCCATTCCATTCAACTCACTTCTTCTCTGCAGCCAAAAATATCATGCTCTTTTTACATCTTTTCTGATACGACATGAGCAAACTCAGGGATTTTTTCCCACATGTATTTTCACTCTTTCTTCTTCACTTCCTTGACAAGGAAGACTCCCATGCTACAGCAGCAAAGCCTCTAACAAGCATCTAGCTCACACTTGCTGTAAAGGGCCTGGGGAATGCAAGTGCACCTGGAAAGGAGGTATACCAGATGCTTCACTCTCCTTCAAGACACAGGCTGCATTATACTGTGCTATTCTATGAAGTACATTCATGTTGTAATCTTCACTATACTGAATATTGAACAATATCTGTTTCTAACTGATTTTCTTATTAAAAAAGACAAATTGCTTATGAGCTAACTTTTCACATTGTTGCCCCCTAACTCATTCCTGACAATTTCAAACATTAATTAAGAAAAAATGCTCAGGTTTTCACACCATAATGATAGAAATTTCTGTCCTAATACAGATCTAACATTTTCTGAAGGGATGCAAAACCTGAGAGATATATTCAGGTGAACACCTAGGAACCCTGTGACACTGATGACATACAGGCTTGCATTATACTGACAAACAAGGTGTGTTTTAAAACCGGTATTGGCCATGGTTCCTTAAGGCTGTAAGGGCACATCTATGTAGTGACATTTTTCTTCTGATCTCTACTATCTGCTTTAAACCCCTTCTAAACACCATGCTTTTTGCAGCTATGTTTCCATTGGGTCCAATTCCATTCTCTATGGGGTATTTATACTGCTCTCATCATCATATTTGCTAAGTAATTGAGGATCACTGGTGGAGTTTATTTTCATAACAGCTGTCTGAGACAATATTTCCCTATCTCCATTCTATAGAGGATTGACTGAATGGCATATCCTGGTTTCACATGTGTTGAAACAGAAACTGAACTCAATTGTAATATTATCACCATCCCAATATTATTACAAAGGAAGTAAGTGCAAATTAATACTGATTTAGGCTTCCACTGCAAGGATCAGAGTAGCTGAAATATCCTCAACTACCAGTTCTTTTTAAGGAGGAAAATAAAGAGGAGCAGCGCTGACTTCATCTTTTTGCAGGTACAGCCATCCCTGCCTTTAAAGACACAGAAGAGGGCACAGGGCCATAGAGAATATATAAATAATGCAGGATTACAAAAGCCCTCCAGAGCAACCTCTACTTGGAATCATAATCTTCATGGCTTTCATTTTGAATGCATTAAGAAAAAAGCAAGTTTCAAAAAGTTATTTGAATGCTACTGAAATAAACCAGTATTTGCAAAATCATCTCAGCTGAGGTTCCCAGCCAAGGTCAACGTGCAGCAGTCGCTCAGGAACCAGGACAGAACAATGGACCTCCTGCACTGAGCTGACGGGGGTGTGTGAGAGCTCTGCTTCTCTATCTCAACAGATAAGCAATTCTTGGGACTTCAAATAAATCACTGGGAACAGCTAGAGGAAAGAGTGATGTTGGATAGATCTCCCCTCATGTTTTTCTTAGCAGACTGCCACAAGGAAATACTCAGATGGTGAAGGATGCCTGTTTACTTAGAAGAGAGCCTGATCTAAAAAGAAGTGACATACTGCTATAATCTGGTCACGCAAACTGTCTCTAAGCAATTAGACTGTCTTATCGGTTTAATGCTATTTTAGGTTTGTTTTCGCTTTTGGGAATTAGACCTACTCCTTGAAAAATACAGTGTGTAATATGCCACGTCAAACTTCTACTTATCATGATATCAGAGTATACTGTAGTCATGGTATAATTTTTGTAAGGTTTATAACCTTAAAGTGTTTGAACTGAGATCCTCTTTCCGCTTCTTGCACTACAGAGAAAAACAAAATGTAATAGGTTTTGTTCTGAATGTTTTCCAGATACTAATTCTTAACATTTGTCTCCCTTTAGAAACACTGTAGGGAATGAGGAGGAAAAGTAATTTTTGTGTGGTCCCATTTCAGGGCTAGGAAACAGATTTTTAGGATTCTTTCTTTTTATTGCTATTGATATTTTTAAATTACAGGTTTTCACAGTCTTTTCTCAAAGCAAAAAAACTTAAATTGGGAGAGAATTTCTGACATATGTGGGTTTGTTTATATAGCAATAAATAATGACAAACTGGTTTGCAACTAGAAAAAAAGCTTCTTATCAAGGTGTGACTTAAAATATCTGCAGAGGCAAGAAGATAAGTCGAAAGAGTACTAATTAACAGCAATATGTTTGTACTGTAAAAAAGGAGCTAATTCAAAATAGGCTGTTTTTTTAATTTGTGAGAACCACTCATACTAGTTTGGCAAACTAACTTGCTGAAAAGACCCATACCTCCACAACCTCCTCTCCATACCCACACCCACACCCACACCCCCCACACACATCCACACACCCACACACACCCACACCCCCCCACACACCCCACCATAAAGAACTACAACAATGGGTAGTATATTGGTCACCAAAATCCTGGAAGCTAAAAGTGAAAAGAGTGATTCCTTAAACTGATGCACCTTGTAGTCACTTCATGCTTGTTCCTTACAGTACAATCTAAAGAGTTGTGTTTAGTCTGTTGTTACGTGACTCTCCTGATGGATTCCTCTGTCTCTCTGGGAGACTAAGCTATTGGCAGTGCAGCTAGGTAACAAAATTCTTTTCATATTCAGCTGAGGTTTCTCTTAGACGCTTTTCAACACATTACTTATATACTAGTTTTGAAAAAATTCACAGTCATTTTTCTGGGTTATTACAACCTGCCGTATCATATACCACTTAGGTTTATTTTACTTTATTTATCTGGATCTTTTTATAAATATATACATACATATATATATATATATATATAGAGAGAGAGAGAGAGAGAGAAGTATATTCATTGAAAGAGGGAAGTATATTAACAGATAGAAATACAGTCATATGTGCTGAACACCCTAGCAACATCTAAATTTAAATCATATTGCAGTATCGTGAATCCTTATATAAAAGGAATGAAAACACCATTAGGTATGTATCAGTTTATCAAATTACTTAAATATATGCATAATTCCTTCTTTTTTCAGAAGAACAGTTACACATATGTTTAGAGTAAATGCCTACATACATACAGAACTGACTGCTACATGCAACAGTGGAATGTACCTGTAGCTATGGTATATCTGTATGCCAACCACACTCCTTTTCCCTCTTACCTTAATCTTTGTTTTTGGTAACTTGAGGGTCTGCAAAGTCTGCCTACTTTTGTACTAACATTTATAAACTTTGAAGATCCAGTCAGAAATTTGGGATATCTCTTTGAAAAAAAAGAGGGAAATATTTTTCTACATTTTTCAAATAGATTAACTGTTTAATTTTAAATCTTTCCTAGTTTCTTTGAATGGGTAATCCAATTTTTCATCAATGCCCTCTAGCCTTTAGTACATAATATTGTGCTTGAAATTTCACCACTATTACTGACCCCTCTCCAATGCAGTTGTGCAGTCTTTTAATTTAACATACATAAGAGCTTTGTTGAACTGATTCATTTTATCTTTCATCTTCAATAATTCGGTTTCATTCTGTATCTCATGTGCTCCCAATCACATAATACACACTATACAAATATCTAAGATGTATCATGATATAAGTGTTTTAGTGATCACTATAGCTGAGAATGGAAACAAAACTCTTAAAGTTGGAGAATGGGATCATGTATGGGATAATGACGACTCATAATTACTCTTCTAAAGATGAATTAAAGCATGCTTAATTATTAATATTAAAAGCTATTCTGAGGGACCAAATCCTTAATACATAGATTCAGAAATCTTAAACAAATGTTATTAGGGAATGGAAAGGCTTTTATATGCTGTCAAGTTTATAGAATAGTTACTTCCTTTGCAACAGTCTAGACTATGCCATCATTTACAAAAGTATATTCCCTTAATTTTTTTAAACACAATCTTCAAGGTTGCAGATAGATGAACTCACCAGGAGAAACACAGATCCCTAAATTCAGAAACTGCAACTCTCCACTTGTGTAATTAGTCCAACCAAAATCAAGGTGTTTCATGATAATTACTGCCTCATAAATATTCCTCTTTTAAACACTATGCCTGGTAGCAGTAGATGTAGATAAGGCACAAATGAGGCTGAAAATACTTTTTGCCTTGGTTATCTTCAAAAGATTCAGAGCTAAAATCCTCACTCATATAATAGTAGGTCTTTAGTCACAGTTTTTTTCCTTGATGCTGGTGGATTTCAGACAAACCATCTGCAAACTGACACAAGCTGTATGCTACAGCCGAGTAATCCCATTGAAGTAAATGGAGCTAATAGTGTGACTAAGGTTTTATAACCTTAGACTATATTATTGGAGTTGAAAGTTTTCTAAAATGAAACTGTTCAGGGAAAATGCACTGCTCAGTGCATTTCAAGACTTGAAATATTCAAAAAAATGAAGCTGTTGAACATCCTATGCTGATATCTTCTAAATTTGGAATTAAATCTGGCGAGAGATGTCAAGGACAACAACAAACGCTTCTTCAAATACATCAGCAGCAAGAGGAACACTAGGGAAAATGTGGGCCCTTTGCTGAATGGGGTGGGTGCCCTGGTGACAAAGGATGCAGAGAAGGCAGAGTTACTGAATGCCTTCTTTGCTTCAGTCTTTACTACTCAGGCCAGCCCTCAGGAACCCCAGATCTGGGAGACAAGAGAGAAAGTCTGGAGAAAGGAAGACTTTCCCTTGGTGGAGGAGGAGTGGGTTAGAGATCATTTAAGCAAACTCGACACCCACAAATCCATGGGCCCTGATGGGATGCACCCACAAGTGCTGAGGGACCTGGCGGATGTCCTTGCAAGGCCACTCTCCATCATCTTTGAAAGGTCATGGAGATCAAGAGAGGTGCCTGAGGACTGGAAGAAAGCCAATGTCACCCCAGTCTTCAAAAAGGGCAAGAAGGAGGACCCAGGGAACTACAGGCCAGTCAGCCTCACCGCCATCCCTGGAAAGGTGATGGAGCAGCTCATCCTGGAGGCCATCTCCAAGCATGTGGAGGAAAAGAAGGTGATCAGGAGTAGTCAGCATGGCTTCACCAAGGGGAAATCATGCTTAACCAATCTGATAGCCTTCTCTGATGGAATGACTGGCTGGGTAGATGAGGGGAGAGCAGTGGATGTTGTCTACCTAGACTTCAGCAAGGCTTTTGACACTGTCTCCCATAACATCCTCATAGACAAGCTCAGGAAGTGTGGGTTAGATGAGTGGACAGTGAGGTGGATTGAGAACTGGCTGAATGGCAGAGCTCAGAGCGTTGTGATCAGTGGTGCAGAGTCTAGTTGGAGGCCTGTAGCTAGCGGTGTCCCCCAGGGGTCAGTACTGGGTCCAGTCTTGTTCGACTTCTTCATCAATGACCTGGATGAAGGCACAGAGTGCACCCTCAGCAAGTTTGCTGACGATACAAAACTGGGAGGAGTGGCTGATACACTGGAGGGCTGTGCTGAGGAACCTCAACAGCCTGGAGAGATGGGCAGAGAGGAACCTCATGAAGTTCAACAAAGGCAAGTGCAGGGTCCTGCACCTGGGGAGGAATAACCCCATGCACCAGTACAGGTTGGGGGTTGACCTGCTGGAAAGCAGCTCTGTGGAGAAGGACCTGGGAGTGCTGGTGGACACCAAGTTAAGCATGAGGCAGCAATGTGCCCTTGTGGCCAAGAAGGCCAATGGTATCCTGGGGTGCATCAGGAAGAGTGTTGCCAGCAGGTCGAGGGAGGTGATTCTCCCCCTCTACTCAGCCCTGGTGAGGCCACATCTGGAGTACTGCGTCCAGTTCTGGGCTCCCCAGTACAAGAGGGATGTGGCACTACTGGAGCAAGTCCAGCGAAGGGCCACAAAGATGATTAGGGGACTGGAGCATCTCTCTTATGAGGAAAGACTGAGAGAGCTGGGCCTGTTTAGCTTGGAGAAGAGAAGGCTGAGAGGAGATCTTATCAACGTGTACAAGTATGTGAAGAGAGGGTATCAAGAGGATGGGACCAGACTCTTTTCAGTGGTGCCCAGCGACAGGACGTGAGGCAACGGGCACAAACTGAAACACAGACAGTTCCATCTGAACATGAGGAAAAACTTTTTCACTGTGAGGGTGACAGAGCACTGGAACAGGTTGCCCAGAGAGGTGGTGGAGTCTCCTTCTCTGGAGATATTCAAAACGCGCCTGGATGCAATCCTGTGCAACGTGCTCTAGGTGACCCTGCCTGAGCAGGGAGGTTGGACTAGATGATCTCCAGAGGTCCCTTCCAACCTCAGCGATTCTGTGATTCTGTGATTCTGTAAATGAAATTTCAGGTCTTTGGTTTAAAGCAACTTTTCTTTTAGAAACTTAACATAAGGATAAAATGGTAAAATAAGAAAAGACCAAAATCAAAATAAAATATTAAATCATTTATACAAAATATTTCATATTGATCAGTGTTTTTTTTCCTTTTGGTCTGTTCCCAACTCCCCTTTTTTCCCCCTCCTTTGAGATTTTGACTCACTCAACTGCAAAAGAGAAAAAAACCTGAAATTTCAACAATGCCAGCAGGACCGGAAAAAACCCTGTTTAGAGTTTAACAGGAGGATCAGCATTAGGATCACATAAAACCAGAGTATAGCAATTGAGTAATTGGGACACTGCCACATGCTAGTTGACATAGATTGGCATTACTATCCTGATTTCTGTGGAATTGTAGCAATTTGCACCTGCAGAAGAACAAGCGGACTTTTTTATGATATTATAACCATGCCATTCAATTAATGTCCACAGATAATTCAATATCACTGATGCATGAAAAATTAAAATATGACTTTAAAAGTGAAAACTTATAGTAATACAGACACTCAAAAGAAAGACAACACTACTCTCAGTCTTAAAAATACTTTTATGACATACTTACTGCACATTGCTGAAAAACAAATTAATATCTTTAAGATAGTGAACTAATTTCTCTTTTATGCAAACAAAATGCATGTCAAAGCATTGCTTCAATCTTTTTCTCTTTACAGCAATGCCAGTAATTAGACAATACATTTCAACAAAAAAAGGAAACTCTTGATATTTAGAGAAGATGACTGGCTTTAAGGTGGCATGAAGCCAGTGCATAACAAATATGCAACCATCTAAGAATCAAATTTGTCTATTACATTTGTTTTAAAGCAATCATAACCATGTCCAACATCTTTATAAATCAAAACAACAATTTAAGTAAAAAATGCATAGCATTTATATTTCAAGCACAAAGGATTTTAAAGGATTTTATATTCAAAGTGGTAATTCTAAAGCACTGAAGAGTCAGCTCGTTCTCTAGCCAGAGTTGTTACTGATATATTCTACTTCTGTTATATTATCTTCCACACTGAATTAAATGAGAATATGTGCAGCAAGAACAGTAAATTCTAATCACAGACCAGAATCCCAGTGTGAGGACTATGGACAAATAGAGAACAAAAATCTTCGTAACAAAGTTTATGGTTAAGTAGTAGTGTTGGATTTCCTGAGCATTTCCCCACTATTATATCCTAAAGTAAAAACTCCTATAACATAACTAAAATTGTTCACAAAAGAAAGTGCTATCTTAGAACAAGCTCCCTCAGAGGGACAGGAAAGAACACCAAGACCTGAGAAATCTCTGACATGAGGAAGCAATCTTGTCCATTCTAGGGTGGGAAAGCTAAAGCAAATTCACTTCAAAATGAAATTTCAGTGTAAAATCTATAAGGCAAAATAAGCCCTTTTTATTTCTCCTCCAACCTTCTTCAGTTTCTTTACAAAAATGAGAGACTTGGATAAACGAAATTTAGCCAAGGATGATTTGGCCTAGTGCTTCCAAGAGCTTTGTGTTAACAGCTAAGAATGAGACTGACTTGTTAAAGCACAAAATCTGAAATATTTCTGGGATACATTCTGTTGCAAAATGTTCTGGGTCTTGTGAGGGCCAAGCATATTTTCTGTCTCAGTGCCCACCTCTGGCAAAGACACACCTCAAAACACATAAATCTGATAAGTCTTATATCACGGTCATTTGGGATTCTATATTTGCTCATATTTTTAATCTTTAGACTGACAGAACAACTGTAAATGGGTACTTTTGAAATATCATATAAAATTATTTGTATCACTTAACTTCAAGTAAGATATTTATAACTGATGATAAAATTTGCTCCTGTGCTAGTGCTGACTAATATTGTCCCCATCCATAAGCTTTTCGCAGCATCTCATTTCAGTTTGCCTCTGGTGCCAGAGTCTTATCTATGAAATGAACCCATCAATTTCCGGACAAAAACTAGAAAAAGATTAGCTCCCTCCCTGCTGAGATAAATCACTTCCCGGTGTTTTACTTGCAGACTTTAACATTTTTCATATGGCTTTTACTCTGACTAGATCTGTAAAGGAATGTTAGTTTCAAGATAATTAATAACGGTGTGATACAAACTTAAAACAGCAGCTCAGGTTTTAGAAACTATTGGTAGGATTACTCTAACTACATTTAAGTGCAGGTAAGTATTTACTTGTTTCAAGGTGAAAGAGCATATGGGTTCTTGGGTGGGGCACAAAGAAAGAAAATATATTTTTGCATGTGTTCGGATAAGCTAACAGTTAAATTTTTGATGATAATTTCTAGTATTGTAAAGCTGCAAATATATGATTCTAAATGTTAACATTACAGTATAAACACAAACTTCACAAACTCTTGAAAGTATTTTAGTTCTTTAAACCCAAGATTCTAGCCCAGATCCCTTTCTCTACTTTGATGAGTGCTGTGCAAATTCTTGCATTTTATAGGTAGCTATAGTCTTCTGTTTCTAAAGAGTTTACTGCTACAAAAAGATACATGACAAATGAGGTTAGAGGATACAAATACACTGAACTATACATACAGACTAAAGAATATTGTCCTCTTTTACAATAAAGAAGGTAAGTGCCAGCTAGTCTCTTCCTGTAATATCTACACTAAACTGGCTGTCCATCAAACATTAATTTGTTGATTTATTAAAAGTGAATCTTGAGACATACAAACAGGCAGATATTAGTGTCCCTTCAGATCATTTTAAAGAAACTGCTGAAGACAGTTTGTTAGGGGGGTTGGTTTAGAATCACAGAATGGTTGAGGTTGGCAGGGACCTCTGGAAATCATCTGATCCAACCCCCCTGTTCAAGCAAGGTCACCTGGAACACATTGCCCAGGACCGTGTCCAGATGTCTTTTAAATACCTCTAAGGATGGAGGCTCCACAACCTCTCTGGACTACCTGTTCCAGTTGGCCACCCTCACAGTAAAAGTTTTTTCTTATGTTCAAGTAGAATTTCCGGGATTTCTATTTGTGCCCATTGCCTCTTGCCCATTCACTGAATACCACTGAGAAGAGACTGGCTCCGTCTTCTTTACTCCACCCCTTCAGGTATTTATACACATCGACAACATCCCTGCTGAGCTTTCTCTTCTCCATGGCTGAGCAGTCCCAGCTATCTCAGCCTCACCTCATACGTCAGATGCTCCAATCCCTTAATCATCTTAGTGGCCCTTTGCTGTACTTGCTCCAGTATGTCCATGTCTTGCTTGTACAGGGAATTCTACTTTTTCTTGTACTTTTTTTCTTGTGCCTTTAGATTTAGAAAGTTATATTTCACATACAAAATATCTAATTCAGAAGACTAAGCTTTGGTCACAAGTTTTTTACCTCCTTAGGCTACGGAAAATAAAAGCTCTTGGTAACACAACTGATACAATTCTATTGCATAAAGTACTTTGCAGGAAAAAAACATTGAAGTAATCACAATGGCACAGAAGAGGACTCTGCTTTAAGACAGTCTCTTGTACATCTGTGTCTAGAGTACAGTTTAGAAGTGGAATCACATGTTCACCTGTTCTTTTCCTGGGTAAATGTATCAAATCCAGGCTAAGGTATCAGGACTACAGAAACAGCCAAGGAGCAAGAACTGCTTTAGGAATGGGATGAGAATAGATTTTTTGCCTCCATTCCCCTTACAGCTACCTACTGACAGTCTGGTTCTGCAGGCTCACATTGGACATAGGGTTTTAAAACAAAGGCTTTTTTTGCGTGGGAGTAGGCACGTAGGACAAAGAAACTTGTTTAATCATTAGCCAGTTTCCAGAAGTCCAAATAATCCTTCCTAAAGTTCTTCTTAATCCATAATCACAGAGCAAGTGAATTATGGTGCAATAGACAGCAGCATTAATTAAGAGCATTAGTTATTTAACACTCTCAAATTTTAACCCTGAAAAAGAAAGACAAGAGTAGGCCTTATCAAAAGATATGTATTTGTATAACTGCTGTTGGATATTAAAGGCAACAATGCTCAGTTCAAGAACAACAGCAAGTCCATGACCACAAAAGCTGTGTCTAAATCCAAATAGATTAGCCAATTATTTTTCCCCTATCCTCGTTGTTATTTTGATGCCATTATTAAGCAGTGTGCAGGCAACTCTCACAACAATTTGATATCCTTTTTTAACTGAAGTAACTACAGTCCCATCCCTTAAGAGCTGATGCCTAAGCAGCTAGCGCAATTAGGCTAGTCAACATTCAAATCCTGGTTCTGTTAGTTTTGGAAAGACTAAGCGGAAAGCAAAAAGTATGTATCATCCAAGCTGTTATGTGTCATTCTGCTTTGAAAAAAAACTGATGACTGATTTATCTGAACATGGTAAGCCATCTGGCTTAGTGGGCACCCTCCCTTGTAATCAAATGTTAACATCTTAATTCTTTAAATTTTGCCATAGTAGAGAGGACAACAGTTTAATGTCACAATCTAAGCCACAAAATATATTTTGGTTTGTCTAAAGTTTCCCTATTAATAGAGGGTACTTATTTCAAGAAAAACCTTGTGTCTACCTAAAACTGAAGACGGAAATATGCTTTATATTTCCTGTTCAGCAAGAGAAGGATGCATTGAAGTGAATCTAATGTTCTGGGATTTACACAGAAGTGCAACACTAGCAGTCATTTTAGGTGAAAAAAAAACTATATAGACAAAAACATCCCATTAAGTTTTAGCTCAGTTATTATAAAAACTGGAATTCACTGTGTGTGAGTAAGATAGTCAAGATTAAATGAAAATCCCTTAAATCTCATTCAATCCAAAATAAAATTCTTATGTGAATATTCACATTAGTTTTAGAGCAAGGTATTCACTGTATAACTCGGTATAACACCATACAATAATTTTGTATAATTCACAAAATTATACAAAAGGTATGAAACTGCACTCGTCACCACAGTCAATATACTTTTTCCAGTATTGCAATAAATAATGTGATTTTCCTACGATGTGTCACATGCTGTTCCCTCCTCTTCCCAAGAGCAGAAGTACATACAGTGCAGGTTCTTGGTTTATGGCACACTTCAGATCATGGTTAAATATAACACCACATAATTATTAGATAACTCTAGATCACAAAAATAAGCTTTCCTCTTGTGAAAAACACTGCCTTTTCTACTTACCCTTTGTCCTTGGGAGATGAAAAGTCAGAAAGGTAGAAGATGTTCTATTCATGTATTTGAGTCAAGTCTAAAAAATTTTCTTTCCAGCACAATTCCAGCCTTTTCTTAGACAGTTCCTTTTTGCTGGTGAAGGATATTAATGCTTTAATCTATGTTTAAGATGGTCTAAGTCGAGGCCACCAAGTATCTTTTAGAGAACCTGATTCATAATTTTAGGGGAAGCCAGCAAGAGACAAGCTTGTATGTTCGCCATATACGGTACTGCTAAGGAAGTCTCCACAGGACTCTGTTCCACCTTCCTAAGCAACAATGTCAAGGCTTATCACATGCCTATGGAAGAACTGACAGGAGACTAACTTGTGAATAAATAAGTTCAGGCCACCATCTACCAAGATGGAAGGAATTTAGAATCAGCAAGGAAGTCAAGTCCTTAACTACAAAATTAACAGGTCAGTTATGCACGTGTATCTTTTATCCAGAGAAGGCTGCATCATGGTCATGGGCTTTTCAGTATCCCCTGTTCACCACTATCCCCTTTGTCTTGCTCTGGCTTAGCTTAAGTTACCTGGGTTTTTATCCACTAATTAACCTTTTACAAGTACTGGGCCAACATGATAGTAACTGTATGGCTGTAAATGACCAAAACCAGGTAGAACTATACCCATTGTTAATATAACAGCTCCTCCCATCTGAATAGTTCAATTTGTAATACCTTATAATATGACAGAAAGAGCCAGTGGAATAAAGCACTTCAATATGTGGCAACTTCATGTCTGTAGCCTGGCACCCCTCAAGTCAAAATTAAGGGTAGGCAAATGCTGAAGTGATTAACAAGATCAGAGTGTAAAGTTCAGGCAGATCTTGTGAAATGTTGAACACCTTCAGCTACTATCAAAGTTAACATGAGTTGTCTAATCTAGAAGGTCTCAACTTTCTGGCCTTACAATCTTCTTTCCCCCCACCCCAACTTTCCTAACTGCTGAAAAAAAATGATCCTAAAATGTTGCTACTCTGTTCAGACTTCCTGTAAAACATGCCTTTTGTTTATCCACAGTAGTATTTTCATAATTTCTAATTGTAGAAAAATAGCAAAAATATTTTTAAATATTTAACAGTTTTGAGAAATAAATACTACACCATCTCTTTCTTAAAGATTTTCAAAAAAATGCCAAAATACAAATACATTAACATTTTCAAAAATCAAATGCAAATTTATGTAAATAGTAAACAACCCAAGCTAACAGAACTACAAAATAGAAGAAAAATATCTAGATTTCTGATGTGACTAACTACATATAACAAACTTTTTAAGCAAGTTTGTTAAGCTGGGTAAGTTAGGTTGTTAAGTGGAGAAAAATAACACCAGTATATTCTCTGGTTAGCAGACTAGTACATAGAGTGGTATTCTAAAAATGTAATACCTTAATCAATGCAAGAATTATAAAACACATTTATCTGAAAATCTACAATGCACATGAGAATCCTCTGCTTAGGGGATTCTGAAAGGCTGATAAAACTATTCTTTACAAAATAATTGCAACTTAAGCTGATCAGAATGAGAAAACTCCTTTCCCATCTCTTTCTTTTTGACATTTTCCTGTATAAATGTTGTCAGGAGTCAAAATCACATTCCAAAGCCTTTTAAGATTTTTTTTGTTCTTGCTTCAATCTTTTCTTCCTCTAATTTTTGAGATTTAAAGCAAATTTAGGTATGTGATTTGAACAGGTTGAATATACTTACATTCCTTGAGTAAAGCCTTCAGCAACCCCCTGCAGAGACCCTGAGGCCAAAATAAATTGTAGAATAATGTGCAAATATAATATTGAACATACCACACTGGCTCTTCTACCAGAATAAAAAACAAATTTTGTTCTGAATTTGGCAAAATGTACTGAATTTGGGGGCCTAGAACATTGTGTAACAATAGGACATTCACTAACTAAAGAGACTAACAAAAGACACACAGTAGATACTCATTTAGAATGGGACCAAAGCATCCTCATACTGAGAAGAATACCACTTTATAAGAGAGAGCTGTCAAAGAAACAAAAAGAATGTATCAAAGCCAAACTATTTTTAAGATGTGTGGGCCTGCATTTTCAAACAGCTAGGAAAAGTACAACATTTTTACTGCTTGGCAAATGTAAATCACTGAAAAAAAATCTGTATCACAGACTTGCCATGTTCAACTGCAGGTGGCAGATAAAAAATAGTGGGAAGAAAATATTTTCTTATGTTATTGCACTGTCTTTGGTCTTTCCAGTCATATTGTTTCCTATTAATTTTTATATTCCTCATAGCTATATTGTTATTGAAACACAGAAGATATTCTTGACATCTTTGTGGCATTTGAAAAGATAAGGCCCTGCACAGAAGCACCTACAATCTACTGTAGAAATGTATCACAGTGAGCAATGATGACATGAAACACAGCACAGCATGCTCTGGTGAAATGGCAGAGGAGGTAGGTAGAGAACAGAAACTATGCAGAAAGTGCTGCTTTCATGGCATGTTACTCTGAAAGACTGCTGTTAATGTGTTATGTTTCAAAGAGCTCACCTTGACAACTTGTGATAGAAGATATCTCTTAGCTCTACCTTGACATATAGTCTTCAGAAGTCCTTCAGCAGAAGAGACGTTGGGTGTGTGGATGAAATAAAATATTCCTGTTGGATCACCTGTAAGCAACAAAACTGGAGGGTGGAGAAAGCAGAGGATGCTTTAAGTCAACATAATAAAATACCGCAACTGAGTTGGGCCTTTGCAGCTACAACACCTTTTTGTGTGCTGCTATCCTCCTATATCAGGATGGCAAAAATGAGGTTTTCATCTTTGTGAAGCACAATATTTAAGAATTTAAGAATATTTATGAATTTATGAATTTATGGCCAGACCAGATCAATCTAGCCAGAATTCTTGACTATGGCCAACTGCAGATTTTTAGGGAAGAAGAACATAAACATATTGTCTATAGATTCTTTCTCTTGCCCAGCAAACCCGCTAAATTCCAGCTATCAATGATTAAGTGACATCCTGAGTCTGAGGTTGCTTTCAGACCATGAAGTTCAACAGTGCTTATGAATATATTCTCTATTAGTTTTTCCTGTCCCTTCCTTAGTCTGTTTATAATTTTAAGCATCTGTGACAGCCTATGGCAAAGAGTTATACAATTTCATCATGTTTTGTGTGAAAAACAACCTTTTGCTTTCAAATTTACTGCCTGAAAATTACATTGGCCTAGTTTTGAGAAACAGTCATTAATTCTCAACATCATTCCTGACTGTATAGACTTTTCTATCTCATTCCTTTTGGTCATCTCCTCTTTCACTCTACTAAACCAGCACAACACAGCTAAAATTAGATTTAACTTTTGCACAGACCATCTACTAGCCTCCAACACAGTGAAGAACTGGCACATTAAATGAACCAGAAAAGAATTCCTGAAATATACTGCTAAATTTACTCACCTTCATGAAATCTGGAGAATTATAGCCAGCTCACTTCAGCAAGCAGGACAAACACAGAAAGAGGTTACTAGAAGGGAATATGAGGATAAAACTGTTAAAAACATTTTACTCTTAAATTAAGTTTCTACAATAAAGCTGCAGTGCACTCCTTCCATTTTGGGGGGGAATACTATCTATTTCACCAACTGTTCTTAAGCCATCAGAAGGTATTCCTTCCATGTCTCCTTGAGCTTTGCCTATTTTAGTTTGTGTTATCTCTTTGAACTGTCCACACAAAACAGGCTTGTCAGAAAGAAAGAGAATGAAATTCTAAAACTATTTACTCATTTGAAGTCTTTCAAGAGGGTAACAAAAAAACAGAGCCCAATCTTACAGTTCTTAGATGATCTGTATTTGGGCATAAGTTTATTGGTACAAATGAAAATTTTCTTGAACGACAACAAATATTTTCTCTGTGCTATTTCAACATGGAGGTAAAATCTCATGGATGGCAATTTGTATCACTGAATATTGCACTCCTATGACTTAACAAGTCATTCCCAGGTGATCTTTATCATACTTCAGAATACTAAATAGAATCACAAGCTATATGGCACCAATTATGTTTCTATGCTTAGTTTACAGTTTCTAAGGATACTATTTATTTTGCATGTTCTGCTGATACAAGTGATGCCAAGGTAGTAAAATATATACAACAAACAGAAAGTGTGTATTGCCATGGCATAAATGGTAAATGCATTGAACATTTACTTCTACAACAAGGAGAAGTTCAGGTTCACAAAAACATTTAAAAAACAGTAAAACTGGACAAACAACCCACTTGCTTTTTGATGTGCAAATGAAATCAGTTAGATCACAGGAAGTAAGATAACAAAAGTAGAGAATTGTGTGTCTTTCTAGCAGGTTAATTAAGATAACTTCATGGGTAGCTTCATATGGACACAGCTATGCCATTCCCCTTAATATTAATAATCACTCCTAGGCATAACAGTAGTAGAATGTATTTTCCTCCTAAGCATATCATTAAGAATTAAATCCATCTAGCCATTGCAACTCCAGTCCCAAGTTAGGTGTCTAGGAACCTTATGGGAGAGTAAGGCATCTCCACATTTGCCATAGTTTTTCTTTAAAGACAAAACTTGCTGTGTTTACACACTCAGCTTTCAGACGCAAGTCATCTCTGAATCTTTGTCTGTGTAGCGCAGCTGAAGCAATATCCAAAAGAAGGTACTGCTGAGTTCACTTCTGCAATAATGCAGCTCCCTGGCATCCTACACCCCAGCAAAATGCCTTCATTATTAGCTTTTCTTGAGTTATTCTCAGCTCTTCTTGCTGGATTTTGTCCTACTCGGCACAAATCATTTCATATTTGTTAAAACAAAAATTTGAGCTTAATTCTCAAACAGTCAGGTCCCTGTATGTATAAGATGTATATGTAAAAGATGTATAAAACATTAAGATCATTTGTGTATTGGTTTGTATTGGTTTCCATTTTCACTTACTGCCTCCAAAAAGAGTTCAGGACAGTGTCATCCAAACCTGTTCATTCATCTTCATTCTCTGGCAATGGGGATAACAAAACAGGAGCATCTCCATATAAGAATGATCAGAGCACACCTTAGGGTGTAAGGAAAGGCATAGTTTTCCCAGCCCAGCACTTTGTAGACTTGTCTTCAAGAGCATATTGCAATAACTTAGCTATATTTAAATCAACAAAACTGATTTCTTTAAACAAGAGCATGCCCTTCGATCAAACATGTCTTTCATCTTAAGAGAACACTGCATCTGTTTACCCTAAGTCAAGGTAAACTGATTCAAGGCACTATAAAACAAAAATAGAGAGGCAGCCTGAAGAGGTTCCACATATCTGATTAAATGATCTCCTGGTATCCTTTGCAACTGTACTCACTACGGTTCTATATGTTTTCACTGAAGCTGTTTTTAAACCATGTCACTTAGACTGAAAGGCAGGATCCAGAGAAGAGGACGGGTGAAAGGTTCTACTACTTCATCATACTTTTCCTCTCCATATTTAGACGGGGGATGGTGAGACAGAAACCATGTTCTACAAGGTATTCATACAATGCCTAGCACAGCAAGATCCTGATTTCATTGGTAATATGTAGGCACTGTTGTATACAAATACATACAACTGCAGTAGCTTTGTTAAATTGCTACTGTTTTGCTGTGTAGACAAAGATGTATCAGCATGTGCTGTGTGAAAGCTGTGAGCAGTTGGGAAAGCAAGAATTATACAGTTTAAAAAACAGCATGAATAAATTCCAACTGAAAGGCTATAATTACTGCTGACCAATACAGAGCACCTCGAGCAGATCACTGGATGCAAATGGTAAAGGCCAACTAATATGGCATACTAACCAGTGTCTGAATTGAGAGGTGTTTAAAGCAATTATCTGCCATCTCAAGAGCACCATGATTTTTCCTCTGCTAATTACCCAGAGCCACAGCTTGCTTATTTTATGACCTATATTCTCAGAGTAGCTGCATAGACACAGGCGCAATCTGAATTAGCGCTTAGGACCCATAGAGTTGGAGCATATTGAGGTAAATCCTAGCTTTCTTTCTAGAAAGAAAGAAGAGACTTCGGGGTCTGTTTCTCTCTAATGTTGCAAGCAATATTTTGAAGATTTACCTGGCCGCTCAACAATACTCTAGTTCCCCCAGGCTGGAGACGGAAATGCTGTTCATGGATTTTGCCAGGCTGGAAGAATCCATGAAGTTGAACGTATAACGCTATAAACATGTAATAGCATGGACAGAGATAACTGACACTGCTTAGTAATGTCCATATTAACCTCGTTTTCCACATTCAGACAAGAGGTGATAGCAGTATGTGGCAGGAAAAAACAGAACAAAGTGGACAGTTACTCTGCTTAGGGTCACTGCCAGTGCCATAAGTAGAAGAAGCTATCCTTTTCATTAATGGAGTAAAACATGGGGGGAAAGCTACAAGATAGGCCACATAAATCAGCCAGTAGTTTTGGTTTTTCTATATCCCAATATGGTTTATAGAAGTTTCCAAAAGTTTAAAATCAATTTTTTTGCAGATTAAATTGTTTTAATTTCATTTGAGTTGTACAAGCAGTGAAATCTGTAACAGCTCTGGCAAAAAAAGGTCTTCACTTTTGTGAGTCTGAAATATTCTATCTAGATTAAAAATGCAAAGAATGAGTAGGTAGGACTGCAGTTGATAGTCATAAAGGAAAACATGAAACATCTGTGATAGCTGTTCTTTCTCATTTATTTATTTTCCTCTATTTTTACTCTAGCAGAATGTGCTACTGCCAGGCATGCAACATAACTTTTAAAAGTGACATCTCCAAGTTGATCTATTTTTAAGATGCATTCATAATCACTAAAATCAAATTTTTCAAACACAGGCACTTAAAGCTCATCACTAAATAAAAACAGTCTTTCTTTAAAAAAAAGAGGCTCTCACTGAAGTCAAAAAAAGTTGCAAGGCCTCAGGTTCTGTGGAGATGAGATTAACTAGTAAGAAATACAGATAAGAGGTTATGGACTTAACTTTCTTAGACAAATTTAAAAATATTTGTACACATCTTTCCTAAGGCTGAAAGAGAAAATGTCATCTAGAACGATGAATATGTTAACAAAGAAACATTTTTGACCCACACTCTTCCAAAATAAATTGCAAATACAATAGGTTGTAACATGATCAGAAGATAATTTGATCCTGATATATTACATACTGTATAGAAATAATAACCAGGAAAAAAAAGTGAAAGAGGTATTACCTGACTCTCTGGAAAGCAACTTAATAAGTGACTGCCATGAAGGTCTTTCAAGTGCTATAGAAATACGCAAAAGAAAAACCAAAGTTACATAGACAATATTTAAGTGATGAATACTGCTTCTTTCGGCTCACATATATTCCAACTACAATGTGTTCCAGACGCTGTTGCTCTAGCTAAAAGCAAATGTTGATGTTAGTTTAGTATCATTTTCTGTAGTACCTATAGCAACAGCAAACACTTTATAGAACACTTAAGCAACAGACTGACTGCTCCCTTATAGTTTCAGACATTAATCTTAGAGTGGTATCTGGATGTGACTGATATTCTGTAGCATGTCCCTTCTCTAGAGCAAACTTTCTTTAGTACAAATATCTCCTTTTGTAACACAGTTCAACACTGAACAGAAACCTTTGATTTAAGTTTCAGCAAAATAGTGTATTTCAGATATTATTCTACATCTCCAAAACTCATATAATAATTTATGGATATCGTAAGAGCTTAACACCTTAGATTCAGATGTTACTTATTAATTAGACAAGTCAATTAAAGTAATAAAGACAGCATGCAAAACATTAGTTAATGAACCTTTATAGCATTTTCACACGAAATCGTTGTACTGTTTAAAACATGGAAAAAGGCAGAGATTAATGCACTAGAGCAGCAAAATATTTGAGGACACAGTGACTGCAAAATTATATTCCTTTGACCACAATTGCATCAATTTATTTGCTTAAGTTAGACATCCAGTGAAGGGCTTTGCTGTTTCGAGATCTATATGACCTGCTAAAGGTTCAGGAATTGTGGAAATCTAAGATCAGATTTAGAGGAATTTAGGAACAGCTCCAAATTCTGTGCCCAGGCCAAAGAGTCTAAGCAAATTATTGAATTTTGTAATAACAAAACTATTTTCTATTGTTCATTTTGAATTACATGACAGATGCTATAAGCTACTACTGAGATCTCTTATCGAGATACACTGTAGTTTAGTATAATTCTTCTTTCAAATTGCTGCAGTCACATGAAAGAGGAGTAACACCCTGGTGAACCAGGGCATAATATAATGCCTTTAATACAATACATAATGTATTTACATTTCACTGGGTAGAGGAACAAACTTCTCGTCTGAAAGAGAAGCAGGTTTTAAAAAACAGAAATATGAAACATATAACCTGGCCAAATCATGAGGTACTTTTCTTCTCTTTTCAATATTCTTTGCAGATCTTCCTCCCAGCACCAGAAGACAAAGAAAAATTCAGAAAAGACAAAAGTAAGTTTAAATCACATGAGAAATTTAAACACAAGTTCCAAAATTAACGATGATCTACCATTAAAACAAACAAATAGGATGATACCCAGCAGGGTCTGCAGAAGATAATATTTTTAAACAGAGTAAGGATTCCCCATTCCCCTACTGTCCATCTGAACTTCTCCAGATCTCATCCCACACCCTACCTCTACATACGGTCAATGGATCAATAACAGACTCTTTTTCAAATAGAGGAATAAAACACCCTCAAATCAACCTGAGTAAATGACTGGAAAATCGAAGTAACACCACACTTCTGCATCTGCCCCACAGTTTTCTTCTGTTCAGAGAGCACCCTCAGCTGAGGTGGGCTTATGGAAGGCAGAGTATAATAGCTGACAGTGTGTGTTTAATCTGTGTCTAGGCAGGTCTAAAAGTTGTCACAATTTTCTATGCAAGTTTCATAGTCTGTGGTGTCTTCTATAATCTGATATCAGGTAAGAGTCTCAGCTTTCATTAAAAATAAGTGTATCTCCAGCTGTTATGGTTGCTGTGAATAGTTTGAAGAGATTAACCTGGCAGTGCCCTGAAAACTCACAACCTGGAAGCAAATAAAAAGAAAACCATAAATCTTTCTTTTTAATATCATGATTTTAGGATGCTGATTTGTGACTTTCTAGAAGCTTGGAAATGGCGATTCTGGACTTTTCCTGCTAATGGAAGAGAATATTTGATCCTACAAGAATATCTATCACAGTATCTCTCCTCTGGGATAGGTAAATGATTCAAGTAATATTTCCCTTTCTGACTTCCCCTATATAATTTATCACCAGGTAAGCATAACATCATATAAATAGTGCATGCAAAATAATGATTACTATATGAAAATCTTTATCAAGTAGTATACAGAAAAACAATCACAGTACTAATAGCATGCATTCAGAAAAACAGTAAGTTGAAATTGTGAGATATGGAAAACAGACACACAGAAGCATCCTATTAAAAATATATATATTACATCAAGCCAAGTGGCAGAAGACAATCTAATCTTGAACTTTAAGTGACAAAACCCTGGAACTCTGTATGTATGGTTTATGATCGCATCAGAACCATTCCCAAGAATTCTATTCTTTCCTTACTTGCTTATCTGTTATGTATGGTGTTGCAAACTACTGTAAGTGCAAAGCGTGTGAAGGACAGTTTCTGCTAAAAGCCTTAAAGCAAACAGAACAGTTTTTAAGCAGTGCCACCTGGAGGTGAAACAGAGCCTTTCATGTCCCATAACATCAAGACAAAGTTAACTTTGCATCTAACTTCTACTTTTTACAAGTGTGCTGGCTATAATGATACCATAAATACAATAACCCTATGATGCTCTTAGAGTCCTGTAATGGAAAAAGTCGTTCACGGCATTCATCTAGGGGGTGCAAGGAGGAGTTTTTTCCTGTACCCAGTATGAACCTCTCTTGTTTCAGCTTCTGTGCATTGCATCTTGTCTTCCCACCACACACCACTGTGAAGAGTGTGGCTCCATTTTCTTGATAACCTTCTCATAGGTCCTGGAAAACTACTATTAGGTGCTCCTGAAACCTCTCCCGCAGGCTGAACAAGCCCACTTCCCTCAGCCTCTCCCCACAGGGCATGTGCTCTAACCCCCTGGCCACTGCGATGGCCCTCCACTGAACTCACAGCAGTTTATTGATGTTTTTCTTGTGTTGGGGTCCCAAAACTGGGCACACTATTCTAGATTCAGATCATATAAATTGTGCTGGTGATAATCCTACATTGGTGTGAGTAAACCACAGAATCCCCTGAGGTCTTTTTCCGTCTTTTGACACTGAATGATGTAGAGTATAATGTACACACTCTTATGAAAGTGCAGTTTGGAGATGTCTATCTCTGTGTAGAACTCCATTCCCAAAGAGCAGTCTATGATCAGCACCTGCAACAGGGCAACCGCACTGACACCCTCCCCCCATCAAAGCTTGCTTCCAGCACAGGATCGAAGAGGCAGTAGTAGTCTTTGCAATGCAACTTGTGTCATATAGCACAGCATGGTGGGATTGTTTACTTCTGGATGTATCTTTTGTGGCCTCCCTAGATGGGCACATGCTTATCACATAACAGACACATCTTAAATCTGTCTTTAGAAAAAGGGATAGTCATAATGAGTGTATAAAATAGAAATAAAATAGCAATAAGCAAAAGAAAAAAAGGTAGAAAATGTGCCATGTTGCCAGAAGTCAAATGACTCCTTCCCATTATCCTCACTAAAGATGCAATAAGGTAGAAGCTGACATAATGTAATGAAAAAAAGAATGCAGGTAAAATAGTGATGCAATAAAATAAATAAAATAGGATGTTAGGGTTAAAGAGAAGTTATTAGATAAATTTACTGATGCATCAAGGCAATTTACTATGCTGAGGAAGAATTCCTATTTAGCCAAACAGGAACTGAGAAGAACTGTGCAGTACACATTTCACTTTAATGAGTGTACTAAAGTGAGGGCAGGGCATGTACAAACCCTGAGTACTAAGGTGGCAAAAAAAATTGGGCTTAAATCTGTAAAGGAAATATGCACAGTATATATACATATATTCCATTGGATATTTTTCTGAAAACTTCTAAACTTATGCCTTGCAAAAAGGATGATTAAGACGTTAACAGCTGATGCCTCAGATCAGGGTCAACTGATATTAGAAACACATTCGCTGTTTTTGTATTTATTATTTGCAAGCAAAGAGAAGATTTTCAAGCACAGTTACACCCATTTCACAGTCTGTCAAAAACTCAGGGATGCACTGAAATAGGAGTAGACACAGATTCCCAAGCCTCTACTAGGCTTTAACCCTCAAACATTTGCCATTTAGCAATTGAAACAGTAAGTCATCCCATTGATTACTCTGCACTCTAGTAAGTAATATACACAGCAGTACCTGTTTGCAGGAGTCAATTTTAAAATGATGGATATTAAAAAAGTCAGTGGCATTTTGTACATCTTTCAAATATCTTGCAATTAGGTCTAATACAGCAGCTGTTTTCCTCCAGAAGAAACTTGTGTTTTATCCACATATTACCAAAAACGTAATGAATTATTCTAACTCTATGTCCTTCCACATTCCAAAATTGCCAGATGGTTTTGAAGATGATTTCTAAATTTAATTCTTCCCATGTCTTTTTTAGCATGGTCTATCTTGAAAACTACAACAGTAGGAGATTTTAAAAACATGAAGGATGAAATATTGTTAAGCTATTCATTGCCAGGGCCTTGAGGCACTACCAGGCCTTCCAGGCCTTGCCCAGCCTCCTCCCAGCCTTCCCCCAGACCCCCATCTCAGCCCAGCCCGGGGGCGTCAGTCACTGCCCCGCGATGCCACAGCGGTGCCGGCTCCAGCCCCGCTATGGCCCTGCCTCAGGGCGAGGGGCCAGGCCTGGCGCTGCCCCACCAGCAGCCCCGTGGTGCCCAGCCCCAGGGAGCCCCCAGCCCATGTGGTGCCCTGACATTCACGAGCAAGTAAACAGACAACCTTTTCAAACTTCAAAGATATCTAGAGCAGTATGCATCTACTTAAAATCAATGAATGGCCTAATTTTCCAAATTCTGAGTTCTGCAATTCCTGTAAAAGTCAACATTTAAGTACATAAATACAGCTGCATTATTAAGTGTCAGATGATATGTCTCAAATCTCTGTCATTGAGAATATTTCAAATGTAAGATAATGGCACAGTAACACACAAAGGAAGGCTATTTATGATTATAAAGATATTTAATCTTTTATATTATATTCTGTTAAACTGTACAGTTGTTTTTTGTTTATTTAAAAAAGTTTTCTGGCTCGCTTTGCAGTGTAGGCAGCTACAGAAGACAGACTGCTTCTACAATCCTGTAAAAGTATGCCGCCAAAAATAAATGTGTTAATTATGTTCTGCTACATCACAATGAAAGTATAAAGAAGAGAAAAATTAAGAGAGGCCCATAAGGCAGAGACATTTAGAACTGTGAGAGAAATCTGCTTCTAAAAGAGGATTACACCTGAATCAAGGATATTTAAATTCATTATTTCAAGTTGCATAAAACTAGACATGTTTTATATGGATTTTGAATGTCTCTCCTTTGTCACTACAAAGCTATGGGTAGATTTATAAAAACTTCTAAATTAATATTAGCATCACCACTATAATATGCTGAGTTTCTACGCTCTAAGCAAAAATGATGCTACTTATCACCCCTTTTTGAATCAGTAGTGACATCAGTAACATGCCATATGGAACCTGCAGTTCGAAGTATATGACCAATGGCAAAAACAGCATTAGCAACACACATTAAAACAATTCATCCCATTTTCTCTTCTGAAAAAGCAAACTGTTCCTTTTCTCTCTTTTTGTTGATGAGTAAAATATGAGCAGCAGAGCATACTCGAGTAGTTGAAGAACAGCTAAGACTGAAGGAAGAGAGAGAATTCAAACAAACCTGCCTCCAGCCACTTTGCTATTCCCCCTCCCGGCTTAATTTTTTTTTTTTTTATCTTTCTGCCTCCATTACTAAAATAGGTCAAATAATCTGGGAAGATAGTAAGCTCCATAAGGTACTTGACTCAGCACCACAGTGGAACTCGGTGCCTCCGGTCAATACAAAATTCCTTACGGATCTGTGGATGCCTCTTTTCAAACTAACCAATGGCTGGAGCACAGAGCAAGCACGGAGAAAGCACCTGCCTTAATTATCAGAGGGGTCACACGCTACCACCTTACCACTGTTTTAAGGGGATCCGTTTCTATTGTCAGAAGAAGTGTTTCCCCTTCATCAATCACTCTTTGCTTCTGAAGAAATATGTAGACAGCCAGAAATGACAATCTGAATGCTTTTTTCTTTCTCTTTAGCTAAATCTATATCACAGATATCAATCATATAGCCTTAGAGCTTTATGCCAAGACAGGTAAGGGAAAATATGTTCCCAGTCTAGAATCCCACTGAATGATTCTTATGAGTCTGGCATGAGACTAGGCTTATCCATCTAAGAAATGGCAGAGCTGGGATCCCAGCTTACCTCCATTGAATAGAAAACTTTCCTCTGAAATAAAGATCATCTTCCACAGATGTAGCTTAGTTCACAAAACTTCCACAGCCAAGTACCACAGAGACTTTGCTCTTCCCCTGTACAGCACCTTACACCTCCTTGAACAGTTCAGCTGTGAAGTGAGATAAAATAGTGATCAGTTTCTCCACTGCTATTTTGTTAGTGAAAGACTAAAAACATACATATCACTTCTGAACAGACAGCTGCAAAAGTTGTACACTCCTTCATGTATACAAACATGCTGTAAATCATCCAAAGCATACTTGAATAGCTTCCATCAGTTATATCAAGCAGAAAGTGGAAGTTTCTTCTACTAATGGCAATCCTGACAGGCTGTTTTAATTCTCTCTTTTTGCAACAAAACTAGCAGCAGCAATACTCCACCCAGGATGAGTCATTCAGCCTCTTTCTGTGCTCAATCTCATCCTGCTAGCAGTGGGCTTGTTCAAGCACACCAGCTCTCTCAGCCATAATACATGGTCAGACTCCAAACAGCAACTAATAAAGAACAAGTAAAGTTAGAGACTACAATTAAAAAATAAACAGTAATTCCTCTGAATATTATGTATGTACTACAGACTCAACATTTACATTATACATTGTACTAAGTGCTAGGAGCACATATTTTCTAATTTACTCTTCACATGCTTCTCTTCCTATTACCCCTAGAGTTTCGCTGTTTTTTTGCTACCCCACGACAGCAAAATCTAAGGACCGCAATCAGAATTTTGGGGGGAAGAAAACAGTAGTATCAGCAGCACTGAAAATAGAGATAACAGTTTTAGATACACAGCACCTGAAAATTGAGACCAGACTTCTGTACAACCAAGACAAGCTGAGAAGTCATCCAGCTTGCTGCCGTGACATTCAGTGGGGTAACATTAATGTTACTTCTGAGTTTCCTCACAAGTAATATCTGCCGAGCTTTGATAAAAAACGTTCTGGCTTGTTAAACAAGCACATTTTCTTGAGTCCTGACAGGATTTCACACCCTGCCCATTCCCAGACCTAGGCTCATGATTTGATCCAAGCTCATCACTGTAATGGAAATATATCACCTTTGCTGTTCCCATTCTCAGAAAGGGACTTTAAAGACATTCCCATGCAGTTGTTACTCCCAAACCCACTCCTCCGCAATATTTGTTAGTCTACTTGAGATCAGCCCTACCATCCTCACTGCCCAAATAACCCTACCCTAAATATGATATGAAAAAGATGTTGCTATCTGTCATTATTTCTAGGCCAAGTCTCCCAGTGACTGAGGTCTAGAAAGGCACTGGGCTCTGAAATTAGACAAAGTTCACAACTTTTACCATATTTCTGGGACTCCAAAGTATACATACGTCACTACTATGTTTGTTAACTTAATTGTTTCTTGGTTCTCATTACAGTACTCCGTACAACACTAACAACTTCCCTGAGATGACCAATGGCCCAATGTTTGACCAATCCAATGGCAAGTGAAAGAAAGTAAGAAAGATTTTTCAGCAAGCAGAGGCATGAAGTGAACAGTTATTTAGGGTTGTAGAATTAAAAAAAATAAATCAACAGTGTTTGGAAATAATAGACTGATGTAAGCAGGAGGAATGAAGTTCTACAATGACAGTGTGAAGGTTGAAAAGAAGACTCTGTCATTGTCCTTCAGTACAGAAATTTACTGTATTTTGGTTTTACTGTTACCTTGCTAAAGCTTAATTTGGCAAATTAGCTGTGTATCAAGAGCTTTAACATCACTATATCCATAAAACATTCCTTTGCAATCTTTCACTTTAGCTCATACCAATCACAAAAATATTTATCAGGTGTGTAGCAAAAAAGTCACGTCAGCCAGAAATTAATATTGCATTAATAGAACTTATTTCACCTCTCCATGAATTCCTTCACCTTTATGTGCATGATATATATTAAAAATGATTTAAAGTTACTCACACTTACTTCATACAAATAAATGTCTTCCCACAGCTCAATGATTTATTAATCACAACTGTTAACATCCCTTACTGTCTATGTCAGACATCTCTATCATCCATCCATGTTCTTAATATGCAGTTATAAAGTTTATGCTTAGAGCATTTCTAAGATGAGCAACATGTCACAACAGGTTGGTTAATGAAAGACAGAGGCTCAGAAGGGGTAACTTTTCTGCTCGGCTGCACGTAAGTCACAGTAAGTCCTACAACACTCTCTACTTGCCCTGGACGGAGATTTCTCTAATGTTTTCAAAGACATTTTCTCAGATGAAAAAGGCAAACATTAATATTAATACTATCATCCCACTGAACTTTAAGAAAGTCTAAATCTCCCAAATGTGGTACTTTGGGGAAGGGTATGCCTTGAACTCAAGGGGAGTTACTTAGTACAGCTGTAATGATACTGTGAATATAGAACAAAACACAGCAGGGCTAGTATAGCTATTTATAGTGCTGGGATTTACCCTAGTGACATCTCCCAAATTCAGTTACTGAAGTTTTAAATTTTCCAGTGCAGAGGTAGCCTTTCTTCGCTTTAATTTCAGTAATGTATTTCCTACACTAACAAATTCATTGCAAACAATGTATCAATTAAAAATTGACTTTAATAACATCTGTTTGCCATGAAGGCTTGGATTCTTTAAAAAATATATATATATATAGACTGACTGCAGAGCTTTACCTACTGCAGTAAGTCTTCCACCTGCTGGACAAAAGGCAGCACTAAGCTTCCTTCACAGGAAACAGATGCAGCAAATATCTGTTATCTACACAATGACCAAAAAAAAAAAAGCCAACATCTAGGCTCCCTTGTTCTTGTCTAAGTGCACTAAGTAAATAAATAAAGGTGAAAATGCAGCCATCTGATTAAAAGGATACAAGGAGGTCAAGTATTTGTTACAGAGGAGGGCCTATCCTACTTTCCCAATATTCTCCTTTTAATCAACATATTCCAAGGAGGTCTCTTTATTTGTGCTTTTACAAAGGACTTGCAGTATTCGAAACTGTAATATTGAGGGCCAGCTGCCTTTTTTTGCTGCTCTGGATTGATAACTGCCCTAACAAGGCAAATAGAGGTATTTCCCTCTTTGCCCTCCTTTTTTTAGCACAAGTGGATGGGTAAGGCAGAATATCATGCAGGCTGTGATCCTAAAGCAGCTGAGCAATTACCAGATCCCCATGCCCTCGAGCAGCTGCAGACTGGATGCCACGCTACGCGTTGCAGCCTTTACTCCCGAAAGTGCCCAGAGAGAGGACTGTCCTGCCATCATTCCCAAGAAGATGAACCTTTTGGCTATAACTTGGGCAGGGGGACACTGCGTGCATCTGCGTGCGCATCTGCATCTCAGGAAGACATGGAGAAGCCCTTCAGCAGTGGACAGCCCTGTACAAAGCCACAGTGTGCTATCTGCTGGTTCAAAGAAACAGGAATATGCTCTTCGCTAAAGTTCTCTTAGTTCTTTCTAAGCTCAAGTAATGTTTTTAAGTAGTTTCCTTTGTGAGTGCCGGCAGCAATCTTTGCTGAGGTGTTGCCTAAGCCTTTGGCATATCAAGGATGCAATTGAAGAGGCTACAGCTCTTCTGCAGTGTCACCCACTCCCCTTAAAAACCTACACATCCTCAAGGGGGAGGAAGGTTGTGAAATGCAATTGCCTCTAGAGTCGGGAAAAGACGGGTTACAAAATGTGGGAGTGTTCAGAAAACTTAAATGTGATTAGGAGGCATTACCGATGACAGCTGAGCTATAATATGGGCTCTGTTGTTTCTAGATCTTGAAAACAAAAGTTTGAGGATTTTTGGCATAGAAAAGTTATAACATTGCCTTTAGCAAAGCAAATATAAATAGGACCCAGCATTACGACATTTATGTTCAGAAATTATAGGCCAAACAAAAGGTACAGATGAAGCTGGTCAGAGACCTCAAATTTTATGTTGCCAAAGGCACCATAAAACAATCATCCACATGTACATAAATATACATATATGCACACACACATATGCATATAGAGATGCACATATGTATCTGCTACTTTGAAGGATCAGTTTTACAAAGCTAAATATAATTCAGTGAAATTAGTTGGAAGAAACTATTTAAACAAAAGCACAAGAGTGAGGAAGTGAGCCAGTTGCTCAAAAAGCCACAGTCTCAGAGAAATATCCTTTAAAAAGTTTTAAAAAATACAGCCATACAAACCAGCAATAAAAATACTGTAGTATATTGATGAGAAAAGCAAGAATGATTTTTAAGTAACTTAAGAATAAAAGCAATGTAATGGTGTTACTATAAATCATCAGTAATAATGCAGACACAACAGAAATGGTCAGTGAATTTTTTTGAACTGTTTCATACATGGAAAATCATATGTAAGATTGCTGAAATTCTGTTTTATTTCAGAGGCAACAAAGGAGGCTGCTAGAAAGAGCTTACTAAAGTTAGATATTTGTTGATCAAGTGGTTGGAACCAGGAGTTTGAAAACAAATGGCAGAGGAACTCTGGTGAACACTTAACATTTTTCAGAAGGTCAGAGAATCCTGTGAAAGTTTCAGGACACTGAAAGAAAGCCAGGCTGTGCCACTATTAAAAAGGATACATGGGATAATTTCAATATCATAGAGCCTACCAGCTTAACATAAGTCATGGATAAAATAAGACAGTGCCTACAGCAGGACTCAATCAATAAAAATGTTAAGAATAGTAATCATATGCTAATTTCTATGTGTTCACATACAATTCCTCATCACAACTAGCTTGATAAATTATTTGATGGTACTACAAGTCTGGCTAATAATAACAAACAGTGTCAATGCAACATATACATGTCACATTTACATCAACAAATGAAGGCACTTGCATACCCACTTCATCCATACTCCATGCGGGCCAGCCAAAGGTCAGCTTGGCTGTGTAATTCCAGTCCAAAAGCTGCGGCACGTGTTAATAAGACCCACACGTGCAGGATGCCACTCAGCACTGGACTAACACAGTCTCATAGTATCTGGACATAAGCTGACAAGAATTCATGTGTTTTTAATGGGATTCCATAGGATCAGTTCTTATCTCCTCATACTTAACACTTCTGGAAGAAAACAAAGTGATTACAGATGATGTGAAGGCTAGGGAAAAGGCAAATAGCAGAGAGGGTAGAATTCACTGATACAGAGCAATACAGATCACATGGTAGCGTGGACACAAGCGATCACAATGTATTTTAAGATAAGCAAATGTAAAGTCATGCATAGGAACAAAGACAATGACCTCTACTCCGGTAACCAGAACCACTGAAAAGGGTAATCAGCCGAACAGGGCTTTTTAGGGAATTCTGTGGCCAGAAGGGCTCCTGGGATTCTGGCGTGTTTAGAAAGAGCAACATGAAGCAGGAACAGAAAACGGGAGCACAGAAGTTCCACTACCTCTGTGTCTGGCAGTGCTGCACTTCCTTTTAGAAAAGCGTAATGAGTTTTCAAGTTAATATGTTAGGAGAACATTGATAAACTACAAGGACTTCAAAGATGAATACAGGAATGATTAAGGGATTTGATGGTGCAGGGCTCCAGAGGCTCAATCTTTTTAGCTTAACAGAGAAAAGCTGAAGCAATGATTTGATCACGTTCTTTAAGTACCTGGCTGGAGAATGCGGGCAGTACAGCATTTTTCAGTCTAGCAACAAAGATATAACAAGACCCAATGGCTGGAAGTCGAAGCCAGAAATTCAGAAAAGATATTATATAAATGTTAATAATGAAAATACTTACCTAATAGTTAAAATCATTTTTTTCCAAAACTGAATAGTAAATATCTAAGACTGCTAGGTTATTCAGAACATTAAACTAAAATAAATGAAAAAGGTCCATTTATATAAAAAGTACAGCCTGTCCTTGTATCATGTATTATTCAGTTATGTATTAGTATAATTTTCCTAACAATGTTAAAATTCCTGCAGATTAGATTAACAGTATCAGATTGCATTATATCTAATCATCAACTACATAAAATCATCCTCTTTTATTTAAATAGCCAAATAGAGTAAAAATATTTGTAAAAATAAATGGATTCATGATGTAAATGCCTAAGGTTTCTGTCAAGGTACAGCTCAGTTTTTGACCAAAAAGTGCTAACAGTTAGACAGTTAATTTTTCTTTTTTTTTCCTTTTTTGCTTAGATTTCCAAAACAAACCATTCTCAACCAGAGACAGGATCTGGAACATAATACCTCCAAAAGACAAAGTTTGACAAAGTAAGAGGGAAAAGTCCTTAAAATAAAATTTTGGGGAAAGCTTAGAAAAAGATTTTGCTGTAAGATTCATAAAAAAAACATATTGGGAAGATAATGAGTAGCACAAGTAGGCAAAAATCCTGATTTACGCACCTCAGGTAGCTAAAACTCTCAGTATGTCATCTGCAGAATGAAAACCAAACATCTAAAATATTTTATATCTCTTCCTTTATAAATATGTGTGCTTTGAATGCACTACAGTACTATTTACTGACAATGATTCGTATCACTTTGTAAATTCTTCATTAAAGTCAAAACAAAAAGGTTAAAATTAAAATATCATTCCTGTCCTCAAAGATCAATTGTTGGTCCTTTTTTAAAACTTCCTGTTTTGCTATATAAGAACTCTTCTTTATCACACTTGATTCACGGAACATGCTATT
This sequence comes from Apteryx mantelli, assembly GCF_036417845.1. NCBI lineage: Eukaryota > Metazoa > Chordata > Aves > Apterygiformes > Apterygidae > Apteryx > Apteryx mantelli. Next base: position 34,902,368 of record NC_089979.1, on the reverse strand, counting down.
ATTGTTTTGCTTTGCTTTACTCCCCATCAGCAAAAAAACACTGCACCTGAACAAGACACTAAACCCCTTTTCCATGCGTGTTTTCTCACAGAATAATCTGACATCAGTAGATTGTTTGCTTTTAACCCTCACCCCCCCCCAATCTATTTTTGAAACAAATTTTATTTTAGGATGTCCTGACTCCGATACTAAATTGGAAACCCTGGTGTGAATTTTATAGAACACTATTTCCTTTTATAGAGGATGTTCACAGCTAATCTGTCATCTCCAGGGCAGACAGAGGCCAGAAGGCTAGGAAGCCAAGACAGGTGGTCTAACAGAAGCCTGAAACCTAAACTTTTTTGGTTGGTGCAAAATTAAATTGCATAAGTCTCAATAGGTAATAAAAACTTACCTTTTTTTTTGATGAATTTAAAATTGTTTCATTTTATTTAATTTCTGCTGAATGAGTACAGGATATGACTTTTTAACTTTTTTTTCACAAAAAAACCTTTTGTGCCTCTCCATATTAATAGGAGATACACAAACCCAAATATTAGAATTGAAGCAAAACCCCTTAACATCTATAATCATAAATCATAGCTGTTGCAATAATCTTTGATAATGTAATCTGATACCTCATAGATCTGAGTAAGAAATGTAAAACAGTTCAGAAATGACAGATTCCAAGTCCTGCCATGACTCTTGAGCCACCAACTACAGCTACACCCGCACTCAGATAAGCAGTACTGCCTCTGCAGTGCAAAGCAGTTTCCTTCTGAAACTCTCTTTTCTTACTGTACCTTGTTTTATTAAGACTACAAAGAACACCCCATAACAGGATAGCCAAGCACTGATCAGAAAAACCTTCTTGCAGAACTAACAGCTCTTCCCCCAGATGAAGACAAGCAGCGAATTCCCCCGCTCTTCGCCACAGCTCTTCTCCCAAGAAGTCACCTAGGGAAATGAATAGGTTTGTCTGGACTTCCCCCCCAGTCCTGCAAACACCCACGTGTGCTTACACAGTTTTAATGGGTTTTTAAAACTGTGTAAAACAGCATCACTTGGTGAATCCCCCTCATTCTATTAAGTTATTATTAATAATGAAATTGAATTTAATTATTAAATTGTTATTCTATTAAATTTCACTCTTTTTAATCATTAACAATTTGTTAATTATTAGTCCTGTATGTTGCCATCTGACTCAATGTAAGCACAGTGCTTAGCAGTATTGTCACCAAAGTGGCCGTAAATGGAAGATTGCTGACTCCCCCCTTTCCACCGCCTGTGGAGATACAGGAGATACATGGATGCTAATTACAACTCCAGAGGATATGTGGTATTTCTTAGCTCACTCCTTACACACTGCTAACACAGAGAGATGCTGAGAACAAAGTGTAGTTTGCCCATTCTGCAAAAGACAGTGTGGCAATATGTGACCTAACCGTAGGAGCTATCATGAGTCTACAAGAGTAGCAAAGAGTATGGAGCACCTACACTGTGCCTAACTGCCTGTGCTAATTCATTTAGGCAGTAATTAGGACGGATATTTCTTCTGTGCCACACAGTGTGTACTATAGGTATGTCCCAAATTATACAGTGGAAGCCTTCTCTTGTTCCTAACTTTTATTAGGGGATGCAAAGCAGCAGCTTGTGCTGGGCTGGAGTTAGAGTGGCTCGTGTAAATGCTGCATCCTAGCAGCCCACGGGCAGCACAGCCAGTGACCGCTACCGCATCCGTGGCCTGCTGCACTGCCCAAGTGGCAGTTCAGCAGGGTGCATGGGGTTTCCCCGAAAGCCACCAGAATAGTATGAAACGCCAAGATAGGCTCCAACAGCACGTTTGCTCCTTCTCTTTCATGTCAGCTTTCCACTATATCAAAGGTCTTTATTTGGGCTCCAAACCCAACTTTAAAGGCATCAGTTTGCAAGTCTTCACAGCGAAATTCCTCCTGAAGGCAAATTTGAAGCAGTCCAGTAAGGTAAAGCACTTCAGTCAGTGCTTTACAGACTTAGCAGCCCTTACCTGGCTTAAACACTGTGCTGAACTCACACCTAAAGGAAGAAATGCTGCTAAAGATATTACCCATAGTAGTTAATTTATTGAAAAGTTTCCCATTTTTAACACAGTAATACTGTTTACTATCATTACCCTGTTAACGGCAGACACCAGCCTTGTAAGTAGGAAAACTTGGGGGAAAAGGGGACTTGCAAAGCATGGAGAGCAAATATTTGTGTCTGTCTTTCTGTGCATGTCTGCAAATGGGATGGAAGTATCTATGTCAATAAAAATAATTGCCATTACACAAAATAAAAGTTTATCTCCATTACGCTGTTTCCATTTAATACCTGCAATATATAAACTATTTTACTGAAAATGTCATACACTGAAGACAAGGCACAGAAGAAGGAGATAGCAAGTACATTTTGAGAAACTTCCTGGCTTTCCATTCCTGGCAATATCTTTATCTTCTCACATACATATGAGATAAACATAGCTAGACTGACTTCACCTTTTTTGTGGTTTATAGCCCATAGCCCCCAAATCTGCCACGTAGTTGCATGTACAGAGAAAATATATCAAGAATGAATCAGAAAAAAACATGTTTTCCCTACTGCATTTTTCTACACTACCCCACTGGTAAGCAGTTTCTCAAGGGAATATATTTTGTTCTTAGAAGGACTATTTTATTTAACTCTACATTTTGGGCTTCTGCTAATAACACCAAATGAGACATTTCGTATATCTAAGAAATGCTGCAGCACTCTGAAAATGCATCTTCTCAGTCATTAGTTTTTCAATACTGAGGTAATTTCTGCTTTTAACTTTGGAGGATTTTGAATATAAGAACAGGATGTCTGACAGAGCTGGAAGATAAACTTTATGAAGATGAGAGCCAAGATGCTTGATCCATAAGTACTGAACTAATAGGCTTTTTTGTGCTTTTTTGCTAGCTCTCTACTCCCAGTGACCCTACTTTCACATTCTGCACAAACTTCCTCTCTTTTTTTTTAAAGTAAAAGTATCCGTTCTACTAAGTTAAAGGCTCTGCAGTGATTCTAGATGTGCTATTTGATGTATTGGTGTTGTTCTATTTTATATGTTATATATGTTATATATGTTATCTTGAAACATGTTTTTAAACCAGTTAGGTATAATTTGTCAGCAGTTATATCCTGATTTTGGTTTAGCATATCCTTTGTTAACTAGAACAGTCGCCTAGTACAATCTTGCCAAATATTTTAGCTCTGGAGCCTGTGAGCCCCTAAGCTATCACCAACTCCAGGAGTTCCTTAATTTACACTTGCTAAGAGAGGATCAGCAGACTCAGGTTTGGTTAAATGAAGATTTCTGTTTGCGTTACAGACTGAAGCTGCCTACACACGGCGGTACAAATCAGGATAACCAGCCGTCACGAGTGGCCACTATCCTCAGTGGGAAGTGCTAAAGAATGTTGCTCATACAGTTAAGAGAAAATAAATCAATGTATACTGCAGGGCAAGCATTTGCATTTACTGTATTTCAAATAATACAAAACTAATTTTGTTAAATTCAGAGTTGTTCTACCACAAGCATTATAAGGCTTTTTAAATATAAGGTAGTGTAATGAAGCACCTGTGTCTATGGGAGAGCAGTTGTACATAGGCCAAAGCTTTCAAAACTGACTAGCAATTGCTGGCCTAACAGAATTCATTTAATGCCTTACTTTCAAAAGACCAAGTGTTCATTTTTGAAAAACATTAATCAGACACACACATTTCCACATATATATGGCATAAATGCAACCATGAGTATCTTAAATTTTACAGGACCTTTATTTTCAGTTTTCTTATTAATAAGCTTTAACTTGAAGCTTAATTTTTAGTGAATCTCTCTAGTAAAATAATCAAGTATGTAATACCTGCATAATGCAAAATTTAAAAAACTGTTATTTCCAGAAAATACCTTAATGCTGTTTAAAAAAATAAAAGCTTCAAGGAAAAAAAAAACAGGAAATAGTTCTGGTTTGGTTTGTTTTAAATGAAAGGAGACAATTATTAGAAAGTCAGGTTTCCAGCTAAAGAAATCTGCATTACATAAAACTTTACATGATCTCATCACATTTTTGGGAACACATCTATGATGAAAACTACTAAATTAATCCAACCTAAAATATTTGAATTGCTCTTAAGAAAGTGTACTCCTGTGGCAAACACTGTCTCCAGACTTACATATTCCATTATGACTGCCTGTGTCAGATAGATTATTTTGTAGGTTTTTCTAGGATGAATCAACTACCTTGTTTGATTTAGAGATTTGCTCACTACTGCAATGTATTTAAGCAAAGTTGGCAACTAGGAACATAACATGATAACCTGATGATGTGAAAGGTTAAAATCAACAAAAATAGAGCTTTTAGTTGTGAAAACAACCAGTAAATCTTGAGACAAGCCAATAATGTTTTCTTTTATTTTCTCACCAATCAAATAAGATCCTCTTTCCTAGTCTGAGGTGCATGTAGGTTATCAGGTGTGTGTGTACCTTTAGGATTAGCCGTGTTCATGGCAATACAACTACCTTGATGACCTGGAAAGAGTTTGCACAGTCCAAGTCCAGCTTTTCCATACTGTTTCTCATATCTCAAATTCTAAAATTCTAAAAGCTAAAATCCTTTAAGCTTTTAGATGACCCTGTGGTTTCAGAGCTGTGTTTCTGAAGACAGGAATGCTTCATTTCAAATAAGCATACACTATCTGAAAAAAACAGTAGGTACTCATATATTCTGCTATTGAGTGTAAAGCATTGTAAACATCTGCCAGAACAGATAGGCCAAATATGCCATTTGATTTCTATTCATTGCTGCCAGTGTACTCACCTACAGCAATAACTATTATTCACACTGTATCAAATAAGGCCAATGTCTGTGGCTCTGACATACACTACATTGACTGACTTACAATAAATGACTCAGTTTCTCGATCTATTCACTAAACATGACCACTGAAAGATTTCCAGACACATGGGGGTGCATGAGTCAAAAAAAGCGTCCATTATAGGCAGGCATTACCAGCAGTAGAAAACAGTTCTAGCACCATCATATTTTTCCCCTTAACTCACTAATTTATTTTTTCTGTAACTAATATAAAGAATTGTTACTGCAGTGGTCCTAAAACCACAGAGAACATGCCCTCTTCCGTTCAATATCTTGCCCTTACTAATAAAGGACTTATTAGTAAGTCTATAAAGACTTATTAGTATTAGCTTATAGCTGTGCAAGAGACTGACAGCTGACAGAGGTACCAAGTAATTCTTTTAATAGAGATTAAACCATGGAAAATAATTACCCAATGCATATTCCAGGTAGGCTGCAGAGAGAAAAAATACAAAAGATTTTTTTTTCTTTTTATATGTATACATGCGAATTCCCTTCCCCTGTAATGCACACAGAAAACTGCACTCTTGTGATCTTTAGTTTTGCTCCCTAAATGATTCCAAGTTATCATAACTGCTCCTGACTAGTTATGAATTAAGTATTATTCTCCCTTCACCTCAGCCTCTGACTTTGGTTCACAGGCTTATTCCAGTCATTTGTTATGGCTAGTCTCTTTAATTGCAATCTTTTTGAGGGAGGGACTGTTATATTGTGTTTGATTACACAGTACTTCATGTGGGGCCGTCATTTGGTTGTCCTCTACTACAATGCAGATGATAATCTTGAGACAATTAGTCACCTTACATGAGTGAAATGTAGAAGCCAAGCCAATTTTGTTCAAACAATTTCCCACTGGCTGTACAGAGTCATATGAATAAATTAGTCTAAAGTCAGAGTCTGATCTTTGTTTTAGACAAATTATCACTTTAAATCTGTAGAAAGAACCATGCAGTAGACAACCTTAGCTTTCTGACCTCATGTTACAGAGATGGGTGAGTTCAGTTCCTCTAAGGACAAGGTTTGGCCTTGAATGTATGAGTCTTTACCACATTAAAGAAAATATTAATATAAAATATTAATATAAAATGAAGATATTAATACAAAATTGAGCCATATGAAGTGTATGTTGCAGGAAGACATGATGATGATCCAGCAGCATGTGGTTCTCCGTGAGAAATTCTATGTGCACTATTTAACAAACTCATTTCCATAAAATTACGCATCATCCCATGAACTACGCAATACATTCTCAAACACCACCAAGGATGGTTACCTGCCCCTTTACAGCTGTTCTTGGGATAGAGAAGAGTGTGTGATGTTACTGCAGTAGATGGATGGATGAAATGTGGAAGCCGTCCAAGAGAGCTGAGCACTGGGATTAATATAGCAGAAGGGTGTGAAAAGGAGGCAGAACTGTACACCGCACTGCTGGGTGAGGGGAAGTGTCTGGGAGGAGCTGAAGAGGAAATGGTCCCAGTGGGTGTTTAGATGCAGTAGCTAGTTCCATTCTGGTTTTGTATAGAGTCTCTTGCTAACTGGTCCCTCACTACTGGGATCCAGCAGAGGAAACAAGCATAACAGAAACAGAGCAGTTCTACCTGTCATGCCCCGATGTTAACACTTTGCAAGAACTTCATGCTGTTCTGTTGATGAGAAATATATCAATGTGTAATACGACAATCCCTGAAATACTATCGCTCACACTCATCATGTTTTATATTGTGAAAGCAACTGCTTACATGTTAGTAGAATTCCATTAGCGTTGAAAAACACTACTAAATTGCTTTTTTATTTTTATGATACTTTATTTATGTTGGAGGAGGAAATAAACTGAGACAAATCATTTTGCCTTGTGGCCAAGGAGAACAATTGATCACCACCCTTTCTGTAACATTTTACATCTTGAAACTGGTATCATGACTCAGTTTCCTCTTTTCTAAAGAAACAGATTTAACTCCTTCAATATTTACTCACAGATCATGTTTCCAAACCTCTGGACACCCACTAGTTTGTCTATACTTTTTGTCAAGTGTGGTGGGTAAACATAGACATGGTACTGAGGTCTCACAGCTGCTTTGTACAGCCAGACAATTAACTCTCACATATTTTCTTCTTCTGGTGTGTCAAAATGACCTTTGCTTTTTCACAGCAACTTTGTTGACCCAAAATACTCAGAATGTGAAGTAAAAGGAAAGAGATTAAGCTATTGTATTTTACTTTACACTGCAGTGGACTAGTAATGTACCTGCAGCCAGTTATCATGTCTTACCTGAGGTGTAGTAACTCTCCACTAAGGAACAGCAACTGCTCAAACTGTTCTGAATTAATCATTTCTAATTCATAGTATTCTGTTAAATAAATGACCTAGTTCATATCATAATGTAGCTTTAAGATTTTCCCTCTCCTCTTTTTTAACAGTATTCATAGAGTCAGTTATTCATTTCTTTGTATTTGTGCATTTATTAACCTGTATTTGTACTTTTCTTAATTAAATTTCATCTTGTTCATCTCAGGCTATTTCTCCAACTTACCAGGATCATTTTTATTTTTAATTTTGTTCTTTATAATGCTTGCAGCCCTTTCCACTTTGATAAAATCCAGAAATGTTGTAAGTGTAGTCCATATTCCATCATTCAACTCATTATTACAATACAAAATAAAAGAATAGCCTATATAAGGATTCCATCTAAAATATATTTGCAGTTCATAAGCAAAGAGACTGATAACTATTCTTGGACTGTAATTTAATCTGGACCATATTTTCTTAATTTAAGAGAAATTAATTAACATATAAGAATACCAAAAGTTCTACTACCATCAAGAGATATCTACTGCTTCTCCCTAGAACACTAAACCACTTACTCTTCTAAAGTAGAAAATCAGCTTGATTTGACAAAATTTGTTGTTTGAAAATCTATGTTTCCTTTTAATTTTTTTATCCCGTCACTATTTGTAATGTGCTGTTAATTGTTTGTTTTAATATTTTTCTGGTTATGAACATTAGGCCACATGATTTGCAGTTCTCCAAATCATCCTTTTGGGCTTTTCTTAAGAAAGATATTATGCTTGTCCTTTTCCAGTCTTTTGGGATTCCCATCTTCCTTGGGATTGTGAACTAAAATTTTGTGATTACTTTCACTAAGTTACTTCTGATTTTTTAGATTTTCCAGTAGTTCCAATATTATGATTTTTAGAAAATTGCAGATCACATAACCAACATTTTTGAAAATCTAACTACACCTGCAAGTATTAAATTAGTGATTTAAAGACCTAAAACAGACAAAATTTACTTTCCTACTTGAATCATTTTCCCCCAGTTGTTGACTACTGTTATTTTTTGTATTAGCTGTTCTTCTGTTAACCTTCCTCAACACTTTGTGTTTAAGATCCTATAAATACCACTCACTGTTTCAGAGAATGGTCTCCTTGCTTTTGGTGCAAGAGGAGGGAAAATTTGACAAATGACCTTTCCAAGCTGTGGCAATCATAGTTAAAACTGACACTGTTTGCCTTCCTGCTATCAAGGATAACAGAAGTAAATTTTGGAAATCAGTTAGTTTCTCTTACTTTAGAGCGAATCATGAGAACTCATACAGGTTACAGATATTGGAAAAGAAAATGAGAATTCCCGGATATTACTGAAGGTCTGATTTAGGAAATAAGAAGAGTCAAGCTAATATGGTATGCTCATATGGGACATCATAACGTTGTTATTGTTAATTATCACTTAGCACAAAGAAAAGCTTGGAGTATTTCCAGACAATCTACAAACTGGAGTAATTTCACATAATGGCCTTGAGACAATTGAAGAAGTAGCAGCAGCAATGTGCTTTTATTCAGCTTAAATGCTGAGATTCACTCCCAGGTGTAACTCAAGAACAGGTGTAACTTCAGGGCTGTGATGAATTCAGCCCCAAAAGTAGCTATTTAAACTCCATGAGCAATGCCAGAACATGAAGTACTACCCTAGCTATTTTGTGTCTTGGTCTTAGCACATCCCCAGCATGACTTTTTATATTCCAAGGAAGTGAACAACCCATTGAGCTGTGTATTCAGGTTTGGGATCTATATATTCTGGATATGCCCCGTTACTCCATTGGGACAGCTTTCTACCCTTTCCTAGAAGACGCTGGAGTGAAGTGAATATTACTCAGGAACTAGGCAAAAAGACCGAGGAATATAATGATATGTATGTTATGGGGCATATAAAATCATAGTAAAAACTTGTATGGACTAATTTGTTCTTTTAAAAGTATTGGTTTTGGCCCATTCTTAGTTCAGCTTTTGAAGCTCAGGAGATAATGGTGCAGACAGCAAGACCACAGGCAGGCAAAATTTCAGCAGGGATTTTGTAATTTTAACTGAAATTAACTGGAACATTTATTTAATGTCACTAATTTTGCTGATTGGAACTGTACAAACCTGTAGCAATTCTCCGTACCAAGAACAACCTCAACCAAGACCCAGCTGCTGCTTCAGAAGGATGCAGGCCTTCAGCAGGTCCTATGCCATTGTCTGCCAGCTCCGTGTTATTGTCTTGAATACTCTAATAGGTCTCAAATGGCATTAGACTCTCAATATTAGGTAACCATGGTATTATTTGGAAGGTATTAGAGTCATGAAATGCGCCGATAAAGAATACGTTGAAAACCTTGAAAGAATACTTCTCAGGCTGCGTATGGGAGTGCAGCACAAACAATTACTAATTGTACAAAACCTTAGGCATAAACTATGGCCATATCGCTGAGGTAAATTAAAAGACAAAGTTAAAGGCAATCTTAATGCCTCCTAGTTAAAAAATGTTTAGAAATCCTGTTCCTTTTTTGAGATGTTGTTATTACCACCTGTTGTCACTTAACTGAGCAAAAGATTCTCTAAACCATGAATAAAAATGGATCGAATATTGTAAGATTCTTGATTAGGCCAAAAGTCTAATAGTATCTGAAAAGATTAGTACATATCACTTTGCCTATTAAGTCAGTTTGTTATGCTTCTCCATATGGCACAGGAATGTAATGTTACATGTGATAGAAGATCAGACAGGAAGGTCTGTTGGCTTTTATTTTAGATCTCTAACCTCAGTAAAATGCAAAAAATATTAAATTGACAGAGAAGGATCTGGTAAGTTTAAAAAGTTTCTCTAATAACTTCATGAAAATGCATTTTTTGTGGTTACCGATCATCAACATCATGTTCCAGACTCTAACCCAGTAATGGTAGCATCACTGTTACAGAGATGAGCAATATTCTTGTTATAATAGTCAAAAATCCTAAGCAAAATGAAAAGATTGCTCATCACTGGCAACAGCAACTGGCAACATTTTCAGAAGGTAGTGCATGGCTAAGTTAGCAATGCAGGAAACAGAGAGCAATGATAGAATCAGAGTCTTTTCCCAAGGAATCGGAGACTGATGTGGCTGCTTAGCTCCCAGGCTGCTCATAAGGAGAGGTGGGAAACAGTGTAGGTTTCACTGCAGAAGGAATCTAGGGAATCTCCAGGATTTCATTTAAGGGAAAAATCTAATCTTAAACATACGGCCAGTCACACTTGCCATCATTAGATAATGACCAAAGGGGACAAAAAGCAGCCAATACATTTGTTGGTACATAAAATAAATTCTTAGCAGTAGTATTAGAGTGTCATGTTAAGTGAAAAGCTACGGTATTATGTAAATCCAAACTAAAGCACAGCAAGTGAATTGACTTCTGGATTAGGAAGGGCTGCTAGATGTTTAACAAGCTGCCCTTCTAATGTGTAGGAGCTGTGTAGTTATTTCTGCAATATTCAGGTCGTGCACACACAGCAAATTATACGAAGGCCGTTTGGGAACAGTAAAATGGAAGTTCTTGCCCAAGGATATATACTGTCGCCAGGGATTGTTATACAAATAGAGGAAATAGCACAATGATGTCAAGGTTGCCAGCCAACAGAACAAGCCTGAACATGCTATGTTGTGTTACTGCAGTAGTCAGCTTTGCTACAGCACTAAGCCCATATTGACTGAACTATTAACAAGGGATAGATTTTGGTAGCCATAGGTAATCACTCTGAATTACCTGAGGTATATTGAATCAATGCAAATAGCTCATCCTGACTGGCAGAAGCATTAAGGTTGTTAGGAATGCAAGAATATTCATGCCCAATTTACCCCTAAAGGGTTTTAGTTGGCTGTCAAAAGAAATAATATTCAATGTGTCACACTGGATCTTTCAAATTCTGCTAAAACTTAGAGAATTATCAATAAATACAGGCAAGTGATTTGCTCTCTGCTCCTGAACATAGATTACATACAAAACATTGCAAATTTTTGATGAATTATAGAAATGAAGATTATGCTACTATAAATTAGTTATCAAATGTTATTTATACTTTCTGAGCCATCTAGTGGTCATGTTCCATGGTAAGACTTCCCCTGAACATAGCATAGCAATTTGCATAAACTACTAAACTACTGCATAACTGCATTTTTTGTGTGATGCATGATCAGGAACAGGAGTTAGTCAGGCTCTATCTCACATATTTGATTTTTTCTTACCACATTTGTTTTGAAAAAAATATGATAGATGAATTGTGAACTCTGCTCTACGTTTTTAAGAGGAGCAAACTTTGAAGTCAAATTTGTAAATGTAATTATCACTCTGGGAAAAGTTACAAAGTGCTGCAGTTCTGCTGGTTTGGCATTACAACCAGAGGGAAGCACAGTGTAGATCCAGACCCCCCGTAGTACTCAGCCTCTTCTCTACCTGTTTGGTCAATACCAGCGTGCTGAAAGCCACCACACAGATGCCACCTGAAGCTTTAGGCACTTACATGTCTACCACTAGCTACAAACAAAGCTGTCAGTGCTGACATAAACTTGCAGCAGACAAGCCTCTCTAACTGTGGTTCCATGAGCACTATTCTCAGAGAAAAGCTGGATTAAAAACAAAATAAATAATTTAACTCAGATCAATGGTGATTTTGTCATCATGAAAAATGTTCAGGGAACTACAACTTCAGATTTGTCACTCAAGTCAAAGTCCTGCCACAGGATTTTCAAATTGAGTGTTTCCTTCTCTGCCTTACAAGTGAAGCCTAATCTTGTAGTGGTGCTGTGAGCTTGATGCAGTTGATGTGTAAGTTTTTGTTGTTTATATCTCTTTGTATCCATCTTGTCATGGCTCTCAAATTTCTAAAGAAAGTGTTTCACTGAGTGGCAGGTTGCCTGGAGGACTGTCTGGCCTGGAAATAAGAATAAACTGGATGAATAATCTGGAGGAAATGTGAGTTTTGAAAGACAAAGTCCATTTTTCTATCAAAACATGCTGTAAGTGACTACAGAAAAGAGTATATAGAACAGAGTATAAATGACTACATAAGCTCACTTACACAAATATACCAACCTATTCAGGACAACTAGCTCATCTGGACTGAGGTAGCTATCTCCTGCTCTAACAACACGGAGTGTAGGTAATGTTATAGTTGCTGGCAAGTTAGTAAGGAATGCTTTATGTGCTGTGATTGGAAATTAAATTCCCAAAGAACTCATCTCATGAGGTTGAAACTCACCCATCCCTCTGAGAATCCTTGCAGGATACTAAGCAAAAGCTGAAGAGTAGAAGATCTCTTATAGACACTTTAATTTATGGCTATAGAATAACAGCCTTGTTATTTTCCCTTCTCCTGTGGAGATTTCCAGACTATATGTGAGTAGGTATAAAACAGTGGCTTATTTCCCCAGGCACTGCTCTAACCTATTTGGGAAGAACAGCACAGAACTTCTCTTTTCTGCCTCATCTTTGCATGTGTGTTTCTCATTCTGCTTTCCAAGAATATTTGTAGTAAAACAACACAGGAAATTTCAGCTGAGTGTAGAAGTGATAGCACTTGTATCTTGACAATTTCTAGCTTGTTTTCCATGCATTAAGTAGCTCTCTACAGTACTCCACTCATCAAGAACGGGTGTTGATACAGAACAGCTGCTGTTTTCCAAATCAATGGCAAATTAAGTCCATTCTTTTTAAAGAGTGCCCAGGACATTGTGAGTCAACGTTCTTAACTCAATATTTTTGTAGTGTGACACTTTCAGACACAGTGAACTGCACACCCAATTCAAAGGTATCAAAATTGATATATTGCCATCATCTGAGGCCACATCTGCTTTGCCTTGCTCACAGAAACCACTCACTGATTTTGCTGTTGATTTTACATAAACAAAATGATCACAAACTAACATCTTGAAAGAAAAAATATGCATGTAATCAAAGAAATACATGTAGTCTACTTCACAGTAACTTTTACAGAAGTGATATTCTTCATTTAAACATTCAAAGCATGAAACAAAATCACGACTACATAACTTGACTAAGCCTTAGACTGTTTCCCAGCAAGCAATACTAATCTGTGCATTTGAAACCAGAATTTGTATTGTACCAATCAATCCAAGCTCATGAATTCACAAATATTGCTTTACCTTTCCAGTTAATTGAGATACAAACTTTAGCTGCAAAAGCATATTCTAATATTCTTTATCTTTGTTCAACAAAGGAGAAAATTTTGTTTTAAACAGGATGTGTGCAGGATAAATTTCGTTTCTAAACTGCAATAACAAGAAGCTTTAAAGTAAATCAGACGCTGTAAAGTAATTCCACAATGCCTTGGAAAGAACCCAAGATTGCCGGTACCTAAATATATTCTCTATGGGTAAATGGAGCTGCCACCCTCTATGTGAACAATAACTATATTCCCCTGATAACTCCACGGAATACTCCATGAAACAAGTTTTCTCTCTGATAAGCAAAGGGATGGAAATTGATTTTCTCTGGAATTGTAGCCCATTAAAAAAATGTGGAGGATCCTAGAATCCTGCTTTAAACAACTACCTGGTGAAATTTTATTTTAACCATAACAACTTTGTTTCTGAAATCTTATTTCACCATTTTTCTGTGTCAGGTATAAGAAATTACTTTGTATCACAGTACAGCTATGATATATAAATGTATTATTTAATACTGAAAGGAGGGATCCATAACAACAGAGCCCCAACAGCTCAGACATTTTTATTTTGCTCTTTATTGACATTGTAGATGAAATACATTCCTATAAGAAGTGTTCTGAAATAATCTGAAAACAGAAACTTAAAATTGATTTCATTGTGAAATTCATGGAGACTTAAAAAGTTTCAGGATATTCTGCGTTTTAATTTTATGAACATCTCAAATGGCATTTCTACATGTGCATTAACATTTTCTGTATTTTTCCTGGTGCTATTCATTTTGAGATTCCTTTTACTAAGGAACCCATGATATCTGGATTAGTCTCTCAGTTTTATCTGTGTCAGGAGACATAGACCATAACCTGTGGTTGTTTTAGTTTCTTTTTCTCAAAAGTCTACTTTGAAACTTATCTCATTTATGTTTTAAGAGCTGTGGCACCTTCAAGTGGAAGACATTATATAAATGATATATAATAATGTATATTAATGCTTTAATTGTCTCTAAAACAGACAGTTTAGACCTGCATTTAATCTCAAATTCTCCACAGCACACCAGAATATAATGCAGATTTAATATTTAAAATCTCAAAAAACAGAAAAAAATGGAAGAAATAAGGAGTGTATGTTACTATGTACTACCTGTTTTTCAGTAGGAAGGCTTTCCATGAACAGCAATACATCTGGTCAGAAACCCCCTGTCTCTACACAATCATGAATCCATTTAATTAAATATATGTTTTTAAAACAGTGGGGTAAGCCAAGGTGATTATTCATAATTTACCCTGACAAGAAGTATAAATTAGCCATTATTTAGGAGTATGTTGCTGTAGTTAAATTGTTTCCACTACATTAACTAGCTCAGGCTTCTCTACTTTGTAGTGCAGTCTGTAATCCAGACATACTCTTAAGCCTATTTTAAAATGCATATATCAACCTAGATTAATTTAGTAATCATTCTATATACATCCATAAATAAATTGGTTCCTAAAACACTTAATATATTTATCCTGTCTGAACATCCATACTGATTTAAGAATGACTAAGATTTTCAGTAAGTAAATCAGAATTTTTAAGAGTATCTGTAAAGCGGACAATACCAGTTTCACTATGGTAATACGGAAACTAATTTAATCAAAATAATGTGGCTTCCTTAGGATCTAAGGAATAGAATTAAAACAAAATAAACAAAACAAAGCAAAGCAAAATAAAATTAAATTAAATGGGTAATCAAAATAAAATAATTTGATGCAAAATGTTAAAAACATATGAGAGCATCCACACTGAGCTTCCCAACTTACCATACCAGATTGAAGATATGGTGGCCTTGAGTATATGATGACCCTTGTTTTACCATGACAGAAGAAAAAACCAGTCCCTTTGAGAGTTCCAGAAACTTGCTCTAATAACCTGAGTTACCTGGGAGAGTGAGAACCACCAGAGACTGACGTGGCCAACACATATCCGCACATGAGCTCATCCTGCAGCAGCTAGGGGAAATTCACAATGAGCCAGGCCGAGGAACTGTACCTCAGCCCCTACCACCCACACTTGGACTTCAGTGTCAAAGGAGGTGCTGCATATGCCAGCCCCAGCCATTGAATAAGGAGCCAGGCAGCCCCACAGACTAGCTGAGCAACCAGAGCATATATCTCTGGTTGCATATATAATTCTTAACCAGACTACATGTTACTGAGAATGTGCTCAGTGTAGTCTGTGAGTATAGGACAAACTGGATTTTCTTTACATAAGAATTTTTGAAAAGTAAATGTCTTATACCTGAACCAATATAGTAGTTAAATTATGCTAACAGTTCTTAAATCAGTGCTAGTCTCCAGTAGACAGCCAAATGCACAAGTACTATACTCAGCTGATGCTGATCATGACATAGCTAGTGTCCCCTGCAATTAGGGTCACCTCAAACTTTCCATTTCCAGAACGGGAAGTCAGTTTTTTATAGCGACATTTCTGGACCAGAAATTTTCTATGCTAGACAGCTGGCTCTAGATGGCTCTGAATTATTACAGAAGGTTCAGCTAAAACTAGTCAGACACTTCTGAAATTTAGGCTAGAGAAAATATGTTCTTTCAACCATATTAACTCAGTATTGGAATCCTTTTGTTGAGCCCTGTATTTTGCAGTATGGTTTTAATATTTAGCCTGGGATAAGCATCACCTCAGAGACATGACTTGCATTGTCCCCTAATAAAAGTTGCCCAAATTATAAGCTTTTTGGGAAAGAAAAGTTGTGCTACAATTATGTTAAACCTGGCTGCAAAATACTCTGAAGAGACCTCATGAGCATACTTTGCCCCAGGCTGGCAAAGGCCCAGTGCCCCAGTGTCCCAGTGCACAGGCACTGAAAGGAATAGCTTTCCCTGCTGTTGTTACTCCTGAGTTCTAGCAACTGTTGTGATATCAACTACCATAAGCATAGAAAAATTTTCTTTGCCAGGCTGTAGATACAGCTCTCGCTCATCCATCAGCAGAATTGGGTTAAGGGGGGTGGTTTAAGAGTGATGATGAGCACTGGGCCAGGAAATGTGAAATAGGAGGACAAGAGAAGAAGCTCATGAAGCTGGAGCTAGCTCACGGGCTAACAGCAGGCACCAGCAGTGGGAGGAGAGGGAAAAGGAGGAAACACAAGATGAGGGGACATAATGAGGTAGGAAAGAGGACATGGTTGGGACAGGAGAAGAATCATGAGATATTGAGGAGTAGGGACAGGGATAAAGTGAGTGGGAAACTAAGAGCAGGAACTAAAAAGAGGTTAAAAAAAACCAAAGAAATTAAGAAAATGGACCAAATATGGTCAGGATTCAGACAAAGGGAAGACACTTGGTCGTTTGAGAATAGAAAGAGGATGTATAAACAGCATAGGAATGTTTGGGGTGTTAAGTACAAGGAAAACTGCTAATGTTTCAAAAAAGAACATAAACATACGATTTAAAAATCATATAACTTAGTCCAGTTATGTACTGGTAGCTATAACACCACTGTACTATAGAAAAAATGAGTCTTGGGAGATCTGTAACAAATTGATACAAGAAAAGAAAGTAATACAAACAAAATTCATAATATTTCAATATACCTACATGTCTATTCAGAGTGTAAACATCTAGTACCTGGGTCTTTGCTAGTCTTTTTCTTTTAACTAACCACATTTTTGCAATGGCATGAGCAACAGCAACTCCTATGGTTTTAGCAATCCATTACCGAAGAAGAATGACTACCACGGTTGCCATCATTGGGGCTACTTGTCTAGGAGGGATGACACTGCACTAATCCAACCTTTTCAACTACAAGGGTCTCACTGTTGTTAAAATTATATCTGCCTGGAATTGTAACATGTTCAATGTTTCTTTCCAGACATATATATCATATTAAAATAAGGATGTGTATATTGTTCTAAAAACACTTACATATACCAGGTCCTATTTCCCATCTTGTACTTAAGTACCTAATATTAGAAACCTGACATTGGCCTTTGCACTTTTCCCATTGTAAACTTCAGAAAAATTACCTGACAATAATTTGAGGCAACTATGACTTGAAGTGAATTATGCCAATATTACATCGCACACAGTTAAATTTCACTGAAATCAATGAAAACCCAACTATCTTCAAGTTCTGGATATAATCAGGATTTACTTTGATCTAAACTAAATTACACTTTTTGAATTAATAGATGAAACACAATCTACCCAAGCATGCTTCTACTGGAATATTTTTTTGAAAATATTCCAGTTGGCTCTGTGTACATAACGTTCAGAAAATGGTTGTTATATTAACTGGCTACAGTTATATCAACTTCAATGAAAACAGAGCATGGACTATGCAACTGGAATTTTTGCTGGGTTTTTCCATCCACAGCTCAGCAGTCTGAGATTCCAGTGCAAGATGAGAGTACTTGTACAGATAAATACTTGTATTATGAATGCCATTTATATCACACTTGAATTGTCATTTGCTAATTAAAATATTTAAAATTCTCTGCAATTCAAACAGAAAATAGTCATCAAAAGTGTCACTTAGCTTTATGCTTAGAAGATAGCATTATGATGAGAATCTATGCATTCTTGCACTGGCAGAAATGTCACAGAGCAGTACAGCTGGACACATTAAAAAGGCTTCTGTTTTAATGTCTAATCATTACTGGCAGTTTATTGAGAGCAAGTGAGATGTGCACTTGGGCAACATATTTTGTTTTTCTCTTCTTTCTGGTAGGCACCTGAACCCCATGAGACAGAATGGCTTAAACCTACTTGAAGGTAGATTAATTTGTAAATTACAGTACCAATATCATTGGTGGGTCATTGCAAATTGTTCTGTTCAAATAGGAATTGGCACGTAAAGAGAGGTCATACTCAAGCCTACCAGCATCCAAACTTGATGGGCTTCCAGACACACTTTAAAAGCAGAATCTCAAAGGTATCTAGATTTTCCTGTTAGCGATGTCATAGTTTCAAGGGAGGAGGTTTTTCCCCAGTGCATTAATGACAGTTGCAAATTCTAGTTGACACCTACAAACAAGAAAGAAAAATACACCAAGAACACTATTAAGCCATGTGTTTTCTGCTCGAAGAGACAGCAGCACAGGTCTAGCCATTCAGCTACATAAGAGGAACAGAGCTGTATCAGGGAACAAACTTCTTTGGTCTTGGAGACTGTTTTACTTCTTTATAATCAATGTCATGGGAAGTGTCACACGTGAGCTGTGTTCACCTTACTGCAACTAAAGCATGATGGATTTTATATTAGTCACTTTAAAGGACCATATGAACAAAAAAAAGACAGAAAAAACTGTACATCAATTTATTTACCTGAAGTACAAAAAGGATGTATACTGTATAGTTAAAAAACAGCTAGTAAAAACGTGTTCAGGGTAGACAAGTAATGGTGCTGATTTGCGAGTGTGATGATAATTTTTGGCATTGACAAAAAAAAACTGTAAACTTCTTGGCACCTCAGGTGAAGAACAGTTTTAAATATATGCTTTTAATCTGTACGATACTGGCATATTTCCGCCCAGAGCGGGTTGGCAAAACTCTCCAGAGAAGATTCAAATAAATTACATAAATAGGAGCGGGGCCGGGCGCTTCGCTGGCAGTCCGTGCCGAGCCCCCGCGGCCTCACACGTCGGGGTAGCCGCAGTAGTAGACGGCGCTGCTGGCGTCCGACACCGCCGCCGACACGGGCCCCGCGCCCTCGGGCGCCGGCAGCCCCGCCGCGTCGTGGCCCGCGAAGGGCAGCCCCAGCTCGGGCTTGCAGGCGAAGTGCAGGTACTGCTCGAACTCGGTGCGGTCCACCTCGCCCAGCAGCTCGTCCTGCGGCAAGTGCTCCAGCTGCTCCCGGCACTGCGTCGCCTCGGGCGGCGGCGACGGCTGCCCGCCCGCCGGCGGCGGCGGCAGCGGGCGCCCCGGGCCCGGCGGCTGGCACATCTGCCCGTAGTAGGCGTGCAGCGGCGCCTGGCAGCCCAGCAGGCCCGGCAGCGAGCCGCCCGGCCCCAGCGGCTCGCCGGGCGGCAGGTGCCGCCGCAGCGCGGCGCCCGCCGCGCCCTCGGCCGCCGCCGGCGCGTACTCGGCCGCCGGGTGCGGCGGGTAGCTGTAGGGCACCAGCGCGCACTCCTCCTGCAGCCCCGCCGCGAAGAAGGGCGCCTCGCTCTCCGCCGCGTCCAGCGGCGACGGGTCCGGCGTCGGCAGGCTGTAGCCGTCGAAGGCGGCGCCCAGCGGCGGGCAGTCCCGGTAGTGGCCCGCGCCCGGCGGCAGCGCGCCCGGCCCCGCCGCGTAGCCCTGCTCGGCGTAGGGCAGGCCCAGGCTCTCCACGCACATCCTGCCGCCGCCGCTGCCCTCGCTGCCCAGCCCGGGCGCCGCCGCCTCCGCCAGGCCGTGCTGCAGGAAGCCGCTCTCCACGCGCTTCAGGCGCTTCACCTGCTTCCGCCGCCGCGGCCGGTACTTGTAGTTGGGGTGGTCCTGCATATGCTGCACCCGCAGCCGCTCCGCCTCCTCCACGAACGGCCGCTTCTCCGCCAGCGACAGCGCCTTCCACGATTTACCTGCGCCCACACGCACCGTCAGACCGGCCGGCCCCCGAGCGACCCGCGCCCCCGCCGCCCCCGCCGCCGCCTGGCCGGGCGCCGCGCTGCCCCTTCGCGCCGCCTCCCCCCGGCCCGCGCCGCGCCGCGCGCCCTCCGCGCTCACCCAGCATCTTGCTGAGCTCGGCGTTGTGCAGGTCCGGGTTCTGCTGCGCCAGCCGCTTGCGCTCGTCCTTCGCCCACACCATGAAGGCGTTCATGGGCCGGCGGATCCGCGACTCGCTCTTGCTCCGGCCGCCCGCCGCCCCCGACGGCGCCGCCTCGCTCTTCGCCTTCGCCTCGCCCAGGGGGCTCAGCGACTCTGCCCAGGGGCAGGGGCCCATGGCCGGCATCATGATGGGCAGCGAGCACCGCCCCTGCGCTTGGTCGTCGCTGCTGGCATAGCCCGCATCGGGGCTGCTCATCTCGGGACGGCCGCGCCGCCCGCCGCGCCCAGAGCTCCGCACGGGCCGCGGCACGGGCTCGGCTCGGCGCTCGGGCCCCGCTCACTGCGGCCGCTGCCCCCGCCGAGCCCTATTTGAGCAGCGGCGCGGCCAATGGGGCCGCGGGGGCGGGCGCGGCGCGGCGCGGCGCGGAGGCGGCGGCTCCCGGCGGCTGTCGGCGGCTCCGCGGCGCGGCACGGCGCGGGCGGCCCCGCGGCCCCTCCCGGCGGGCCGGCACCTGAGCACCTCGCACCCGGTGGCCCGGTGGTGACAGCGCGGCGGTGCTGGAGTGCAGCCTCGCCGGCACCGAGCTGCCAGTCGCGAGTGCGTAATATGGTTCAGAAGGAAGGGCTTCTTCTCGTGTGACTGTCGCTGACACTGGACCCGGGATCACATCTTGCCCTTCCCCTTCCTCTGTGATCCCCCTTAGCAGATCAGTTTTGTTAAAGCACGTCGTGCTCAAAAGTCAGCACGACTATCAGTGTACATCAAAATATGCGGAAAGGCAGTGAGGACAATACTGCTTGCTTTCGGAAATTATTATTTTCTGGAAGGGCCTCGTTGTTTTGTGAATTATTTTGATTACTCTCCGACTGCCATGATTGCCAGGGTGGTCCTGATAAATGGACCCCTCTCCACTGTTTTATAATTATTCTGTTTTGAGCTTTCTGGTATTTAATCGTATTTTCAGTCGTACCCTGTAACCCTGTTTTTCATTACCTCGGAAGGTATTCTATTACTGTAACATTTCATGCAGGATGAATGCATGTAAATAAATACATTCTAACGCATCGAAAGTGTATGTTGCTCATAAACGAGCAACCGAGCAATCTGCAACCTCGGGCTTGGCTTGGAGTGCATTTGTTGTACCATTTTGTTACGTAGCATAACCATACAAACTGCAAATAACCATGCCCTTAGACATGACGTTCTTATTTATACAAAAACAGTGGGCAGCTATATATATATATATATAAAAAAAAGTGAATTAGCCTTTGGTTAGTGAAGTCAGCCAAGCAGTTAAGGATGACACCTTTTTTCTCCAATAAAATGTTGTTTTCTTTGTCAGCTTTTCTGTGCCTGCTACCTTGGTAGGAAGACAGAGCTCTCTGGACAGTGCTACCACGTGCACTGTATGTATGTATCTATATGTACCATGTAGGTATGACTTGGCTGGAGCATCAAAATTCTCCGGTCAGGAAGCTAAGATGGGAGTATTTCCCCAAAATACTCGTGCCGTAGGGGAACCGACTTTCTTTTCTCGACAAATACGGGGATTACTTAAGGCGTCTTACAATTTCTTGCCCTGTACGTCTGTGTTTGTGTTTCACTTCAAGTCCAAGATTAAATAATTTTGTGTAATTCTTAACAAAGAGTGACATTTAAATGAGATACTTAGTCCTTAATCTTCCACATGAAGTATGTAGCTATGAACCTGAATAACGATTATAAATGTTTGCTGGAGGGAAAAGGGTCTGGGGTTGGAATACACACCCGAGGAATGATCAAGGCCAGTGGTCATTTAATGACAATGGTGTCAATTTAAGTTTGACAGATGTTATCGAAATCCGTTCACACAGAAATTAGCTGAATGTCTTTATATTAAAAGCTCTTGAACTCTAGGAAAGAATAACTTCACCACTTCAAGGTTTTATTTTTTTGGGGGGGGGGAGTGTATTCTTTAGATACATACTTCAAATTTCCCCAAAATAAAAAGACGCGCAGCCGCCCCCTTCCCTGTTCTGAAGGGGAGTAGGTCTTTAAAGAAAATGTCCTCATCTTCAAGGATATGGGGGGGAAAGTCTATCCCGCAACTTTGCAAACTTTTAGTGGGATAACTTGAGTCTGGAGCTGGTCTACGCTGCTCTTCTATGCCTGCACTGCGGTCCCGCCCTCTCATTTCCCGCTTTGATTTGACCCTGCTCTTGCACCTCCCAGGGTCGTCGTGCCCGGGTTTCGTGCTGCTGCGACAACTCCGGTAGGGGAGAAACGGCCGGGGAAGCTGGACGTCTTGGCAGCGGCCCCGAGAGACCACGGCGGAGCTCGGTTGGCAGCGAGGGGCAGCGGATCGCCGCGATCCGCCGCCGGGAGCGGCGAATTCCGCCCCCGCAGGCTGCGCCGCTGAATCGGCCGGGGTTAGACTTGAAATTGGCGCCGGCTGCCCCTTTCCGGAGCGCCTGCATGCTGCAGAGATGGGTGCACAATGTTTGGGTAGCAGCTCTCCGTCTCATGAACGTGCTGCTCCTTTTCCTCAGTAGAAAGAAACGAGCAATAGATCAAACGAGTCAAATCATAGTTGGAGCTACAGAAAGCACCTTTCGGCGAGCTGGGGTCATACCATGTAATTCATTCACATCACGCAGCTCGTAAAAACTTGACAGCGTTAGTTAATAGGGCTTTATCTCATAAAGCAGCTGTGCATTGGTACGTGGCGAAGACCGATCATCATCACCATGAGCAGCTTCCCTGAGTATTAATAATTTCCGGACGCGAAAAATAGAAATTAAGCAACAAAAAATAAAAGATATTGGGAGCGGTGGCAAATACATCACAAACTGTCTCCTCAAAAAAAAAAAAAAAAAGTGATTTTAAAATGTTTCAGAAGTGCTATGCTATACACATAGAATTACATACGGTCTCCAGTCTTGGGTCGCCATAAGTGCCTATAGAGTACCAGGACCCTTGAACTGAAGTCTGAGTGAGAGTATGTCATCAATTACTGTTGACAGCAATGGGAGCCAGATGGCTGTACACGGTTCTTTGACCAGACAGATGAAACAAATAACTTCTCTTTTACTTACGTGAGTGTCAGTGCGTTCATAGCCTGTCATTTCGCGGTCTAGGAACTGTTTGTTCCCTCAAACAACCATTTTATTTTTTCAGGTTTGTGGTTTGAGGTTTTCCCCCCCCCCCCAAGCCAATGAATAAAACTGAAAATAGACTCAGCAGCATCCAAACTAAGAGAAGTCACTCAACTAGCACCAGAAACGAGGAGAAATATACGAATGGTTTTGCTCTGCACCAAGATTCAGAAAACTTTAATTGAATTCTTGGTTATGCCACGGGCCTCGTGTGAGTTCCCGAGTAAATCATTCAGGCCGAAGTACATAAACTGAAGTTACCAAAAAGTAGCAGTCTCCTAGGAGCTCTGATTGATCAGTGCACTAACTGCGTTAGATACAAAGACAGTTACTCTATTTAAGAGAGCCTCATTTCAAGCACAGGGAAGGTGAGAAAAACCACCCTCATTTTATAGACGGGAAACTGAAGTAGGGTGATTTAAGGTCCAATCTTGTAAGCATTTAATTAGTCAAGGCAGTAATTCTCTGTTTAACGTTAAGCATATATAGACATGTAAGTAGTGGATTCTAAAGTCCTGTCTGTGCTTAAGAGTTACTCGGTGTAGCAATACAGAGCTAGTTAGCCAGAGTCAGGCCCTCGTGCACACTAACATCTAAGTCAAAACGTGAGGAAATATCTGCACCGAATGATTGGACAATTACAACTAAATTTGACCACAGGTCTCCACGAAAATTAAAGCCCTGAAGATTTTCGGGGAATTGAGGCTTTTAGACTATTTGTTAGGCCTCGATCCCATAGCCGGGGCTCATCACGGGCTAGAAATAGCAGGTCTCGCCGGGCTGCAAGTAGAGCCCCAGGGGACACGGGAGGGAGCCGCAGGGAGGCAGGACAGTAATCCTCAATAGGTTATTGCAATCCCGGGCACCCTGCGCAGGCCTCCGGGCCCCACCAGCCGTCTCAGCACCACGCTGCTTTCATTTAGACTTGTCACAAGGTTGCAAACGACCTGTCGGTGTCGCCTGCGCTAGGTCTTCCCGTGCTGTTTACACCAGTGCAGGGTGACTGTGTATACAAATTTGCTAGGGGATCACATAGGCTTGCGGATATAATTAGCCCTTCCTGTGTGGCTTGCTGTACTTTTCAGTACACTTTCCGGTGTGGACATGCTAAAAGCGGGATTTTTATATATGCTTTCACAGGCAATGCAAACTCCCCAGTTTGCAGAGGGCAGAGGGGGAACGTATTTATTCCAAAATAAAAATACAGACGCCATGTAAATAAATAAAATCTATCTATAGGGACAAAATCTGCAGCAACATTCCGTGCTAATTTCTTCTGCAGATTACTCTTTTGGTGTGCTAGGATCTTGCCCAACTTGAAAAGCATATAGCTATCAGAAACGGAGAAAAACCCAATGAGTTAATGTTGTTATTTCAGAGCACAAGACCGCTGTTTCCTGATATTTCCAGTCCCAGTATTCTCGAATAGAGTCGAGATTGTGACTTTATTTTCCGCTCGTGACTTTTTCCTCATTATCTGCCCTGTACAGACAAACCTTAAACCTTTTCTTTTAATTCAACACCTCAGTTTATTACAAAGGCAATCTTCCCAATGAGAAACCTTTTTCTGTCTAGACTAGGCCTACTTAGTTTTCTACTATAGATTTACTTAAATAGTAGGAACAGAGATCACAAAAAGAAGGAAGCTCCTACGACTCCAATGCGACCACTGTGTAAGGGCGTTGACTGTGTTAGGAATAACCAGGATCCAAGGACCCCTTGAAATACGATGAATTAGCTTATTTGTGAGGGAGGTGGCAGGAGAGCTGAATGCCTTTCGGGCGCAGGTAGACTGGGGAAGCCGTAGGGAGCATTCACCGTCCCTGTGGTAACCGTCCTGAAGGAGCTGGCTTGCTAATGCTGTTGTTTAACTGGAGACTGGCTTTTTGTGCAAGGTTAGAGAGCACTGGCACATCCGCTTATACGGCTGCCCTACTCTGTGGTAGATTAAAACATAAAGATTTAACATTGCAAAATCTCCCCTTTTCCAAGCTCCTAGACTTTCCTTTTTCCTCTTTATGATCTTTAAGCCATTAAAAACGTGACATTGCCCTGTGGCTTTTTGGTATAGAGTAAACCATAACCACTAAGAAAAGAGTAGATAAGATTTTCAAGGAGACATTTAATATACGTAACCTGTTAGGAACATGACAGCAGTAGCAGATCTCGAGTCTGACAGGACGGCAGAGTGAAGATGCATTAAGGCACCTTGATCTATTGCAAATATTTTACAGCCACCTCCACAGCCTCCACACCAACTGCTTGCACGGCTCGACCGCCAGAACCATTCTGGGTTTTTAGAACAATCACTGCGAAAGAAAATGAACTCCGCCTTGGGCTCCTTTTTTAATAGTCGATTTTCATAAGTACTCATGAGATGTGAAGGCGGCTTGAAGTTTTCAAAAGGGCTACAGGTCAGGTTTGGGGGTATAACAATAATAATCTGACAAGTTGTCTCAGAAATGGGACTTGAATAGGGCTTTAGAAAATTTTTCTCTGAGTATATTGGCCCAGTCCCTTTTAGAGAAGGTTCATACAGTGCTCACTCACAGGAAGAATATAAAAAAAGCTACACTCTTACTCATGATGCACACAAGAAAAACATTATTTCTTAGATTTCAGTAATCAAAAACTCTAGATGAAGGTTAGATGTGAAATCTGTATATCACGAATTATTCAGAATGGTAACTGGCCTTTTGAATTGTAAATACATTAGTACCGTACACTGTCTGGCACAGGACTGTTCCACTGGTTAACCCTTCTTCCAAAATCTATAAATTTATTTAACAAAATTCATCGACAGCCACTCCAGGCATTATTATAAATAATAAGTAGAAGTCTTTCAAACTTCATGAACTCGCCTACAGATTCAAAGTTCGCTTAAGCTTTCAGTTGCCTTAGAGTTTGGAGCGGTGGGGGAAGGAGGAGAGAGAGCAGATGGGAGCAAAACCTGCACGTATTGAAAAATAACAAGAGATTGTGGTCAAAGTTGCCGAAAGCATAATAACGATTTATTCCCTTCCCCCCCCCCAAATAAGTGATTTTCCTCCAGAAAGTCATGAACGTGCGAGAAAAAGGTAAGACGAACTTAGTTTAATCCTGGATGTTAAAACTGTATAATAGAAGGAAACCTCAACCAATACAAAACCATTATCTCTCATGCACAATTTAGTCTCTTTATGCTTAGCAACGTTATAAAATTACTATTAACAGCCCATAACAGTAACAGAACTTTCTCAGTGAGGCTCCAGATATTTTACTGTATATACTATATTGTGGGACAGACCTCAACATATTCGCATCATAAATAGTATATAAAAATTGTTCCACATTATAGTATCACCAAGACATCTAGTGTCTTTGTCCTGAGGTATGTCATTACCGAACAGATCACTTATCCCGTGGACAGAGGGAAGAGGAGCGAAGAGAAGGTAGGGTGGGTGTCTAAGCACACGTGGGAGCTTGAAGACTATTTGAAAACTAAAACGGGAGGATTAAGAAACTAGCGGGTACAGTATTTTACAGAACAATAAGGGTTTAAGTGTATTTTAATTCAAAACTCACTAATAGTATGCAGTATACACATTCAATTTTTGCTAACATATCTGGTTTAGGCTATGATTGAAACTCATTGACTGAGTCAGCTTGTATCTGGGTCTGTGTATGCTATTTTATCTTCCACCGATAAAAACAAAAGCCAATTTAAATGTAATTTAAAAATGCAACCGATTTAATTTCCCTTCCTGAGGAGGTTAAACACTGGGCAAGTCTGCCACTTCTGCCGCAGCTCCCTCCCCAGGGCTCCGTTCCGCCGCTGTTATCTAGGGAAGAAAAACGACCTGGATGACTATTCCCTTCTGATTCAACACAACGAATTTATCAATCCCACTCCACAGCTTGAATTAGTACTACCATTTAGATGAAAGTTTTTTTCCCCCCACAGATGTTTAAGGGCAAAGCACATACCTGTCAGTCACAAAGGTACTTCGACCTATAGTCAAAATGCGATAGTACAGTATGAAAACTTAAAAGGAATCTATTCGGAAAAAAAAGACGATGAAAATGTAGGTTTTAATGCATTATTGTGATTTGATGTTAGAGCAAACTAGTGGTGGTAGGTCTCCGGCTTTTAGACGTTCAAGACTAAATTCTTCATCAGCTTTGAACCCCGATTTACTGGTATCATTTTCCACAGAAGACACCTGTTATCCCCTACTTCCCTGCAATGAAGGCAGGTATTTGAACACGAAATACATTCCCTCCAGGAAGCTGCTTCATTTAGCACTTATTTTGACATTCTTAATAGCATCCAGCGTTTCCACGATTACACTGAAAAGCTCACTGAAAGCACTGAAATACCAAAACCCTAACATAATTCTGTCAAAGCTTTCTTATCTTCTTTTTGCACTTCGAAAATAGATTGCTTAATTCTTTTAAATTCAGTCCTATCAATCAAACGTCTAAAAAGCCACCTATTAAAGTTTGGAAAATCATCGTTGGAGTAGTCGGGAGTAAACAGTTTCCAGACACTAGAAGTTTTGTTCACAATTTGAGCAGGACAGACGGAAGGAGAAAGGGATTATAGGCAGAGAAATACCCTTAGGTGTGACAGCTCATCCTTAGTGCAAGGGACTTCAGGAAGGCTACTTGAAACAGCAGGGGATATGCAGAGGATGATATCTCTATGTGGGGATATCAACAACCAGTTTTACTATTTTCCCTTTATTTGTAAAAGTGCAAAATTATTCTGTACAAACCCAACATATAAAAAACCCAGTACTCTGTACAAGATTATAAAAGCATAAGGATCTCTAACAAGATCTCAGAAATCATATTCCAAGTATGTAGCTAGGATCAAAGTTTGAAAATTCCACAGTAGGAACAGTTTTACATGTCACTGTAGGACAGAGATGGCTCGACCTGCACCACTCGGAAAACAAGACGGTGGGTCGCATCTTCAAACCTCGAGTAGGTCACTGATACCCTGTCAGTTCTCAAGATTCAAATAAATTACATAAATAGGAGCGGGGCCGGGCGCTTCGCTGGCAGTCCGTGCCGAGCCCCCGCGGCCTCACACGTCGGGGTAGCCGCAGTAGTAGACGGCGCTGCTGGCGTCCGACACCGCCGCCGACACGGGCCCCGCGCCCTCGGGCGCCGGCAGCCCCGCCGCGTCGTGGCCCGCGAAGGGCAGCCCCAGCTCGGGCTTGCAGGCGAAGTGCAGGTACTGCTCGAACTCGGTGCGGTCCACCTCGCCCAGCAGCTCGTCCTGCGGCAAGTGCTCCAGCTGCTCCCGGCACTGCGTCGCCTCGGGCGGCGGCGACGGCTGCCCGCCCGCCGGCGGCGGGGGCAGCGGGCGCCCCGGGCCCGGCGGCTGGCACATCTGCCCGTAGTAGGCGTGCAGCGGCGCCTGGCAGCCCAGCAGGCCCGGCAGCGAGCCGCCCGGCCCCAGCGGCTCGCCGGGCGGCAGGTGCCGCCGCAGCGCGGCGCCCGCCGCGCCCTCGGCCGCCGCCGGCGCGTACTCGGCCGCCGGGTGCGGCGGGTAGCTGTAGGGCACCAGCGCGCACTCCTCCTGCAGCCCCGCCGCGAAGAAGGGCGCCTCGCTCTCCGCCGCGTCCAGCGGCGACGGGTCCGGCGTCGGCAGGCTGTAGCCGTCGAAGGCGGCGCCCAGCGGCGGGCAGTCCCGGTAGTGGCCCGCGCCCGGCGGCAGCGCGCCCGGCCCCGCCGCGTAGCCCTGCTCGGCGTAGGGCAGGCCCAGGCTCTCCACGCACATCCTGCCGCCGCCGCTGCCCTCGCTGCCCAGCCCGGGCGCCGCCGCCTCCGCCAGGCCGTGCTGCAGGAAGCCGCTCTCCACGCGCTTCAGGCGCTTCACCTGCTTCCGCCGCCGCGGCCGGTACTTGTAGTTGGGGTGGTCCTGCATATGCTGCACCCGCAGCCGCTCCGCCTCCTCCACGAACGGCCGCTTCTCCGCCAGCGACAGCGCCTTCCACGATTTACCTGCGCCCACACGCACCGTCAGACCGGCCGGCCCCCGAGCGACCCGCGCCCCCGCCGCCCCCGCCGCCGCCTGGCCGGGCGCCGCGCTGCCCCTTCGCGCCGCCTCCCCCCGGCCCGCGCCGCGCCGCGCGCCCTCCGCGCTCACCCAGCATCTTGCTGAGCTCGGCGTTGTGCAGGTCCGGGTTCTGCTGCGCCAGCCGCTTGCGCTCGTCCTTCGCCCACACCATGAAGGCGTTCATGGGCCGGCGGATCCGCGACTCGCTCTTGCTCCGGCCGCCCGCCGCCCCCGACGGCGCCGCCTCGCTCTTCGCCTTCGCCTCGCCCAGGGGGCTCAGCGACTCTGCCCAGGGGCAGGGGCCCATGGCCGGCATCATGATGGGCAGCGAGCACCGCCCCTGCGCTTGGTCGTCGCTGCTGGCATAGCCCGCATCGGGGCTGCTCATCTCGGGACGGCCGCGCCGCCCGCCGCGCCGCCCGCCGCGCCCAGAGCTCCGCACGGGCCGCGGCACGGGCTCGGCTCGGCGCTCGGGCCCCGCTCACTGCGGCCGCTGCCCCCGCCGAGCCCTATTTGAGCAGCGGCGCGGCCAATGGGGCCGCGGGGGCGGGCGCGGCGCGGCGCGGCGCGGAGGCGGCGGCTCCCGGCGGCTGTCGGCGGCTCCGCGGCGCGGCACGGCGCGGGCGGCCCCGCGGCCCCTCCCGGCGGGCCGGCACCTGAGCAGGTCGCGGCGCCGGCGCGGGCGGTGCTGCTGCCGCCCCGCGGGACAGGCGGTTCCTTCCCCGGGGCCGGGAGAGCGTTTGTTGCCGGCCCTTCATCCCGGCCCCGCTCTCCCGTAATGACAGCAGGCACAGGCCCAGAGAAAGTCCAGCGCTACTGTGCCATCGTGCAAATCCCTATCCGTCACCGACCCATGCACACAGAGACAACACTGACCAGAAGAGACACAAAGGAGACGAAAGGGACAGATTATTGCCAACGGTATCTAAATACCGCCTATCCCCCGGAGACTGACAAAAGGTTTCTCTTGTAGGCAAACGTGCAAAGTAACTTGGCAAGAATAAGCCACGTTTTTATCTATGTAGCACATTTCCGTTTCCTACCTTTTACTACTACCTTAGTGTATTTTACCTTACAAATCCAAGCAACATGCAAATTTCGTGGTAAAGTAGAACCGCAAATCCGTGTGAAGTTTATTAAATATATTCTACTCCTCTTTTTCATACTTCATAATGCAGTTCTTCAGTACTTGCCAAAGGTGCAAATGTATGTAACGTAAGTTCACTTAGTTATTATTCAGACTGAGCTTTGCAGTGCATATTCCTGCTTTTGTTTGGTTTTATATGCACTGTGTACACAGAAAATATTCAGGATTTCTCTGATTTAATGAAGCGGAGAACTACTGCCTGAATAAATAAACTGTATCTATAAACAGATGTTTGTAAAAAGTCTGTCACTTACAATAATCACAAATTCTACCTTGATACCATTTATGTTCATTTTGGCATACAAACTAATGTAAAACAGCGTTTTCACAAGCGCTCTGATTAATATTTGCATTGTTCTGTGGTGCTATTAAATGCATCAATGATTATTTGAGAAACTGCTGAGCTTTAAACTGAAGATCAAAGAGGTTTATTTGGTCAAGGATACCTTTGTTTGGACAACCACTTCGATCAAATAAACCAATATTGTAAGAATTCTCGCTGAAATGAAAGGAATTAAGTCGGGATCACCATTAACGTATTCTAACATTGTACTTCCTGTTTCATACAACATAAAAACCTGTTCCTTTAGACTTGACAGCCTAGTAGGTATTCTGAAAAGAAGAACGAGGTGATGAACTGTACTTGAACGGGATTAACACTAAGGATTATTATTCTCCGGAGAATTCTCGAGAGAATTCTGCATTCATGCTTTTTCCCCCATTCGTTTGTTACATTATAATCAAGTGATATATTTCCAGACTTCATATATCTGGCATTTATCCTTATGCAAGGACTCGAAACCATTACCAAAGGACTAGTAACAGCCTAAAACTAAGCAAAGAAAGCGTTTTTTTTTCTCCCCCGTCTAAACACACTCAAGTCCAACACAACGAGAAGCAGCAATTCAAACAGCGGCACTTTTTTTTTCTTACGGCAGATGCTGTAAAAATCAGTGGAGCTGAAAATAATGTTTATATACATACGTAACTGTACATTAATTGCATGCTGTTCCATAATAATATCGTTTCTACAAAGCTGTAATGCACTTAAAATTGAATGTAAAAGAAATCCAGCGGTAGAGATTCCGATTGCAAAGCCAAACTGTCGTCACAGAATCGGTTATAGCAATGAGGAACGCCTGCTAGGAATTAAATGCCTCTCAACCGTTTTTAATCACACTTCGTTGGGATGCTACCTTAGGGCGTACCTTTTTAAGGTTGGTGTGCCATTTTTTTTACTCTTGTTTATCACTTTTATTTTTTAGCTGAGGCTTGTGACATTTCCCGTCCCGACGTGCTGAGGACGTGGAACCCTTAATCCTAGGCCGATTGCCCAAGGATAAATCACATGCCAACGAGTGAACGATACCCATAGCGAATTCTAAATTAAGCGAAATCTGAATCTTATCGGAAGTGCAATCATGCAAAAGAAAAATATATGTATCTTTTTACTGCACAGAACAGAATACTCAGCTGAGCAGAGAAAGCAAGATAACTTACAAGCAAAACTAAAAGAAGACAGCAACGCACAGCCCTAACGAAGTCCATATATTCCCACCCACTTCCAATCGGTTCCCAGGTACTCCGAGCTCATCCCGTATTACTCTGGCTCAGGCAAAACTGACCGCCTAGGAGTTTAACACGACGAACAGTGTATTGCCTTTCACACGAGCTTATCTTGTTGAACTGTCAACCTGTCCCTTTTATTCTATTCAGCAGAAGTATTTTCGTGAGCCAGGGGAACAAATCCTGCAAGACGTATCACTGAAAAAGTTCTGCAAATTGAGAAAATGCTTACAAATACACTTTACAGCAATTCTGGGGCTGTCACTTCCAGTAGAAAAGAAAATGTTTTTCTATATAAAGAACATGAGGTAATAAACTAAGCAAACTGCCGTTGACTTTGGAAGATTTGTGCAAACTGTTTCTACAGCTCATTGATCTGGGATCAAAGAAAGAAAGGTGTGTTTCGAACCTAAGCCGAGAAAGTAAAAGCTCCCTGGTTTGTACAGAAAATGTTGGCAGCTTGTGACCATTTCAGTGCCCCTGGTGTCATAAATAGATTATCTAACTTCTTCTCTCGCATTCTATTTGACTGTTTAGATGCTTCTGAACTGTAACTTCAAAATGCTTATACCATACAACACTGACCTCAGTCAAGTTTTGCTCTTTACTTACACCTCACTTCCCCGAAGCGTTTAGCAAAGAGTTTCTTATGGTGCTCCTGTGTATATGAAACCTTCATGGTCGCACGAATCCTGGGGTCATTCGTTAACTTTCCCAACCTAACAATGCCACTGAGAGTTCATCCTTCTGATTTATTGACCTTTTAAACCCGTCAGTGTAAAGCGTGGGGGCGCGGAGCGGGGATCCTCCGGCGAGAGATGTGTTTCTATTTCAGGTCCATTACAGAATGCGGTGTTGGAAGTGGTGCTCCCAGCGTTATCAGAGCCGACCACAAATGCCACATGAAAAGCAGCAAACATCCGGAGGGTTTCCTGCAAATCGAGCAGTTTCTCAAGACAAGAGTTTTGTTTTTTTTTTTTTTTAACATGTATTTAAAGGCAACACGCTTTGCCTCTTTAAAGAGCCTCAAGACCATTAAAGGAAAACAGCGCTGCCCAAAAAACACTGCTTCGTGCAAGAATCTCCCCAGTGAAGATTTTTCTGGGCTGTCGCGTTACGAAAGTGCGTGGATGACCGAGGCGGTGGTCAGGAATCAGACACCGTTGAAGTGAAATATATGTACATGTATATGTATATGTATATATTCCCTTTCAGAAACTCTAATTACAGCTATCGAAGAGACATTAAATACTTCACAGCAAAGTAATAGTCGCCAACATTTAAAAAGTCACTGGTTCGCCTGCATCATTTTAAATTACAAACTCCTATCTAGCAAAGGTACTCAGCACACACCAAGCTGCAGAAAGCTTTCTGGTCATAAACTGCACACGGCATCCAGCGCGGAGCCGCTTCAGTGGAAACACGTCCCAAGCCCTGGGCTTGGCAGCTCTAGTGAACAGACAATAGCCCTGAGAATAGCACGCTCCCGAACAATAAGCCGCCTGCATATGGGCGCGGGTG
Organism: Apteryx mantelli; assembly: GCF_036417845.1. NCBI lineage: Eukaryota > Metazoa > Chordata > Aves > Apterygiformes > Apterygidae > Apteryx > Apteryx mantelli. The sequence goes on along the minus strand of NC_089979.1, from coordinate 34,868,844 downwards.
GTCTGAGGTGTGTTAAGCAACGGTGTCCCCACGTTTTAGGACTGAAGTGCGTCCGACGGGGGGAGAGGGACGTGCCCGATTCCCACTCCGAGGTAAGAGCACTTTAGCCTCGCCGCGGACGGGGTTGGGTTCCCCCCGCCGAGCCGCCACCGCCTCCGCCAGCAGGGCGAGTGCGACGCGCCCCCTGCAGCCGCCGCCACACCCGGCCGCGGCCGCCGCGGCCGCCGGGCTCCGGGCCGGGCCGGGCGCGGAACCCGCCGCCGCCCGGGCAGGGCCGGGCCGGGCCGGCAAGGAGGAAGCGCGCGGCCGCCGCCCCCGCGGCTCTCCGCGCCCCGCGCCGCCGCACGCTGCTCCCCTTCCTCGGCGCGGCCCGGCGCGGGGGTCCTCGCCCCGGTGCGGCCCCGCCGCTCCCTCCGGCGCTGCTCGCCGTGCCGCTCCGCTCCGCACCGCGCCGGCCGAGCGGCCCCCCGCGGCGGGCAGCCGCTCTCCCCCTCTCAGCCCCCGCCTGCGGGCCCAAGGCACCGGTCTGGATCCCGGCACCGATCAGACTCAAAGTCTGAACTGAACCACCGAGAGGTGCCATTTCTCTGCACAGGGGCTCTAGGCTCACCCTCAGCGCCCGGGCAAACGCGGGGATCGCAACCCCGTCCCTCTCCGGCAAAGGCAGCCTCGGCCCCGGCTGTGCCGAGCGCAGCGGAGGAAGGAGAGTCCTGGATAACCCTGGCATTATGCTCATCCCTTCTTCTCGGTGCTAGGAGAAATACATTCTACACATATACAGACATATATATCCTGTCATCTGCCAGAGCCATGCCACACAGTGCCAGGAACCATGTCTGTCACTACCTCATGAAGAGTCAGAACAATTCCCCCCTGAAGGAAATGGCTTTTCACTGAAGCTATTTAACGTCTGAATTAATACTGAATTCAAGTTTTGCACATTTTCGAGGACCTCAGGTGCAAGGGAGAGCTTCCAGCTTGCTTTCTGCCAGCAAGGAGTTAACTCTGCCACTCACGGGACTGCTTGGGCTTGGTTTTAATGTGGCTGTTATCCCTTCCTTATCCCAGTCTGAAGAAATGACAACAGTTTGACTACAAAAGGAGGTCCAGATATTGTTATGGTTTTTGTGCCCTTCAGTTTGGGACTAAGTCATATAGGACCAAAAAGTAGTACAATATCTGGGGCCCGGGCAGAATGCCCCTCCGTGTGAATTTCCAAGAACAGAAATCCTGTTAGTTTTCATTCTTCAGTACATACAAGCAAATTAAAAAATGCCTTATACAATGCTGGAGCCACTCCAAAAGTTCAGGCATCTGAACTGAACTAAACACTTTGGGCTAGCCTCTGTGTTTATACTAGTATAACTCTTATATCAATGGAGCTACTGCAAACTTATTTTAATGTAAGGTTTATTCTGACATACTAGATACTAAATTCATGGCTTAGGGAAGTACTATTCATGTAACCAGATGATTAAAAAGCTGATCCCAATTACACTGCAGTGAAATAAATTTCCTCTTTGATAGCACTCAGCTTCTAGAGTGTACTTTACTAAAGTGAGAAGGAGGAATGTAATAAATATTCTCTACAAGGTGGGCTATAGTATTATATACTATGCTACTGTATGATAGCCTTGTAGTGTTTATTTATATACTGCTTTGTTTAGTAGGTAGCAATATTTTACAGTAGGTGTAAAGACCTTTGTCTTCATTAGGAATAAAATTGTTACATTGTACAGATGAAAAAGTAGCCGAGCCTGGAGGTCAGCTGAAGTTCTATCATGACAATTACTGATCGTCGCAGAAAAGATGGTCTGGCATTTTAGCATATGCAAATAATCCTACTGCAGTCAGTTTAGCAAAAGTTATGTGAGCCAAACTAACAAAATTATTAAATGGCAATGACTGCATTCAAATTTCAGTGGCTTGCCACTCAATAAGTAAGACCAGAAACACAAGTAAGATCAGAACAAAATAAAAAATGGATTTAAACCTTCAAGAACACAAACTGTTCAGTTTTAACCTGGAAAAGCTTCTTCCAAGTTGGATAATATAATACATTTATCTTTCAAGAAAAATTCACTATTGTCCATGTTCCAGAGGTGATAAAATGTCACAAAAAAAGACTTTCTGCCACATTTCCTGCCCAGAAATAAGTAGTTGTAATGTTGTCAAAAATATCTGTTCTTACATGATCAAAAAGGGCATTTGTTATAACCAAGACATCTGACTACAAAGTTTGGGTTCTTTTTGCAAATCAAAACATCACACTGTTTAGGGTCGTAATTTTAAAATTAGCCCCTTGGAAATGCTCTGCATTTGCAGTTTATCTTTGTGAATATATTCAGTAATTCAGTGCACTACAACTTCTGAGGTCTGACATATATTTAAATAATTGGACTATGAAAAGAAATAGGAGACAGAAGATTTGGGAATCGAATTTTATTTCTTAATAGCTGCAAGTGTTTGGACTTATGATGTCTATGTTCCTTGGTTATTCTTGACACATAAACGAAGTTTTAATTTTAGCTTGTTAATTACCATTCCACTAGTAGTTCCATTGAAATATTTTTCGAAGTTGTATATCATAAGAAAAAACATAGCAGCACACCTTCCAAACCCAAACTGATCATGTTTCTAATGAATACTATTTCCCAAATACGTAGCAATTTCACTGGCAGGTGTCTGCTCACTTTATGGGGTGCACAGTCAAATCTGCCATTTCTCTAGCTAGAATCCAGTAATATTGAATGTTCTGAACACCTTTGACTTCTGCTGAGCAATGAGAGGGAAGGGAACTCCAACCATCATAGGATCATGCCTGACACAGATAGCAACTTAAAAAAAAAAAAAAAAAAAAAAACTGCAAAAATTTCCAAACTAACTTAAGCGACAAAGATATTTTGATCCTGGGCTTGAGGTATGTTTACAATTATCTAGCTGCAGCTCCGCATTCACATCTATTTTACTTCTGTAGTCCCTTTCTGTTTGAATAAAACCTCAGAACTGAAAGTCCCCTTTCTCCCTGTTTGGTACCCTTAACATCACCTTTTTATCTTCACAACACCCTTTGAAGGGTAGTTACTGAAAGGATGAGAGGGCAGTTATGACACCCAGTCCCCCTTCCTCCCCCACCCCCAAAAAGGAATTTCAGTAAACTTACTCAGTAGCTAGATCAAGAACTGGAGATCCTTACTCCTACTGCAAACAACCTGCAAGATCTAAGGCCATTTCTACCCAGTTATCTCCAGTCAGTTTACTAATTCTAATAAGATAGGATGCCTGTTTAACCTGGCTGCAGATGTAACTGTCGTGAGAACATTCAGTTTTGAATCTTTGCTTCAATGATAAATGTAATGACCTTTCCAGCTTTACAAATCCAGTCAAATCGTCTTTAGGAGAGAGTTTGTTCAGTACCTAGCTGTACTGTGGTTATAGTCCTCCACCGTTAAAGCTTGGAGAGGTTTGAATTAATGAAGTAAGGTGGATAACTACTGAGCTTTAATTTCTGGGTTTACACATGTACAAAATGTATATTTTACAAGAGCAAAGCAAATTTGTGCCTTTGACTTCAGGCCATCATCCTACAAAATATAAAGGTAATAAATCTCTCAGCCCAAGTGAAATTGAAAAACACCTAAGAAATATTAATCAGCTACACTGATGAGTTATGAAGGTCAGCATTAGAACTGAAACACACCGAAATTACCTCATGCCATAGTTATATCTAAATTTCCACAGGCATCTATTTCCAACAGCCAGTCTCCTAGCCTTCTCTCCCAGCTGGAGAAGAACGTGCCTACCATTGCAATATCTATGCCCCTTCAGGAAATAAAGACAACTGTTGTTGGCAGTTGCTATTGACACTTTATATGCAAGTGCATATTGGTGCTCACATAGTATGATATTCCATTTAAAAATAAAATCCAGACTAAGACAACCCAAACCACCTACATAGCTGACAACCATTCAACTGCTCACCAGAGGGAGCCCATTTTCCCCCAAACACAACATCTGTAGTACAACCAACCTACAGCCTGCTGAGGCCTCAGTACAACCCATGTAAAAACTGCTGTGAAGAGCAGCTGCCAACTAAGGGAGCCGCACAGATGTACTATGACTAGGAAAGAACAGAGCTGTAAAGGATTATGTAGCTCTTTGATTAATACCTTTTGCAAAACAAAGGGTAATTTAATGAACAAGCACCACATTGGTCTTTCAAACTGAAGATTTCTGAAGGAAACCATTGATATATCTGCAGCATGTCACTGACAGAAGTAATCATTTTATATTGACCTAGGTAGTCTTTTCATTACTGTTTGTTATCTCATATTAGTGGCATATTCCACTGAATAGTTTAAGATATGATCTTGTAGGAAAAAATATTACAGTTTACTTATGTAAAACCTTGTTTTTTCAATAGAAAAATAAAAATATTCAAATAAAGACACTTCTCACTTTATCTTTCTTGAAGGGGAAGAAGCAACGTGCTAATGCATTAGTAGTTCTCATATATTCTTTGAAGACAAACTGAAAAACTTGAACACAACTTACATGCCAAGTAAGCACAGGAAAAAAAATCTGAGCTCATAGCTAACATGAGAACACATTCTGTTCAGGAAGGACCTGCAGCTCCTTCCAGGGCCAGACTGTGTGTGCACAATCAATGTTTGGAACAGGGCAAAATCTAGTTGTTTCTTGGCAGCTTTCAGAACCCCATGGAGCTGCAGAAGTTTTTTTTTTTTTTTTTAATCTTAGGCCAGCTAAACACAAGATCCCATTTAGCAGTAAAACTACACTGCTGCCTATCTAAACAGGAAAACCTTGCTAGTGAACATGTAGTTACATCAGCATGCACATATTTCTGGTACTAAAAGATTACCTACGGTTGCATATCTCCTGGTTTCTGTCCTTTTTTTCTTTTGATATCATGATATACTATTAAATTACTACTTTTGCTTTTAGTCTCTTCTTTGTTCCTTGCATGTTTGCTTTTTAATTACTGATTAATACATTTTCTTAGCATTTTTTCTGTTCTCATTCAGATATTCCTAGCCAGTAGTCAGTAGATGCCCCAGCACAGACCTGAAGCGTTGACAAGTGAAATCAAGCTGCATTGGTTAAGTTTATCTGTTTTCCATAAAAAGCAAATCTATCAGTGCAATCAGTTTTTGTTGGTAGCACTTTTTTGCTACTCTCCTCTTCAGGTTTGCAATAGTGCAGCTACACATTTTTTGCCACTTGTCTGATTAATTTAGTAGCAAAGTCCAAGTAACAGAAGACTTGACCTTCAGGTTGGTCACTAAGAGTTGTACAAATGATTTCAAGCTAATGCTTAAGGTTTTCTCTGCAGACTGTAGCTTCAGTAACTTTCTGAAATACAGCCAACTCATACTTTATTTAAATATTTGATTACAGAACTAAAACTAGACACATTACTTGTCTTAGGAAGGGTTCCACATTACTGAGGAGCATTGTGGTTTGCACTTATTTCCCCACTGGCTGGTCCATCAGCTTTCTCTAACTAGATATTGGACCTTAAGATGGGCTAGATACTAATTTATCAGAACATCACTTCACAGGAGCACCAAATTCATTTGAAATTAAAACATGAAGATATTATTTAGTTACTAAGCTACATACAGACATGAGTATGGAATGCAGAGAATCCCTTTGACAGATGTGTACATGGATTATGCTTGTGTCTAATGAGAGCTCTTACTGTTGAGCATGTACAATTGTGAAATATTCAAGAGGGTTTTTTTTCACTGAAGAGTTAAATTACAGAACATTTGGTGGTTATGCTTATTGATTTTATGCATGTCTTTCTAAATCACAGCATTTAATGTCATTGACTCAGGTTGAAATTTCAAATTTCATATTTTTATTCTAAACAAATCAAAATTTCCTTAAAGTAAAAGCTACCACTGCTACTTATAGTTACCTATAAGTGATGACTAAACATAAGTCACCATTTTCTCATTCAAAGAAAAAAAATTAGTGCAATTTTTGTCTTCTTTTACTAGAGATTTTTAATAAAATAGAAATTAAAAAAAAATGTATTTGAAAACCAGTAGATTATGACATTCATTCGGACGCACTGATAAACAAAAATGGATGATTATTTGCACAGCTCTGGAAGAAATATGTGCCCAGCTTGCTACATGTGTACTTGACATGGACTGAGTTTATTGGATTAGACTCACAATCACGAGAAGAGGTCTATAACACTCATTTCCTCATACAATACTATAGTTAAAAACTAATAGTGTTGCACCAGTGAGTGATTAGCTGTAATTGCACTACTTACAAAACTTTTAAATAATATATAATACTGAAGTACGTAGTTACCTAAGCTGTATACTTTAATTAGGATTAAAAAAAACATTGTTATAAAGATCAAGGACATAGACTGCTGATTACTGCTTGCAAAGCATAGATTATTATTTATCTTTAACCAATAAGAAAATTATATAAGTCTACATATATTTAATGTGGTTCCATCTGCAAAATTGACATAGTTTAGGGTCATTACACAGGAAGCTCCATCTGAACATGAGGAAAAACTTCTTCACTGTGAGGGTGACAGAGCACTGGAACAGGTTGCCCAGAGAGGTTGTGGAGTCTCCTTCTCTGGAGATATTCAAAACCTGCCTGGACGCGATCCTGTGCAATGTGCTCTAGGTGACGCTGCTCGAGCAGGGGGGTTGGACTAGACGATCTTCAGAGGTCCCTTCCAACCCCAGCCATTCTGTAATTTTGTGATTATTTATATAGGAGAAGGTCAAAGTCTATCCTACAATACTGAAATAAGAGGTTAATATAAAGATATATCTGTCTGACAGAATTTGCTGTCAAATATAATGAACAAGTTACTTTTTTCGGCCCTGCAAATTTCAATGAAATATTTTCAGTGCATAACTTACTCAGTTAAACATATTCTTACAGAAATAATTTAACTGTAATAATGTCAATTGAATACAACACATAGCACCAGAAATAATTTGGACACATCACTGTGAAGATCACAGAGTGTTCAAAGTTATGTTTTAAACTTCCATCCAGAATCAATGAAACTATCCTAGATACTTTACATCAGGATACATTAACCAGAGAAAGTTTTCTTCAAAGAACCAAGTCTTACCCACTTGCCAGTTAAAATGAAAAAAAAAAAAAAGAAAATTGGTCAAGCCTGCTTGTATCTTAGAACTGTTGGATGCAATATTATTAGTGTTAAAAAAATTTCCAGAAAGTAATGAATCCAAAATGAACCTTATAATTTCCATAGCAATACATTTTTAAAACCTTCAATCTGAAGTTTTCAAGATGAAGTTTTGAAGCACCTTGCTTGCTAAATTTAAAAAGAGCTCTGACTAGACCCCAACTCGGTGGGATAACTGCATGTGTAAGCAGCAGAGCGGATGGAACAAGCTGAAACCTACCATCTAAGTGGACTCTGAAGGGTGTACAACCGAGACAGCACACCAAGATCAGACACCTGCCTGAAACCTCCCCTCTTTGTCACAAGCTAAAGTGGACATTATTTGGAATATTATCAAGAACTAGAACAAGGCATTAGAGGATATAGCACACCTTGACAGTCTCTATGTGATCGCAACCTTGATGATTAAATGGGCCACACAGCACTACGATTTTCCTAAGATGTCTCTTCCCAATGGAACTAACAACTAAACAGTCATGTTTATAAGGCCTTTATCTACGCTCTTCCCTTTTAATTGAGGCCACGCTGAAAAAAAAAAAAAAGCTTTTATACTTATTCCAAACACAGATTTGCATACAAATGCACTACAAAGTGCATTTATATGGTATTTTTCATCCAACAAATGTTTTACAAAAATATGTTGATATTATTAACACTGTTCTGCACCTCTGGGAACTCAAGACAAAAAGCTGTTCTAACTAAAGTTACCACATAACCAAATTTACAGCAGATCAGTAAAAGGACACGGATCATACACTTCTCCCCTTCCCCTCCCACCCCCCACCCCCAGTTCTAAGTGCAATTCCACACTGAACGCAAAGATACTGGTCTCAGCTCTCCTTTCTCCTATCTTCCTGTTAAAACTCCACGGGAATCACAGCATCATTAGGAATTTTTAGTAAATTCTGCCCAAGAACCCAGACTTTTTCCTTTGGTAAAATGACTAGTCAGAGATTAGTAATAACAGATGGATTACAGTCAATTGTAAAAGCAGTAAATCATCAATCCAAAAAATGATTAGAAGTGAGGCAGCCAAACCTCACTTTTACTTTTACTGTGCATTCTATGAGGTAATTTGTAACTGCCTCTTAACCCTCTTTTCTTCTAAGTTTGATTACCTTTTTCCATATTGACCCTAGAAAATTGTGACGTGGCAGATCATACCTGTACAATAAAAATGGTTAGTTATTCAGTTCCCATTTAAATACTAGTAGATTCAATTATAAATTATGAAATTACAGCCATCATGTGGGGAAACTAAAGTTCCTTAAGTGAAAAAAATAAAAATTTTAACATAGTATTTCTTTTATAGTTTGACTCATATATTTTTGCAGTTTTGCTTTTTTATAGTTCAATGTCTGCATGCTAGGAATATACATTTCCAGAGGAGTAAATAAACAGTTTAAACTCTTCAAGTTTAAAAGTGAGGACAGTATCCAGTATATCAAAGGTCTTTTGCATATTCTTTTATCTTCTTTTTCTATAGCAGCACATTTACCTATATTTACCTGCAATTTTACATTAATTTGAGTAATTAATGAAATATTTGTATATAAATCAGTGCACTGAAGTAGTAATCATCTGTATTTATTGTACAGTACATATGACTGTTTAAATAATATTATTGTACCTGGATTTTTTTTTCATCATTTTAGTGTACAAAAGGCACGATGACAAGGTGAACTTTGATTTTAAATGAGTATCAACCTCTCTGACCACAAGAAAGACAAACTAGCAAATAATGAATTATTCAGCTGTGACTTTTTATAGTTATAGCTAATAAATGAGTGAATGGATTAGATAAAATTATTCCATTTATAAATTGTTTGCTGCCAAGCTATACAAGACATAAAACTATTCTGAAAAATAAATTAACAAATACTGAAAAATGCTTTTATACATCTAAGTACTTAAATTTGTATAAAAGTAAAGATTTTGGCCATTTGATAAGAAAACATTTTTACCTTTTTGTAAAACTAAGAGTCCTGGAACTGCCTACTTAGTATGGGTCAAACACTAAGAATTGTTTTTGACTCATTACAGTTTTGTTTACATAATGATTTCATACTGCCTAATTTTAGGTTCCTGGTGTATTTTTTATTTTGCATTTTTAAATGCTGGGTAGTGTTTGTTGTGCATTATTAAACTGCAACTGTACCCCATCCACGCAACAACTGAATTTTTGTGATAAGTATTCACTTGCACATAATTTGCACAGAGAGCTGGGATTCTTCAGGATGAGGTCTCCTATGATATGAATAGTCATTAGAGATACATAGGCTGCTTGCAATAAGTTTCAAAGATCATGCTTTTTCTTGTATTAAAACTTACACAGAGAAGAATTTCCATAATAATTTCTCCATAAATATTTCCTTTGTAGAATGATAATCAAAGATTGGTTATCAGTGATTCACTACCAAAATGGAAGGAAAAGCAGACTGAAGTTCTGTATGGATCAATTTTGAGATCACTAGTAAAAACAAACTTTTTACAAAGCTGGCTGATAGAAGAAGGAATATATTTATTAGATTCCCAAACTTACAGCAAGTCAGGAGGGGCTTAATGGAGTTCAAGAAAAAGACTGGAATTCAAAGTGATCATAAAAATTACAGAAATGGGCTAAAAATAGTAGAAAGAAATTCAACATGGACAAACACAAGGTATTTTATTGAGGTAGGAATAATCAGTGTTCAGGATGAGCAACATGAAGTTAAAAAACAGTACTGAAGAAAAGGATTTGGGGGGCAATTGTAGGTCACAGTCTAAGCACTGGTCTACATCATGCTGCTGAGAAAAAAGAAAAACATCCCACTGGGCTGTGTAGACGTGTGCTCTATAAGGTCTGTGAAGCAACTTTTCCTTCTCCTTAGAGAAGTTGAGACACAGTAACAGTCTTCACATTTCTGCAAGGCTGATGCAGTACAGATTAATATCCACAGTAGATAGCACAGAAAACCACCACATACGTAAACTGCATTAAGGAAAATCTAGCTTTGACAGTATGAAAAATAGTCTGAACAAGGTAAAGACAATAATGTATTGGAATATGCTGTCTATGGAAATACAAAAATCTTCAGTTTTTATAATGAGAGATAAATATGTTTTAAAAACAGGCTGACAAACATCTGTTAGGAATGATACACCTATAGTTGATCTTGTTGATCTTGTTGATCTTGTCTCAGGGGACAGAATAGTTAGCCCTTGAAGTTCCTTCCATCCTTACTGTCCTCTGAACTTGGGTGGAGAAAAAAGGGTAATTTCTACTGAAGCCTGATGTTAGGGCCTGCCACTGCTAATTTCCAAAAGCCTGAATGGATCTCAGGAGCATGGTAACAGCAGCCCAGAGACTGAAGAATTGCTTCCACACAACCAGTACCTCACCTCCTCTTCAGAAGCAGAAAAAAACCACTATATTTTCAGCAGAAAATTTACAAACTATGAACTTATATTCCTTCTGTATCCTAACATTGTCATCCAACATAACTGATTAGTCTGCATCCTTGGCATATTCAGCTTGAGCAGATAATGCTTCAAGAAGTCCAAAGCAACTGGTAAGGAGCCAAGACATTCTACTTCCTTATTTTTAAAGGGACTGGCAGCCTCAGAGTCAGAGAGATTGCTCCAGGTGCAGAGATTATTCAAGTCAAAATGCTCAAATATCCCATTTTAAAGTACTTTTAATGTCAAAATAGCTTCTAAATTAAAATAGAAATATTTAATGCAAAATTATGCTTATGTTTTGCCTTGACTTTAAAACTAGCTTACTGAATTTTCTTGATTTCATACTAAATTCTTGATTTACTTAAGTTACCATTTCAATTTCATAGCATGGTTTTGCTGGTTAGGAATTAGGAATTGCTATTCGGAAAGTACAGAAAATAAAAATAATTTCTTAAGTTATACTGTCCTCAATATTATTATTTAATAAGCAGCCTTTGTGCACCCCTTAAACAAAATAGTGATTTCACTGAACTGATCTTAATGTTGCCTGCATAGATTTAAAAAAAACCCTTCCTAAAATAAAATAAAATAAAATAAATAAATAATCTATCCAGGAAGCATGCAAACAAATAACCTCTCAGCCATGTTCCTCTAGAGAAAAAGTTATAACTGTGCAATTCTGATTTCATACTGCGCACTCAGATTATGGTAGCTCTTCACAGTTCAGTTTTCAACCTCATGCATAAAGTACATTAGTTCCATTGGTCAGTCTTGTTTTGAAAAGAAAGCAGGTGTCCCAGTTATTTGGGATATCAAATAGCTAATGAGCTCTTTGGCATTCCTAGTGAACAGGACAGAACAGGCCTTGCTGCATACACATAAGGAACAGAAAAGTAATTATATATTGAAAAGCATATTTTTCAAGAAAGGCATCCTTCTCACTCAAATATCAGGGCTTAAAAATTTAAAATACTCATGTTCGAAAACTATCATAAAAATTACAAAGATATCTTTTGAAGAAGCAGACAGTTTATTTCTTTTTTTTTAAATAGGTATTAAAAATTAAGGGCCTTATTCTTCTAGTTTTTTTCTAGTCCAGGTTATATAAATTCATAATTAGCATAATTAACAGTAATCCAGAATGTTAAAAATCAATGTTCTAGTGAGTAACATCCCCACTGTTAGAAATAAAATGTTAAAAGTCATTGAATTTACTGGATGACAGAGTTTCACAGCAACTGAACTACACTATAATTGTTGTTCATAATAGCTATTTTCAGAGTTGAGATTTTTTTCTGTAAATTAAAAAGAAATCTTTGAAGAACCAAGTTCTCTTTAGAGGTTTTAAATGGAGTATATTAATTCTCATTGTTTACATATCTACTTTTTTTCTAAATTAGTGCTAAAAAAGTGCTAACTTAGCACATGTGGACACAATCCTGCTCTCCCCAACAATCAACAGTAAATCAGATACTGTGTTTTCATTTTAACTCACATAAATTACTCTGCAGAATCCAGTAGAATTATTTGGATGAGTAGGATGACAGGGATTTAACCAGATACTTGATCAGCTAATGAAAACTGCAGTCTGAAGAGCAGCATGAAAAAGAATAAAAAGAGAAGGAAAAAAACTAGAATCATAGGTGTTTAGTATTGACTTTGCAATTTATGACCAAGTATATGACAGACCACAGGTGATTAACATCTCTGTAAGCATCTCTAGCCTAACATGGTTCTGCTTTAAGATATTCTGCTACATCCTAGAATACCTTTCCTAAATAAACTGCAGAAGGTAAATACTGTGGACAATAGCAAATGGGGGGTGAAGGAGTGTGAGAACATCAAAGGTTCCCTGAGGGAGCTGAACTACAAGAGAAGCTTTGAACCCAGGTTAAAATGTCACAGGATGCTACCTGAGCACTGCATTTATCAATTTAATTCCTTCAAAATCAACAAATAAACTCAGTGACAAAGACAATTCAAACTGTATTTATTTCTTAAAGATATCTTTGAAGTTACCTCTACTAATGTATACTACCATTTTAGACACATATTTAAAAACATTTAAATTTCCCAGCAAAATAATGAAAAGATGTAATCATATTGCATCACAAAAATAGAAGTCAAACACTTATCATGGAATGGTAGAATGGCAGTAAAAATATGTTATGTATTTTTATGAATTATTAGGAAATAAATACCAGCTTTCTACTTAAACAATTTCCCTTACCAAGATGAACAGCAACAGACTTTAAATGTATGCCAATTTCCTGTAACAAAGTAAAATATTTTACAGAAACTCAATTAATGACAAATTCACACTAGTAAAGACTATGTCCAGATTTATAGGCCAATCTTTTAAAGCAGGAACCTAAAATTGGGTTTGTGCAGTAATGGCAGCTAAAGCTTGGTTTGCATTCAAATCTAGACTTCTTTAAATAAAAAGCTTTATTTGCTACCAGTTCTGTATAGAGTAAGCCATAAGTGATGTGTTTCTAAATGTTCCCCCCACAAAAATCACTCCACTTACTGAGGTATCTGAACATTGTGTTTCAATTTGTTAAGTCTCGGTATGATTTTATTTCATGAAAAATGAGAAGTCTCAAACCCTCCCCCCTCCCATAGTAGAAGGATGGGCAGACAGCCTCAGTTACCGTTTTTTTCCCACTTTGCTTGACATTGTCTGAACTCCAGCAGATAAGAGTACTGGCTTCTAATGTACAATGAAGAGGGTAAGGAAAGGGAAGGTTGGCTTGCTCATGCTTCCCATAATTAGAAGAGCCAAAGGGGGAAAAAAAATTGATGTGGCCTGTGAGCATATAACTGTAAATTAGCAAAAGTTACATATTTTTCAGAAGCTGGATGCATACAAATAAATACCACAGACGAATATATTAGAGTTCAGCATGTTGTATGAAGAAGAACTAGCATACACAATCATTAAAAAAAAATCCTGGTGATACTCCCAGTTTTCATAACTCAGTGCTATACTTAAACATGTAGATCAGCAGCATCAACTGCTGATTTTTCCACTTGTTTAAGAGACTAATACCAATTGCCACATAAAAACATGACTTCAGTAGGATACAATTTTATTTGTAGGATACACAGTAGGATATACAACTTTACGTTTGTATTTCTGTTTCAGTCCACTGCTCTGAGGTGTTTGAAATTAAGTCAATTATGAGTTTAACTGAAAAATTTAAATCACCTAAAATGCACAACAGTTATTATTGAAATAGGTATACTTTTTTTTATTGAATAGGTATACTTTTTCAGTTACATGTATATTAGGTATGTATAGATACATGTAATGTATACCTGTTTATACCTAATATACATATAACTGAAAAAGTACATTTCTGGGATTTCATTTATTTTATATCAGTGCGGAGGCACATACTGACTCTTTGCAGGAATCAAGGAAATTCAGCAACCCAGATGATGAGAAGTAAAAGATTAAAAGAAAATAATAGTTCTTAAAGGCAATAGCTTATTTCTCTCAAACTGTAGGATTTGGGGTACCATGGTGGCCTGGAGTAGAGCAGAGACGGGGAGTTTTATTCTTAGTCTGTCATGCTCAAATGCCCCTTCCCTGGAGGAGCTGCGTCTATGATCAAGGGCAATGTAGAATGTTTGGTAACGGATTTACAAAAAAGAGTGTGAAAATGAAACACCAAAAATCCACAGGATTTATTTTTTCATGTGTATTAATAACAGAGAAGTTTTTTGAAAATTTATTTTAAATAGTAGAAATTGCATAGGAATACAAACAGGTATATATTTTGGCCAAATATATTTTGGCCAAATATTGTGTAACCTTACAACTTAAATTCAAGGCTCTTCACAGCAGTCTTTCAGCCTAGTTTCAATAAATATTATACTCTAATGCATACACAGTTATGAAAAACAGCCTTTAAATCAGATCTCCATGTTCAAATGTTGCCTTCCTGAACACTGACAAGTTTTATTGTTTGGTATGATTTTCTGCTAAAAAGCTTTTTGTTCCAAGGCTGTTTCGGAAAGAGATCACTGAATTTTAATCCAAAGAGTTTATGAACAATGTATGTATATTCTTGTTTGTGAAATACCTAGCAACAATGCTCTATAGCAATTCCAGCTAGACTGTCTGTGTAAAAGATAAGCAGATTTAGCCAAACATGCCTTTATCCAGGATTGGAAAGCATAAAAAGAATCCTGAAAGACTTCCAACTTCAGAAATTAGCTGTTTATTTTGGAGCACATATATCAATAATAGCAAAAGACACTGCAAAGATACTAACAGCTCATCTACCTTACAGAACTATAAAAGAATGTTTTGCATTTAAAACTGAGAAGGAATAAAATAAAAGGAAATGAAAATGAACTGTCATACGTAGATCCACATGATAAGTGAACAAAAAGAATCTAACTTAACAGCTAACATACAGAGCCTTAAATTTGATCAGCACAATTCTAGGATGTTGTTCTGAATGTTCTACTTTTTCATGTCCGAGTAATTAAACCATCTCTGCACTTATGATAGGAAAATTCTGTCAATACCATTCCGCTTCTCATCAGAGCAGAGCAGAGATGAAAGCTGAACGCTGAAATTAGAACAAGTATCTTCTTTCCAGGTGAGAGACAGCCTTTCACTAGATGAGTATGTTTGGGTGTATGTTCCAACATCTGTTAATCACCCTTTGGCTGATGCTTTTCTATGCCATGTTCTTCCTAATCAAATCTATGTGAACTATTTACTCTTTTCCACAATTCTGCTCATGCTGCATGTTAGAAATAAACAGATATATTTCTGGTTTTGTTTAAATATACGCCCATTCGGTCCTCTGCTTTTAAAAACTATTGTCTATTCAACTCCTGTAACTCATTTCTGCAGGACAAAATTATGAATCTGAAGACAGTTCAGTCATGACAGGGAGTACTGCTTCCATTTCTAGCACATTTTAGCTTGCAGGTCATTGTAGGCACAGGCTTTTCTGCATCTCTGTTCTTTTCCTGTTCTTTCAACAACTGATTATTACAGTAATACTGTGTCTAAAGGCAGCAATAGATGCATATAAAATCATGCTAGTGTTGTACTAAATGGCAATTGTGCTTTCAAAGGAAGTGTTTCTCTGTTTAGGATGATTTGTATTTTCCTTATTTTCTTTGATACAGTCTTCAAAATCCATATTGCTAATTCACCTATGCCATGCACCTGACTGTAGTGAGCTCCCAAAGTAAGTAAGTGCCTTCCTAATCCCAGAAGAACACCAGAAACTTGCTTCTCCCAGCTTAGATTGTATGTAATAATTTATTCTCAGAAGTTTGAACTGCGGCTTACAGCAAGGCAGTTTTCTGCAACAAACCTCTAGCTACACTGTTGCCACGACTGTGGGGAATTTCTTATATTTTTATCTTTTCATTGTTTGCTATATGTAATCACAGCTGTTCCTTAGCTCTCTGTTATCCACTCTCATTCCAAGTACCTCCAGTTTCCTGGATATACGTCTATCCTAGGAGAGCATAGATGTGTGCTTTTCAGAGAATTTGTTTTTAGTGATCTGTTAATTATACTACTTCTTTTTCTGTGGTGGTATCATGTAAGTTCATTTAATACAAGAGTTTTGGTATTCTTGACCAATTGCTCTGCGTCTGACTTTCCTGATGAAAAGCATATGAGCATTGGTAAATACTAATTTTTTGCAATTTCTCAGCATCTCTAGAGTTTGATCTGGAAATGCAGAAAGAAAGCATTCACCAAACACGTCAAAGATTTTATATTTGTTACTGTATTTCTTGCTGCAAAGTATTCTAGATAAAAGCAATTAGCTATATACATGTTAATTCCCTTCCTGTAGCATTTCAAAAAATGCTTTGCAGTTATTTATAGACACTTTTTTCCTTGCTAGTTTCCACTCTGGAATATGTGTTGAACTTTGCTGTGTGATGAACATTTTGTGAGATATTTCTTGATGTGCTACTGGTTGTACTCTTTATAAGGATGCTGCCCTAAACACTAACTTCCAGGAGTTATATTGTATTTATGCCACATATAGTTCACTTTGTAATATCTTTTGACTGGTTAGCATATCCTGGTTATTCAAGCATATCCTAGTAATCTTGAGCAATCATATAATAAAATGAAGTATCTAGCAGCGAAGAGTATCTTTCCCAGATGCACTTATTATTTTGCTGGTGCCCTTATATGAATCATGTCCCAGGTTTGCATGGCAGAGGATTTGCACATTCATTTCAGAAAACTATTTTTAGCTACACTACTTTCACTGCATAAAGTTTTACCTTCTGCATGTATTCAGTTTGTATTTTATATTGTCCTCTCAGTTTCATAACTTTGCATTATATAGCTTTAGTTTAGTATTTTGGTTGCAGTTTTTCTTTTTGAATTTATATAATGCTAAAGCAGTTTCCACAGCTGAGCAAATTTACTCGCAATTTAGGATTCCATTTCTTTCTTGTTCCATTTTCTTCTTACCTTTAATCTTGGTGTTAGTCCACAATTTAAAAAGAACATTATTTTATATTACAATAATATACACCTGAAAAATCTCATACTCTGAATCATTGCTCACTTCCTTTATATGATTTTTGGGTTTTGCGTCTACAGGCTGTGCCATACTTACTATTCTTGCAACAATTGTTATAAGGGATTAGAAAAGTTCCCATATGTTATGCTTTTCTCATCATGTTATCTTTCTTTACAGTTGGTTTCTCTCTACTTCTTGTTTGTATGCTTGCTTTTACACAAGTTTTGGGTATCTTTCTCCTTTTACTTTCACTTACTCTTTGAGTTGTTTGATAAACTTTGTCAGTTTTACTATCTTGCTTTTAGAGATGAGCCGGTCCTAACTGAACACAGGCTTTCACTCAAGCTCCTTCATCTGTCATGCCTGTTACTTAGTCTAACCCAATTAACACAACTTTAATAATCACAGAATCACAGAATCACAGAATCGCTGAGGTTGGAAGGGACCTCTAGAGATCATCTAGTCCAACCCCCCTGCTCAAGCAGGGTCACCTAGAGCACATTGCACAGGATTGCATCCAGGCGCGTTTTGAATATCTCCAGAGAAGGAGACTCCACCACCTCTCGGGGCAACCTGTTCCAGGGCTCTGTCACCCTCACAGTGAAAAACTTTTTCCTCATGTTCAGATGGAACTGTCTGTGTTTCAGTTTGTGCCCGTTGCCTCTTGTCTTGTTGCTGGGCACCACTGAAAAGAGTCTGGTCCCATCCTCTTGACACCCTCCCTTCAGATACTTGTACACATTAATAAGATCTCCTCTCAGCCTTCTCTTCTCTAGGCTAAACAGGCCCAGCTCTCTCAGCCTTTCCTCATAAGAGAGATGCTCCAGTCCCCTAATCATCTTTGTAGCCCTTCGCTGGACTTGCTCCAGTAGTGCCACATCCCTCTTGTACTGGGGAGCCCAGAACTGGACACAGTACTCCAGATGTGGCCTCACCAGGGCTGAGTAGAGGGGGAGAATCACCTCCCTCGACCTGCTGGCAACACTCTTCCTGATGCAGCCCAGGATACCATTGGCCTTCTTGGCCACAAGGCCACATTGCTGCCTCATGCTTAACTTGGTGTCCACCAGCACTCCCAAGTCCTTCTCCGCAGAGCTGCTTTCCAGCAGGTCAACCCCCAACCTGTACTGGTGCATGGGGTTATTCCTCCCTAGGTGCAGGACCCTGCACTTGCCTTTGTTGAACTTCATGAGGTTCCTCTCTGCCCACCTCTCCAGCCTGTCCAGGTCTCCCAGCTTGGTATCGTCAGCAAACTTGCTGAGGGTGCGCTCTGTCCCTTCATCCAGGTCATTGATGAAGAAGTCGAACAAGACTGGACCCAGTACTGACCCCTGGGGGACACCGCTAGCTACAGGCCTCCAACTAGACTCTGCACCACTGATCACAACCCTCTGAGCTCTGCCATTCAGCCAGTTCTCAATCCACCTCACTGTCTGCTCGTATATCCTGCACTTCCTGAGCTTGTCTATGAGGATGTTATGGGAGACAGTGTCAAAAGCCTTGCTGAAGTCAAGGTAGACAACATCCACTGCTCTCCCCTCATCTACCCAGCCAGTCATTCCATCATAGAAGGCTATCAGATTGGTTAAGCATGATTTCCCCTTGGTGAAGCCATGCTGACTACTCCTGATCACTTTCTTGTCTTCCACATGTTTGGAGATGGCCTCCAGGATGAGCTGCTCCATCACCTTTCCATGGATGGCGGTGAGGCTGACTGGCCTGTAGTTCCCTGGGTCCTCCTTCTTGCCCTTTTTGAAGACTGGGGTGACATTGGCTTTCTTCCAGTCCTCAGGCACCTCTCCTGTTCTCCATGACCTTTCAAAGATGATGGAGAGTGGCTTAGTAATAACGTCCGCTAGCTCCCTCAGCACTCGTGGGTGCATCCCATCGGGGCCCATGGATTTGTGGGTGTCAGGTTTGCCTAAATGATCTCTAACCCGATCCTCCTCCACCAAGGGAAAGTCTTCCTTTCTCCAGACTTTCTCTCTTGCCTCCAGGGCCTGGTGTTCCTGAGGGCTGGCCTGAGCAGTAAAGACTGAAGCAAAGAAGGCATTCAGTAACTCTGCCTTCTCTGTATCCTTCATTACCAGGGCGCCCACCCCATTCAGCAAAGGGCCCACATTTTCCCTAGTCTTCCTCTTGCTACTGATGTATTTGAAGAAGCGTTTGTTGTTGTCCTTGACATCCCTTGCTGGGTTTAATTCCAAATGGGCCTTAGCCTTCCTCGTTGCATCTCTGCATACTCTGACAGCGTTCCTATATTTCTCCCAAGTGGCCTGTCCCCCTTTCCACATGCTGTATACTTCCTCCTTCTGTTTGAGTTTTGCCAGGAGCTCCTTGCTCATCCATGCAGGTCTCCTGCCTCCTTTGCTTGACTTCCTACTCATAGGGATGCACCGATCTTGAGCCTGGAGGAAGTGATGTTTGAATATTAACCAGCTCTCTTGAATGCCGCCCCTTCCTTCTAGGGCCCTAACCCATGGGATTCCTCCAAGTAGGTCCCTGAAGAGGCCAAAGTTTGCTCTCCTGAAGTCCAGGGTTGCGATCCTACTTAGTGCCCTGCTGCCTCCTCGCAGGATCCTGAACTCCACCATCTCATGGTCACTGCAGCCAAGGCAGCCCCCGACCTTCACATCTTCCACCAGTCCTTCTTTGTTTGTTAGTACGAGGTCCAGCAGCACACCTCTCCTTGTTGGCTCCTCCACCACCTGTGTCAAGAAGTTGTCACCAATGCTCTGCAGGAACCTCCAGGACTGTTTGTGCCTAGCTCTGTTGCCTTTCCAGCAGATATCAGGAACATATCAGCAGATATGTTCCCCCATGAGAACCAGGGCCTGGGATCGTGAAGCTACTTCCAGCTGTTTGTAGAAGAAGTCTGTAGAATATGTATAATCATATACATCAGGCATTTTAGTGTTTGGCTAAAGCTACTGAAAAGATACACGCATATCATTACAATTAGGGAGTGACAGGTTGAGACACTATCAACATAGCAAGTGAATCCATTACTAACTTAACTAATCACTATTGAAACACAGTGCAACTTTTGTCCATCATGGTTAATAATGTGACTATTCTGATTTTGCTTTCTTTTTATTCACCTTTATTCCATTGTCATAGCTATTCCACTGCAGTATAAAGGATATTCATTCACTAACCACATCTTTTTCCTATTAACCTGGCATTTTTCCACTACATATATATATTTTATTTATATATAAATATATATATGTATATATATAATTTATTTATTTATTTATTTATTTTGCAATATTCTTCAGTTTGGATTGCATGGACTTGGAGAAGCTGACACACTTCTGACAGCATGAACAGCACTAAAGCTTAAAAAGAGAAATCCAAAACTGTGCAATATTTAGGCTCAATTTAGGCTCACTAATTCTCTCATTAAACAAGAACCTAAAAACAGAGCTCTTCAAATTCCATACACAAAAGTGACACACTCCCTGGGAAACTATTCATTGTAATACATTTGATACCTAAGCATCCAAAGGTGTAAAAACAAAACAAAATACCTCCCCAAACATACACACACACACACACGTATATAAAGAAAACCCAAACCTAACTTATTATTGTTCACGCTAAACTTTTATTTCTGGGGTCCTTGCTGGTCCCAGAGATATATAACCAATTCTGTTGCACTTGCATGACACTGAGACACATCAGCGTCTGCAGACATCTAACAAAGCAAACCTTTGTATTTGTTTACTTTCACATCTCCAAACAAAAAGCATCTCTATTGTTATTGATACCAGTTATCAGAGCAGCCTCAGTTGTGGATGTTTTGCAGTGGACTAACCCTGTCAGCCTTATAGATGTAGCCAGTGTCAGAACTGTCAACTTATTCTTCTAAATATGCAATCTTGTCCCAAAAAGCAGATTCTTTTACAGATGAAACCTACCCCTTCTGTGTACTCTATGCCATTCTCAAAAAAGTTAAATGGCAAGAAAGGGCAGTCCTTACTGTACAGCCATTCGCCTCGCAAAACCAGCATAAATGAGAATGAGCAAGCTAAGGCAGTTATTCATGCATCTGTGTTATCACCAAGAAAGTTACATCGCAATTATATCTGCAAAGTCACAATACCCAAACAAGCCACAGGCAGAGAGGGTTTGTACTAAGCAGTACCTTCATACAGGTAGTCCTTGTAGATGAAAAGGGGAAACAGACTGGTGTTTGTCCTTTACTAAGATCTGAGAGGCCCAAAGGATAATTCCTTCTGACTAGAGGATTGTATGGCACTCCTTTTGGTCCACTGGGTGTTACTACCGGCTAGTCAAAAGGGGATGTAGTTGGGATGCTTAAATGGAAATGGTTTGATTGATATACCTTATATAATAAAAATGGAATGTTTCAAAAAAAAATTCTCTTTGTATTACTAAGATTCCCAAATACCTAATGAAAAGTATGAAGCAAATGATACCTGTCACAGTAACCAGTAAAATGCCACCAATACACTAAATAGTACATCAAAAACTTTTATTGACTAGCAAGCTCAGCATGCTGGAATAATAAGGAAGTTCAGAATTTCCTCTCTCATTTGGAGTGTCTTTGCAGAAATATCAGCTGGTAACCACATCAGACTGTGCTATGTATAGCTTTGTTGATTTACACAGATCTTTAGAAAGCACACACCCAATGTTTTGTTTCAAATGAATAACCCTTATAGACCAACTGCCCAGTAAACCTGAAATTTTGTTTCTGGAGAATGAGAGAGAAGATTACTTTTTAAAGTTTAGGTCATTAAAGAGAATACTTGTTTAATTTCAGCATTAGCAGTCTGAGGTAATTAACAGAATTCATTTCTAGTTATGAAAGCTTTCCTGAGGACTTCCCAAGAACCCGGTTAGATGGACATGTTTTGCATTTTGTCATTGTCACCAGCTGCTCTGAAATGCAGAGCAGCTCTGAAAGGTCTGAAGGACAGGAGGAATGCACTGTTTCTTTCCAGTCCCTATAACCAGTGTCATCCATATGCTTCTGATTTATGTTTTCAAAATACACTTTTTGTGAAGGTTTTCATTAATGTTAAGTAATTTTTTTCATCTGCTATTTTCAGTTATTGTTCTGTCATTTGTTATTGTTTTTAAGTGGAAAGCAAATTGTAATATTAAATAAACAATTAAGTACTGTTCTTCAAATAGTCCAGTTATTTTAATGTTTCAGTTATTTGCATTACAGCAGTACCTTCAGATCATACCTGCAATAGGGCATAATGATGTTTCTACACCAAAAAGCTTCCAGAAGAAAAAAGATAAATTAAGTATTAATGCTCCTCTTTTAATTATATGGGCTAAAGCTAGAGATTAGATGATTCACTTCAGGGCATTGGAAAGTCTGTGGCAGAGGTCCAATTAAAACTTGGTCTAGTGAAGAAAAAGATACAGTCAAGTGATAGCAAGTATTCATACAAGTAACCTCACTAACATGCATGTCCAAATGTTGGCTGGTCTGGATCACAGTAAGCAATCGCACACACAACTTACTTTCCTCCACAAATTTTGCTCTGCTGTGGGTAGGAGAGGGGGAGCAAGGGATGAGAAAAATCAACACTCATTTTGACATAAATAAATGCACAGTTCTGATAAATTAACATTGCTAATGGGACAGAGTTCATGTAGTAATTCAAAAATACTTTTCTAAGAAAACTCCTAAAAATGTTGAGTGCAAAACTGCATTTGGGACTGCATCCCGCAAGACGCCTGCCAGTCATGAAGGAGTGTCTAACATTGCTATTCCTGCTCAGTATTTCTGCAGATCTGCAGATTTTTTTGAAGTTACAGCAAGCTTCAAGGAAAGAAGTCACAGATCTACAGATAACAGAATGATTTCTGAAAACCATTAACATGACTCCTCCTTTAGCAATAAATACTGTGTGTATGATGCAGGGTTTACTTTCCCAGAAGTGCTTATGGGACTTAAGATTGCACAAAAGGGCTGTGAAATGTGTTTCCCTCAGTTCTGGCTCTTTGGTTCCTGGAGCCTCAGGTCACATTCAGCTCATAGTTCCTATCAAGTTTTTCCCAAAGGACCTTTGGGCTCCTGCAGTAGCCAAACTTCCCTGGAACAGGAAACTCTATTTACACTGTTGTCTTAAAGCCTGGTGCTCATCCATAAAAGGGAAAAATAATACCTTTAGGAACTGTGTTTTTCTTAACCTTTAACAGACCACCAGTCTAGACTAAAATGCATGTTTTGTAAAAGTGAGTTTTCACAAAACCAAAAGAAACCATTTTAAAATAATAAATAAAATAAAATAAATTATTCCCCTGAAGTGCTTGCAGCATGACAGGAACATGGAACAGAACCATACAAAATTAACTTGTCAGTTTTCACTGTCCCACATGAAAGAAAGGCCATCTATAAACAAATGGACTGAATCTAAAGCACTTAATTATTAAGAAAATAAAATGTTAATATCTTGAAGCATTTCTGATGCAGGTAAATATTTTGGGGGGGTTTGAATAGTGAATTGGCAAACTTTGGTTTCAACTATCCACTCACTGGGGAGAATCAAAGCCTTCCTTGGGGAAGAGCCCTTCTAAGTGATTCCATCCGGAATTGAATATAACGCTCGCAGTGGCAAAGTGACACCTAAGCATAAAGATCCTGTAAGATCCGCACTGCTTGTGAGGCATTACAACAGGCTACTGGAAACCTGAATTAGAAGTAGCTCTTTTCTTCCCTTGTTTGTATTAAATGTTTCTGTTCCTCACCTCTCTTTATAGTCTGTTATTTCACAATGAACATATGTAACTTCCATTTATCAAGCACCTTTTGAAAGTTAAACAACAACAACAAAAAAGGCAAAACAACCAGATTGCCACTTTGCAGACCGGAGAGTAAGCAATGAAGAAGTCACAATCAGACTTTTTATTCAGAAAAAATGAAAGTCCCATTGTAACTTCATCTAAGTCTTAAGATGCTTTTTAATTTCAAAATAAGCACGTCTTCTTGAAGATGTTAGTTTTGATTTGCATTTTGATTACTTTGGTGCCAAGATCGATCCTCCCTGCATTACTATAGGAGTTTATCACCAGATTCCTGGTCTTTCCTTCCCAGTAGTATCTTTTGTTTGCTGCTTTCTTTTTTGTCACATCTAAAGTGAGTGACAGGATCAATTCTGCAGCAGCAAACTTTTCAAGTTCCTGTAAAATGTCTAGCATTTTACAAAACACATAAAATAACATCTGTCCTATGCAGGATAGGTGTTCTGAAGGCTGCTCTAATACTGAGAAAAATCCTTCTGAAAAGCAGACCAGATTGTATGAATGCTACTGAAAATATGCCAGACAGTTCAATGTGGCAGGCATCTGAGTTTCAGTATAAAAAGCCTAAACTACAAAGTTTATATTCAAATTCAGATTTCGTTTTAAGAATGTACTGATGTTTTCAGTAGAAGTTCCTTAATTAGTATTATTCTTTTTCCAAATGCATTGTATCAAATGGAATGTCTATTCAGTACAATAAGATACTTTACATTTCTGTAAAAATACGAATAAGAATCCAAAACCACTGTTCAAATATTAATGCACAAAGAGATTTTAATCAGGAATATAACTCCATTTAATTCCAGTGAATTAACAGGTATCAGTGATGTAATCTGACCACAAGTCAGATTGCAGCTTTTTATCTAGCTGCAAACAACAAAACAAGGGACAGAGGTACTGTTACAGTAGCATATTCTTAGTGCTGAGATTATTTTTGCCTGGTATCCACGATTACAATTTCTGTTTTAAAGCTGAAACTCGAAACATGGAATCACCTTACCTACTAATAATGGCAAACAGTAAAAACTATCTGCACGATCTTCTCCAAGTTATGTTTTAAAGCAAAATCTTTTATTCTCTGTGTAGCATTCCTAGAATGAATAAACCCACTTAATTCGATTCTAAATGATGGACAATGCTTGGCTTCAGACTAGCAGTCTGAATACCTCACAGTTATATTCCAGGACATTAAAGAAAGAGGAACAACACACAGATTTTCCAAAACTTTCTTTTGCTAATCACAAGGACTTGAAGATGTAATGGGTTGGTTGTAATGGATGTTAAGGGTTTCTTATCTGTCATCTAGGAAATGAGTAAGGTCCCTAAAAATAATTGGGAGTATCCTAAGGTGAATAAGTGTCTATGAAAAAAAATGATATAGTATCTCTTTATAATATGTTACTGGCTTCTTTATCTTGGCATTTGTCCATCTCTGTCTTGTTCTTATGGTGAATTCTCTTATCTCTTTCAGTCTCATCATCACCTCAATTCTATAAGCTCTTCAAAGAGTCTGGTTAAATTTTTCATTACTTCCTATTACTACATTGTTATTTAAAGCTGAAATTTAAGCAGAGATAAACATACTATTAATAGCAAAAGTTTTATTAAAATGTTATTCTCTCTGCAGATTTTTAAGTATCCATAAGTTTTGCATGAAAAAAGACACATGGTTGATTACTATGTAAATGTTACTTTTTCATCTAGATCTTCAAAAAAAAAGATAAATACCTTTAATTCTACCAGATGAATTTGTTTATACTCTGTCTTGTGAACTTCTGCTTATTTTCTTGATTTTTAAAGATAAAGTCTATAATACCAATTATATATGTCTTATCCAGATACAGGCTTTTGGGTTCAGTTGCAGCCTACACAACAAACCTGAAAATATATCTAGTTTGTTAAACACATGAATGATGTTACAAATTTAAAGTTGCAGTCGAGCATGTTTATAAGGCTCTGAGTCTTCCAAAACATTCAAAGTACTTAACTGACTCAATTTTAATGTGAGCATCTGTAGTTTACTTCCATTGAAACTATTATTCTGCTTTAAAAGTCAAACACTTATGGACACGAATTCAAAATACTAGCTTATAATGACAATTAAAAAACCACCCCAAAACTAAAGGTGTACAGGATCAGACAAGATTTACACAGATGGAAAGTGGTAATGTCTAGAAGAATAAAATGACTCTCGGATACAACACATACCCCTCTTTTCAGATTTTTTTACACAGAAATGTAATAAAATATGTAAGATATTCTGTTTCATATGTAAATAAGAAAACAGGATGACCTTAGAAACCTCAGCTCTGAACTTCATTTTCTTTCCTTTCTCACCTCCTTCCCAGTTCAAATTCTGAAAATATCTGAGCGACAGGAGACATGAAGATCATACCCAGGTGTAAATGTCCTATCTAGACATATCTCTGTATTAATCTGAACAAACACTCTATATTAAAATGCCCAAATAAAACATATACTTTTAAATTTGACAAAAATGGTGTAGCTTTTATCCACTTCTGACTTAGGCATTAATTCCTTTATGTCATAGTCTGAAATATGAAATAGCTTTAACAATTCAGAATTTATACTTAACAATTACAGTTTGATGGTTATTTTTAAATTAATATACATTCAGACAGAATAAAAGAAATTTATTTTCATTTAGCACCTGGCTAAAGAATGTATTTGTCATGCATCCAGACTACAAATCTAAAGGCTTGGGGTCATATCTAGAAAAGACCAGGAAGAGGGAGACAAGTCCATGTATATCCCACACCTTCAGATATCCTAGATTACTTATCCATCTTTAACATTAATAATTCTCAGCATGCTGTACTTCAGCCATACACCCCTCTGCACTTCATCTACCCTTGCTTTAATGTTATTTGACCAATATTAGACAGATAAGACAGTTTTCACTTCCTTCACAAAAGGACCTCTGTTTTGTCTTTTCCATGGGCACAAGAGAGTTGTACCCAAATGTATCGCATTGAGCTGAATCCCTGGAGATGCCTAAGATTTTAAGCTGTTCCTTTACTCACAACTGGGGAGTTATGCAAAAAGCTCTAAGGCTTTAATAAATAAATAAAAATTCCAAAACTATCTATTAAAAATTTCTAGCTAAAGTTTTGTAAATTTTTTTACAGTTTTTTAAGCAGTTTTTACCATTATTTCAAATAATTTCAATTAACTAATTCTTTAGCACTTTGTAAACTCATACTGAATGAAGTCAAGACTTCTGGCCCCAAAAGCTTATCATCTAAGTACCCCTCCATGAATAATTTTGCAATATACATTATATTTACATGCACAGACAAAGAAGAAAGGCATACAGTCAACATATGTTTACTGGGAAGTTCATGAGAAATGATTAAATCTTAAAGTGCTATGTTGGTTTATTTTCAAATTTATCATTATTGCATTTAGGTGATCAAGTATTAAATTAGCAAACAAATCTCTTTATGGCACCATTATGACACTGTTATTAGACAATCATTAATTTCTAAAGTAGACAGCATTAGAGATTATGAGCCTTTCGCAAGAAGCTTTTTTAAGAAGGGACTTTTAAGAGGAAAGGGCGGAGGTATGGAATGGGTTTGTTTAAAGCCAGTGGCCATATTTATATATAATATGACACTATTGACTTCAAATTTTCACTAGAGATAAATTTGGAGAGAGATTTTATAGTAGTTCAAATATTCCATCCTCTCCTACATAGAGAATTGTTTTATTGGAGTCTTTCAGAAATACAAGGTCTCAGTCATTTCCTCTTCCTTTTATTCCTTCATTCTTTCTTATCTTAATTTATAGTGATATATTTACAGTAATAACTCAATGATATAGACACTGTTTAAGCAGCAGGAACCATCTGAAAGTGACTTCATTAAGCACATGAACACTGTCTTTTGCACTTGTCCTTGACCTGTGTTAGGGAGGTAACACCAAAGCAGGAGGCCTCACTAAAGAACCTCAAATCATCCATGAGCTTGCCATTCTAAACTGTATGTAAGTACGAAATTTCCCAAGAGCTGTATAACCATTCTTTTGTTTTAGTATTATACTAAAAAAAACCCCAAAACTTAAAAAATATATCCTTTCCTGGAATTTTCCATTAAAATCTTTCAACTCTTAACTGACTGAAAATATTCATGAAATGAGTCTGACCATTTCCCTTACTGATTTTGGAGGTCAGTAATACTCAGGTCTATAAAGAATTTGACAATCATACAAAATCAGTAGAAATTATTATCCCCTTCTTGAAAGAATATTCTATTTCAAGGGAGGATGTCTAACTCAAGCAGCATAATACAAGCTTTTCCTCTGAAACCAGCAGCTATGCTCCTAAGGAGCAATGATTTCAACACACCTACGGAAGTCATTGTCAATATGCACAGCACAACACTGTATGTAGTTGTACCAAGGACAATATGAGGGTGTGATAGTAAGTCTGATTATTTTTATAAGTTTTAAAGTGTGTGCTAAGCAAATACATATAATAATTCAAAAATATTAGTACAGCAGTTGAGAACTACATTGAACATGGAGTTGTAGGAGTAAAAGAAATCCTTGTCCCAGACCTCAATTTATTGCAGGTTAAAATATGACACTTGCAGACATAGCTACAGCAGAAGCTGCTATGTGAAGCAGGTAGAGCTTTATCCTGACTATGCAGCAGGCTGTATACTTTACCTATTCCAGAAGAGAGAGATTCTAGACTCAAATCCCTGCTCTTTTCTTTTGCTAGAAGAGAAGCTAGAAGAGACACCAGGCTGTATAGGTGCCTGCAGTCCCTGCTTACACCTCTCCCATCCTTCTGCCTCTGGTATCACCAAGTTTCCCCTTTCCTCCCAGTAGGAATTAATTTTCTCCTTTCCTTTCCAGCAGCCCTGAAGGTTGGGGCCAATACAAGACTGGAAGGAAAGGTCAGTAAGTGCTAGAGAAGGTAAAGATCCTGTATCTCAGCAGAATGAAACCAGAACAAGAGTCCCACACCTATCTGTAGAACCCCCAAAGCTTCCATGGCCCTCTGAAAGCCCACCTTGCCAGGCACCTCTTCATCCTCAGTCTCTGAAATATCAGCTGATCCCTCTTAGCCTTCCCGTCTGAAACTCTGATCTTCCCACTCCAGAACTTCAAAGTCTTCACTGACACCTCCTAGTCCTTTTCTCCCCTTCATTTTTCCTGTAAGTCTGTTTATCCAGTGCTGCAAATTGGGTTTTGCTTGCACTGTTGAAAGGACTCAAATCAACTCTAGCATATAGTTACCTCACCATTAGTTATATGCAGCTTATTTCTTTGTATTTCTAGCTACGTATTTATGTCAACAGCTAAAAATGCACTGATATTTAGAAAATATTGTGTAGAAACATTATACAGAAATAAAGGCAGTCATAAAATATACCTGCACTGCAATCCAAAATGTAACTGTAGCTTGTGCTGATGGACAAAAGTCAGTTTAAAACAGCCTAACCGAGGTATCAGTACAGATGTAATAACACAATCTTCAACATCAACTGCTAAGTCTAACTACGCCTCTAAGTAAGCAGTGACTAAAATCTGTTTTGCCAGTTCCCAAACTGGTGACCTGAAAACAAGCTTGAGTACCTTTAAATGATTATACATCCCATCTTTGGGATGAATTAAAGGCATATATAGGCAGAAGAAAGGAAGAGAGTGACAAATATAACTTGTATATTGAAATGGGCTCTACAGAAGGAGGAAGTGAAAGTTCTTCCTTAACTAAATCAATTAATGTTTCTGTAATCTGATCAATGTAGATTAATTATTTAGATAATAAGCATCACTTCCCCTTTTTGCTACACCAATATTCCTCTATACACCTTGTAAATACAGTTTTGATATTAACAAACCTCCCCCATCCTAATGGGGATGTCATTCATACGTGCATTTATGCTTAGAGAATGTCATGCATATGATCAAAGAGCAAGACAGGAAAAATCTACAGAACTACAATTTGGGCTTATATGTACATATCACTACTAACTTAGGTCAGCAGAAATCCAGGAGGGAGGAATTTGATAGTGGCAAGGCTCTCTTTAAGCCCTCATTTAAGAAAAGAAGCATTGTAAGTCTTCAGACTTGAAAAAAAAATCAAAACAAAATGATGCCAAACTGTGTCACTGATTGTTCAAACTCTAGGTCTAGCTTGCTTTCTGAGAGCAGCTTGTGGCTTCTCATGAGATCAGGTCTGTCTTTCGTTTAGACAGTGAAGTTAAGTTAGAAAGTGCTCTCTGGTAGACATAGTTTCTCACTCCTCTGAGCAGACTTGGCAGTTAGCGTACCTTAGCAAAAGAGCTAAGCAATTTCAATATCACCAGTCTTGCCCATTTGGCCATTACACAAACTTCTGCATGTAGTCTGTACATCCTCAACTTGTGACGCCCATACTATGACAGGAAGTCAATAAATCAATGAACACACCAAATACCCACCTATTCCTGAGACTGTCTTTTCAATCAGGTGGAGATATGGCTATTAAACTTACTAGGACCACTTACCTGCTTAAAGTACAAGTACAGTCAGACAGAAAAAAAGAGATAAGAGCTCTTATGTTCATGAGAAACTTCACTACTTCAAAGTCACATTAACTTTGTATGAGGATCATTTAAATTATAAATTTTTAAGATTATAAGCAGGGAAAGAATCATCCAAAGTGGTGGTGTATGTTATCTGGTGTAGCGGGATGCAGCCATTGCTATGGCTTTAGGAGTGTTTTTTTAGTCAACTTTCAAATTTTATTTTAGATTGGATACCACAGAAAACAAATAGAAACACATGGAATGGCTGTATGGACAAATTCCCTACTGCAAATGTTTGCTTATGTCCAATATACAGATAATTATAAACACTTTTTTTTCATTTTATAATGAAACCTACATAAGAATTAACATCCAAACTGGCACTTCAGACTGGGGGACTAAACAGCCTGATGAAGATATAACAGTGCAGAAACTACACTTCCATCAGTAATCATACATGAAACAACTTCCTGATAAACTTTTTGTATGAAAAGTATGTGTTTTTTTCCTTTTATTAGTAAAATTGACTTAAGACAAAACTGAATGATCTGATCTTATTCGTACACACATGATTTTAACAGTACAGTCAGATTGGTAAAGACAGGGGTTACATGTACAAATCCAACTGCAGGAATGTAATCTAGGTAAACCAGTAATATATGTGAACGCAAGTATTACTAAATTAGGGTCTTTATTTCTATATCAAGGCAATTGCAAAATTAGGATGTATTCAGCTAACAAACTACTTTTCTACACTTTATTGATTGTAAGCAATTAAGCAAACAGGATTACAGAAAATTAAAGGCAAATTACCTTTTTAAAAGCTAAAACTTTTCATTTAAACCTGATACTGTACTATAGGATCAGTAAAAGAACTAGTATATACAGCTGTTCATAACAGTGATGAGCAAGGAATGTTTAGAAGGTCACATTGAACTAACTCTGATAAAACATAGGATCTTCACTGCCAATTCAGAACAAGCAGGACCTCAGTCTTCTAGGTCTTGTTTTAACTCTTTGTGGACTATTTTTACTGTACATTTATGTAACCAATTTCATCATCTGCATTCTCTGTTTATATTTAGCCCTCCCAGAGCTGATGCTTGTAGTCACACCCATGGGTCACAGTTAAACTGAACAAGCACTGCACACTTCCTTTCTGTAAGGAAAGGCATGGATTTACTCAGTGATCAAATGATGAGTATATGGCAAAATCTCAATGTTTCCCTGACTATCAGGAAACCTTCTACCTGAATTTTTATAAAAACTTCCCTAGAACAGAAATGAGTCAGTCATTTATTCATTTGAAAA
The DNA here is from genome assembly GCF_036417845.1 of Apteryx mantelli. Taxonomy (NCBI): domain Eukaryota; kingdom Metazoa; phylum Chordata; class Aves; order Apterygiformes; family Apterygidae; genus Apteryx; species Apteryx mantelli. The sequence goes on along the minus strand of NC_089979.1, from coordinate 34,837,009 downwards.
ATAAAAACTGCAAAGAAAAGTACAGAAGAAATGAAAAATAATCTAATGAACATTAAGCAATGTATAGAGAAATACCTACACAAAAAATTTATTTCCAGTTCTTTGCTACATCAGTTCAGATGCTTGATATCACCCAGTAAATGTTCTTGTTTTAATACAGAAGTGCCCTCCTCCAAATAATGCCATTCGATTCACACTATGTAGACAAAATCAAGTCATGTTAAGATGATGGCACTGGCTCAAACAGTGCAAATGATGATTATAACAGACTTCTTTCTTGAACAATGCAACACATTTTTAGGCTTATAGCCTGTATCTTTTTAACATCTCACTGTTGCACAAAACCTGATATTGGCATTATCAACTTTACAAAACTACAGTCACAATCTTAATAAAATTTTGCACTTAATAAGACTTGCACTTTCCCCTCTCCCTACATCTCTCTAAACATAAGCATAAATTCTTAATAAGGGAACATTTAAGACTTAGCACTAGTAAGCATGAAAAATGTTTCCTTCCTGCAATGAGATTTGGTTAATTGCATGGGAATCAAAGTAAAATTTAAGTTATTTGAGCTCATAACTACTATTGATACAGCCTGTTCCGCCACTCCACCAGCAACATACTCTGTCAGATAGTTCAAATGAAGCTGAGAATCTGGCCCATCACACCACAATACACATATCTGTATTGCAAATCAGATCTTCTAAACCAATTGTGCCTTTAAAATACTGTATTTGCTAACTTGGGTGGGAATGTTTATTAAATATTCCTAACATGTAAGTTGTTGATATTCCATTAGCACCTTACAGAGGTTGAGACTGTATTATTCCTCATCACCAATGGGCACATTACATACCTCAAGAGCAAGACACAAAACAACATGAGATACATGCATGGCAGACCATACCGGGCTCCACTTTCTCGGTTGTTGTTTTTTTTAAAGAGACTATTAAAAATAAAAGTTCTTTTTTAGTAGTTTTTCCACCTTTCATATCCATAAGATAGTTTAATAACATTAAATATGATTCTTCATAACTTCTCAAATTCTTACTATGATTAAAAAAAACCCTTTACACATAAATAAAATTGACATTTATTGCAAAGTAGTGTTAGATCATTAAAGAAGTTACATACTTTTTACTATAAGACTCTGCTGGTGTTACAGAACCTAAAACAGAAGCTTATTCCCCTTCCCTGTGTGACTCATGATCTTGTTGATCATGACAGCAGAGACTAAAAATACAATACATTACTGCATGCAGTGTCTGTAAATCCCAGGAAAGAAACAGCTTTAGACATTTATACAGCTAGGCTGGCGACCAACTGCTGGTGAGTGTGTCAGCGAGCAGTTGGGAGGCGGACAGTTTGTGCTGCTACCACAAGGACAGGAAGCATTGAGAGTTTCTGCAGCGGTGGTTGGCCTGAGATAATACCATTGTATCCGCAGGCCGAGCAGCCTCTCCCAGCGCTGGGAGCCCAGAGTCTGGCGTCTGGCTGCCTGGCCCGCGGCCAGGCTGGCCCAAGCTCTGCGGGGAGGGTGGCTGGCCCTCCAGCAGCTCCACGCACAGCCTGGGCCACACCTCACCTTGCAAAGGAAATCTGGCGAGAGCTCCAGACTTTATGACTTCTTCTTTACGAGTCCCCTCTTTTTTTTTTCCCCCACTTCACTCTGGTAGTGGTATTTGCGCTGGGCTCTCAGGGAACTATTTAAAGTCACAAGCAATAAATGAGCTGATGACAAGATTATTAGAAAAAGTCATACTCTGCTGCCCTAAAATGCACATTACATTCCTCTCACTTTTTAAACAATGACAAACTACTATCACCACCACCCATCACATAGAATGAAAGATTCATTTTAATAGGCAAGTTCTTCAAATCTTTTTATTTTCTATCCCTTTTAATGAGACTAGGTTTATTTAAGATATATGTTCTGTTTAAAAGAGACATTGTTCTTAACACACAAAGGAGTTCAAGGATGTGGCATCAGTATGCTCCCATCCACCATTTGCTCTGATGGTGTTAGATTCTCTGAAAAAATGTTAGTCCCAGTGCAAGTATAGTGCTGAATATATTTTTAAATTATGTATTTCAGTAATAGTTAATCAAAGTTATTCAAAGTTGAATTAAAGTTTTCCCTTCATGATATCTATGTGAAAAAAACAAGTAAAATATAACATAGCACAGACAGCATCTGTTACTCATATTCCAAAGAGGCAACATTTTACAGTCCAGGCAGTTTCCCCAAGAGCAGCCCTGACTCCCAAATATACTTTTATGCATTTGCATAATCTCTCATTCTGCTGGATTTAAGGAGCTCCTTAAGTTTTGGGTTGAAAAGGCTGCAACTGGAATAACAGTGGGTACAACTGATCAGCGTGATTGCCAATATTTGCCTTTCAAAAAATATCAGATATTTATTAAAATCTATGGAAATTAATGTAAGGCTAGGAACATATTTTTATCAGCATTAAATAAATCTATCCCCGCATTTACATTAGCATTAAGTAATCTGTAAAAGAGTACTCAGTACTTCATAACGTAATGTTAATCATAAAATAACAAGTGTTTCAACAGGTGAATTACCTTCTTATATTTATTTTATAAAACTATTTTACAGAAGTCTATTACTAAATACTTATTGGTATAGCAATAAGTACTGGGTACAGCGATAATTCTGGCTAACAACATAAATGGAGCTCACTTTATTTTTGTAGCATTATTTTTATATATTTAGGAAGTAATATCACCACAGTAGCAAGCCTTCATTTTCTAAACAGCATATGGAGAGGTGGTCTTGTATTTAAGGCACTAGACTTAACCTGAATCTACAGAAGGGATATGTAGAGTAAGTCCTTGTCCATGAGAGGTATAATCCATATACTGTGAAGTAGTAAAAGTCCCAACATTCAAACAGTTATGGCTGAGTTTCCTAACAGTTCCCATTATGAGAAAGATCTCAAAAATAAACAGACAATGACACTGGCTTTAAATTAAATTAAAAAAACCCACTTTTTTGATACTTGTCTTTTGAATTTTGAGCCTCTAGGATTTGAATTTTCAAGCTTTTCTATAATCAAAAAAGTCAAGAGAGTACTTTAGCATCAGAACTTTCATATTTTAGTCCCATTATATACAGGAAGAAAGGCTTCACAGCAAAACAAACCATGAACTGATTTAAAGCTTGATTTGATTAAAACAGTCTAGATATATTCTAGAAGAATATCACTGCAATTAAAATATTTTGTATTTCTCAGTCAAACCAGGATAGGTGTCAGAAAGTAACTCATTACAAAATAGGTAAAATTTAAAATAAAGTCTGTTAGCACTGTATGTATCAACATAAACAAAATATTTAAAGAGTGATGCATCAACATAAACAAAAAATTGAGTGATGAGTCATTCTGTGTAACTGGCTTGACACATCCTAAAAGTCTCATTTTAGGAGATGATTGCTTGATTAAACAAAAAAGTCATTGCTTATTTTTTGAACAATTTAAACCAAGAAATTAATATGCCGGTTTCTCTTTAGTACTCTATAAGTTATAGTAAAGATGAAGTCCCAAAGGGTTAACCTCTTCCTTGTCACACCTATTGTTTCTATGCAGTGCAACACAGAAAACCTGGCAGCAGCAAGGACATGACCCTGGAGTAACCCTGCTGTATGTACTTCCCTGACTGTCTCCTTTGGGCTGATCCACCTGGTTGTCCAAAGATCCAGTAAATATTTGCATGCGCAGAGTAAGGAAATGGCACTTTCTATGTAGAGCTGGTAACAAGACAGAACATCTCAACTCTGTGTCAACAGCGAAAAACAAACAGTGGCTGCTAGTGGAGAACGTCAACTTTCATGTAACAGCCAGCACTCAGCTACTCATTACCGTGACCTACGCGCTTTATCACGCTTCGATCTGCATTGTGAAGGCAGAGACTACATCTGTGCACTGCCCACAGTGCAACCTTTATGGGCTGTCTAGTCCTAAAAGCAACCTCATTGGTTCTCCTCTCTATGTTTTGCCCTGATCCATCTACTCCTTTATGCAGGCACAACAGAAACTACATGATGGAAAATGAGAGGTAGCTATATAACTATCATCCTCAAATACATGGGCCATCACTGAAGCTCAACCTGCAAACCCCTGGGCAAAGACAGTAAAAGAAAAACAAGATGAGAACAAGATCATATCCAGGAGAAGACAACAGTGAGGTTGCATACATATTATTGTGGTAGGAGATTCACGAATTAAGCAGCAAGGGGAACTATAAACCTTGGCACTGAATAGGTTAAGATGCAATCAAACTTTATTCTGCTGATGAAGGGCTTGAATACAGCATTTTACCATGTGCACCTATTTTTCTGTTCAGGAAGAATCCTATTTAGACAATAATGGCAGTGTTTTTTCTAACTGAGCTTAGGCACCTGGTCTTACTTACCATCCTTTCTACCATCCCTTCTACCATCCTTTCCACCTGAGTAAAGAATGAGTAATACGTGAATAAATGCAGAATGTCTTATGTTTCAGTAAATTATATGAGAGCCAAAACACTAAGGAGCTCTTAAGTGAGACAACTTTTTACATGAACTTAAAGTAAAATAAGGGCTTTGTAGAGTCAGTAGCCTATCTAACTAATCTGAGATTGAATCCAGGTCTTCCAAATTCCTTATCCAAGACTTAATGCCTAACCCTCATTAATTGCCTTTTTTTCAGCTCCCACCAGCGTAAAGCACTTTGGGTTGAAGTTTCATATTAATCTACTCATGCTACTTTTCAGCACCAATCCACATTGTTAAATATCCAAACATCAAGGTTTTTAAACTATCAGTCTTGATTTGGAATAAAAGTTAAGGGAAATTGAATAATCAGAGGGAGCTCTAAAAAGATATACTTTTCCTTACCTGCTCTATTTCAGCTGTGTAAAATCAAGATTTTCATAGTTTGACATAAAAAACAACCTAGTCCAGACTAAGTCCAAAGATAGAACAGGTCTGTGAAACTTTGGTGAAAACCTTATAGTTTCTGACAAATTTTGGAACTCTACTGGAGCAACTCCAAAAAGTCATTTTATTACAACATATTGTACAGCACTGATGATGACACAGGCAATATTAGTACAGATTTTGAAAGAATGTACAGCTCGATTCTGTTCTACAATCCTCTGTAGAATTTTTAAGAGCAGCTTGCCAAAACATGCAGAAAGAATACAAAAAATCCTTAGCAAAATAGGTAGTTTTTCGACAGATAAGGATCTGAATGGTGAAAGAAGAAAGGTTCTTCAAGAAAAAGGCATCATATTCAAGTAAGAGAACGGGTATATAAATAAATGTTTATAATCAGTTCAAGATTAGAACAATAAGGAGCTGGAATTCTTTCATCTCTGCCCTTTCACCCATACAAGTCCCAGTGGGAGCATTACAGGGTTAAGGTGTGACAGCTGGAGTGATAATTTTAAACCAAAGTGGTGACAAGGAATTTAGGGATCAATGTCTTGCAGTGGCTGGTGGCTTCAAGACTGTCAGGAAGTAGCATGCTACAGAGCAGAAATCAATAATCAGATCTGCAAGTAACAAAGATCACATGGCACTTCACCAGGCACACACAAAAAAACAGCCCACAGAGCACATGACAGAAAGGGATCAAAGCAAAGCTAGGGAGCCACAGCCTGAAAATGTTTTTTGATTACAAGCAAGCCGCAGTTTATCAAATTAATTTTTTGGATATTTCTCAAACTGCTTGTAGCTGGACATCAGTGCCACAGCCGTATCTTCTTCTCTGCCCTCCTTGTCCTCGGTTGCCTCCTCTTGTCAGCGCTCCTCTCTGTTCCTCCATTCCCACAGCCTTTCTGCTACCTCCTCACCCACCTTCACAAGCTTCTGCAGTGATCTCTACCCCAAATGATCTGTGCAGTGATCATTTTTCCTAAATACTACTGCCTTTTCCAGACCTGCCCACTAATAGGCTCAGCAATACTAGAAGAAAGCCCAAGCTATTAAGCCCTCTTGTGGACTGTTATGACTGGAGCAAGGAGAGCAGGATGAAGGGAAAAAAATTCACCTTCTATATGTGGGCAGAGTGCAAAACCTTACCAAACTGGATCTATTTCAGGCTCTGGAAATGGGTATGCTATAGCAATTGTAGAATTGTAGAATTGGTGCTCCTTTCCACCTAGACAGCATACAATTCCTACTCTGTTCCCTTTCTGCTCCTAATTTATTTCCTAAGTTACTTATCCTCATCCTATTCTTATGTCTACCTATTCTCCTTGATCCCTCCCTTCACATTATGGTTCCTCTCCCTCAGCCTATACCATCTTTTTCCATCCCTCATTGTTTAAGTTGCCTTCACCTCTCCAGGGTGCCAGAAGGGGGGGAAAACATGAGGACTGCCTCTCTGTTCAATTTGCATAGCCCAAGACTAGTTCCAGAAAAGCCCTTCCTTAACTTCTGCTGCTCTATTCTGTGGCACACTCTGCAGTGAAAGAGATTCTAAGTATATGTTAACTCGAAATTTAGTGAAAATTATAAGCTTCTGAAATTCCTGACTTTCTCTCTCATGAAGTTTATTAGATGTACAGCTGTAGAGCCACAGTAATTCCCTGCCTCCCTCTACACAACTGAAATTGCAAGTCCCTGTGTAAACAAGATAGCTGCTAGATCATCTCAATTTAGTATTAATTAGAAAAAAACCCAAAACACTACAACATGAGTAAAAGAATATATTCTTCCCAGTCTCATCTTCAGAAGATTCATTCATTTCTGGTTAAATTTAAAAAAAGAACTTTTGGCAGGAACTCACAGACGAAAATTCCAATTCAAACTATTTCAGTCTGACAATAAGAGGATCTTAAGATGGGAGGTATGGGCACCTGGGCTGGAGCCTGAGAAAGTGCAAAGAAGTAGGTCTTACCTCTTTTATGGTGTGATCAATTCCAGAAGGAAAAATCAAATTCCAAGGTCCCTGCCCATTCAAGTATGTGGCCTATAAGGTAATTTTTGCTCTTAATACTGCAGTCCATATAAAAAATGCAGTTATCTTTGAAAAACTTTCTTCTAAACTCAACCTCTTATTCCTCAGAAATAAGAACAAAGTATTAGTAATCTCATAGCTGCACAAGACCAAAAATATTTAAGAAGAGGCATAGTCCTGAGGTGACTGAATACAGGCAGAAGCCATCCTGTGTTCCCAGGCCAGGACATTCCCTTTCATTTGACCTGACGTAAGGGAGGAGATGAGGGAGAGCGAGTGGAAAAAAAGATCTGTAGTATGATAGCAGAAGGTTCTGCAAAGCACTATGTGATCTTTGGGTCCTTATCAGCGGTACCCAGGATTGAGCAGTCTCAGAGAAGATGCTGCTCCTCCAGGAACACTGAATGCCAGGGCACAAAAGGGGGCTCGTGGGGTGACTAAGTTTCCTAGGAAGTCTGTACCTGAAAACAGAAACCCACAGTACAATGAAAGATGCAGTAGTGCTGATTCACTAATACAGAGGACAAACTAAAACGGTAAAAAGGATATATCAAGAAGGATTCACCACTATCACATTTGGGAAGGAGTTATATTGGGAAAGAGTTAGTGGAAAATTGCCCTATTTAATAAAAATCAATAGAATAGCACAAAGATATAAATGCAGATAAAAAGAGAGTTTATTTCCTTTGTTTCACTTAAATGATGCAGAACAGTAAAAAAATGCAAGTCTGAATGTTTAGGTGAGGAAGTATATTTTCTGCTTTTCAACATTATTCCTATGATTCAAGGCAAACCTTGTATATCCTTGCTTCATGTAAGCTGAAATGAACTGCATTTCAGATGATGCACACTATACATTTTTACATTCTTTGTGCATCCAGATATAGAAGCCATGCTACATTCACTTGCTTCCTATTGTATAGTAACCAGTTTTCATAAACCTTATCTGTACAGTGAAATCAGGAGAGAGGGAAGGTGACTCACATACTTGCTGATAGACATTGCAGCACTACAATATAAGGAAATAAGGTAATGCAGGATTACTGAAGTCTTTTTAGAGGCACTACTCCAAGTTTTCTATTGCTCTAAAAAGCACCTATAATGCAGTCATGCTGAATTACTCTTCAGGCTAAATGAACAAGATTCCAGGCGTGACCATTACTCTTTTCACAGCACTCATATTTAGAATTATATGTATTAGTTAACTTACCAGATATAAACTGCATAACATTCTTTAAGCCTGTTTTCAGTTGTGCTATGAATAACTCATTAGGCAACAAAAATAATAATAGATTGTAGATGTATATGAATTAAAACTCACTTCACACAGTATACTAACAGTTCACAGCTTACTGCAGTTCATGTCTAGAAATGCTATTTTCAGATACAAATGCTGCATGGAGACCATGAGCACTACATTTAATGTTTTGGGTATGTATAATGTTTTGATTTTATGTAACAAGACATAGCAAGTAGTTTTCACCTTACGATATTATTTTCAGGTCAAAGGACAGACTCACCTTATTGGTGATACACCCATCATCTAAAATACTTGTAATACAGCTAATAAGTATTTGATTAGAAGTTAACAGTGATATACTTGAGTAAATAGGGCCAGCATGATAAGGCCATCTCAGGACTCCCAGAAATGTTAAAATGCATATACAAAGCTAATTTTCTCTTCTGCTCACATCTCTATAGCTGCCAAATGTACTACATCAGAGTAGTATACCTCCTGTTAGAGACAACCTGTCTCTTTAATAACAATTAGTTAACTGATTTCATTTAATTTTCTTAAACTGCAGAAGCAGTGAAGACAGGCCACCAGGAAGAAGTCTGCTTAGGAAAGTCCTGTTATGATTTGATAATGCCAAGCTTAGAAAGCAATAGTTACTAAATTGGCACTTGCCTATACCACTTCCCTGTTGCAACCCTCTTTACTACTACTGCACCAAGGAAGGTGCAATGCTGGTGTATTTCAGCCAAACCATTAATATAGGTACATCTGGAAAGGTGAAGCTGGAAGAGAGTGGCTACTGAGATTAGACATTAAAGCATTTTTTTTTCCTATTCATCAAGTTAAAATAAAACTTAGAAGCATTTTCAGAAAGACCCAAGGATAACTTCTCTAGTTTTGTCACAGTTCTTCTCTAGAGCACAGTCTTTGTCTCTAAGAGCATAGGACAGAGTGAAAGCAAGCTGAAGCACTGTAGGGTTCACTTTGCCATCAGCTCAGAAGGTAAGAAATATATTTGCTTCTTCTGTGCTGCTAAACAGGGAGCTATAGGAAGTTTCCATTCAGAAAAGAGTACAGGAACAGGCAAGTCCAACTGAGCCTACAAAATCAGTAGCACCCTGGAACCTTGGACTCTCGGATTTATAACAACTTTTGTCATCATAATGAAGGGTGCTCTTGGGGGGATCTCCTCTTTGGATTTGCTGTTATATCATTCCTGGTAAAGATCTTTAAGATCTTAAAAGGATTTCTGAAACAAATGTTTTACTGGTGGAATATGCTAGCTTGTATCAAATACCAAAGTCTACCCAGGAAAGATATACTTACTTGAAAATGATCTCATACAGAAAAAATGCAGCAGTAAATTTAGAGAGTTTTTGTGCATCTTCATCATGCACATTAAAAGAACAAGTGCTACATCATGGAAGTTTTAATGACAGAATAAACATTGAATCAGGCTAATTAAATCAGCAAGACAGAAGATTTGTTTTATATTGGATGTAAGATTATGGAAATTGAACAAAGTTTTTGTGATTTTTTTTTCAGTTTCCCCAAGTTTGGGATAATGTTCATACTCCTATATTTTCATGTCTCTGATTATGTAACTAAGCACAACGAGCTCCATGGCACAGTTGTAGCGGCTAATCATCCTTATTTTTTTCTCTTTAAGATACTGTTCTGTAAATGTTTTACTCTTAAAAGTGTCTTTCTTAAACAAATTTTATTATAAAAATCTTTTCATAAAAATGTTTCATTGACTTCATTGACTCACTGGAGTTTATTTCAAACTTGCAAGTATCTGTCTACTGTTTTTGCAGGACATTTCACCAACCTCAGAGTCATTTTCTCTGAGGTGTGGTGAAATTGGAAAATATTTTATTACCCAGTAATATCTCTAGTACAAAGGCAATATTTCTACTGGAATACTTATAAAATCTTGTATTTTTTTTTATTTTCATATTTGCTATCTCTAATTAATTTCTTTGCTTCCGTACATTGCTATTTTGGTTGAAGACATTATAGCACAAAATATCTTCTCTATTATTTGTGGGTTTTTTTATTAATGATTAGTCAATATCAATATTTTGCAGTCAAGCAGTGATCTTTCTTATACTATTTTTGCAAGCTTTTTATTTTGATTAAGCAATACCATTGTTAGGAGAAAGTTCCTGTACAGATAAGAAAAAAAGAGTGGTAGACTGAGAGACAGATCTCACACAGATCAGTTATGCGAGCGCCAGGTACAGAACCCTAATTTCCTAATGTTTGCCTAGGACCCTATGTACAGGTCACACACACATATATACAATCACACACACATACACACACTCCTCTCCCAGTAAGGAGTTCTTAAGTTTATTTAGAAAAACTTCTAGTTTTGAAGAAATAGGCACATATTGCTGAATGTTATCCACAAATATTCCTTATAGGGGGTGCAGATCTCTTTAGGCAAGGATACCCATAGTACCATTACCTCTGCTTGTTTTTACAATACTCTAACATTAATAACCTGCCGTTATTTTTACACAGTTATATACAGAAATTTTGGCATATGGTTAACATCAGCGAGCCTGGTCTTGCATTTCTAGCACAGGCAACTCAGTGAACCAGGAATTTGCCTGGCTAAAAAAAATCATGGTTTAATTAATTTGTTATTTTAATATATACAGAAAGGAGAACTGAAAATCCTCATTCAAAGTTCAGTTCTTGTATTCCCAGCTTCCTCTCCCAGCTGGAGAGATAGCTTGCTGTTTCACACAGTTCTATTAGTTACTCTTTTAACAATTTTAAGAGAAAAATGACAACACAGACCTCAAATCATTAGGCTACAGGAAGCCACTTTCAATTTTACAAATATAACTGTGATGGGAAAACTGAAAGCACCTTTCCCTAGCCTTTAGAAACTGCCATCACACACAACTGTGGGGAGAAGACAACAGACCAGCAGCCACCACCCCCCCCCAAAGCCTTGAGCCTGCTCATACCAAAGTGAGCATGCTGACATTTTCACATGGTTGACTAACTTTTCTTTATGGCTACCGTAAATTCAACTTGTTATAATTACTGTCAATAAAATTAATGAAATTACAGGCTGCTCAACAAAAGGAGTATCAATCTGTAGCATTTTATTAGGTCAGTAAGACCTTCATTTATCATTGGTACACTTTGTGTAAGGCAGGGATTTGGCTCACGATTTGTAACGGTTGTAATTTCTTAAAGTTACATTCCAGAATCTTAGAAACATCTCATATATTGATTCTGTTTGCTTGATCAAGAAAAAGCTTCTCAAATTAAGCAGAACTTTCTAAAAGACTTTCTAAGGACTTAGAATACCTTCCATCCTGAGCCAAACACAAAAAGAATGGTAGCTTAAAAAATAAAATGAAGCAAATTTTCAGTAACTGCCAATTCGGAAAAGCATCTTAACCACAACCCTTCTTAAAAAATGCTTTTAAGTTTTTCACTTTGGAGCAGCATGCGTGAAAAAGTCCATACCACACTAGTTTCCTGTCTACTAGAAAACAATAAGGAGAATGCTGCATTCTTTTCATTTATGATACAACATTTTCTTTTCTATAATTAACCTGAAGTCATGCAGAGCTCTCCACAATATTATCAAAAGCATGAGCAACACACATTCAAAAAACAGAGCAACACAACTATGTTTTATCCTCCTATGTTACAAGAAGAAAAAAGAGGTTCTTGGTTCATTCCATGATCAGCTAGTAACTGAATCACTTTACTGACACTTTGATTGATACTAACTGGTAGGTATACTAGTGCCCAAATATAATTCTTGAAATCCAGACAACAGTGACAACAGGAAATATACTGGATTTTCACATTTGAAACTTTGAGTGATCTTATTTTCAAAACTATTTAAGTTATTTCATAATCTGTCTTCCACTTTCAACAGTGTCCTAGGTATTGAAGAGTTCAAATTTTAGTGAAAATCCATGGGACTTAAGAGTTTGTATATCTATATTGCAATGGAAAATCACAAGCATTACTTAAGAAGAAACAACACACACAACAAAAAACAGTTCAGCCAATAGCTCCATGGGATGTACAGTTTAGTCAGATTAACAAAAATGATTTATTTACTTTTTAGAGTCTTCTGACCTTGTTTTAGTTCACAAGTTTCTGTCAGCAGTCTGGGCTCTCCATGAAACAATCAGCTGCTGTTCACAGGAATGACAAAGGCCTAATCCTACTTGGATTTTTTTTTAATGCTGCAGATTTCAGCCATCAGCAGAGCAGCACTAGTGAAATTTTTGGTTCTGTCCAGAAAAAAAAATTCTTTTTTCTTAGCACTGCAGCTTATCCCCATTTAAAGCTGGCTAAATTGAATAGCACAGACTGCCTACCCTGAAGTTCTGTACTGATGCAGATATAATGATGGAGGTAAATGGGACAGTATTTGGTGAAGATATAAGTCTCTCTGAGTTTCTTGCCTTATTTCCAAACTCTTCTCCATTTAAGTATCTCAGAATCAATTACTGCTGAAGCTAGTTTCTTATCATCCAACCCCACTGTTAAAAGATTTTTTCCTCAGTTGTACATTGAGTTCTACAAGACCTGTAGAAGTTCTCTTATTTGATTAAGTGCAAAGAAAAAAAAAGGAATTTAAACCAATACAAACATGTTCATGACATGTGACATGGATCAAAATATTTAACAGTATTTTTCACAACAGCGTAGAAAGCTGAACTGTAGTGTGTGCCATCAAGGAATATGATACAAATATCAGATAAGTTATTAAGTCCTTTAGGAATTGAAAAAAAAGGTGAGCATGACTTTCTAACTCCTCTTTGGATGGGTTTGAACAGAAGAGATTTGGCTGGACCTCTGTCACCCTTCTGAAGAGTATCTTATGTACAAATACAACAGTTTCATTACATATACTGGTTTCAGGAGATTGGCAATATAAGTGTGCCTATATGGCTAGAAAATACTAGCACTAACATTTACTCCTTTTTGTGATGTTCACATCCTCTGCTAGATTAATTTTGTCTACTTCCTGCTGAGCATCTCATTTAGCTGAGGATAACCCTATCTTTTTCTGGACCCACATCTTTAGGATTTAAAGACAAGTCTTTTCTTTCTCAGCAACGTTGGAGTACTTCAGCTACTAAGGTCTCCCTTTCCAGACCAGTCCCAAATATAACGAACACTAAGATAGCAAAGTAGACAAAGCAGAGACCTACCAAGTTCACAAAGAATTTTGGGGGGGTTGAGATTGCAAACATCCCTTTTAGTAGTCAACTGGAACAAGTTGCTCATTTTTATCGTGCTTACACATTTCCCAGAAGATACTTAAAGAACTATCAGACAATTAAAATAGTTAAAGAAATATGGAACAACCTGGGGAATTTATGACATTAAACTCAAAATGTTTCATTCCCTTATACCCACTCTCCTAGCCCAGATGTATGCAAATTTAACTGCTGTAGGACTGGATAACTTGCCCTACTCAGTGCGAATGGGGAGGCTTTACAATACACCACAGTTCTTTGAATGCAATTAGGCCACTTAGAAAAACTCTTATAATGACAAAGGTCTCTCTTTTTGTGCGGTTCTTCTGCTAAGCATTCTCAGGTCAAATTTCAACAAGCATAGCACCTTGAATTGATATTCTAGGAACGAACCCCAAGCTTTGGAAAACAACAAAACTAGATTTTGTAGTTCATCTGTTATACTTTTTTTTTAACTATAGTTTTATGTCAATCACTGGGAAGGCGAAATTATGCCAGTACTTTAAGGGAGAGCAAATCTGCTCTGCAGTGAAGAAAATCCCTCCTAGCTCTACAAAGCTGACCACCACTGAACTGCATAACCGCAACAGCAGCCATGACTGGAGGTGCTACAATAAGCAGTGATTCAAAAAAAAGAAAAGAAAAATGAAACTGCTCTAAAAATACAGGCACAGCACTTATTCTCAAAGAGAGCTCAATTCACAATTTTTTCAAGCAGTAATAATAGAAAGATAAATACACTGGAAGAAAATATCTTATTTTCTATTATGAAAACCACTTGTCTGAACGAATAAGTCTCAGAGGCTGTTTGTGGCATACGAGGAGCCAAATAGAGGTGCCCAGAAGAAGACACATAAAGGACAAGCATTCACTTCTCTCGTGGCTACATGCCTCTCAACTACAGAAAAGCAAATCCTCCATCACTTCAGTTTTTAGAATGCTACTGGAAACAGCTTCTTTGAGGAAATGTTAGAATTAATTTTCCATTAATTTTCAGTGTGTTCCTCAATACTTATTCCATTTTAAGGCTCTCTTGAAAAGCCATTTTCTTAGGTGTAGGCTTTACCGTTTGGGAGAGTTTAACAAGCAAAATCACATTAAAGAGTGTTAGGTTATGTCCTCAGATAATTATTTAATTTAGAACAATAAGACTGTGTATGGAAATTATACCTGTTATTTTAAAAAATACCTTGTCCTGATTTAACACTGATTCATGGCACAAAACCCAATTTCAAAATTACATCAAAATTGAAAGCAGTGTTTTTAGATGACAGGTCAACTGAACCTGAGTGCTTTTAGTCAAATATAGTTATTTGTAGTCTTCATAAAAATTGATTTAAATATATATATATATATATATTTTAAAGCGAAAACAAAGCTCCTGTAGCTGTTTTTTTTCATTTCTTCATGCTGAAGGAAAAACATACACCTTAATATGAAAATCACCTTTCACTAGGCTGACACCACCCCCCCACTTCCCCCCAGCAATTACATGGGGATTTTATTAAATAGTTAACTCTAGTCATAAAGTAGCAGCACCTAGAAGACCTGGTGAGAGGCCAAGTGAGAGAACCAATACAAATACAAAACAGTCTGTATTCCAAAAACTTTACAGGTTAGTAGCTCATAATCAGACCATAACAAGACACTTCTTCTATTAATCTGTTTGTTTTCCCACCTCAGACTCTTGTGTGAACTCTATGATGTAGCAGTTTTGCTCATTATTTCTAAAGAAATGAAGATTCAGGAGCATCTTAAACTGCAGTGCAAAATACAATTTTTCAGTTGTCCTGCAAATGGCACTGAAAAATACTTGTGGCACATGAAATATATCCAAAGGAGACCTACTAACTTTGAATCCCTTTATATATTCTTCACTGTTTACAAAAAATACACAGTAATTTTTAAAATTCCGATTCTTATTTGCAGTGAATAACATGTGATATCTAATATAAAATTTGCATCTACAGTCACAGTGCTGGTAATGTGCCGTTTTCAAAGAGCCTTTTTTGGAAGACTTTTGTACTGGGTTGCTGAAGAATGAACACTGGTCTTTTAAAAGTTCAGCCTGAGGCCACCATGAGGCCTAAGCTGAGAGAAGGAGGATTCCTAACCTTCATTTCACTCTCGTCATGCAATGAATGTCAGGCCTAGAGAAGATGGCAAGTTAAACACAACTGATTACATGCAAATTGCTGTCTCTCACTTATTGTGTTATTTTAGCAATACAGTTTTTGAGGGGAAAGCAGGGCTGTGTTATCACAGCACTTCATTAACAGACCCCAAATTCATAAACAGCCTCAAGGATGAAGGAGATAGTGATCATATTCCTGCAGAACTAAAATGCCATCTTTCCATAAGTCACCTTATAAGCAACCTACATCCCCACCAAAATAAAGTTCTTCCAAGCTATTATTAGCTTCTAGTAGCTACTAAGCTGTTATGCGTTTTCAATACACCATATATTACAGAAATTGGATCTAATGTAATTTATAGACAGAAGTTTCAATGGAATAATAACTTTCAGCTTGAAAGACATAATGCCAAATGATGCTATCAGTTTTATGGAGAAAAACCCAAACTGAAATCTAAGAGTTTATTCCAGAGGATCCAAGTAACAGCGTAAGAAAACATGTTATGTTTTTTGACAGCATAAATCTGCTGTGGGAAAAAAAGTAATTCTCAACCCAACTGTTTAAAACAGTACAACAGCAGACAAAATATGTTGTGCTGAGATGACACATCTAGTGCACATCCTTTGGCAAGCAGACCCTCAATACTGTAGACAACACATAAACAAGTGTCTTTTTACAGAGGGACAGAATGGCTCCAGTTCCAAATCACAGCTTTCAATAACAAAGCAGGGAAGTGAAAACTCCAGTTTATTTACAAAGCGTACGTGCTGCAAGTGACAGAGATAAAAGCCTTTCCGAGAAAAAATTCAAGGAACATATTAGCATGTAGCATTATTGTACTTGCTTTGATTTGTATTAAAAGTAGAGATGTATGTGGATCACAAACTGTTTGTGAAACTATCGCAAATGGTAATTTGAAACTTTATCAACAATTAAAGAGCAATCTGTATCTATCTTGAGAAAGCAAACACTCTTTTAGAGTCTACTATTCCTGCTTTTGAAAGAAAGAAATTACAAGGCCTTTCTTGGCTCAATATTTTTATGGGTCAACTGCAAAAACAACATAAAAGCCAACAGGAGTTTCGCACAGGGACAGAGGAAGAATGAGTTTGCAACAGGAAAGAGAATGTGACAGAGGACATTGGAAGTAAAATCAGATGGTCCTGCATAGTTTATACCTTTTTAAAACTTTTCTGTGCAATTCTGCCATCCTGGTAGTTTCTTTTCATACCCTGTGAGCACATAAATTACACAGATTTATGCTCACACTATCATCTATGTAATTTTTCATGAGTATTTTTTCTACAAGTACATCGCAATTAAACAAGGAACAAAATCACCAAAGTCCTACCGTGTGTTTTATAGGTGGTCAAACAAGATTATCACACTTTCTATCTTTATAATCGATGAGAAAATCTAGGTTACAAAACTACCTTTGTTATAAAATCAGTTCTTCAGGTTTTCCCTGACAGGAGAAGGAGAACATTTATGAAGTTGCCAAAAATTTTGGCTTCATTTAGAGAGTTTATCTGCACCACAAAGAGCCCAATCTGACACTAATTCAAACGTATCAACAGGATTTGAAATGTAGTCAACAGATTTCTCTTCATAGAAGATATCCAATAATAAATTTCTCTACCAAATGCTTATGGCACACTGCTAGTTATTATTTAGGACAATACTTCGTTATTGTCCTATAAAATATATGGAAGCAACCTAATACCAATTTTCAGCAGCTGAGAAGCCAGCTTTAACTGATTTAGACTTGCTTCTTCAGTATTAGCAAGGCCCTGTGGAGAAAGGCTGAATGTGCTGCTAAGGGAATTTCATGGCGCCCTTGAAAAGGTGCCTGTGTCTGGCTATACAAAAGGTAAAGTTATTTTTTTCCTCTCCCGGCTGCAACAAAGGGGACAATAAATAAAATCCCCTCTTCGCTAGCAATCCCACTTGCTCTCATGAGGGCAGAAAGCAGCAAGCGAGGAAGGACTGGCTCAGACTCACCCTGCGGGAGCCTCCTTCCAGAACCTTCCACAGCGCTCCGTCTCCTCTCCCTTGCTTCTTCCCAGCCATAACCAGTGCATAACTGACCTCACCAGCTTAATCATGGCAACGGTCTCAGCATTCCTCAGTTCAGCTCAAATCCAGAAAAACAACGTAAATAGGCAAAAAAGCTTCAGTCTCGGGAAGATCAAATGAGTCCCTCCTCTCCACGCCGATGGCCGCACTCCTGCCTCCTGGCCAGCGCGGGAGCTCTCCCCCCTGGCACCCGGCCGGAGGGCTCCCCTCTGCTGGCCGCCCATGGCCTCGGGGGTGCCTAGGCTGAGGCCCACTCGTCCTCCTAGTACCCCCACGCCAGGCGCCTCCCAGGCCTGTCATTACATTTGTCCTAGATTTTCTTCAAGCTTTTTGAACCCTGAGAGTAATCAGATCCTCTCCAGAGCTGTCTGATGCTCTTTGGCCCTGTTTTCAGAGCAGACACTGGCTACTATGAGCAACTTTTTTCCTTTGCGGTTCCCGACTGGGGCTCTGTCTTCATTTTCAGTTACCTTTTCCATGGCCCTTGTCCCTTTGGGCTGCTTGTGTCGCCAGATGATGTGCCGCTATTCCCTCTCAGGACCGCGGGATACTCTCTGACGCAGCCAGAATATCCAGGAGAAAAAAAAAATACAGAAAATAAATAAATAGAAATAAGGAGAAGAAAGGGACCGTTCCCCCCAGCTCAGGCTGTCCCAGAGGGCTGCTAGCGGAGCCGCCTCGCCAGAGCCGCGGGACGCAACGCGCCACGCCGCGACACGAGACGCGCTGGCGGGGCACAGCTGCTGGTGGGCGCGGGGGCGGCCGGAGGCCCTGCCCGTGCCTGGCCGCCTCCGCCC
Source organism: Apteryx mantelli (assembly GCF_036417845.1). Taxonomy (NCBI): domain Eukaryota; kingdom Metazoa; phylum Chordata; class Aves; order Apterygiformes; family Apterygidae; genus Apteryx; species Apteryx mantelli. The sequence continues at coordinate 34,818,541 of NC_089979.1, read as the reverse complement.
CAGCGCGCCCTGAAACTCAAACGCCAAACCTGCAACGGCAGGACTGACCACCTGCGCTCGCCTACCCCAGGTGTCCTGGTCATTAAAAAAAAAAAAAACAGACCATATCATGACAGGGGACAAAGGGACTGCCCTCCCCTAAAAAAATTTGACAGCATGGGGCTGCATGCTGCTGTCTGTTACCACAGGCCCAGCTGCCCCTTCAGAGCGACGGACACTGAATCATGGGGCAAAGCAGCAGCTGTTTCTGTGAAGTGTGTTAAAATATGTGGCCTGGTTAGAAGAGATGCCATCATACAAAGTAGAACAGATGCTAGTATATATGAAGAGTCAAAGGTGCCTGAGTTTTGCGCTTATATCTGGGATTTGACCTCTCTGTTTCACACACACACCTCCAAATTGACTGTTTAAATGCAGATTGATCTTATGGGAAGTTCCTAATTTAACTGTATCATAAAAGATCATGGAATGATAGGTATTTAAAAATTTGGCACCCTATGCCAGCTTCTTTTATCATAAAGGATTTCAGTGGAGGAAAAAACAGCAATAGAAATTCCAGAGATTTTCCCTGAAATTAAAAAGTCATAGGATAAAAAGTTAATTTTATTTCACACTTGGCTCTCAGTTTATTAAGTCACAGTAGAGCAGAAATCCTTTTGTATAAGCTGCTATGTATCACCTTATTTTTGGACAATTGCTTATTGACTGCAGCTGTTTTATAGGAAACTATGTTTAAAAAAGCTAATTATATTTTAAGTATTCCAAGGGAAATGGCTAGAAGAGTGCATAAATGACAAGGATATTCATCAGACACTGGCAGGAGCAAAAGCATGTTGTGATTAGGATTTTAACACATTTCAGAAGCCTGCTGCCTCAGATAGTTTTGTGATTACATACCCACTCATCTATTTCCCCTTAGTGTTTATGTTGGAAGGATGGCACGTTATTTTGAAAGACATGAAGAAAAAAAGTAGTTTGCAAAGGAAACTGTAGCAACTGGTCCTGATACAGAGTAATTTAACACTAAAACATATAAGCAAAATTTACAAGTTAAGTGTTAAAATAATGCACATGCAATAATAGTACTGTGTATTGTGTGTTGTGTGTATTATTATCCTGAAGGTAGTGTGAGTCTTGCCTTTGACTCTAACAGACTCTGAATTAGGCCTTACATGCAGAGCCTTCTGGTTCCTTTGAGACGATGAAATTTGCTATGCTTTGAAGGAGAACAGGATATTCCCCTCAGATGTGAAGCCAGCTCTGCTCACCAGTGCAGACATAGGCATTGCCTCTGCGAGCTTCTTTCCCTCTTTCCAGTTGCATTACTGGAAGAACATGTCAGCTGTGTCCCCCACATTCCTCCTGATTTGAGTGATTCCTTTGGTCATTAACTCTGCTGGAGCAGCAAAAAGGGCATCAAACTCTTTCTGACACTGCACAGTGCTCAGGACAGGGCAGAGTCTAACTCTGGACAATGAAGTACAGTCCAGTGTTAGACAAGAATCTGTTAGCACAGTCCTGTCATTTCAATGTCTTAGAAGTGTAATTTTTTTAAAGACTGAAGAAGATTTGATGGCTGTGAGATATTTAAATAAACAGAATCTTATTAAAGCCTCTTCACAGGTTTCATACATACTTCAGAGAATTCAGAAACCCAATAAAACCACAGCTTTTTTTCCATATAGTTATGGCAAAATTTAACCAAAAGGGAGATGAAAAGATTGTATCTGTAGAAACTGTTGTGATTTTAAAAGAAAAGCAAAGAACTCTGTCTAATAACTTACCATCTTTCTGGATGAACTTTCTGGATGATCCTGACATGGCATGCCTGGATTTCCCCACAGAGTATCAAAAACATTGGTCAACACCTTCTTTCCAATAGTGCATACTGAAGTTGCTAATGAACAAATTGACTTCTAATGTACAACATTAAAAAAACAACAACACTGAGGTCTTCAGTTAGTGAAGAGGAATTTGGACAGGTGAAGCTTTGAGTCAACATACATATGTTTTGAAGCACTCCAAAGTCTACAATTCAACTAAAACCTGGTTCTCCACCCCTTCTTTGCTTCACTCCTGATTGATAGGCTATGCATAGACACTGTTACAGAATAGATGAAGAATTCCCTAGTGTAACGGAGGCTTATGGTTAGAATAAAGTCTCAGAAAGCATCAGAAATATTCTTTATATTGCTCCAGATCACAATGGATGCCACTTCCACTCCTGTCTAGGACAACAGTCGTGATACTGTGCTAACAGCGGATTAATCACAAACAAGGATATCACCCCAAATATTATGAGCCTGAGGCAGCCATTACCTGCTATTAAGACCACAGCCTTACAGATAAATGTGCATTTTAGATAAAAGCCATGATTAAGAAAAACATTTGTCTTTTGTACAAACTTGTAATAGCTAGGAAGCATACACCTTTGTGAGTTAGGTTCAAAATATATGCTCTATCCCAGTAACTGTAGCATAGTTCAAAGGAAGGAAGGGGAAAGAGGCTATCCAATTCTCACAGGATCCCAAAGAGATCACAGATTGACTTGGATTACAATTATAGTGATTTTCACAGAAAATGTTGTTGTTCAGTTGAGTATAAAACAGGGAAATGACACAGATACATGAACTCCTTCAGTAAAAGACAGGGAAAAGTCCCTGTGTTGGAAGACATTTTAAGTATAATAATTCCTGCAAGAAATCAAGGTCAGCATTCTGCTTTTCAGCTACTCACAATGCTATGTTATAAATTTACAGTTGGGAGGCCTGAATGAGACCTCACAGACACTACTTTTATTCCACTGACTCAGACTTAACAGCTTTCTTAAACTGGTATATATGAGTCAAAATCATGTTTGAAAGCAATTGTCCTTGCCCAAAGCTGAAAATAAATTCTACTGTAAAACAAATGTAATTACTTCTCTGCAGGAAGGAACACATCCAGAATGATCATGAAGTTGGTTGTAATCAATGACCTTTTCCGAAATACCTTGAACTCTTTCTTTTGTTGATGGGACTTTCTAAAAGTATACTGGGAGCCATAGGTTTCTGGCTTGTACCCATTTTAAACACTGCTTATCGCACAGTGCTACAATTTGTTATCAGATGACCCTGTGCTCATATACAAACATAACCACTATCAGGCACAGACAGGCTATAATCTGGCAATAACTTTAAAAAACAGAAACAAACACAATATGTAGGGAATATTAATAAACTCAAGGAATTCTGGCACAGAATAAGACTACTTATAAGTATTTGGAGGGAAGTACAGTAGGACATGATAAAAATCCATTTTAACTCCAACCCTATTCTGTACAACAAACTCTCCTAAAGTAAGTACCATCACCTGAAGCCGGTCTCTTTGAAACCAGTTCAAAATCCTTTTGCCCTATCTAGCTTTTGCAAATGTGATAATTGCCTTGTTTTATAGGATTCTACTATGCCTAATAAGTTAATACACAGATATTTGTACAAAATCAGTGGTTTAATTATAACCACTATTCCTGCTTTGGAAGAAGGTCTTACAAGAAAGGCTCTTTCTTTAGCAGATATCACCATACTAGCATAACATTACAGGATAAATTAATTCAATTTCAGAAGAATTCAGTACCTGTTACAGGAATCAGATTTATTAAAAGTACTCAACTCCCATATAGGAAGCTATGTGAAGTAGCCAAATTTCAGAAGGTGTCAGCAACTGCCATGGTTCATAATGTGTCTTAGGTTCACACTCTTTCTCATAATACTGCCTTCTTAAAAATGACACTTTATTGTCCTCATCTTTGACAGAAAGTCAATGAAACGTTGGCCATTTCCTCCTAAATGGGGATTGTAATAGCCTAACAGGACTATTATGAAAATAAAATCCAGGAATGACTATGCAGAAACTAGATACTTTAGTGATAGGGACTATATAAGCATGTGGATAGATAAGAACAGAGATTCTACGTGCATGGTTCTACTGTGCTAAAGAATATAACCTCGGAAGAGTATGATGACTTCTTGGTTAATTAAGCAAATTGCCTGTACAAAAAGATTAAATTTTGCTATTCATTGAAAACTGTGCATGACTTTTTCAGGAAGACAGCATATAAAAGGCAATAAAAATACTAATTTAAGCTTGTGTTGAAATGCTTTTGTGAAGACCAATGTATTTGCCCACATGCAAGTTCATCTTGGCCAGTGTATGGGTGGACTCAAATTCCCCATTTCTCATCACTTTTATCCATTTATTTGACACAAACAGGGAGGAGCAAGAACACAATCCCTCTTCTTACACTGTATCCAGCCCTGGGACCCACAGGTCACAACACAGATAAAAGTTACGACTGGAAACTGAAGCAGGTCACAGTGGTGGGCCAGATATATTCAATACCTAAACTGAGCAGACAGAACATAATTTCCTGTTTACTTTATTACTATTTAAAACAATTATTATATTAACTCCCTTTCCCCTTTTTTGGGATTGAACCCTGCATCACACTCATTTGAAATTATCAAAATCAAAATCGAGAAACTTTGGTCAGCAAGTGTGTGAGGTATTAATAAAGATCACTTAGGAAGTACATTTACCAAGTGCGGAAATAAGTGGGATTCCATTTAAATGGTGCTTGTTCTTTCTAACCTTATCCCTAAAGCTGATGCAAGAGTTCCTGGAAAACTTCAAGCTCTGACATTTTAGAGATAGGCTTACTTAAGAGAACATGGAATATTTTAAGGCACTCAGTACCTTTTTTTTTTTCGATATATGAAGCACGTTCCTTTTCCTAGAGATCTCAGTAGTTTATCTGCAAAATTCATTGAAAAGAAGCAACGTTTTACAGAGAAGAGTTCAATTTTGGAGAATCCATTCTTTGGATGGACTGTTCATCTAGGTATTTTAATACAGAGGCTCTTCTCTCATGACTGCCATGACATCACTGATTATGGTAGTCCAAGTGACTAACCAGGAAGGAGGCTATGCCTAAACTGGATGAGGTTATGACTCCAGAGTATTGTTATCTTTTTTCTGCTAAGGAAAGATTGGTTGGGGAACTCCCACTGAGGAAATCTTTCTTTTGCAAACTGAAGGGAGGTTGAGGTGCCTGTCCAATCTGCTTTCTCACATATGCTGGTAGATCGTGCCAATGCTTAGTCTATGAAATAAATTCACTCATTTTCTGTTATTACCATTTAATATTTGCATTTCAATAGTACCCACAAGTCCCATAGCAGCTTTACAAACAAGGAAAAATGCAGTTCTTCCCAAGAGATACTTGTTATCTAATATTATCAAAAAGTGATACAGAAAAAGAAGGCAGATAGAGATATAATCACATTTACATGCATGTTTACAGGTATATGTGTATGCGGGCATGTTTCTTTTATTAAAATCAACATCACCAAAGTTAAGCATTTAAAATTACCAGGACCAAAAAATTATGTGACAAGAGGAGGATTTCCCACGTACAAGAATTTACTGAAATCTCTTAATTGCTCAGCTAAATATGGGCTATAGAGAATTGTATAAGGATAATTTAAAAAAAAATCAGAATGCCATGTGGGACAGTATGAGATATATGTTACCTAAAAATAGGTATTTTTATCTAGCAAATCTATAGCTCAGAAAAGATATCAAATATTTGATAAGGTTTATTTTCAAATAATCACATTGGTTTAATTAAAAATTAATTTTTAAAATTCAGTTAATTTTAAAATAATTATTTAATTAATCATGCTACCATACTTTAAATTTTTTATAGTTCTTTTGCTTGAAAGTGATTTCAAGACAACCAATTTTCAAAAATCAATTAAATTTAATTATCTTTTTAAATAAAAATAATGTTGATAGATTCTAAGCTGCCCCTGTAATTTACACATCTAATTCAACGATATTAGATGAGCAGATGCAGAGTTTTCATTGAACAATTTTTTCTTTATACCTATGTAAAAATAGACTAACCCATTTAACTTTAGTGGAGTCGATCAGATTTATTCTAATACAAATAAACACAGAATTTAGCCCTTTGACATTGCAAATCCTCCATTAAATTAACAAAATAATACTACAGATCTAAATTTTATTGAATGCAAATTCCCCATTTAGGCTCTTAAGTTTAACTCATCATTATCTGAAGGTTAAGCTCCCAAGAGAACACAGAAATCCGCAATATAAATATATTATCTGAATGCATAAGCACAGAGTATTGAGTAAGAATAAAATGGCAGTATCACCTCTGTATTTGGTATTAAGGAAGTCATTATTCAAATATTCTGTCCTATTCTGGTGCTTACACTTCAGAAAAAGATGTTAAAATGTTAGACAGACTTTTTTAAAGTACAGGAATAATTCAAGGTTAGAAAATAGGCCTTACAGAAAGGGACTAAAGAAGAATGTATTGAGTTTATCCAAGAGACAGGGAAGCCTTTGGCTACAGATATCTACAGAAGGAATATATTTTTGATGGTAGACAGTGCTTTAATGTAACAGAAAAAAAACATGACTTTCCAGTGATTAGAAACTGATGCAACTCAATGTAATTGGAATACTTCCCTAATTTGGCTATTAACCATTGGAGTACAGGATCTGGTGATAGACTGAATTCTTTATCACTGTGATTAAATTGAAAGCAGGTGGCTTTTAAAGTTTGTGAATGCCAGAGGTTGGATTAGTGACCATTAATAGTCTCCTCTTACCTTAAAAGATAAGACAAAAATAACAAAATAGTCACTGTAAATATGAGAAGTTCCATAATTTTTTTTTCTTCTGTAAGGCTATTTGAACAATACATTATTCAGCTGCTCACTGAATTGTTCCACATGGGTTCCATATGAGATGGACCATATTCTTCTCTTTAACAACTCCAATGTTTTACCTTAAAACAATTATTCAAGTCCTCGCACTTGGGTCTGGTCAGCCTAGGTCAGGAGAATCATTCCTTCAACATCCCTAAAGTTGTACAAGGTCTAGAAGCACTTGACATCACACTTTTTAGTACCTACGAATGAATCAAGGAAAAAACAGCATTTTAACTGGAGAATTCTGCCACTGCATTGGGGGTAAATGACACTAGATTCATTTCTTGTACCTACTGAACCTCTGCAATATTCTCTTTTTTAAGCATTTAGATCCAAGAGACAAATTTCTCAACTGATCTAAACTGATACAGTGTTGTTAAAGCTATTGCAGTGTTGATTTCAGCATCCTGGAAGATGAATTTTCAGACCGAAGAAAAGTGAACCCCAAAGAAACAGGATAGTTTCCCTTTCCCTTTTCCCCTTTTTTCTACTTTTAAATATTTCAAATAATGTATCCAACAGAAAAATAAGTAGCAGTAGGATGTCAGTGAGTGATCTACAGATGATAGTTGTTTGCAAATGTAAAGGCAAGGAGATTTCCATTTATGGCATTTAAATACATTCCAAGTGGCACAGCCAGGACAGTGTCAAGTTTTTTGCCGCGATAAGGCTAGAGGCAGGAAGTCATGAGAGGTCAGGAAGGAAGTACTATCAGGCCTGAGAGGGGACCCAACAGCAAAGGGAGCTGCAGAACCTCTTGTATTTAGGCTATGTAACAGCCACACTATTTTCCAAAGATAAACAGCTACAAGTGCAAAATCCCAGCTACTGTCCCTTTTAACTTACTGGAAAAAAAAATCCGTGTTTGCTGTACTTGCCTTTTGATTCCAGCAGCTTTGTAAGGGGAAGAGGGAAGGAGAGGAAGGCAACAGGGAAAGTACTATTTCACATAAACATTTCTTCTGGGATGCAGACCAGTTTGTTTATAGCAATTCAGTTTGACCCTGGGCATGCTGAAGGAAATGGCTTTAAAACTGATTTTGATCCTTTATGCCAGAGCTGAACCTGAGTGGTTTCGTTTGTGCTGGTATGTTTCCAAACATCACCTGCTTCCCAGTGTACTGCCTGGTGGAAAAAGGTCAGAGAGCCAGCTAAGCAGAAAGGGAAAGCTCGTACAAAGTTTGGCTTTTAAAAGCGCAATGCACAGTGAAATGTCCTAAGTTGCTCCGTGTTGTAACACCAAAGGTTTTCAAAGCAGGTTAGGGGGTTCAGCTAAACTGGTGACAAGTGGTTTTCCCATCCCGCAAAATGAGTGGATTTTCATTTTCTTCTTGTTCCATCTCTTGTTTCATCATGAAATAAAGACATTTTACATTTATCCTGTGAAAATAAGAGAGAGGTAAAGAGAGAAACGGCAGGAGAGCTGCCTGCCTGCTGACGGGGAGCATTCACTTGCTGCTTTGCCTACTCAGGTTGAAGTTCTTGCTCTGCTTTTCACTGGTGGTGGTCCTGGCAATCTGACTTTTGCAGTTTTGAGATGTATCTCTAAAAGAGCTGATGGTGAAAGAGACCATGTTAGAATAGCTGATACCTAGTAGACAGGACTGCCGTGAAGGAAAGGGCAGATCCAGACCAGAGCCAGTACCCATAATGATGAATCAGACAGTGCAAAGATTTTGTCCTAGATCTCCTATATTCTTCTTACTAGCTTGTTCATGGGGACAACAGCTAGCCTAGACTGGGCTAGTGTCTTTCTTGGTCCCACTGTGAATTTCACAGAATCTCATACGCTCCCCTGATTCTGAAAATCAGCATTTTCCAAAAAAATTGTTTTGACAAAATGTTCCCCACCAGCTCTAGATTTAACTATGCATATTTGAAGTCAGTTAATGTAAAAATACATGGCCACATTCCAGTGGTACTATGACACCCTCAAGTTCAGGGAGACTTCAATTTTGTTGCTACTGTTTTATGCTCATATTGTCAAATGGAAGCCAAACAATTTACCATTGTATTAGGCCATCTAACACATGAAAGGTGTAATCCAGTGCCCACTGACTTTAATGAAAGCAGGATTTCAGAAATAGTATCAGCTCCAATAAACTGTCTAAAAATACAGTTCCTCACAATAGTAAACTTGTGTACATGCTTTGGGACCTGGGCCCAGCTAGGTGCAGAGGAACTCATTCCCAATTAACTGGTCAGATTGCTCAGCTGCACTCCCTTAGGTTACGAAGCAATAGCCAAGAAGTTTATCCAGTCCGCAGAGGTAAGAGCTGTCTAATGGTTATTACAAATCTTTTCTATAGGAAAAGCAACAGCAGCAGTGAAGAGAAAAGTGAAGAGCATAAATCTAACTTGACTCTTTTTTTTCTTTTTTTTCTTTTTTGCAATCATAGGACTATTACTAATTTCCTGTTTTCTGGGACCCCTTTTGGAGTCTCTCAAATCAAGCCTTTGACAAGTAAAAGATTCATTAAAAGGAAATATGGAAACGTTTAATCTTCAAAATAAGACCATGCAGAGTCCCAGCCTTCTTGAGGAGGCTGTATACTATGGGGAATTTGCTTCTTCCATTAAACCCAGAAGTTTTATCATATACTGCTGTATTATTTGTTCAGTGTCAATCCAGTTTTCAAAGCTGTGCAAGGCAGGGAAAGGGCAACAGCTTTCCCTGAGGAGGCTACAGCTGAACAAAGCAGAGAACACAAGTCAAACTCAACATATAGGAGAGGAAGCTTTTGTTGCAGGTACTTATTTTTTGGTAGTTTTTTGGTAGTTTTTGACAACAGCTGCTTGTTGGTATTCCCCCCGAGATTTTACTGATGATAGCATTTAGTTCAAGAAACATAATTTGGGAAAGTATTTAACTTAATAAAAGAGACATAACTTGAAAATAAAGAGATTTCTAAGGACTGGAGCAACATGAAAGATCAAACTTAGCAGTGAGAAGTACTAGGAAGATGGGAAGTGTGAGGCTGGAATGCACTGGTGGAGATAAAGGAGGCATCATCCCAGCTGCAATGCCTATGAAATGTCCAGCAATGACTAGGCAGGTGTTATACCCAAACTATGACTGATCATATAAAACTTGATTGTTTATTCATCTTGTCTCACATACCTTGACATTCTGAGTTTTTTAGGATGGAGGCGCTCTTTTATTGTTTGTACAGGTCTTAGTACCTTAGAGCCATTTGGTAATATAAATAAGCAAATAATAAAAAAAGAAAGATTGTATTGTAAGTAGCACTGTAGGTGCACAAGAGATGTACCAGAAAACTGCTTTTATAGTTCATGTCTATCTATTAGTGAAATGTTAAATAGGATCAGTAAAAAGATCTGAGAGGTGGGCAATAAAAACAATTTTAACTATTGCTTTTTGAGCAATTTAAGAGATAAAAGGCAATTTAAATTACATTTTTGTTCCAGGAATATAGCCAATACTCAGTATAAGGTACATTGTTAAAAGCTCCCACTCCAAAATCTCCAGCATTATTATTTTTAAAAGTTTTCAAAACTCATAGTTACTGAGTAAAATAAAAACATGAATCTGAACAGCTTAGAAGCCTTAATGAAAGAAATACAACATTTGTTATTTCTGAAGTTCCATTATTTCAAATCCAGTTTCTTGACCTGGAAAATGGGAGGTTGTGACTTGTGATTTTTGAACACACAAAGGTCACCAGTAATTGCTTTTTCCGAAGAGGTACCTGACTGGCAGAAGGTGAATCCAGATCAGAAAACTCCAAAGTTCAAGAGGGTTCAGACTGAGAGTTTTGCTCAAAGTTATAGTTATGTTATGAAGATAGTGCCCAAAATGGGACAACTGATCTCTGAAAAAGAAGAAATGTGAATTAAATAAGCCTCTATTCAGCAAGGAGCAAGAATATGGTGACAGCTTCCTAAATATGTTTTTTGATCTGTATTGGTGCAAAAACTGAACCTATGATATAACTAGAACTGTAGCAAAACTTGAACTTTTACATGTAGGAAGAGGCCTGAGCATTTCTTAGTGTGCACAAGCATGTCTGTCTGTACGCCTGGTCAGAACACACAAGACAAATTCAAGTCCCTTCTCAGGCTGAAAGATTTTGCCTTTGAATGATTTTCTGTTCAAACAGAAATCAAAAAAATGTGTTTCAGCTCTGCAGAGAAGGACTTGGGAGTGCTGGTGGACACCAAGTTAAGCATGAGGCAGCAATGTGGCCTTGTGGCCAAGAAGGCCAATGGTATCCTGGGGTGCATCAGGAAGAGTGTTGCCAGCAGGTCGAGGGAGGTGATTCTCCCCCTCTACTCAGCCCTGGTGAGGCCACATCTGGAGTACTGCATCCAGTTCTGGGCTCCCCAGTACAAGAGGGATGTGGCACTACTGGAGAGAGTCCAGCGGAGGGCTATGAAGATGATTAGGGGACTGGAGCATCTCTCTTATGAGGAAAGGCTGAGAGAGCTGGGCCTGTTTAGCCTAGAGAAGAGAAGGCTGAGAGGAGATCTTATCAACGTGTACAAGTATCTGAAGGGAGGGTGTCAAGAGGATGGGACCAGACTCTTTTCAGTGGTGCCCAGCAACAAGACAAGAGGCAATGGGCACAAACTGAAACACAGACAGTTCCATCTGGACATGAGGAAAAAGTTTTTCACTGTGAGGGTGACAGAGCACTGGAACAGGTTGCCCCGAGAGGTGGTGGAGTCTCCTTCTCTGGAGATATTCAAAACCCGCCTGGATGCAATCCTGTGCAACGTGCTCTAGGTGACCCTGCTTAAGCAGGGGGGTTGGACTAGATGATCTCCAGAGGTCCCTTCCAACCTCAGCGATTCTGTGATTCTGTGTTTATCAGCAAAAATTTTGACCAATTCAGTACAAATTTAAAGAAAATTTCAGTACTTGGAAAGACAGAAAATACATCTTGAACACTGTATTATTTCATGCCTTTCAGGAGTCAAAGCTTATTTCTGCCAGACAAAGGTGAAAATAAGTTCACTTTTGCAAAAATATATTACCTATCTGAGCTGCCAAGGTCAATGAGACCTCTCCTGGGTTGAATAAGTATTGCTGGGGCAAATGAACCAGACTAGGAGGTAGCTTTAACTTCTGAACTACTTTTTAGGCTGTTAAACACATTAGGGAGGAGAATGTACAGAGCTAAATTCTACATGTTTTATAATCATGTGATTCCATTACCTTAACTGTGTTTGTACAGAAGTAACAGAGAGAAGGATTTGGTTCATGGCATGACACTTGTTTAAAAGTAATTCTTTGTCTCTGTCATTACCATCAAACTTCTTGCGGCACTTCAGCAAACTATTGTGTGGCACTTCCATAATGGGAGAGTTAGTGGAGCCTGACAAAATTTGGCCCAATTTTGCATCAGGTTTTGAGCAAAACTAGAACAAGTTCTGGCAAGGCCTAGAGATTTTTATTAGATCAGAAAGTCATGCAAAACTGAGTAGTTCCAGCTAAAGCTTGCCTTGAATTTTTACACTTACTTGAACTTGAACATCAAAGTATAGTTTAAGGGGGGGTCAAAATAAATTAAATGAGAGTATATCCACAGATCCTGCAAGCCAGAGCTAACAAGGCTTTTAAAAAGCTCTGCCAACTACTTTTTGTATTATATACAACTCCCTCCATGTATGTAGCAGTTATATAAAATTAATGCTAATATATCATGTAAAAACATTTCGTTTACAGTAAATGAAATCTTCAAAGGCATCATGTTTAGCCTAATTTTGCTTTCCTTAAATTAAATCTGACTGCTTTACCTGCCCTCTACAGTTACTTTTCTCCATGTCCAGATAACAGAATCCTAGATTAGAGACAGAGACATAGTCTGTACAAATCTACTGTATGTCTAATTTGCCAAACAGAGACAGTAGTTCTCAGTCTTATGGTCCACAAACACATTCTCTTTTCTTTCCATGTGGACAGCTCGAAGACATTTTTCATCAGGTCACTTCAGCAACATGTATTTTAGAACATATGCAGTAGTACAGTGTTCCTGATTAAATGGTACAGTGAAATGAAATTCAAGTGATCAAGCTGGAGGACAAACGAGTTGACCTTCTTGTAAAGAAGGAACAATACTATGCTAACTAGCTGGAGGGTACTTTAGAAATATCTTAATAAAGAAGATTATGTAAATGGAAATGTGTGAAATAGGTTTCATTGCACGAGTTCTTTAGTCCAATAATTAAAGAGTATAGGCTCTTCCCTGATGCTCACATTCTTGTCTGCAGCCTTCTTAAAAGTCAAACAAAAGCTGATGTTCATATTTGGAATCAAAACTATTGAATCTCATTTGTAAGGAACATTTTCAGACCAAATACAGCTATTTACCTGCACCCTCTTGTGTGTTGTTACAGAAATGTTTTGAAAAATATACCTTACAACTTCACTTATGGAATTGGAAGCAATCTCAGCTGAAAACTGATATCTTTTAAAAACTGAATTACTGGATCGAGCATTGTCATTCCCTTGTTAAAGACTGTGTCAGAAGCTCTGTAGTGGATAAAGTTGCAGCAATTTAAGCTATGATTGCAGTTCCCCTCTCCCAGCTGTCTGCCAGAGATTAGTATCCCCAGAGCATGTACCCACTCTTTAGCAATTCCAGTTTATAGCATCTTCTCTGAAACAGCTGAGGAAAGCCAATGTGCACCACTGTATTGTACTATGAACTGGAAAGGCTAAAGTGCAGGCACACATCTTCTCTGCTACACTGCTATGGGTGGTAACCTCTGTAGGAGGTGTGAATCCGCCACAGTTAAATCTATCACAGGCCATCAGTCAGAGACTTTCCAGAAAGTATGAAATGCTAAATGATTCCCAGAGAGGTTTCTACTCTCTCCTAGTTTACTGTAGAAGTTTAAATCCCCCTTCCTTCTGCTTCAAGAGTGGCATTTGCTGAATGAGGGGTATAAATCTGTATGGTGAAAGATTTAGTGGGTATGTTGTTTGCCATTAGAATTTGGTTTGGAATTTTAAGGAGCTTTCAGGAGACTTAACAGATAATGATCTGAAGCCACAAAATTCCTCCAGGCATTTCTCCACCCCGCTATGCACTACTTGAGGCAGTAACAGCATCTCCTGTGCCTGCTGGCTACTTCTAAGCAAAAGACCTCCTTAATCTGTTCTTAAATGCTTTTGTCATCAGATTGCTTTTTGTTTTTAAGTGAAGTGAAATTCAGTGCTTGAGAAAAGTGCAAGGATGTTGACATACTGGAAACTAGCTCTAGTAGCAAAATAAATATCAGCATTCACAAACTTTCCATGAGGAAGTGAAAATGAAGTCTGTCTGTATCATTCTAGCACCAGCTACATTACCTGCCTTCCCCATTCAGAGACCAAGGTTGTACTGTGGGCGTGAGGTGCCCGGTGAAAAATCACTGTAACTTTCTGCAAGGATGCTTGGACTACCTCATTGCTTTTTGAAAACACGGGAAAAAACTGCACAGCCGCATGTCACCAAACTCTCCCAGCCTCTTACACACCCTGTGGAGTACTCCTCCTATCTGCAACCCCAGCACACACTTCAAAAATATTGCTTTCACAGCATAACATAGACTACCATATTTGACTGACTGGGAGGTAAGAAAAAGACATCCCTTTTTTTCTGAGAGGTTCCCACAGAAAAGGCCCTGGTAACTGCTCCTTTTCTGATAGTACAGGGTTCCCTACTGAACTGACCTGTGGTAATATAACACTGGAGGACTCTTAGGCAGATGGGCTATGTAGGGCTTTGCAACTTAACTTAATACCTTAAAATTCCACTTAGAAGTCAGTAAACAGCTGGTGCAGATCAGAGACAGTCACAATTACTTGGAAAAACAGGCCACAGTGTTCTGCATTAGATTCACATTCTGAATAGTCTTAATTTTAGCAAAATGTTGAACGTGGTTCATGTTTAACATGATCCAATAGACCTGATACACAGAATCAAGGTCCCTGTCTAAAACTGGCCACTGCTTCCGTGATACAGGCGGATAGGAAATAGAAGAAAGGATTACTTTTCCTGTTGTGTTTTCTAAAAGCTGAAAAGAATTGAATGATATTGTGCTCGGCAGTAACACATGTTAGAGAAACACTGATAAATGCAAAGAGGAGGGTTTAATTTGGGAATTTTTCTCTGATCCTCTTGATGAAGTCACAGATACCCTTTTGTCATTCATCCCCCAGTTTCACCCCAACAAGAAGAAAGGCTATTTACTGCCTTTCCTATGCTTGATAAAGCAAGATAGAGAATTGGGTACCACAATCTCATTAACTCTCCTAAAGACCTCACAAATATATTGAATAAGATAGCACTGGGTGTAGAAGACTGGAGCATGCTGCAACTCAAATCTTTCAGCAAAAAAGTACGTGTCAGTCACACCCTACTGGGACAAATAAGAGACACAGAGAGAGAGAGGGAGAAAGAAAGAAAGAAAGAAAGAGAAAAAAGCAAACAAGCAAGCAATGAGAGTATCCTCCCTTTTTACAACCAGAAATAACAGACACATGAACTGCATCTCAAGATCCTGAGTATAAAAAACCCAAACAATCTACCTAATGATACCAGATGAACCTCTTGGGAGAAATCCTGCCCCATGTAAGTCATCTAGTTTTTGTAGCTTTCTTACTACAGAATTATGAGTGAAGCTTAAATACTACTCATTCATACTGACATTTTCACATGGGAACACAAGACATTATCCCCTTTTTTGTTGTTTGGTATTGAGTTATTTACTGTGACATATTCCTGAGAACTTTAACAGGAAAGAACAGTAGTTGACATCTGGCAGAAATATAGACAGTTATGCAGATTATAAACAAAATGATCTATCAGTTTTAGCAAATACATACCAGAACAAAAGACATTAAGTAGTAACCTAAATGGCAAAACATAGATGGCAGGAAGAGATCAAAGAAATCCTGCTCTTTGCTACATGAATAGAATAGGTGAAATTACTATACAAGGAAGAGTCTTATATAAAATTAGCATTGATATGTTTATCCTTGTTTTGAATACAGCTTTGTTTGAACTGAGAAAGAATCATAAAGCAGCCAACAGTGCTTAAGAGTGGGTGTCCTTTATTGCTGTATTATGTTTGCAGGAAAGATTGATTTCCACCCTCTCTTTCTCTTACGCCCTATCATTAAACATAATGGATTCTTCTAATACATTTTTATTCATTTAAAAGCATTATATACAAGTTTGATCTAAAATACATTAAGAAAATTGTTTCTTTCTTTAAATGCACATAAACTGTGGTTTCTTAAAAAATGGAAGACTTCAAGCTAATGATTTCATGTCATTAAGAGAAGATAAGCTAAATTTAGGCAGCTCTGAGGTTCTTCAGGCCTGGCAGAAGCAGCTAGTTGTGATGAGGTTACCACACACAGCCCTGCAGCCACTCCTGACATGCAACTAGCGGCACATGCTGCAGTAAGCAGTGCTAATGAGGGTGAGGGCTCCAGCCCTCAGATCTTCTGCAAAATCTTTCCCTGGTACTTCCTCATTTTTTCCTCTGTTAAATTGTATATTATTTTTAAGGCCCTACTTACATGTTTAACTGTCCAATATCGGGGATTTTATTTTGTGAATAGACCACTAAAATGTACAAAGATCATAGGACTGTCTTATTTCCTCTCTCATAACAGTGCTCTCAGATAGGATTCACCTGCTTTTTTCTGGATATCATCAGTATAAACCCAATTGTTAGAACAACAAAAAAGGCTCAGTCCAGAATGGCAACCAGGATGACAGAACCAAATGACTTTCATTAGACAAACACAAACTTTGTTACTGGAGCAGTTGTAACCACATGGGTGGTATCACTTGATATCTGAGAGCTGCACTTCGAACATTAGCAGTACTGCTGCTTTCGTAGCATTGACACATTGACAGTTAATAAATGGCAATGCAGATTTAAGATATTGCTGCTGTCTGGCAGTGCCCTTGTGCCAGGGTGTTGCTATAGGGTCAGTGGAACAGAGCATATGTGGGTTCCTCAGATGTTTCAGTACGGAGTCCAGTGGCTTAGCTTAAATTGTTGGCAAATATGGTTTTAAACAAAACTGGCTGATTTTGCACTGAAGTAAGTATGACGCATGTGCATATGCCATTCAGCACTGGGGAAGTGATAACCTCCAGCAAAGGGTCAGAATGGATAACTCAAGGCCATACATCCTTCAGCTCAATTCACTAGAACATATATATCAATGCCTCAGTTGGCCAAAACCCCAAGCTTTAGTTCTGACTTCATTTTTCTGCATTAAATTGTTTCAAGTATGTCAAGAGTAGCGCAATGAAAGAGTCCAGCAGCACTATTCTTTATCAGACAAAACTCAAGAACACAATAGAAACTTTAATTAAATAAAACATCCAGATCAAACACTGAAATCATCAGGATGATGACCAGATCACTTCACTATGTTTGACTGAAAGACACGAAGAAAATAAATACCTGGTCTCCTAAACCTATTATTTCAGATGGCTCGGAGAAGATAAACAAGGATTTTATTTCTGCACTCTGACAAATCTTATTTTACAGTGTCTTAAAAGTTTTGCCAAGGGTTTTGCCACATGAAGAAAGGTCACCTCATCCGAAATATGAAGGTATAAGGCTGCTAATAGTGTTTTAAAATACTACATGGACAGTTTACATGGTGTTCAAGTTGTATTTCAGTGGATCTTACATCTGGTATAAGAGGATTTCATTAATGAAAATGAAAAAATTAATGCTTCCACATTTTCCTAATATGCAAAATCTAACAAAAGCAAGAGGGATAATACGTCATGTTATTAATTTTCAACAGAGACAAATTGAATCAGATCAATCATCTAACCCCAAATGGTAATACTCATAATAGGCAGGTACTATGATTTGAGTAGAGAGTTTAACAAACCCTGAAGTATCCAGTTATGGAATAATCTAACCAAGGGAAAGTCCCCTCCTAACCCCTTTCAGCATAAAGTTGCCTTCTATCCTGAGGCAGCAAAGTTCAGGTATCTTTCAAGCCCCTGAGACTGGCCATTCATTTAATTATCACATTATCTACAGTATTCTGTTTATCTGTACAGAATGACTGGCACTTTTTAATGAATTATGCTGTGTTCTGTAGTTCAGTAAAAATGGCATGTGCCAATAACTTTTATTAACAGCTGTTTAAAAATTTTCTTGTGATACACTCTTGTGATAGAAAGTGCAGATTCAAATAAAGCATTTCACAAGAATGTTGTCAATACTGTATTTTTTAAAAAATGAAGTACTTTGAACTCATAAGAGCTTTTATGCCTTTCTTTTCAGATATTTCACCAGGTATTTTTGTGTTTTATTTTAACAGTGATATACAATACAAATAAAAAAGGCAAATAAAAAGTGTCACGATTGACTAACACTTTTTTTGTTTTTCAATATTTAATTTTACAAGAAATGTCCATATTTCCTGTCTTGCACAAAATCAGAATTTTTGCTCCAAGTGAGTATTTTTTCTTTCTGTTATATGTTTTGTAGTAAGGCTTACAGGTCAATCGCAATTTATAGAAAACTATACATATATTCATAACCTGTTTGAAGTGCTCAGTCTGGATGACGGTCTCACTATATATAAAGATTCTTTCGGAGGGCCATTCATAGCAGGTGCCCAAAATTAAACTGTGGGAATATCTCCTAAGGAAAGTGTTGCTGGCCCCCTCCTCCATACAGTCTATGAAAGGAAATTGTGGATATAATATTCTTTAAAAATAATAAAATCTTAGCATACTGTAAGGTCTTTGGAAACTTTTTTCCTTCTTTTCTTTAGCCATGTAGTTTGCTAAAATTTCATTTTCTCTGCAGAGCTCTTTTGTTCATTGGCTGCCAACCACACTATAACAGTTGAACATCTTGAGTGTCAACAACTTCCATGTTATTTTCATTTAGAAATCATTTCTTTCCTAACTTGGCCACAGAATAACAGGAAAATGAATTGTGCTTCCAAAAGAATATGAAACTTGTGACATTCAAGCTTCAGCAAGGAGTCTGACCTGAAATGTGGGGTTCTGCAGTTCGGTTTCAAACCCAAAAGGTTCAGAAAGTCCCCAAACAAATTCACTGTCAAGAGTTGGGATCATCGGTGGCTCAGTGAGAAATGTGACTCTATACAATACTATAATAATCATATTGGCCAAGTAAAATTCCTTCTTAGTTGTGTTAGTTTGTCTTTAAGTCTGAGGACCTTTTGCAGGCATCTGATTTATTCTGAGTCTGTCTGGTATGTGGGTGCAAATGCAGCATTAGTACATGACATGAGGTATACACCCATGTTTAAGGAAACCCAAGGAAATGTACTCAGGTCAAAACGAACTGTAAATCTGGATATCTCTGAAGGACATACACACTCTGAATGGATTAAAGATGGCAGAATTATGAAAAATTTGAAAAATAAACTGCTTTAAAAAGTGAAAAAATCCAAAGCGAGATAGTAATTTTCTTGTTCCACTTACATTGCTTTAAAAACTATGCAGCACTTTTAGATTTAAAATGAAACATTCATGGAAGAGTTTTGTGATCAGTGACATGGCCCAAACACAGAGAAAGTGACTGATGAATATTCACATATAACTGACAGTATATACCACCACAGGGAAATCAAAAAGCAATCAAGGGATAGAAGCAACCACTGCACTGAATGGTTCAAAGCCTTTTCTTTTGTCCCCCTCTTTCCCAATGACCACACACGGAGGATAGCTGAGCTTGGGAATCCTGGCTGGATGACTGTTGCTTAGCTTCTAGTTATGCAGATTCTTCTTCATTTTCACAAGCTCAGGTAAATACTTTAAGCCAACTACAAAGCTTTTAGAACACTTCAAGATCACCTTCCATTCTTTAAAGAATAGATCAATTTATTTATAAAAAGTTATATACTCAGCCGCCTGAGTCCTTTTTCCCATATGAACAGTGATAGCAATAGTGAATAGTATACAGCTTCCTCTTAACAAAAATGCATGTAGCTATCAGAAATATCAAAAGTTTTTTATGTAATTCAAGTCTTATGAGGAAAGCTGTTCAGCTGTCCAAGCTGAGGGCAACACTCCATTAGTTTGAATGCAAGTATGACTAGATACTTAATATTAATTTCACTGTTTATTCATCATCACCAGCAGTTCCTATCTTTTGAAATTTGGGATTAATAATATGAGCCCCAGATCAGTAGGTCTGTCCTACAAAAATGTTACGCTTCAACATCCCTGAACTCTAACTACTAGTGCATTTAGAAGGAGAAGACAAGCAACTAAGGAAGAAGCGGCACCATAAGCTCTTCTCCAAGGTGATTTGCAAATGGAATATCATTTTGAATAATGTAGCAATGACTTTGGTTACTTTTTCAAACCCTAGAGTTTCAAATTCTGGTTAAAATACCTATTCAGACACTATTATTGTTTAAAAAGACATATAAATATTACCGCTGAAGAGCAGATGCTGAATGCTAGAAGATGATCTAATAGCCAAATTTTCACTTTTTAAATTTCAAGATTATGGCCTTTATAAATTAAAAATAAAGGCTGGTCTCTACCACACAGATGTGTAATTTCAAAGTTAATCAGAAATGAATTAAGAAGAGAATCTAAATTACAATTAGTAATTTCATCTTTGTTTTCAACGACGTTCACTGGCATCTCTCCCATGCAGCTGTTCTCAAAAAGCCTTGCTAGCATATGCAGATATTTCTTATTATTTCTGCTAAAATAGAATGTTGGTATGTGACTGCCCCTAAAGGACACAGTTTTAACAGCACTGAATTCTTTTAGCATTTTGATACTATCATTAATTGCAAAACTGTATTTAAATATGTTGCTCTAAAATAAGTAGATAGTCTTGCAGATACTTCTAGTTTCTGTTTAGGAAATAACCAATTTTGTCTAAAGAAAAATGATTTATTTCCTTAATAAATGAATTTGCAATATTTCCTATAAAAACTTCACTATTGAAGTTTGGATATCTAATTCTGATTGGGCTAAATAAACATTTAGCTTCATAAAATTTTACTAAGGAACAAAGAAACGTAGAAGTACTAGAGACTCCTAGGGTCATTGAGTCCAGTTGCCTGCTCTTATAGGGAGGGATTTGTCTCATCTAACTTTAGCCATCTAAGGTGAGTTATGTACTCTAAGCTAGTTATCTAAGTTTCCCCTGTAGCAAAGAGGGAGATTCACTCCTCTGTTTTAGACACCTACCTTAGTCTCAGCCTGGGGCACAAATTATCTCTGGCTATAGAAGAACTTTTAAGCTTCCACAGCTTCTGAAGGAGTAGATTTCCTTTTTCCCTTAGCAGCCTTTTGTCTTGCAGCCTTTTTCAGTGTCTAACCCATGTCCAAGCCTGGCATTAGGGAGAAGTTTTGTTTCACTGTACTAGAAACAGTAAGCTTAAGTAACTGAGAGCATGATAATTAGAAACAGGCAGATGAGAGGGAAGAGGGCTGGCAAAAGGGAAACAGCATCATACAACTCTGCAGAGATAAATAATTTATTTTATTAGACCAGTTAATATAGTTGGAAAAACAAATGAGATACCAAGCGTATAAGGGATTTCTTTAGGAAGTTTTGTATATCTGAAAGATTGTTTGGTTTCCCAACTATTTCAGTTGTCCTAATAGAAAGTGTTCTCTCTATAAACTTTTTCTCTTCCCTCCTCAATCTATCAATGCTATAGGGAAGATAGATAATGAAAATATGTTTATTTATAAATTAATTAATTTTATATTTTCCTTATGTTATTTTGTATAATAGTTCTAAACATAACAGTTATAAACACAAGCTTTTGATCTCGAAGTCTACAGAAATTTCATAACATCTTTCATAAATGTTCTTCATGCTATTAAACAGATACCATGAACAGCCTCAAATACCATTAGGAAAGACATTCCAGTATATAGTGTAGTTTATAGTGGCAATACTGTCAAACAATAAGAGACTGAGAAAGTCAAGGTTTGAACAGAAAGATTTAATAATCTTATATTATTAAACCATCTGATGTTTGGAAAAAAGTAGACAAATTTTTGAGCTAATAAACCACTCAAATATGTTGAAATTGCAAAACCTCTCTGGATGGAAGCCACTTACACAGGTTCAAAGGGAGCCTGGACAAGCCAGAGGAAAAGAAATTCATAGAGATTACTACCTACATAGAAACCACGCCTGGCTCAGGAAATCCCAGAGCTTCAAGTGGTTGGAGGCTGGGAGACTATTCAGGAAAATATGATATATGCTTGCCCTGTTCTTATAGTCTCCCTTAGTCATCTGCTCTTGGCCACTGCCAGAAATGGGATACTGTGTTAGGCAGACGTTGTTCTGACCCAGAGCAGCCACTGTTATGTACATATGTATGTTCTTTAAGAAATATGCTGTAGAACTGAATGATAGTCTTACTATATTAAAAAAAAAGAGGGTGGTCTTCCTCTATCTCCTGACATAAAAAATGATAGTAGATACATTTCATAGTGGAAAAACATTTTCTAGGTGACATTTTAGGGAACTGGAAAACTGATTTGTTTCTGCATGCAGGTAAATTTGATAATTTTCCATGATTTGAAATAAATCGCTTTTTGCTATATCTCAAGGAGTACCTAGTTAATTAAAATCCGTAGATTTAGTTCAGGAGATAAGTTAATGAACGGCATAACATTTTCTAGTGGAGGACAGATAAGTTTCTGTTTACTAACAAGAACTTCAAAGCCTTTAGAATGTATCCTCACCCTAATTTAGCTTGCTAGTCTTCTAAAAAGTTTAGGAGATGAAAGCAAAGCTAATCCACAATCCACTCTCCTTGTTGGTTATACGTGCAGCACCAATACAATGCCTTCTTGATTAGAAGTGAATCAGGTACAGAGTGCATGGAGAAGCTCTCAATAGAAAAGATGTAAATTAGTATTGTTTTTGATGGGAATGGACATCCCCTCAAACCTAATCTATGCAGTGGTATCAGGTGCTAAAATATTCTCTCTGACATTACAGCAGCAAACAAACAGGATCTGTATTTTACTGCTCCAAAGTATCTCAGATTCACTTGTGATCACATGCTGTTACAAGAAGAATGTGAAACAATAACATCACATCCCTGGTGCACACATTCACAAGATTTACCTGTCAAGAGGGCGTGCTACATTGAAAGGCAGGGATGATAGCCCATTTCCTTGTTTGGTTTTGTTTGCAACAAAACACGACCATTTGGGGGGCTGGCAGTTGAAGAGAGAGAGAAGATAAAGACTCTGGACTCTGTTCCTTAAATCAAGCCCTGATAATGCTAATAGAATTTTAATGCCTGATCAAAACACAAGGCATTGCTAACCTTAACACCAGTAAATTATTTGCTGGTTGATCTGTTGCTTAACCTTGCCAAGAGCCTACACGACATAATGTTTGCCTACATAATGCCATATTAAACACAGTACTACCTGACAAATATATTGGAAGGCCTTCAACTGTTGTAAACTGGAGAAACTAGGACAAGAGCTGTGCTCAGTGATATCAGCTCTGGGTCTGGCGTGAAATCTTCATCCCCTTCTCCTTTTGAAGTATCTACTATCTGCAAAAATCAACAGAGAACAATTATGGGAATTAGAAAATGGTAGCTACTGTGAACACCAGCAGAAACCAACCAGCCCAGACAGTCCTGTTGTCCTTTTTCAGATGTTACACCCAGAGGAAGAGGGACTGTAGGCCTGAGTCACTGACACCCCAGCAATGTCTTCATTGTCAAACACATCACTAATATCCACTGGCTACACTGTTATGCAATCCAGCTGGAGACAAGACCTAATAGCTTCTGCTGTAGTGCAAGTAGATTAGACCAAAAACAGGATTGCCTTAAACGGAGAAACTGAAAACAGTCTTTGGCTCTCCAGGCTAAAGAGGAGAAGGCTGAGGGGGATGCGATCAAGGTCATCACCATTCTCCCTCTCCTTTTTTTTCTGCCCTTTCATTCATCCTTTCCCCACTTATACCATCATGGAAAGGTCATATTATGAAGGTGGAATTGTTCATCACCAATTCTGCAGTAGTAGAATGAGAGCGAACTTATTGAAACTATTAGGAGATGGGTTTCAAAGAGATAAAAGAAAATATTTCTTTGCACAGCAGATGGTAAACTTGCAGAGTTTGCTGCTGTCATTTGTGAAGGCGGGCAGTGGCAATAGTTTCAAAAAGGAGTTAGACAAACTCATAGGAAAAAAATCCTTAAACAGGTTCTAAAGGAAACAGGCAGGGATGTGCCCTCTGACACCATTCATACAACCACTGTGGCTGTTGGGAAGTGTGAAGTGGACAAACCACAGAACATGGCCAGACTTACAGGCCTTCCCCAAACAGCATCTCCTTGTGCACCGTGGGAGACAGGCTGCAGAGCCAGGCCATGCTCAAACCCAGCGGCATGTTTCTTATGTTCCTATGTCATGAGGACTGAACAGGAGACTCCTTAATCACTGAATCCTCATTCCTCTCAATTTAAACCACCAGTCTGAAACACATAAAAACTAACTGACATCCATCAGCCAGCTTTCTCTTCTACATTACCCTCAAAAGAGGATATGCTCATGTTTAATCTTGAACATCAAGATGAATTCAGTTGATTTCATGAGACCAGTTTCACAGGCTTGAAGTTTAACACGTGTTAAGTTCCTGCTGTATCAGGTATTCAACGAATCTAAGAATTCTCAATAGAAAGATAACAGATAAAAATACAATGACTAAACAAAACAAAATATCACGAATTGCTCCCTATTATGACTAGTCCAACACTTCTCTTAATTGATGTCTCTTTCCTTTCCTTCTTTCGTCTCATCTTCACTTGTTAGTGAAGTAAGTCAGCTTGCTTTTATGCACCCTTTCTGTCTCCTTTTTCTTCTGCCCTTTCATTCATTCTTTCCCCACTTATACCAGCATAGTTACAGGGATGAGGGAATTAAGGCCTTCAGTCTTAACTGGAACATGCAGTGCTTTGGAGAAGTTCCATGGTGTCTCTGGATCTCCATCAAAGAAAAAAGTAAAAAAAATTCTTACTTTTCTAAAGATGATCATCAAAATCCTTGCAATGTGCTCCTGAGGTGCTTGTAAGAAATACTATATAAGCACTAAGTACTATTTCTAAAGTCCAGAACACACACACAATAAAGATAGGTTGCCAAACTCAGCAGCAACATGGTGGCTATTTGTTTTCACTTTTTTCTTGCCTTCTCTAGTTTATAAAGTTACTGATATTTAATTCAGTGGCTGAGATGTCTCAAAGACATAGGAACTGCCACATAGGATGTGGGCAAGGATCCACCCAGAATCCTGTCTCTGAAAGGAAGGGCGTACCAAACGTTTGACATAATAGTGAAAGAAACCCCAATTACTCACAATGTACCCACTAGAGAAATTTTCCACCCAGGCCCCTAAATTAGAGATGGCATATGACAAGGATTGCATCCCTTGTAAAGCAACACGATGATCACACTTTTTATATAACTATTCAATCCTTTTTTTGATATATGGGAACAAAAAGATGAAGAGAAAGTAATGATTTCTCACATTGTCCACCTAAGATCTGCTGACTGATAAAACAAACAGGAAAGTGGAAGGAGAAGACATGCATGCCTGCTGTTGAAGAAAAGCCTATTTGCACATAATGCTCTGGAGAAATTATTGAACATTTCATCCACACAAAATACGAGTCCTGTCACTCTGCCAGGGTCAGTGAGACCTGGGCTAATCTACTGAGTCAGTTCTAGTTATGCAAGTTAAACGGTTTAGTGGTTGCTTTAATTAGGAACCTCATTTTGTTTACAAACTCAAAAAATTACAGCAAAGAATGTTCCCTGCTCATGATTACTAGCCCCAGTCCTTGTCTTCAGTCTCAGCCTTCCAAAAAGAGCTTCTTTGCCTCCTCTTTCTGTTCTGTCCATCCATGCCTGGCAAGTTGCCAGTAACACATTCCAGAGAACAACAAATATACAATTTACATCACAGGAGTGAGAGGTGGCATGAAGCATCTCTTCTGTAACGCACGTAATACAAGGACAAGGAAGACTAAGAAATTATTGGCACTGTAAAGAAAATAACAGGAATTTAATTTAAAGAACAATAAAAAAAAATCACATTTTCCTACATCTGTTAACATCACTGGAAATGTTTTCATTGTGACATCAATCATCCTTCACATAATACTCCTTTCTCATTCTTATCTCACAAGCATATCTGCACCTTCTTCCATGCTGCTCTGTCTAGCAGATAGGAATGACCTTCCCCAGTTTATCTGTCCAGCTTCACTCTTACCTGACACAAACCCCGGCTAAAGGCTCTTTTTTCAACATTGCTTCATACTGAGGACAGAAACTCATTAAACACCTCAAACCACTAGGGTGGCCATGCTTCATCCTATTTCCATACCGCATCCTCATTCCTACTGCTTTTCCCTCTTACTCCTAAAGCTGTTTCTTCTGCCACTTTTACCGGGACACTGGGAGTAACTTAATTAAAGCCAGCGGGCCCAGCCTCCCATTGCTGTGAGTTGATGTAGTATAATCATCCTCAATAGGGACATGTTGATCTTCTCCAGCTTAGTGTTCAGTCCTAGCCTCATTTGCCTGTCAAGTTCATCATTTTTTAGTGAGGCATGTGCTCAGTGGGGCTTGTATCATCTTCCACATGCCCTGTGTGATTCATGTAGCATGTTTGGAAGTGCCATCATACATGAAACAGCAGTAAAAACAGGATCTCAGACACTAAGCATAGGTATACAGAGACAGCTCAAGGTGTATCAGAATTGAATTTTGCTGCTCTGAAATAGAAGGCCAATCCCTGACCATGCGTGTCATGGGGGGGCAGGAGAGGAAAAAAAGGGTCATGTCTGGGAGGGGCAGCTGGACCAAGAGCTCTGAGGATTTCGGCTAGCCTCTCTGCTTCTGAAAGGAGCCCTCTTTCCTGCTAATGCCCTGTGGACTTGAAACCCTCCTTGGGTGGAGAAGCAGTAACTGCTTCCAGCCTGGTCTTCTAGAGGTCCAGTACAAGCAAAGAAAGCTTCGCATATACGGTCACTCTATTGCCCTTACCAGGTACCTGCCTTGCTTATGCCTAGAGCTTGCTCTAGCTGAACAACTTGTTCCAAAGTATCTGAAGAAGATGGCTTGACTTTCCCTTTCTTTGACCAAGACCCGTGGTGAAACAGGGGTTTTCAATGGAAATTGGTCTTACTAATTCAGATATAGCTAATTCTCATCTCCTCAGAATCCACACTTCTCAGAAACTTTCAGATAACAGACAAGAAGAAAACATCTGAGTTTTCACTTTTAGAGATCGCAGTGGATCCCTCAGGATAACCTGAGGTGGAGCAGAAGGCTTCCATATTCACACTGGAAAACTGTCTTGCTAAAATAGGACTTTGAAGAGTTGCAAAGAAAGCGACTTTGTGACCTGACTGATTCCTCTGCCAAGGGAGGCAGCTATACTTAGTATCATGCCAGATGGCCACAATGAAATGATCAGCCAAGGTGCAGTTTTGACCAATTAACGTCCATGGTCAGCAATGTAATTTTCTAGTTTGTAAACATGCCTAATGAGTCAGGAGAATGATCCTCCAAGACATAATGAAATCCAAAGGAAAACACAACAAATTTTGGGCCACAGCAGGACCAGACATCCTGTTCAGCAAGTTGTTCTTCTGTGCAATTTCCTTTCCCTGCTTCCTCTTGGCTCCCAGTCCTGCCCTCAGGCCATTAGACCATATCACTTCCCTGTTGTTAGCAGGTTATAAATACGGAGATACTGATAGATACTGACATGATACTGATACCAATTTGATATTGACAGATCTACATTATCAGCTATATCACTTGCCTGAAAGCTGACAGAGATTTGCTAGGTCCTTCTTGCTGTTAAGTAGAGGTTGCAGATTTATAACTCCTTTCCTGCAAGCCTACAAGGTTTTTCCCATGTTTAGTTTCACTCGGCCTTGTGATCTTTCTTACAGAGCTGAAGCATAACACTGTGCAGAGCACGTGAAGAACTGGCCACCCCCAAACAGTATTTGTTCAGTTTAAAAAATGAATATATTTAAAACCAAACAAACTGCAGCATGTTGTATCACTGGCTAATGTGGGATTTTTAAATCAAAGCACTGCCAATCACTAGTGAAGTACCTGTTAGCTCTACAGATCATGACTACACAGAATTAATTCATTGATTAACTTTGTGTTGGCTCCCCAGATCTCCTCTTTCCTGAACCTAGATGCACCTTACAGAATGAAGAATATCCTCCTATTGCACTCTTGTTCTGCAAGCTGATTAATCCAATCTAAGTTAATGTTGGCAAGTGCTAGACAGTTTGGTTTTGTTGTAGCCAGTGAGAAAAACAATCCTCATGGAGAGTTCTCAGTTGAACCAGGGTTTTCAACACATACCATGTAGCAACGTGCTCTTGTCTCTGTCACACGCAAAAGCACCATTGAACTGATGTTGTCAGGTGTTCTCAGATCTCCTCGTAAATACCCCTGAGTTGTTCAGATTTTTTTCCCCAAAGCAGATATTATTATTGTCTAATTTAAAAAGAACAATAGCAGCAACAAACTTTCCATCAATAAACTTTCCATGACTTTCAGGAAAATGTCTGTGTGCAATGAATGCTCCCTACCCGTAAATCTAAATCCCTATTGGCAGTTACAGAGCACATTCTCAGAGAAGAAGCTACCAAGAAGTTTGACAAGAGCCTGATTTTGATACCCAGCTGGATTACCTCTTCACTTCTTCTGTCAGCTGTATGACATCTTGCTGACTGGACTCCTCCTGCAAATTAAGACGATGCATTCAAACAGTGTCCTCTGAAATCTGTTCTCGTGTTGATATTTTTCCCTTCATTACTGCTCCTTTCAGATTTCTGAAACCATGGCAATAACATTAGTTTCTACCACATGCACAGGAATTACCTCAACATCTGACATTTTTGCTTTTTATAACAAAATTCACCAACACAGTGTAACAAATCTCTTCACAAATCTTGATTATGGCTTTTCTTCATTGCTGACAGAGATAGAAGAGTTCTACCTGCTGACAGGTACATGCTATTCCTCCATACATCACATTTCTCAACAGGTCTTCCACCTGAGCGATATTAGGCATTCTTAGTTTCTGGATCCGATAATATCATACTCTAGGTTGGCATATTAAGCTGTTGTATGAATATTATTCATCCCTTCTAGGAGATGGCTTAAATCATTTTCCAGCCGTCAAGTAACAGACAAGCATAGATTTCATTTCAGAAGCTACACAGATTTAATAACAGATTTTGAAAACCATGTGCAGAATTGTGATCATTGTTGTTACTTTCTCACACTCTCTACCAATTAAACTACTTATCTTTTTTCCTGGAGGAGGAGCAAGGCCTCTATTCCCAGAAGGCATGTCCCTCCTAAGGGTAGGTTGTTTCCTTACGTGCTACATTTAACAAGTGGAAGAAAGTGGACAGAAAGCAGCAAAGGCCAGAGAACGACAGTCCTGTGAAGAATGGAGAAAGCTTATTGTGTGAAGCAATAGCTGTGGCTCTCCAAGGAGGAGAAGGATGGAAGGGGAAAAGAAGGGAGGGCTAGTGAAGCCCAAGTCAGATTAAAATCTCTTTCCCTCCTTCTTCTTGTTGGCTGCAGCTGAGTCTCACCCACTCTCCACCTTGAAACTGTCAGCAAGCCAATGCCTGGCACAACGGCCAAGTAATTACTGATGACATGTGAGCGGCATTTTTTCCAGATCTGCTTTCCTGCCTTTCTGCAAGAAAAATAAACGAAAAGCTGCACCCCAACAAACATGACAGGAAAAATAACAATACTTGTATGGGACTGATACTAGAAACATGCTGCTCCTCCAGCTGCAAATTGAAGGGAACTGCTACCACCCTCACGCTGCCTTGGTCTCAGCAAGGAAGAGAAAGATTGAAGGCAGGATGGGAGAAGGGCTCTTTCCAAAGGTCAGCACATCCCTGTTAGACAAAGCTCATTGCCACATCAAGAACAGGGAAAAGGCAACAGCATAGAAGTCACTGGACCTGGCTGTAATCGAGACAGACACAGCACAACTTGCATTTGATTTCCTGGGGAGTAAAAGAACGATATCATTCAGTCCTCTCTTATCCTTTTTACCTGAGTCATATGAGTCATCCTGTCATCCATTATAGACTGATACATACATTTAAAGCTTTTTGATAATGCAGCTGCTCTATTTGCTGTTTATACAATGTACCCCCAGCCTACAGCTTGTGTCTGACCTGTCATGCAAGTAGGTCCCCCACATAATGATTTCTAGAAGTCTTTCTCAACTATCAAGCCCTTCATTTTAATGGGGGAAGATTTAAAAATTTAAAATTCTACCCTCATATTATAGAACTGTTTTTAATGTTTTGTATGGCTCTATCTTGCACGTTATCTGCCAGCTCATTACATATGCTATCTTATTCCATCCCACAAAATCAGAAGCAGAGATCCCAGTACCTGATGAAAGATCTATGCATACAAACAAGCAGATCTCATCTCTACCCAAAAAAGCACCTTTTCCTTATTTTCACATAAAACATTTATTCTATAAATCTCAGGAAGAGTCACAGAGAACAGATGTCTGATCTTCATCTGTTGCAGTCTGTGAGATTTTTAGACTCTCTCTCTCTGTGGACAACCAGAACTATATCTATTAGTTGGATGAATGGATTTGATTCATTTTGGGGTCTCAAGCACTTTTTTGCACTATAAATACCTTACTTTCGCTTCCCTTCATACCTGCAGATGATAGATTTGGTAGGGTAGTGCTGGAAAAGACTGTTTTGATTATGTAGTTAGGCTTCCCAGGACATGCTTAATAGAACTGTGTTCAATTCAGGATTAGGAAATAGAAAATCCAACCAGTACCTGATTGTATAGTTCAATGGATGAGCAAAAGAGTTGGGATATGATT
This sequence comes from Apteryx mantelli, assembly GCF_036417845.1. Lineage (NCBI taxonomy): Eukaryota > Metazoa > Chordata > Aves > Apterygiformes > Apterygidae > Apteryx > Apteryx mantelli. Next base: position 34,787,840 of record NC_089979.1, on the reverse strand, counting down.
TGCTATGGAAAAGATTAATTAATGGATGAGAGGTAAAGAAAAAACTCATTTTAAAATTACAACAAAATTAGAATATGAAAAAATAATGGATCATACAGTCCACAAATAAATATTTACACTAATTGCTACAGTTAATGATAATTCTGCAAAACTTCCTGTTCTATATCCCAGTTTTCATATGCTTCAAACTATAGAAAGCTTTAACATTTTCAGGGTAGTTTTTCAATTCTATTCAAAAGTAAACATCTTTATTTTCATTTTTTCTAAGTTCTTTTGAAATCACTTCAGCTATTTTAGAGTCATGAAAGAATAGAAAGTCCCATTAAAAAAGTTTCTGCCTTGCTAGACCTGTGATGTTAATTCAAAACATATTGAATTTGGAAGCCTCAAATGTGGGGCTTATGAGAGTTCTTATGAAAATCGGTGGGACAGCTCACAAAAAAGATACAGTAAAACTTTATATTAGTTTCTATTTCCTTGAAAAACTGATACAGAATCTGGACTTGCTCCTACGGAAGCAAGTTATCAGAATAGCATGCTTTAAGGCATGATTTAAGCAAATCCATTGTCCTTAACACCACAATAGACCAGAGCACACACAGCTACTGTTCCTCAGCTGAAGGATAATAACTTCCTGCAAAGGGATGGTGACTCTTTGAAATGTGTTAACTCATTCACTTTCAATCATACACCACATCTGCAAGGAACTCACTAGAAGGTGTTATCTAGATTGGAGCATTAGTATTTACCTGCTCCCCCTAAATCTTGCCACCATTTTCCTCCCAGTTCAAGTCTCTGACTCATGCACTTGGTGGATGGGACTACTGTCCCCATCTGCTGGCACCATCTTCACTGCCCAAGCAGCCGAGCTGCCTCTGAAGCTGTTCCTGAACCACTGTAGTTTGCCCATGCATTTTTAGTGACAAAACATAAAACAGAGCTCAAATATGTGACCAGTAATAGGTATAATTCATACATGGCCTTATAGCAGAATGGGGTTAATATGGCCAAAATTCCTGCTCTGTGAGAAACACATTACAGTGTCTACAAAATGAGAAGACAACCAGATATTGTACCCATACAGCTATTCCCCCTCTTTTTTTCTTTTTAAAATGTATTCCAAATGTAAATTCACACAGCATTATGAAAACAAGAGCAGAAATTTAAGAAAGGAAATTGCAGATGCAAATCTTTCAGTAAGACTGAAAGGTGTTTCCTACAAGCAAATGTGGAGCTTCTTCCTCCCACCCCAGTTTCTAAGTTCTTTGACACATGCAAAACAGCATATGAAAAAAAGTGATCATTCTGGTCAAGATATTAAAAAACTAAATAAACTATTAAAAAAGTAAATTATTCTTCAGAAGATTTGGACAGCTACTAAACTGGAAAGTGAGTTTATAACATTGTAACAGCAGACAGGTCAAGATCTGCCTCTCACTTACTTGCAATAAGACCTGAATATCATCCATTCACATTGCCTTCTCTTTCACTCTGTGATCTGATGCATCAGCTATGTGCCTTGTCATGTGCTCTGACAAGCCCAGTGCCTCATACCAGGAAGGAAGCTACCTGAGCACTTTGCAAGAAACAGGTATTGTTGATATGCTGACGTGCGCAGCTCCAGGGGGTATGCACTTGCTGCAGTATAATATATATAAGCCTTGGATCTTTAGTTGAAGCTCTAGAGCTCATACTTGAAATTTCCACTTTAATCCTAGTGTCAGCAAAGGTAGCAGTAACTGTCATACTTCTTAAGTATATCTGTTCTGGTAAGTAGACAGTATCTGGGGTTTCACACTACTTCCCCAACACAGTTTAGTTCCTCTGGCCCACCTGATAAATAAACAGAGTTTGGCCTTTGATACTTCAACACTGCAAATAGCTGGTGCTTTTCTAAAAGATGGTTTCTCTTTTGGCATGCAACTTGTTTCTCACTGCTATTTCTTGCAACAACAAAGAGGTGAATAAGGAGGAATAAACAGAAATTTGTCCTTAGTAAATTAAATCCAAGGCACTCCACTCCAGCCACAGCGTGCTTTTTGGACAGTCCCAATGAGCACAGAGGTATCAGGATGCAGGGATTGCATCTCCAGCACAGTGACCAGATATAGAAGATTTCTGTATGGTAACATGAAAGAATCAAAAGGGGAGAAATAAATAAACTGAGAAGCATGCCTAACAGGCTCTGTATTCTCTAAGTTATGTTTACTCTGTCATCTTCTATTTCACTCACATCAAAAGCCTCCAAAAGTCTTTACTCTGCAGGCAAGTATCGTGTCCTCTTCTATAAGCCATATTCATTTGTACTGCACAGCAAACTTTACAGCATACCATTATGTGCAAACTGGGTTTACTGAATATAGAAAACTTAGCTGAAGTTTTATTAGGGTAACAATGTGTTAAAATATTCAAATATTGCAGCCTCTCTCTCCTCAGCTCTTATTTCCCTCATTCTGTAGCACTTACAAGTCAGATTTCAGGGTGTTAATAAAGCATGGAGCAGAATTTTGGAATGAGTCCAAGTCTTCACCCCACCCAGATGAATACCTGGAAGCACACTGTTACCATGGCTATCCTGCCAGACTGAAATCAAGTGTGGCCTCAATTGGAACAAATTTTGAAAAGATGGCTTCTGAAACAGGTACCCACAGGACTGATACGGCCATATTTAGTCTAAGATTTTATAACTTTCTGGTGAAGATGTTTCATTTTACTCTACATAAGCCATTTATGTTAGGACCAGACATACTGCAAACAAGTCTTAGTCTGTTTTCAATATACTTTACCTTGTTATTTTCTAAACTAATCTGATTATTTTTGCAAAACTTAGAATTTAAGCTGATTTAAGATTTAGGATTTTGAAAAACTGTAACATGTTGGCTGATGTCATCTATATTGCCCAGTATTTGGCAAAACAACATAAAGTGGCTTTCCCTGGGTGTCGGCACTAGAACAGGCTGAGGGTTTTGTAGAGCATAAACTGCTTCATGCGTAATGTTTTGAGTTCAAAAGATTTCACCAAACTCAAGGCAGGTACCTGATGAAACTCTCTAGCCATTTCTACAAATTTATTCAGAAAGAGGGACATTAATGTTCCCTTAGATGGTTGGCTCCAGCACCAATGTCCTGCAGTTGAGGATGCTGTACTTCTAAGGTCTGAGGTTTTAGTATAGCATCTCCAGGTCATTTATGCTAGAGGCACCTCCAAAAACCCTGGCTCCGAAATGGTTGTGCCAAGGCTTTCTGGTTCTGTGCCACCGAGAGAAGAGACTGAGATTTCAGATCTCCCACATTAACCACTATTTGCCTCCCACATCCATGGTCAGGCAAAAGGCTTCTGTGTGTCCCACCTTCCTAAAAGCCACGTTCCTGGGGTCCCTCACATCTCCTCAGCAAAGCTGACACTGTAGCCAGTGTTGTGGCTCAGTAGCTGGAGTAGCAGTTGGGTGGCAGGAGGTATGGGGAGGGGAGGGGAGGAGACGTTTCACCCCAAGCTGTCAGCACTGTCAACACACAGTGCTGTGACGTTTTGTGAAAATGTGATTTGGATTGGAACTGCAACAGACAAGATGACTAGCAAACCAGCAGACAAAATCAGCCCAAAGTGAACGTTCCTGCCGACTGGACAGCTTGCTTTCCCGTGCAATCTGGCCTGCACATGGACCCCTTCGCACGCACAGGGAACTTGTGTCACTTTTGTACCCTCACATAGGAATGTGAGACTTCAAGCTTGACCCTGCACTCAGAGGAGGGCAAAAGCATTTCCTTCCTAGTTCACTTTTACTGCCAGCCACCCAAAAGAGGCCGGGGAAGAGAAAGGCCGTTACCTCATTACCTTAGACCGTTGTCTACACCAGACAACAAAGCTGTTCTCCTACAGGGTGGTGCAGTTGGCTCATTTGTTCTCTGTGACAGAAGGGATTATATCTCTGGAGACAAGGTTCCTCCCAGGTCTTCCTCTGTGATGACTGGCTCCACAGAGCCCCTGCCATGAGGCTCCATGTGTCTGGCACCAAGAGCAACTGTATTGATTTAGTAGTCCATTGTCCTGTGGGAAAAGTGCTTAGTGGCAAATACCAGAACATGATCAATACTGCACAGCTTCCAAACCCTGCTTTAGAGTGTCAAAACAGGACCTCAGGCACCAGAAATACCACGGTAGCACCGCTGTAAAGCAGACATCACTCCAGTGAAGTGAATGGGTTAAAACGGGAAACATCAGAAGCAGGCCGAGAACACCCATTTCACACACTCCAGGTGCCAGCTGAAATGTCATAAACCATCTGACCGTAACACATTAAGACTCTTTTTGAAAGCCAAGGTGTTCAAAGGCGTGATTCTGATTCTGATTTCTGATACATTATTTTAACACCTTTGAGAAGCCACTGATTTCAGAGAAGTTGCTCCTGATTTATTGAACTGTGAGTTCAGACTCCAGCCCTTTAATTTTTAAAACACTGGCATCATGCTGTCCCCAACCTCAAGTCTGGAAACATCAGCAGATCATGACAGATGCATCACATCCTTCTTCCCCTTTCTGGACCCCACTCCCTGCTACCTACTAATACTCCCTACAACAGCACAAATAAGTCCCACAGCACTATGGTGCGTTTTTGTAAAACAAAATGAGGTTTGAAGAACATAAACAGCAACGTACTAACCCAGTTCATCATATGATCCCAGGCTCCAAACAAAAGGGCAAGGGTGGGGCCCACAGACCAGTCCAAGTGTCGGGTGGGTCCATGTTTTACAAAAGATAAGAACATATTCTATTTTAAAAAGTCTTTTGTACAGTTGCTCTTTGCGACCCTGAAGGGGGAAAAATTTATCTCCACGCACAGACTGCGGTGGTGAGGGGCGGTGCACGCACATACCCACATACTCATGCGCTGGTGTTGCCAGGCATCTGGGATGTGTACATTATTCACAAGTAGGCACTGCCAGAAGAATGCCCATAGAAACTCCATCACCCACCACAGCAACAGATTTGTCCTATGGTATATTTGATCTTGTTTTTCATTTTTAACCAGCCTTTTCCTTTTTTTAACCTCTTTGATTATTATTGTAAATGACAGTTCTAGGTTGCTGTCTTTTCCTATTACCAGGAATTACAAGGACATGTATGAACATGGGGCTATGCACCATGATAACGCTAGCATCAAGAAAATATCAAAGGCTTCCCACTTTAAGGTAGAGCTATTCAAATGGCCTACTCACGGCTGATCTAGAGCAAGTCCATTTTACCCAGGCCTCAAATGTGGGGTGTCTCACACTGCTCCAAGCCCCCATGTTTCCATCCAGCCCCCAGCCCCTCGGGGGCAGCTGCAAGGCACCGCTGGAGGGGGCACACAGCACCGGCCAGCCTGCCCAAGGAGGGGCTGCACACCATGTCCTGCAGAACAACTGTGGTGCGACTGCCGGGACAACACCAGCAGCAACAAACTGAGGAACCCTCCTTTAAAGACATCTTTCTTAGCAATCAGGGCAAAGCTTCCCCTCAGGGCTTCAGTAACTGCCTAGTACTGGGTTTCTATCCGTTTCAGAGACAGAGAATACAGGATCGATTGAATCACTGGTATAAAGCACGGTGGAAGATTTTATATTCCTTTTCTAGTATGCTCACCGCTATGCTCACCACTGCTTGAACTGCAATATTTGGATTCACATCCAGTCTTGCATGTAAACTCCTCTGAAGTTCAGGGAAATGTTCAGGTTTGGCTTCAGTCCAAAAGAAGCCAAATCTAAAATACTGACCTACGCCTGGTTTCAAATTCCTCAAAGATTTGTGAGCACTCAGATCCAAGAACCTGGGATAGTCCATCTTAGGAATCATCATAAAACACAGAATGTTGCAGAGATAACAGGAAATTATCCCACTCTTATGAAATCAAAATAATACATCAATTTATTTTTTGTCTTAGTTTTTGAACAGGGGGACTGAAAAGTTCTGTGACTGATTTCCTGTAATCCACATGTACGTCTCAGCAATTCAAACAAGTATTTTACCTCTACTAGTATTTTACCCTATTCAGAAGGGTTAATTATGTCTAAGCAAAATGTATGTTTTTTAGGAAGTAGCTTTAACTATTTAAGAAATCACATTACACTGTTAATCCTAAAGAAAATCAGTCCATTGAATTTAATGATAAGCAATACTGTCCCTAATAGAAACAAATCATTAAATTTGAATACTTAAATGCCTTTGTATTTTTTGCAATTATTCATTTGCAGCTATCTCCATCCTGCCTCATATTTTCCTAAATCCTACATGAATATGAAGTAAAGCAATGGTCAGATCTGTCAAGACAGCTTCTTAAATTTCTAAAAGGCTTTCTCCAGTCAGTAAAAGGATGGTATGGAAGGGGTTACACTCTGAGTTTCTCTTTTTGTCCCCAAGGAGAGGAAAGAAGCAGAATACTTCCAGAAGCTAATGAAACATGGAAACAATTTGTGTACAAGCAAAAAAACAAGGTTTGTGGTCTCTTACTGCCAAAAATAATACTTTATTTCCTATTTGTACTGTATAATGTTCAGGATGAAAAACAAGTGATATTACTTGGAATTCCCAAAGATGTCATTTTGTAGGTAGTGTAACCATCCCCCTGTGCTCACATGTAGGAATAATTTTGCATCCACACAAATGCGAGCCAGGAGCTACTTGTTTTATTTGTTTGGACACCTTTGAAATCTCCTTGACTGAAAACTTTAGGAATTTTGACTTCTTTGAGGAATCAGACTTTCAAATCTAGCCATCATAAACCCAATTAGAGCTCTCTATCTGCAAAGTAAATCTGGTTAAACCTCCTTTAGTAATAGTATTTAAAGCCTTATTTTTGTCCAAAGCCAGAGAACGCACATGAGAGGTGCAGGCCCAGGACAGCGTGAGGGCGAGGGTGATACAGATCAGTACTCATTATCCCTGAGCGTTTCTCAAGAAAGAATTAGTGTCAAAACCAGCTCCAGATTAAGTAGGATGCAGCCTCATTGGCATTCATGGAAATTCCCCCTTATTTTCACTGGGCCCAACTGTGTCCGAGGCAGAAGCTGAAGCTGCCTGCCAGAACAATGTGCAAAGTAGCAGCATTCAGGCCCCCTGCAAATGACTGCTCAGATAATTATGGCAGGTGTTAAAATCCCTAAGAATAGCTGCAAAGCAGCACCTCCCAGCCCAGCTCTGGTGTCAGATCAACAGAGATAAAACAACATACAGACCAGGTCCCTGCGGGTCTCACCAGGCACTGTATGCGGAGAGCCGAGCTTCCTGGCAGGGCTTGCCTCCCTCCGGGGCTTATTACAGCCTCTGAAATCCCACCTCTGCGCTGCTGTTGCAGGTCTCCTCGCCGGAGACACCAGTTTGGGAGCCTGCTCTGTGGCCCAGGAATGTGGCGTAAGGTCAACAGCTTTCCTGTAGCCCTTTCCCAAAGATGGTTGTAGCTGACCCTTTTGCTTCATTATATGCAACAGCTGCATATTCAGCATGTGTCTTGGCACATCTGCATTTTAAAATTCTTCTCATGAAAGTTTCAGTGGGTTTTCCTCTGACAGAATAATGTTTAAAAATAGCTGAACCACATACCCTCACACCCTCTGCAAGGATCTGCTGCTCTGTTACAGCAGGTGTTAAATCACAGAAAACTGTGGAAAACTGCTGGCAGGCAACACCTTCTGGCTTGACTGATCAGCACTGAGAAAAAAATGTCAGTCTGGTGGCTTCAGCCAGGTGCCTCATATGGAGCAGGTTAAAGTTGCAGAATGGATTCTGGTAGTGCCTTTATTTTTTCAGACTGGTAACAACTGGGCACCAAATATTAATAGAAATATTGGCCAGACGTACCAGGTTTGAAAAACTAGCCTGAGCATCATGACATATAATGCTGCAGTCAGGTAAAACACAGTGGACACAGCAAATCCCTGCATTGCCTGCCCAAACAGGAGCTTCAGCCCCGTCACAGCTTTCTATGCCCTTTGCATGCAGCTGCCTCGCCATCAGTGCGAGTGCGTTGGGCCGGCCCATATGGAGCTATCGGGCCACGGACAGTCCCACCAGGAGGCCTGGGTTTCAGCACGGGCTGGAGGCAGGTTCAGGGTGGACGGCTCGCAGCGAACGCTCAGTCAGTGCTTCACTGTGTAGCACCATCGCTTTGCGCCTCTTGTAACTTGAGTAGTCTTGTGTTTACACACGTAATTATGGCGTGGGTGTATTTTTTGTAGTGAATTAAGAGCCCAGTTATAAAATGGCAATCTCCTGGCTCAGCTATAGCAGGGTAACAAGCTGCAAGTGGAGATACAACCATGTTCCCAATAACTTCCTAACCCTCAGACAGTCCAGAATTTAAACCAAGTGAGACAGGCGCATTGCTTAGTCATAGCTAGATAAAGACCTGCAGAGGGGGCTCCATCTATCCCTCCCTTCCACACTCACCATGGCAATATGCCTTTAGCATGCCTAGTAAATACAGGCTTTGGAGAAAGAGGTAGGGAAGCTAACTCTGTAACAAAGGATGCTTCAGACAAGAACTCCTTATTGTCAACTCTCAGCTGTTTAAACTAGGAGATAAGTATTTAATTAAATGCCTTGAAAATCACATGATGCAATTTGACATAGGAAGACAGCAATTTCTCATTTATTCCTTGGGACCCAAGCAGTCTGCAGCTTTATAGTTCAAATTTAACAATGCAGACTTTGCCCACCAATCATCAGTAGCCGGTACATATCCCAAAACAACCATAAGTGTACTCATCACAAGAAAACACTTATTACAGTATGCATCTTGCTGTCATTAAAATCTGGCCCTGTCTGGTCATATCTACAGAAGCTATCTATCTGGTATAAAAGAAAGCTCCAAGGGCAAATCCAAACTTTGCAGACCCACACAGGGCTAGATATTATGGAAATGAATTGCTAACACTGCTGACCAGCTCCATTGTTTAAAGCAGTGCCCTCTCAGACTTCAGCAATAATTCAGCAGTGAAATAAACAGCTCTGATCAGATAGCTATGGAAATTAGATAAAGAGCACAATAGCTGTGAAGATAGGAATATTTCATGACGAGTCATATATCAGTTTATTCCTGATTTAAGTTCCTTTTGATTACTCTTTGTTAATGCCTCACATTAGCATGAAGAGTTGCGAAGGCAAAGATCTTTTCAAATAGAAGCTATTTTCCCCCCAGCGTGACACATGCAGGCTGCCTTCACGACTTAGCACTTAGCCATCTCATTGTGACTCTGTCATGGTCCTTACAGAAATAATCACTGCATTTCAGGACACAGCAATTTCCTTAAAGTTGTTTTTTATACTTTAGTGTGCTCCCAAGGTACTAAACTATTCAAAAGTGCTCTTTTCCTCTAAGACTGTTCCCACAGAAGTCCACAGCAATTCCTTTGAGTCTGAGGACAGCATCTTTGAAAATTTCTTCTTCCTACTGCTTTGAACATAAGCAGGTTAAACCCAAGCTTAGCACTTGATATTTTATGCCATAGCATATTTTATTTCTCTCAAAATTAGTCATTTCCTTTAACCAAAAATCAAGAAAAAGGCAAAGATGCATGGATATAGGGAGATTAATGGGATCACCACTTTGTTTTAATAATATGCTTTCTAAAAATGTTATTGGAAGGCTGAATGTGGTTGGTCCAAATCAAAGAGAAGTTGCATGCAGCAGGAGTAAGCTTTCATCACTGGGAAAAAAGCAATCTCCGCCCTTGCTAAGTGGGGCTACTGTGGAATTTGGGATGAGCCGCACACACAGCTGGTTATAAAACTCTTCAGATCATCCAGCTCTACCTATCCCCCAGAGCAAACAATTCTCTTTGCATTTCTTGTTGCTCTTATCAAAGGTAAATAGGCTGGGTATTTCATAGTACTCTAGGGTGAGGATATTCTTAAAGGCCTGGTCAAGCCACAAGACCCCAGCCCAGGGAGGAGAGGTTGTTCTCTTTACAGGCTTGGGGGCTACTTTTTAAGCTGACACTTTGTGAGAGGTATCTATTATTTAGATAGGTTTGAGAGGATTGAGACCAAGCCAAAACATGCGTATCTAGATTTTATAACCATTGTAAATCATTTTAGTATCTGATTAGTTATCATAAATTCAATATTACATCCTTTCAAATCAGTAAATTTAACAAAAGAGAGGAAAAAAAAGGCACGTGTAACTGATGATAATGAACTACTGATTTTTCCCTGCCTTTTTTATGGACATTCCACTTAGCTGACTGCGAGGCATTCCCATCCAGTAGTTGCTGTGGCCTACTTTCAGTCTGTTGCTATGTGTCTTAAGAAGCTATGTTTTAAATAGCACAGATAATGCTAATGCAAGTTTTAATTTAAAACTAACTACCGAAATCTAAAAGACTTTTAAAGATTTTTTTTTTTCCTTGAGGATTTGAATGTTGGTACCTCAGCTTCAAGGGCTGGGATATCCTTTCAGCATTTTTTACCCTGAGTTCTCCGTATTTGAAGGCTTGCTGCTTGCAGCATTCTTATAAGCAAAGTTATGCTTTGATCACTAACAAGTATTCTCAATCCGAATTTATCTTTAGTTAAGTATTTGTAGGGAAATTACTGCAGATTTTCCCCCAACAATCCTACAGTGTACATGAAAGAAAATTATTCAGCGGTGGTTAGGGGAGCTATAAGATGGAAGGAGAAATGCTCTTCTGAGGTGATGACCAAGTCTTCAGGACTGCACAAAGGTCAGAAAGATTTGCACAGATTTATTCAGCCTCCTTTCTCTCCAGCTTTGTAAGATTAGATTCCCTTCCTCCTGCAGACCTTATGTTGAAGGCTGTGAGCTAGCTGCAAATAGTGAGAACCAAGGCAGAGTTAGCAAATATCAAGCTTGAGATAGCTTTCTGTTCCAGCCATAATGATAACTAAGTGGCTAATAATATCTAATATTTACTACAGTAAAAATGTAGAATGAATTCACAATCTGTACTGAAATTACTTTGGATTTACACCAGTGTAACTGAGGCAAGGTTTGATTCAATATTTCTTGATCATCTAACACCCAAGTAGACTATCTCATTGTGTAAAATCTCCAGAAAAAAGTATTTCCATTCAGATATTTTAAATGCAAGATTAAACCCATTAAAAACAGCAACAACAGAAAAAAAAACAAGCTACAAACAAGTACTGGTTGTGTCAATAGGGAGAAATTTCCATGTCTTACTGCATAGGGGTAAAAGTCACTGGTTTGGCTTCACATTTATGCAGGAATAGCAGAGATCAGAATTAGTCTGTTGTGCTTATTAGCAAAGGGATATACAGAAGCACTCACTTCAGTGACAATTTCTGTAAATACAGCTTCTGCAAATCACATGTGGAAGTTCTGCAGATGAAAAGTTTAAATATTTTTAAGTAGTCATAAACTAAGTGGACAATACCCTTAGTTATTTTTGATTTATCATAAGTTACTATGACTAGCTATAAGAAAGATTTGATTATATTTTGCAGATACTCCACTGTGACCAAATCCTGCAACTCTTACTTTTGCAAGATATTCCAGTGGGGATAATAGGACTACTCTCACAAATAAGTCCATCAGAAGTAGGCTCCAAATTAATTTAGGATTTGTAGCACAAAAGTCTTCACAATACTGATTATTCTTTTAAGAAATCTGCAGTGTATCAACAGGAATGAAGAGCATATCTTGGGTTGCATCATTAGCTTCAGTTTCAGGAATTACTAAAATCCCCTAAGCGACAATTTGTCATGATTCTCATTCTTGGGAAATCCTTTAAAGGGACTGTTAAAGTAATTAAGCTAGTGTCCTCGATTTAATCTTTAAGGCTGCCTAGCCAACATTGAGTCACTGTAGTCTTCTAGGTCAGACAGGAAAAGAATTGACGTCATTGCAAAACGCCACTGCGTAAGTGTCTCTGAAAAAAATGGCAGCCAAGTGTACACAGTTGGATAATCAGATGCTGTGAATAACATGCTGCTCAACAGGTGAGCTTACGGAATTTGGCACTTCAGAGCTGAACTGAGTGCGTCCTTATGCAGATGATAAAAGATCCATGATATACTTTCTCTGACATGACATATGTAGCAAACTTATCAAGATGTTTCCTCTGTCCAGAAAGTCAACCAGCCTATTAGGAATGATAATTTGGCACATAATATGCTCGAGGGACAAATACAATAAGGGATGTTTCATACAAAGGGGCTTCCACCGCTAGTCGGTTATGTCAATCTGCAGCTAAAAACAGAGCGGCATAAAAATAAACTTTAACTCTTCACCCTGCGCAATTAAGCTGTTTTCTGACAAAATAAGCACAGCTTAGAAAGGCATCAGGAAAGACAGCTACAGCTCTCCTGTAACTCTTACTTCTGAAAAATCAAAACCAAGCATCTAAGCAGGACACTACATTCCAGATATTTTCCCACTCAACATTTAACATCTCTAAATTCCAGGTGAACAGGAGCAGAGTCACCTAGCTTAAACAGAGACCCAGTTTTCTCAAAGTGTAGGACTCTTCAAACAAGAACTGTTCCAGTTCAGGCTCATTTTTAGAAAAGTCACAAACAGGAAGCGCACGCTCTGCTACCTACAGGCAAACGGAGGGAGAGTGAAGCTGCGCTTAAGTATACACTAACCTTGAACCTTATCCCAGCAACTTGTACCTCCCCCAGCACTAATCAGAAGACTTTTCTCATAACTAGCAAAAGCCTTCATCCTTGCAGTGACCTGTATGATTCAGAAATACACCTAGCTCTGGCTGTGCAGAATTCCTACCCTAATCCCCCAGAATAGCCCTCACTATAGCCCAGAAATCCTCCCTATAGCAGAACTAAAGATAGCATATATTTGCTCTTTAAGTACATTAATGTTTCTGGTTCTCACTTTATCTCTGAGACCCTTATCTGTCTAATTATAAAGCTACCTCTGGTGAAGTTATCATAAACCTAAGCCCTTACCCAACCCAAAGCCCACCTAATTCTTGGATATCCCAGCTTCTTCAATTTGTCATTCACTCCAGCTCTCCCAACAGCATCCAACACTACAGCATCCAGTAACAATCTCAATTCTTCATTCTTCCTTTACAGACTCTTAAACCTAACCGTAATTTAGGAGTAGCCCAAGGACTTCTACCCCCAACAAGAAATCTTCCTCTGTCTGTACCCAGAGGAGCTGTAAACTTAACAGGAGCCAGCATAATCTTCCACCCCTGTAGTCAGAAACTTTACTCAATTCTAGCTTGAACATGACATGTTTCAAAACCTGCCTTAAAATATTCTCACCTGTCAGTATGAGCTTTCATCCTAGCCCCACGAGGCTTGTAGGATCTAGCAGTGCACCATCTTCACCTTTGTGATTCTCAAGTCTAAGGCTTAAGCATAGCTGAGTGACCCATGTGTAGCTTGCAGAATAAACACTGATGCAAAAAGCAGACTTCGAAATAACCAGCTCTGCTAACTCCTGCCTCCTTTTAAACTTAATCAGGCTATAGTCTCATCCTGGACACTCTGTTTGTGTTCAGGACAGAGCTGATTTTATTACTGGATGTGCAAAGCTGCAGCAGTAGAATGAAGACTAAGCCAAAAGGGTGACTGACTTATGTTGAGTCCTGGCACAAATATGGGTTTGCTGTGCTACACCTAACCCTAGGGTTACAGTTGGGCTTAAGTCCTGGTTGGGCACAACACAAGCTGAAGAGAGAACTTTATCACTGAATTTTACAGTCCCCTGAGGTCTATGATAAGGGCAGGCACCAAGAAAGATGCCTGAAGCAGGTAAAATGCAAACTGGTGTTGAAACAAGCAGCACTGGCAGGGCTGGACTCACCAGGCAATAAGAGCAGGGCTGGAAACAGCTGGAGCAGAAGGTGACATGCAAAGCCTGCAAAGCATGCAAAGAGGCTGCAGGCAGTAGCACAGGGCTTCACGTTTTTTAACGGGAAGCCTGTTGAGCTCTTTATGGTGGCTCAGGTTAGGCTTACCATTGGAGATAGACTCTGAATTTAGGACAACAGGAACTTAAAAGCTCAGGAGACTGCAGGATCCTGCAAGGCCAGATTGAGGGCTATTACCATGTCAAAGCAGTGACTAATGATAAAGATGGATTAAATTGCTGACTTATGACTATAACAAAGTAGTTAGTTACATACAATTATAAAACTATCCAGTACAGGGTTACTGTGAGGGCTGGAGATGGCAATTTTGCCTAGTGATTCAAATACATTTCCGTAAATCACTGTCTGAACTTGCCATTAGGAACTCTGCAGCTTTTATAGGATCCAGTGAAAAAACCTAGCTCTTCTTTTACTATCTTAGCTTTAGTGTCCTGGGCCCTACACCTCACTCCAATAATTCAGTTTTAACTGCATTGTAAAGATTTCTAGCAGGCACAGAATTAACTGTGAAGTATTTCACCCTGCTGTCTCTAACCCTATTCCTAGCTCTGCATGCTTTGCAAGATCCAGCAATAAAGCTAGCTCTTCTTTGTCCCTTATCCCAACGGAAAACTCTTTCCCCAGCCTTGGCCATATTATGGTGACTCACAGCACTAACAATAAGCTGGTCACTTCTGCCAGCTCTGGCCCTTATCCTCATGGTGCCAGCCTTGCTCTTTAATCCATTCTGCAATACAGAAGCAGTTCTTAAAGCGGGACATGATTTCTCAGGAGGATGCCTGACTCAAACCTGAGTTGCATGAGAAATCCTGAACATTTCCACCTAGCCTTTGCCTCTCCCTCACTTTCATTCTCTTATTTTCCTGTTTCTCTTGCCCTTCCCCTGAGCCCACCAGCACTCTTTTCTCCAGCAGCTCTGCGGCATGTACATCACGTAACACTGATGCAGTGTGCATAGGAGAGTAGCAGGCGAGCAAGGCCAGAGGCTGTTCGCTACATGTGTCTGGCAGTGGCTGGCTTGCACGGCAAGAGCTGCTCCTCTCTTCACCTCTCTCTTCCCTTTCCCCACCTCTCCTTTCTGGGAACCAGGAAAATGCAGGGCAGCAGCTACCTCTGCCTCACGGGTCCAGCGGTTTGCCCGGGGGATGCTCAGGCTGTTCAAGCAGGGTAAAGGCAGCCAGGACATCAGGCCATGTCCTCACGGGGTGGGCTGCCGTGGGAAGAATTAAGAATTTCAACAAAAGCAAGGGGCCAGGGCCTGCGGGAGTCAGGAGCAAACCGGGGTAGCCCTGGTGCTGCAGTGGCTGCGGAGGTGCGGGTACCCAGGGAGGCAGGAAGCAGGGGTGCAGCAAGCTGACCAGGTCCCTGAGGATGCACAGGACCTCTTAGCCATTGAATCTGCATGTCCCCCACAAAGCCACAGTGTGAAGCTTTGGGGAGAGGGCGTGAAGTTGCTACAGCTGGAGGCACGAGGATTTTTTGGTGGGGGAATAGATTGCTGGATACAAGGAAAACTGCAGACACAGGGACAGCCAGAGACTCCAGCTGTGCAGGGAGGACAGACAGGGAACTGGTGAGGGGATCCAAGCAGTGGAGAAGAAGAAGCAAGACCCAGTCTGGAAAGTTTGTGTTTCCCTGGTTTAGGGAACTAATCTGGAATACCAGTGACCAGCATTCAGTTTCCTGACCCACCGCAGACATCTGTGACCTTGGACAGGTTTCCCTGTGTCCCATACGCAGCAGCTGTCTTAAATGATACAGAAGCACCACCTTTATTTTCTAAGGGTGGCATAAAAGAAGCAACAGAAGACTGTGAGGTGCTCAGATACTATTATTGGGGATGTTATACCCATAGATCAGCCAATATTTGTTTACTTCAGTGTAGGAGAACATTATTAAACCAGCCCTAAAGAATAATATATACACATATCAGAGACTTGTAACCAAAAAAATCCCCCATGCTTAGGCAATTTTGTGAAGAAAATTATTCAAAACACTTCAAAGCTTTATTTCTACTGCGTCTACCCAAATACAGCAGCTGAAAAACAATGAATGATAAAGCCTCTGAAGTAGTTTTCTCTAGTGACGTTCCTCAGCACTACTAAATGATTTTTTTTACAAAGCAGGTATCTGATAAGTTGTTACTTATGTGGACTTGTGCTCTGATAATTCAGAGAGACTTCTTACACTTGCCTTAAATACCCAGTGTAGGGCGAAAGCACTGTAAAACTGGGCCCCTCTTTCTCAATTTGCACCAGGAAATGGGGAGGCAAAATGGGTGCAGTGATAATAAAGGCATTCCTGTTAGAAGGTACCATACAGATGGTGAAGTCCAGGCCAGAGGGTAGCTGAGATTTGTGCTCAAAACCACAGCAAGTCTTTCCCTTAATCTTTAGGCAAGCAGGTTTGAAAACACTATCCTAGCAAAGCAATCAAAAGGCAAATTCTAATGCAGCCAGCTACTTCTCTAAAAATAAACAGACCTTAACATTTAGTCTCATCTTTAGCTAGATGAAACTATATTCTTCCTACAGAACTGTAAGAATGACAGTTAAAATATAGGAGTATTTAGCAGGAAAGCTGTCCTAATTCCCAAGACTATTCTCCTTGACTTGAAAAGGGAGATGCACAGAGACCAAAGCAAAGCAAGCCCTTTTTAGTAGGACTCTGAGCCTTCCAAGCAATGCAGATGAGTCACAGCTTGCCTGCGCAGGGCACCAGGGCACCGGCTCCCCACCTGCCTGCCCTGCATGCCAATCCACAGCCCCTGCGTCTGCCACCTCTCCGAGCACTGTATTCACATGCCAATGACGTTTGCTCTGCTCAATCACAGCTAATCAGGCTGCTGGGGAACAGAAAGGGGTGGTCATTTAAAAGGCAGGCCTATATTTTGCACTATCAAAAATGTAAATACCCAGTGTCATTTTAAAGCACTGTAGGAGGGGAGGGATCAGTGGGAGTTATCAAAGGGTTTGGAAATAGCTGTAAAACTTGGGCCAGCCTGTCTCTCCGGCAGTCCACAGCACCCAAATTAGCAGTGAATGTGAGCAATGAAAGGGCTCCCAAGAGCCGTGAAAGAAATCTCGTCTGTTCCAGTTTTGAGCTAAGGTTCTCCTTTTCATTTCCTTATGGTTTAAAGGTTACAAATTTGCTTCCAGGACATTCCACAGCTTCTACTTTTAATTTACAGCTATTGCAGTAACTGTTAGACAAGGTACATAAACAAATGGACTACTTCCTCCTCACCCTTATGCTTGATCAAAATCACTGTCACATTGAAGGGCTTTTTAGATCATTCTGACAGCCACTTGGCCCATCAGGCGGGCAATTACTTCTCTAACTGCATAAGTTCCCTTCCTTGAAAGGTTAACCTGGCATTCCAGCTTCAAGTACTGCGCAAACTATCTTCTTAGGGTAGCAAGAACAGGCTTGTCCAAAGGACAAGCATGGACTTGTTCGTTTAGCAGTCCTTCCTTTCTTCTTTCTTTTTTTGTCCCCCCTCTCCGATTAGCACTGCACTTTACTATGGCAGACAGAAAGCCGAACCACGAACCATTCAGCCCATGGGCAGAATTTGTAACAGAGGAGCTAAATGGTATTTACCTTCAGTTAAACTAGTAACAGCTTCAGTGTACTGCCTGGATATATCATGGATTTGTTCTTCAGAACTGCAGCATCTCAACGTTTCATCCAGCTAGAAAGTACTTGCCCAGATGAGTGGTGCCTCCAGAAATTGCAGTAAACAGCTGTAACTTAAAATACATATACATTTGATATGAAATATGAAATCCACCACTGGCATTATTTTCAATTTTTTCTTTAGATTTTGGAAATAGTTCAACCTACCTTCTAAAATCAACCAAACAAATGAACAAACAAATTTTTATACGTTTTGGGAGCCCTGAAGACCCATATGTTTTCAATGTTTGAGATTTCAGGAGGTTACATGTATTTCCAAATGGTCAATTTTGTCTGGGATGTTTATAGGAGAAACTTGCAAAATTTGAAATAGCAAGCATGTTTATAAAAGTGGCTACTTTAAAAAAAAAAAAAAAAACATTTCCAGGTTATGAAACCAATGCAGAACAAACTGCTTTAGTGAAAACATTTGCCATTTTTTGTCACTTTCATTTGCTGTTGAAATACAGGGATGCCGACTGTGCACGAGTGTGCTCACTAAGGAAAATCTCTGTTTGAATGGCAGAGTACATTACATACAGTGAGGATATTGTGTTCTGGATTCTCATACCTTTTCCAGACCTGCGAGCTTGGCTGTCAGCCTGCAGTAGCAGGAGGTGCTTAACTGATTGCTAACAACAAACAGTACTTTCGGATCTTTAATCACTGATAGACAAAGTACAGTATGTGCTGTAAACTGTATTTCTTATTCAAAAGGAGAAACTGTCCAAACAGGGCATATAAGGTATCCACAGAAGGCAACTAGATGACACCAGGTTGTGCTCCCAGAACTCTCCTACTCCAGGTTTTAACATTACCTCAACATTATTTCAGTGTCACCTGAAGCATCTGACAGTGACAATTTCAAAAGCTACCAGCTATCAACAGTATTGATTCAAGAAGCCATAACAATCTCAGCTTTACAGCAGACAGTAGGTAAGCCTGTCAGTGACCTAAATAAAGTAGATGAATGAATGCAGCCGTCTGTCACATGTGCATTGTGTGCAACAAAGGTAAATTTAAGTTGAGCTAAGGATGTTTTAAGAGCAAGTGTGCAAAGCTGAGCTTCTGAATAGGTATTATGTCCTATCAAGGACTCATTGTTTAGCAGATCCTATATCTAACAATGCCTCATTGTGAAGGCTCCAAAGATCGGTGCATTAAATACCAGTTTTTCAGACCCCTTCACATTTTCAGTGTCTTCCAGTGCCGCAAGCACTTGGATATCCTTGCTACTCTCATACCTGTGTGTACATCTATTGGCTGTGTCTACCTTATTCAATGGACGGGAGAAACAGCTCGTATCAGTGGGTTTAATTCTTCAAGAATTTTATTTTACCCCATTCCAGAGAAATCTCCTTTGTAGGATACTGGAAAGCTATTGCATATGTGAAAAAGGAAAGTTGGATTTCACAAATGATTCCACCTGGATGGCTGTTTCAGTCAGAAACCAGGAGAAATATCAGTGTAAGGACTCTGTGTGTGATGTATGCATTTACCTCTCCAGGCTCTGCACATGTAACTGGAGGGCAGATGTGGCCTTCTCTAAGAGGAAAGATTCTGGTTCATTATACAGTATGTAAGAAGTGGCTTTATGCAATGCTGCAATGAGTGCAGGGCAGCAGTGCTGCTTTCTTGATGACAGCTACAAGGACGTGAAAACGCTGTGATTGGATTACCAAAAATTAGTGGAGGACTGATAACAGAACCAAGGACAGAGTGGCATCGGGATTCAGAACTGCCAGCTGAGGGATCTCCACATCTACTGCGGAGAAGGTGAGACCTAGCTGTGGATTTGAACACCAGTGTAATAAATTGCAGCAAATGTTTGATTTTCAACAGTTCCAACATGAGATGTGATCATGAGATTGATATCTGACACAGGTAGGGGGTGGGGGAGGACCTCCCCAGCCTTTTGGGTAAATCAAAATAAGGATTTGCATTTCTCTCTCTGGCACAGCTTCCAGCAAGGGAATCCTTGGGGGCAGGTTGGAGGAGGAGGAGGAGGAGGAAGGCGGAGTGAAGGGGGAGGAGGTCCTTGAAACCACTGCTTAGGGATTGCGTGCGGACGTTTTCGTGTCTCAGGCAGCTCTCCTAACCTCTGCACAGGTACAGGGAACCTGCTGGGTTTTAGAGAAAACTAAAACTTCTGCTCCTTTTGCAGGCAGAGGAAGGGGAAAGAAGATTACTATAAATGCCCCTTTGCTGTTATTGAAAAGTAGTATCTAATAAATGTCATACAGCGAGTTTGACCAAAACTTTCCCTGGGCTTATCTCCCAGGCTAGTTTTCAGTTCTGTATCTCAGCCTTTGTAAACATAAATCTCTGCCCCAGCTTTCTGCCAGCACCACACTAGCACAGGGCATGTAATAATCCACCAGCATCATGGTAAGAAGAAACATTACAGTCCAGTTTTGCCAGTGGATAACAAAGAGCTTGCTGGCTCTTTGAGCTAACTGAGCTCTGCTGGGTTTCTGAGCAGCATATACTGCATTCAGCATACCCAGCTTAATAAAGGAATTCCTTTAATCAAAGTCTTCGCATTTACACATACCTGAAGCTCCTCTGAAACAGCTGAATACTGTGTGCTAGACTTGCCATTTAAAAGCATCTTTAGAGACTAATATGAGTCTGGGTCTGTCCACATAAGGATGATTAAACTCAACTGTAAAACACCAGAAGTCACTGTAGAACATGGTCACATGAAGTCGGCCATATTAAAGCACAGCTCAGGCTAAAGATGTTTTCTTTAGCTGCATATTCAAGTGCTCTTGTCACCATATTAAGCTAATTAATTTATAAAACTCCTCCCTAGCAGAAAAATTTCCCATTACAGTAGTAATCAGTACAGTAGAACTACTGCCAGTTCCTCCTTCCTCCTCCTCCAAAAGCTTTACATTAATGTGAAGAAGGAAAAAGGTACAAGAAAAAAGTCTGAACCCATTTAGGTTCAAACGTAACAAACCCCAATACTCAAATATTCCAGACTAGATTTTACTTCTAGGTCAGTACCAGTGAGAGATCTGACTCTTATATTGAGCACAGTGCAATGTAACATTTGAAATTCAGTATCAGCTTTGAACAGCAATTTTAAAATGACACTACAGTCCTTCAGAGCTGCTCAGCTCTGCAAGTCAGCAAAGGTTTTTCCAGCTTGGGCTAGTTTAGAACAGCGCTCACTGCTTTAAATTTTGTCAACGCAAAAATGCTCTCCACTATGTCTTCTCCTGGCATTCAGTGGCCCTGATTTCGGCACCCTCCCTCCTTCTCTCAAAATGGTAGGGTTTTTATCTGTTTAGCTCTAAGTGATCTTGATAACTACTCAGATCTAGTTATTTCTTGAATTCATTGCTTGGAAATAAAACATTACATCACAAATGAAGCCAAGGACAAAACTTCCATCGACTTCAGTGTGTGCAGGATAAGGCCATAATTCCTTGAAAAGTTGAGTGTCCAATTTTCAAATTAAAACATAATGAACTTAATAGTCATAGGTTTGAAGGTTATTACATTTCGCATCTTGCCTGAGATTCTGCAGCTGTGTTATAAACACTTTTCAAACTTTGATGCTCTGAGGGAGGGTCATTTTCTAGGAGTTCACATCATTATCTATCAGGCCAGTACACAAAACACACAATGGAAGTGATACTGCCCTGACTGCAAACAATGCCTCTGGAAAGCTTCAAACAATTTCTTAGTAAACAACTGATCAGGGTAATTACATTTTCTAATCTGAAATGGTGCTGTGACATTGTTTCAGGTAACACATGAATCATGTTAAAGGGTTTTCCTCTGCTAGTGCTGGCTGGATTATCTAAGTAAGCACTAGTATAAGGATGGCAACCTAAGCCTGATGAAGTATTGTAGTGGCTCTGCAGGTAGTGGCTCCTCCACCTGTCCCGAGACTCCTCCAATCCACTGCTATTGTTGGGCAGACAACTTACCAGGTAATTAAAAAATAAATAAATGAAGAAATAGTGAAGCTGAGCCTAATGCCTAATGATCCTATCATCTCATTCTCTCTCAGAGATGAGGCATCAGATTGGACAGCCTAGCTGCATATCTGAATGAAGCTAAGTCCAAGCAAGAGAGCTACAGCCTCACTTAGCAGGAGAAGGCAAACATGGCTTTGATGACTTTGCGCTTGCTAATGAACACAAATGACCTAAAACACAATGAGTGCGTCTCCCACCATCTTTAAGCCAAGTTGCAGTGTAATGAAGAGGCTGTCAAATCCTCACCATGACATGGGATTGTGTTAACAAACCAGTCCAAGGTTATTACACAAAGCATGATTAAACACAGAAGAGGCAGCTCTAGCTTTCTGTTTTGTTTGGTTTTGTTTTTAACAGTAGTTACAATAGAACTGCAGTATGACCTGGCCCCACAGCATTCTTCTATTCTTCAATCTCTTGTCATGGATGCAATCTGTCCACTGCTTAATTTTTGTTATCATTGCCTTGGATATCTACCAGCTATGATTGTCATGATTAAATCAGTATTAACTTAATTACAAAGGGCTTTACTCAAGATAAACAATAAAGAAGTGATCCAGAACAGTGAGAACTGCAGTGCTGAGGATGTCTGGCAAAGGCCCTTCAAACAGTGAGCTATCTTTTTTTTCTTCACTTGAGTTTTCTTTTTTTAATCCAGGTGTGTTGTTTTTGTCAAATCTCAGAAATTAGATCAGTCTGTCACCTCAGAGTCTGCTCCTTGAAGCCAGCCTCTTCAATGCCTTTGGCCATGATCTCTCTTTACTGCCTTCAGCAGCTACATTTTTAACTTCATTCCAAATTCAGTCCTGCTGATGGCCTGCAGTGAGTCAGACTCAGGTTTTCTTTACTTCCTCCTAGCGGCAAAATGAACAAAGGACATCAGGATCTGACCCTGTTCCCATGTTCTTCTCCCACTCTAAGGTATTCCCATTCTGCAGCATGAACACTGAATCACTGATCTACTTACGATGGAGGGGGCCATTTAATCTCCACTCACCTTCGCTTATTAGGCTTTGTGGAACATTAGTTATGATTTAGGGATTGAATCTGTCTCAGCTGAAGTAAACAGAAGAATTCCCATAGATTTCAATAAGAATATCAGGCCTTTTCTAATTAGGAAAGCAATCATATATTGCTGACACAACAGCTGATGATCTGACATTTTAGGAAGCCTTTTAAATAAATCTCAAATATTTCCACACATTTTTTTGAGACTACTGAATATCAAATATATACAAGCCACATGTAGACAGACAGAAGGGACGTTTCAGCATTTTGAGTGAAAAGCTAAGAGTTTTCCACAAATTATACAAGGTTTGCTTAAAAATTTAGCAGTCAAACTACATTTTCCAGAGACCATGGTGTGTGTATCTAGCTGTTTGATTCATAACTTGTGGCCAACCACTATCTATTCTCCAGGGAGAAGCCTGAAAAAACTGGCATTGGGGAAGTACAAACGTCCTGTTTTTTCCCTTCAAAACCCTGCCTTCTCAAGACATTACATTACATTACCATTCCCCTGAATACTGTCAACAGAAAAGGAGACACGATTCAGCAAGGAATTCAGATGTGTTTTTTTCTGATACCTGTTCTAAAGAGAAAATATTACCAGTTACTGAATCTTTCCTAATTTCTCCTGCATGTACATCCAGAAATTCCGCTTGTTCTCCAATAGCAGAAAAAAGAGACATCCTCACACCCTACCTCACTACTGGAGCAGAAATGGATATTTCTGGCCCATTTCCATGAAATGTCACTGGAAAGGTCAGGAGGGACTACCTTGTCTCTTCAAATGGTGACAATTTTTTGTATGTCCATTATTCCGTCTGTTCTCCCTAATTATTTAATACTTTGCAGAGGCCAGAAAATAATGCAGGGATCTGTCCTTTCTCTTCACAGGTATTATTTTCTCCATTTTTTTTTCCCAATAGGACAACCATTTGCAATCTTCTCTGTTACCTTTTGGCCTACAACAGAATAGTTTGCTCTTCTATCACCAGATACATCCTATTTCAGACTAACCACTTATGGACAGGTTGATTCTAAAACACAGAGATTCTGTTGTGCAGAGCTGTTAGAGAGCAAAAAAAAAAAAAAAAAGGGATAGAGGCTGGTTTCTGATCCATGTGCTTCTGGCAAAAGTCATAAAGTCAAAGGCAGACCCATAGAGAAGATGCTCCTGTGGAGGAAGGAATGATGGATTTGCTGATATTGCATACACTGTATGTCATTTCTGGCTGAGAGGAACTTCATGAAGTCCAACAAGAACAAATGAAAGGTCTTGCACCTGGGACACAAGAAACCTCTGCAACAGTACAAGCTGGGGGCCAACTGGGGAGGGAGTAGCTTTGCAGTGCAGGACCTGGGGTGGAAAAGAAGTTGAACATGAGTCAGCAGTGCGCCCTTGAGGCAGTGAAAGCTAACCACATGCTGGGATGCATTATTAAGAGAACAGTTTGAGGGAAGTGATTATTCCCTTCTAATTGGCATTTGTGAGGCTGCATTTGGAGTACTATGTCACGTCCAGTTTGGGGTTCACCAGTAAAAGGCACTGATTACTGGACCAAGTGCATTGGAGGGTCACCAAGACTGTGGGGCATGACATTCAAGGAGAGGCTGAGGAAACTGGGTTTGTCCAGCCTGGAGAAAGGAAGGCAGGAATTGCAAGGGGATCTAATTATTATCTTCAGTTACTTAAAGGGGTGTTAGAGACAAGATGGAATCAGACTTTTCTCAGAGGTGCACAGCCAAAGGACAAGAGGCAATGGCCACAATGTGCAGCCACACAAATTCTGACTGGGTATTAAAAAAAGAAAAATTCACAGTAAGATTGGTTAAACCCAACCAGAAAGGTTGTGGAATCTCCATCCTCAGAGATTTTCAAAACTTTACTGGACAAGGTCATGAGCAATCTCATCTGACTTTTAAGTTTGCCCTGCTTTGAGCAGATGGTTGGGCTAAATGACCTCCAGAGGTTCTTTCCAACCTAAATTATTCTCTTATACTATAAATAAAGTAAGTTATAAGGAAAAGGACCTAAATCAGATTCAGGAGTGGCGTGATTCTTTCCTGCGTTGAAAGAACGGGCCTGCAGGCTGTTACTACCACTGAAGGGCTGAATGATTGAAAATCACTCCTGGATGCAGCAGAGCGTGTGTTCCTGGCACAGCACTTGCATTGAGCCATTCCCAAGTTTCTCTAAGCAGTGGCCTTATCTGGGTGGAGTGCTGTCAGTCAGGCATTTTTTCCTTCAGTTTTTCCTCACCCCATGCCACCACAGTGCATTAAACCCAGTCTGTTAAAAGGTCTCACCTAAAAATTCACACTCCAAAAGTGGGAGTGTAAATGATTTTTGTAATATTTTCAATTTGATTTTTTATAATTCCAGTTAACAGAAAGTCATTTGTACCTTTGATAACAGAAGTATTGCACTAGTAAAAGGCTTCCAGTTATGCAGGTTCTAATTTCTGACCTGGATTAGGACTACAGTCAACCATAAGAAAAAATGACAAGAAATATTCCCATCTCTCTCTTTTAGCTTAAAGTGATTTTACTTAAGATAAAAAAGAGCCATATTTTAGTAATTGAGATGACTTCAGAAAGTAATAGGTCAGAGTGACTTAACTTTTTTCATGCTCAGAAATTAAACAGGTAGAATGTGTACTCTAATTCCTAATAAAAAAGTTCTGATACATTTCTGATACATCTGAATTCCTTGCTGAATACCATGTCTCCTTTTCTGTTGACAGTATTCAGGTGAATGGTAATGTAATCTTTTGAAGGCAGGGTTTTGAGGAAAAAATTTTACTTGTCTATTTACCACCCCCCCAACTTGCACACACAAACACTGATTAAAAAGAAATCTCTTAAAATCACTGAGCTGGATTTTCAGACTGGTCGGTTATAGACAACATTTTCATCTGGTTATACCTGCCATTTACGGGAAGCCAACAGACTAATAAAGTGGTCTTCTTGTTTTCTATTTCTTTCTTTTAGCAAAAACTATTGGAGTTTGGATTTCCTTGCTGTAAGTATGGATATGTAAACCAATAAGCAACTCTGCGCATGCAAGTAGTCCCAGTAATGGGTCTTCTCTTTTGTTTAAGTTGTTCCTATTTATTTTTCACTGGGTTCAGGCCTATAAGAAGAGTAACAACCTATGATAACAGTAACAAGAAAAGTCTATGACTACAATAAATTCAATAGACTTATGACATTTTATAAATATTTTTTTCACTCCATTGCTTCAAGTCTCTGAATTTCCACATTTTGAAGAAGCTCTTCATTTTTTTTCTCCTGGTATTAGTAGAAATGTTATCTTGTGCTAAAGTCTCGCATTTCCTTATGTTCAAAATCTGACATTGACATGCCTTAGTAAGTCATCTTTGCTTATGGGAGGAAAGACAAGAGAAATGTCTACACTACAGAATTAAGAGCAGGCCCAAGAATAGGCTCACATGTGGGAAGCTCCATAATCCTGGCATATAATCAGTCTGAATTGCTGCCTATTAGTCCAGATAGAGCTTAAACTCAGAACACTCATAATGTGCTTTAAGATATCTTCTAGGGACTGTAATCACATCCGACCTGTCCAGCCTGTGGGAGAGGAAGCTTAGGTCACATCACAGGACAAGTGTGCTCGGACTTTCCCCTTAGCACACCACAGCTGAGACTTGGACACGGGCTTACCTGACAGTGGAAGTAGTCTCAAGCTGGTCAAATACTCTCAAATGTGATTAAGATTAATGCACTCTGTTAAGTAGACAAGCACTTTTTGAGCTGCATTAAAATATTTTCTACCAAATCAGTTTTGTTTTCAGTTCAATTTGGGGCTCAACTTCTCACTAGTCCTTACACTATTTTCTTATAGTCAAGTGCCTACACTCTGAAATCCATTCAGGTGAGCACTTTCAGACAAGAAAAAGTCTTTTTCATTTTTAAGGGGACCCAACTTTCAGCATTTGCTGAAAGCAAGAGCCTTTAAAACTGGGAACTCAGAAGCACATGCAGAAGTTACAGGCAGTAAGTCATTCAAAAAAAAGACCAACAGAATTAGCTCACATGTCCCTAGCTCTTCTCTAAGTAGACTGTACTGTTTAACAAGTCACAGAGTTTAATGCATGCTGCCACATCCCAGTCCTATTGCAATACATGGCAAAACTCCCATTGATTTCAGCATTTGTAGGCTTAACGCAAAGTTGGCAAGCTTGGAAAGAAATAAAATAAGGCAGCAACATTTTAAAGTCTTCGTGTCAGAACAAAAAGGGTCTTAGAAGTTCTATATCAGAAGCAAAAACTGAGACTGGAATTTAACTCCAGTTTTATGCATGCTTCTAACCTTTACACCAGTATACTGACCAGTTTCTTTAAATACAATAGAAACTCTGCCACTTTGAAGATAAGCTCTCACAGTTAGCTTAAAACAATAATTCTGTACTTTCTTTCCTGTTTCTAGATTTATTTTAAGTATTAGTATAAAATGTCAGAGTCTGATAGCAGCCAGATCAGTTTGTATAAAAATCGACTGCCTGTTTGTAGTATATTACGGGCTATATTTGACACAGGAAAGCACTTAATCATGAATGCTATCAGCACACCACACCCATCTTTGTAAGTGCCTTATAAGCTAGATTTATCACCATGAACTTGAACTGAATAGAGATAAGTAGTAATGAATAATGCAAAGCCCTTCTGAGGAGGTAGGGTTAAAAGTGTACTATCCACAATACAACTGCCAGACTACAGTTCAGAAGCCATGTTTGTATCTATGAGCTGTGCAGAAACATCAGGCTCAGTTCTCCTTAAATTTAGATTGGTGCCCGCAGGACTAGTTCCACAGGAGTCGACAGGTCCAGATAAACAGAGTTCAAATAAAGTGACAGAGTCTGTGTGATAATACGTTTGAGACAGATTCTTTTTTCTCTCTTTTAGGTATTTTATATGTCTTGGCTCATTTTATTTGCACAGCAGAACTGACAGCCCTCCAAAACCTAAAATAAAAAACAAAAAAATCCTCTGTCATGAGTTGAGTTTCATTTTACCTTAGATTTCTAAGTTTTTATCTTTATTCTAGCTTGTGAGTTCTAGTATACCACTTTTTAGATACGTGCACTTCAGATACATCCTAAAACACACACACATTATGTGGGGGTACGAATACTGCTCCCTGCCCCAGTGACTGCCCCTGTGGTCTGCCCCTCCACCTCTCCATGCTTCTGTGCCTATCTTCTCTCATAAGCTTTTCCAAGCTTTCTCTTCAGCTCGTATATAGAGTCAAGTAGTGAAGAGGGAGCGCCACAGGTCTGTGACTGCACGAGTCCCCTCTCCCCTTGCAGGACGTGTCCAAAAATTTCAGGAGTGAGGCAACAAAAAATACTACAGAAATTACAGCACTTGCAAAAACTAACTTGGGAGTAAGCTGTGATGGTCACTTTGAGATTTATTTGTGTATATGCAAGTTTTCCCACAGAGGCTCAGTACTGAATACATTTGTGCACATAAAAAGGGGCTCAGCTAGCTATTAACAACGTTTGTTCACAGCAGCCCAGTTAGGAACCATATTTTAAAATCTGAGCCCTTAGGCATCACCATGGTTAAAAGAGAGGTATTTTGGTTGGGCTTTATTACCATGTTAGTTAAATCTAAACTCAGTAGCATTTTTCCTCATATAGGAAGACAAAGCCTTTTTGCCCTGTATATCTTCAAAAGTTAAGCAATACTTATTGGAATAGTATTAACCGTTGAAGGTTTTGCTTTGCATCCACAGGGGTGTTACGCATTTGTATGGATAGTGAATCACTTCCCCCTTCACAAATGCCTCTCACTCAAGCACTGAACGCGAAAGCTACTGAACAGCACGCTGAAACCTACTTCAGCAGTTTAAGAGAAATGCTAATGGCACAACAGAGAAATACTACTACCTGGCTAGAACATCGTTTTCTCTCTGGTGAGAAAGAGCGAGCTTCTCATTATCAGTTTTATACTTCATCTGAAAGATGCTTCCTTCAGCAGATGTGTCCCATAGCGCAGTGGTGAAGGACTTCTCTGCAGCGCCTCAGAGGCAGTGTGCCACCTACCACACTGAATCATCAAAGCTTCATCGTGCGCCCACAAGTTCCCAGGTGGGCCAATTTTGCCAGCTTGAGATGAGCTAATCTGGCTGCAGATTAAATAAAGACAGAAACCACTGAACCAAATTCAAAGGGTTATAGCAAGGAGATATATTTTGAATTTTAATAAATAAAGGTCACTCTCATTTAGGAACATGATTCTTCCCCCCCTCTACATCATCATGCAGAAGCAGACACCCATCCATTCAGGAACTTATTTTTGGATGTTGTTAATGAACAATTTTTATTAAATTAGTGAATTCTATTGCTTTACTCCCTTAATACACTTAGTCAACTGCATAATGCTGTAGCTAGAAGAAATAATGGGTTTGGTACCCCTAATGATAAGTTTGAGCACTGAAAGACAACATGACATTAGATTACCTTTATCTCATCGCTCTAGCACTGACTTTTTTACACAAACGTCATAAGTGACCATACAAGTGATTAGCATCTTAAAAAAATACAGATATATTATTGGCTGAATTAGGCAGCAAATACCGCAGACTGCCATTTCATTCATTAGAGGTGGTCATCTGCACATACTAGAGCTAAATTCAAAACAACAGGGCATAGGAAGGAAAAAAATCCATTAAAGAGACACCATTGGTATTAAGGCTTCACATTACATCAGTAAGAAGAGAAAAATCAGCATAATGCAGATGTACAGAGTGGGCAAGATCCTAAAGCAGCTCACTCTTGGACAATGAGCCTTTAACAATTAACTTCAGGGAGAGCAGAACTAAGATTCTGACAATCCCATATCCAATACATTGGAAGTTCAAACTTTGGTTAAATATGAACATTTTGAAAGTCTGGGGATTCTACTGTAGGCCTAACCCTCCAGATGATCTGCAAGTTTCACAAAGAATTTTTTGAGAAAATAATTCAATGATGATGCATAATATGTGGAAGTACACAAAACAGCAAAAAATACGGATAGATAAATAATAGAAAATAAAGGCAGTATTAAGTGAAAAGACTTAAATTTGCTATTAAATTAATGGCCACCAAATTAAATGCCAACAGTCTATTTGTGGGGTAGCATTAGAAAAAAGCATTAATCAATCCTAACTCATGAAACCGCTGAGCCAGCTCAGCCACTGCTTACACACAGATTCTTAAATCTGTCATCTCTGCTGCCAGCTGCTTTTCAGGTTTTTGTGGCCAGATTTAGCCTTAAGACTATTGCTGTGACCTACACTTAATAACACAGAAATAGAAAGTATGTGGTTATGTCTAATAATCATTTCTAAAGTTATGGAGATTGATTAGCCTTCCTTAATCTTTTTCTTTAAAGTGAGCTTGCATCATTTTTTCCTCTGTCCACTTTTGATGTACAAAGCAGACCCCAAAATGCTTCTGTTATCATTACTGCCTATATGTTCCCTCAAACAAGATTAAAATCAGCTGGAAAGTGATTTTACAACATGGGTGCCAGGAAGATCAGGGGCCTGAAACTGAAGGCCTCAGAAGTCCCTTCTGAGTCTATGTATGTTGCTGTTCTCACCTTCCATGATCTTGCAAGGCAATGCTTCAAAGAGCAAAAGCTTCCCCGTCCCCTGATCACCGTATGTAGAATTCAAAGGATGAGCAACGGCAAGCAAACAGGCTGTAAAACAGGAGCAGAGCTGTCAAACCTTCTCGGGAACCCTGACGTTGCCATGAGACATGTGGTTGCAGTTTGCACAGATACAGCTAAGCAGTGGTACCACAGCAACAGTCACAGTGCTCTGGATTTCAGCTCACAAGTAGATGTGGAAACAGATGGACTTGGGCATCTCAATGTATCTATGCATATTTAGGTCATATATGTGATAAATTTGCTATTGATATCAAAGATAGATAAATTAAACTTGGTCAAGTATATTATGACCTCCACTGTGTGTTATTTGCCACAATTACCCCTTTTAACTCAGTAATAAAATGTCTTTATAATCTCATCCAGATGTGCATGGTATGCTTTATATGCAAGGGGAAGATATCCTTTTTAAAATTGCTCATTACCATTTAACTTAAGGAGATGTTAAAAAGCTGACAATGCTCCCACCCCTCTGCCCCAATAGCAGAAATCCTTTCCATTAAATTTGTCAGCTTTCACTCCTGTCTTATCATTATTTCAGCTTGGTCATAGACTCTTCCAGGACAAGCACAATTCAAGTTCCCGATGTTAGAAAACAAACAAACAAAAGAAACGTAAGTAGAGAGAAAAAAAATTAAGAAGAAACCTAGATCTCCCTTCTGCCTTACAACACAGCCAAAACAAAGCATACACCCACATTCCCCCTGCTTTGTAGTTCACTTTTAAGTAGTGCCATGTCCAACCGCTGGAAGCTGTCTCGCTGTATTGGACTGTGTGCAAGGATGTGCCAGAGATTCGCTCTTACTCCCTTGGGCGCGATGTAAAAAATTCCTGTCTTCATAGCTGACATTCCTACTGCAGTGAGTCATTTTGTAACCCAGACAATATCATACAAGTCTTGTTCAAACACCAACAGACATGGTAATTTTTTTCTAATTATATAAATATTACAACGCTCATTGGATATGAAGCTTACTGGCCAAAATGTGACCACCTGTGTTAAAAAATGCAGTAGCCCATACTCACCACTTGCAGTTAGAAGAGATACTTCATTCTTATCCAGCCTTCCCTAGATTAATTATGAACATACAAGACTGAAGGGGATTCAAATTCATAGTGCAGCTATTGAAATAAATGAACACCTGGAAGGCAGGAAAGTCAATAACTGAGAAGTGTTGCCTTTTCATTCCTCCCTGTAGCAACCAGCATAAGTGCAATAGTCTGTGTTGTTTATTGTTCCTAAGCATAAGCCCACACGATCCTCCACCAGCAGCCTTGGAAGGACATGCCACCCTGTCTGGCATGTTTGTGCTGTAGTGGCGCAGTAGAAAGAGAAAGGTTGGTTTGCTTTTTTTTTTTTTTTTTTTAAAGAGGCAATTAGTTGGAAATATAAATGCTAATCAAAACTGAAGTTGATCACAAGTTGCCAAAGTTGGATTTCTACTTTGAAGGCATTATTACGCAGTTGAACATAAGTATCACTGTTATGCAAGACTCTCATGGAACCTGATATACCTATATAGACAAGAGGAAGAGGGGAAAATGAGGCAGTTCTAATTTTGAATTTAGATTCTGTTTATTAAAACCCCACTAATGCTGTGATGTTTGCGCTCATGGTTTTGGAGCAGATTGAAATGAATGGGAAGATTTAACTGCAAAATTAGGGTTTGGATTTTACACCAATTTCCCTCTGTCCTTCCAGGCTGAGGTTTTTGATATTGCTGATTATCACTGATGTTAGTGATTATTGTTCATCTGGGTTATGAGGCTGGGTATCTAATCAGGGACAGTGTTAAAGCTCTGTGTGTGCCAGAGGAACACAGGGACATCAGATGTGTTTCTCTGCGTGAAGTAGTCGGGCATGTTTGGGCTATGCTTTCTTACGACTCCAAGTTCTTGGCATGCTTCGCTTTGTACCTTTGCTCACACTGAGTTTCTTCTTTCCTATACAGATTGCCCAAACAGAAAACCCTTTCTCCCCTCAAGTTTAATTAAATGTGTGTCAGCTTCCCATTACCTGAATTTTAGATATTTTGTTCAGTTATTTATAGCTGGTTCCTATTTCTTGTCCCAGAATCTGATGAAGAAAACTTGGAATTACAGGACAGTGGATTCAATTCAGCTTGCAATATATACTGAGTATAGCTATCTTGCCATTCAGCAGTAGATCTAAGGAAAGTAACAGGACTGATTCCTCAATAACATAAATTTTTCCTTAATGTAGTTTACTAGTATAGTAGCCTATGACTGAGAGAGGAAGACAGATTCACTACAAAACAGCCAATACTCTGTTGATCAAGTCAGTCTCTTGGAACATGCCTTAGTTTCCTGGCCTCATGTCTCAGGGCTACTTTGCAGTGGGTCAGTCTTTCTGATTTTGCATACACAAAACATGAAAAGCCCCTGAAAGGTCTTGATTTCATCTCAGTACAAACCAGGAAACATTTTAAACTGTAGAAAAGTTTAATGGAAATCAAAGATCATTTTTTGCTCGGTCTACCCAATACCTACCCAAAGCCCTACAAAAATTGACCCTACATCTAACACTTTTCCACACAAGAATTTGGATTCTGGATGACTAGAAATATATCAATGCATTTCACACACAAGCAAGAGCTCTGTCTTCTGCAAGAAAACCAGATGCAGAGTATCCATGAGATAAACTTTGGAAACTGTTTTAATGCAAAAAGATATGTTTATTAATGCATATTTTTATATACACTAAAACATGCTAAAAGATCATTGACACATGGTATGCAGTAGCTTCCACAGAGCAGGAATCAGGGCATCATTAGTGTCCAGCATGTTTCTAAGCCTATTGTTGGCTTAGCCAAGTAACATCAATTTTAAACCACAAGCAAAATGAAGTCGCTTACTGGAACTAACCTACTGGTTTGTTTTTGGTCACTTTCTCCACTCAGTCCAATGTCAGGGCAACAATGACTCCTTTCCTGTGCCGGCTGGAATGATGAAGTGCCAGCCGAGGCCAGCGTCAGCCAGGCTCTGGAGAACTACAGGGGAGCTGAAAGAACTGATTATAAGCAGTAGGCAAGGAGCTTGCTGTGGAGAGAAGGGGGGACCCTGCTGAAGAAGGGACTATTTGTTTATCCAGTCTCCCATTAAAAAACAAAACAGTTGGTTACAAGGTACAAACACACATAAGAGATAAACCAATTATTTAACTGATGTCTACTGAGCTGAAACAAAATTATTTTTACACAAACCTTTAAAAAAATCTCAATCCTCTTGTTATTGTAAAAAGTACCACTACATGCAGCTAAGCCCACCTTTTCTTTGCACATCAGTGTGTTTACTTGAAAAAAAAAAAAAAAAAGAAAAGCAAAAAACAGAATGCAATCTTGTCAGAAGTGTGAGACATAGTGGTATATAACTGTTATATAAAAAACACATGTCCTTTACATGAAATTTTTATGTAGCTTTAAGTGGCACAGCAACTGCAGCTCTGCAAATGGAGGCGGTAGGTGCTCAGTACCACTAGCACTGATGGTTTGGGTCCATCTGGTCCCACTGGCCACAGTTTCAAGACCCATTCCAAAAAAACCTCTCTTGTCACGCTGTATAATGAAGAAAAAGACTTTTCTGCTTTTTTGTGTTATTCCTCTCACTTCCTAGTGTATTCCCCATGATTTCAGTAGCATTATACCAAGCATGAATTTGATGAGCTGGCTGTGAACCTTTATTAAGGGAAAAATTTGTAGTATCTGTTTTGTTGGGTTCAAAATAAGGCAGCTAAGATGCTCAAAACAATCCTATTTGCCCACTACAATTACACTACACTCATAGCACCAATAACCTGTCTATCAACATGCAAATGTAATAAAAGTGCCAACTTTTTTTTTTTTTCTAATACAGAGTTAAAGCATAAGAAGTTAATCCAGTGACTGCATTCCATAGGGAAAAGTGATTCATGGCTATAGCTTACTTTGATTTCCTGCAGTTTCTCCTTTCTGCCTTTGTATGTTCAAAATTGATTTTGATGTTTCAACCAATATTATGATTAAAAATCTTCTAGTATTTCCAATCTATGTATAAAACCCTCTACATTCAAAACCTGGTCTTTTAAATAAATAATAAAGCATGTAAAGATGTTGTCTCCCACTTTTTCAGAAGCGTTTTGCTTTATTCCTATTTTAAAACAGGAAACACTCTTGAGCTGTCAAAGCTCTCACAGCTTCTTCAGACAGATGTAGAAGAGTGACTGGCTCAGAAATCGTGTTTTCTTTGTAGATTGTGAGCTCAGTTGCCAGTAAATTCTGCCCGAGCCTGAAAGCAGGTCAGACAAGGCTCTGGGTGTATCATCCAAAACACTGTCATTCTCATGGAAATGCAGAGCAATGCCTCAGCAAAAGGGTTTGGGAGAACTTAGATTTCTTTGATCAGGCTTTGATACACTCATTTAGTGCTGAGAGTAGCCTTAATGCAGGGTGTTGCTCTAGATACTTTGCATCACTTCACCAGGGTAGTGGCTTTGGTCCTGTCCCCTGAATGATCTCTTAAGCGGCCGAGGTGATGTCCCTGTGGTAGTAAGCTGCTCCCACACACACCCTCTCCCACCCACATCCAAATGAAGGGAGGTCTAGGAAATAAGGAATAGCCATTATGCACTTCTAGCTTCAACAATTTCTGACTGCTATTGTGATAGCCATTATCACAGGAGTCAGTGCTGTGTCCAGGTTGCTGTATAGACAATACCAGAGAAGCATCAGTAGACTACGGGCAGGAGACACATTACACCACAGGCCTCCTCCACTGATACTGAAGTACTGCTGATACTGGCCATTAGATTCAATACAACAGAGAAAAATGAACAAATCCAGCTCCAAAATGGAATCAAATTCTCCCGATGACCTGAATTTTTCCTCAGCACTCCTTTCTAAAGAGGAATTTTTCAGAAGTCTCCTTTACATAAGTGTTTTACAGATAGTTTTACCTGTATTTTGTTTTATAACTCTGTCATGCTTGCTTCTCCCCCCTTTCTTGTGCATGTGTGTGCATGTACTCCTTTGTTACTTGTATTGTATAAGGTGCCTTGGGATATTCGCATCCTGTGCATTGTGTGGCATTGTGTTGAAAAGGAGGTACAGAAATTAAAAGCGGGTCTCCTCCTACCCACATATGCCTTTTCTTTTGCAGGTTTTCCTGGAAGTTTTGTGTGAGGAGGGAAGGGAAGAGGTAAAATATGACTTGGCTGAGATTGCCGGATGCTGAATCAGCTGTGATTGCCTCACGTTTTCCTTTCTTTATAAATAAGGGGTACAGCTTTCAAAATCTGACTTCAGGCCCTCCCCAGCCCATCAGCCCCTGGTAAGTCACTTTTTTAAAATGGTGCATAAGCTCCTAAGTCACATGGGCACCTTCTGAAATGCCTTTATAACCCTTCCCTTCTGGGTCTAAAGACTAAGTGGTCTGTGATTGCAACAACCTGCTGCAGCTGCTGCCAGCTAGCGCAATGCTCGTATCAGCCCCAGAACTCGCTTTCCCCTCCCTTAAGCATTCTCTGCAAAAAAAGGAGGAAATAGTAACACTCATTACCCCCCAAAAGAAAAAAAAAAATCTTAAAAGCAGAACTTTGCTCTGCTACACGCACAGGTTGCTCTGACAAAACTGATCAGTGACAGTGGGCTGGTGCAAATGTGAATGCACCTCAGAAACAGCAAGCAAGGACTGTAGCATCAAAATCCTTCAAAGCCTCAAAGAGAACTTTTTTGTTGTTGTTGGTTGGTTAGTTTTTGCAAGACTTAAGCATTCTGAAGTTTCAGCCAGATGAAAAATGCTGTGAGAAACAGAAAACAATTCTAATTTCTTCTCAGGACTGATAAAAACTGGTTTGTACTTGTATCAGTGGAACAATTTGTTTGAATCAATTCTAGTTTTGTTCAGATTCCACCTTCTAATAAGGGCACTGCTGATTTTGAGCTAGAAATCAGACATCAGTTAAGAGCTAATTGCAGTGCTCTGCAAGCATGTTGTCTATTTTTAGCAGGGGTCAGTTGGTATTTTGTTTCCACAGCATCCCCATCCTTCCCTACTGTACACTAACCGTCTCCTCAGGTAAAGGCTCATCCAGTCTTGCTCGCTTAGTAAGGCAGTTGCTGGGATTCAGTATTCGAAATCCTGGCAGAAAAGCAGAGGAAATTGAAGTGCCAGAGGCCTGTGCCCCCAGAGGTGCACTAGGAGAAGGAACTGGGATCTGACAAGCAAGCGCTATGCATTCAAAGGTAAGAAAAGTAGCTGCCAATTGACATTTTTTTGCTTTCTCCTTTGCAGAAATGTATATATATTGGTCTCATAGAGCCAGCATTCAAGGCCCTTATAGCTGGTTTTATTTGCTCTCCTAAAGGTTATTAATTCTTCCTAAGGTACTACAACTAACTGTAACACCGTATAATATAACTTCCTCATTAACATCAAGAGCTGTGATTATACAGTTGTGTTACCAAGGGCTTCAAAGACACAAAGCCTAAATATAATCTTACAGTACCTTGTTAGAATACAAAGCATATCCTCTAATACATTTTTTTTGTTTGCATAAAATGTAGTACAATAATGGTTCACTTGACCTTTGCTCCCCTGTATAGTTCATTTTAACATTGTTTGAAGAGCACACAGTTTGCATTTTGCAGGGCACAGGTGCTCCATTCCCTACTGGACATTGAGGCTCAGCCTCGCGGTTTTAGCGCAACCCTTCTCCCCCCTCCAGCAGCTGGACTCAGGGGATTGCTTTTGTGGTCCACCAGGAATTTCCTGTGATAGAATATCAGAAACCTACT
Organism: Apteryx mantelli; assembly: GCF_036417845.1. NCBI lineage: Eukaryota > Metazoa > Chordata > Aves > Apterygiformes > Apterygidae > Apteryx > Apteryx mantelli. The sequence continues at coordinate 34,750,825 of NC_089979.1, read as the reverse complement.
GGTAACTGGTAGGAGGTGACTTCACAGGGCAAAAGTTCTCCCTCCACAATAAACATTCTCAGCACCGCTGTGTAGATTTCCTACGCAGACCTGACAGCAATAAGCTACTTGTCATCTTGACAGAGAATGGCTCAGCAGAGGAATCTGAGCCCTTTATCACTTTAAAAGTGACGCTGTGTCTCAGCCGGGTTATATTAATTTATCTCCTGAGAAATGGAAGAATTCCCACTACCTGCATTAATTAAAACACTCCAACGATTGTGACTGAAAAGACTATAAAAAATTACAAATCCATGATCAAAGACAGAGTATAGATTGTATCACACATCCTGGTATCTATAGGTACCATGATATACATTAAGACGACTAACCCAAAAATTAGGGGAATACTGCACTCTGCATGCAGGTTTCCTTGAAGGATGTGTGTGTGTGGTGGGGGGGACAGACAGGGATATTCAGGTACAGTATTTCTTGCAGGGGACTGACATTTGGAAGATCTGAGTAGTAAATTTGAGACTGGCACAATTCACTAGGCCAGATCAAATAAAAGGGCTGTCAGAGGGCACGAGATTTGTTTAGCTCACTGAAGTAATGTGCAACTGGGCAGAGTGCAGTAAAGTTTACAGACTGAAATAGCTTTGGGGAAACAATACATTAATTTCCTGTGGAAAATATGCCTACTAAAATGGAGACTAGCTTTCGTTGAGTGCAACAAGATAAAACAGCAAGCTGTAAAGCTCAAAAGAAAATACAGCTCAATGTTGGCTTGGAAGTTGCAAAATGCTGAACAGTAGTATTATCCTCAGAATCAGGGCCATGCCAGTGTTGTCCTTGGTACAGGCAATGAGAGGAAGAACGAAGATTTCCTGAAGATACCTTTAAGCTGTCCCACCAATTCCTCAACATACGTTAGCACTTACGCACCCAGTCTGCAGCCATGGCTTTCCAGGTTTCATGTCCAGTGAATAAAACTCAGCACAAATCAAAGGCGCTTTATTTCCTCTTGAAATCTCATCCCCAGCTAAAGGCCATTTCCACAGGTAGGCCTCCATCAGACCAGACAGAACAGGGCATGTATCTGCCTAGCATCTCTTTATCACACTGTAACCAGCAGCATTGCGTCATGAAGAGGAGAAAAAAAGTCAATGGGAAACCAGCAAGAATAACCAACAGCACAGGAAACGTTTAATGCCATACACCTTGTTTGCTCTTCCTGAGGTGCTCCTCTATTCAGTCACGTTTGCATCAGCCCACTGTCACCAACTCCATTTTGTCAGAGCAACCTGAGCCTCCCCGCATAGGTGCGAGGAGCAGGGAGTCAGCACTTCAGCTCCTTCTACCAGAGCAGTGCAGTGGAACAGAGGTCTACTTTTAAGAGCTGTTTTCCTCTATATTCTCAAATAAAAATTCCCTGCTCCTAGCCACACTACAACGTTGAGAATAGCATAATTTCTATGAGAACTCTGAATATTCTCTCTAGAGAGCTTAATTCAGAGAAATAATTCTGTGCAGTCTGCTAATGATGTACTGGGAAAAAAGACAACATATTTGGCTTCACTATAGTAATTGAACTCAAATTAGTTTTGGTGGAAAATAGACATTTGTGCTGAGGAAAGACTAAATCCATCTGTCAAATACTTTTTTGTGTGTGTGATCAAGGTTGATATTTTTTCAAGTCTCAGTGACTGAACTTCAGATCAGTTGCTATGTACTTAGGAGGAAGAAACCAGTTTGGTTAGCTTTTTTTTATTTCACAGCAATCAGAACACTGTATTCCATCTCTGTGGACCGTGACATCCCACGGCATATTAAAAGCCTTATTCAAACTGCAAGACAGCCATATTTTACACTCAGCAGGAGACTTTAGGAAGAAGTATGAGGCCAGGGTTATTCTGACTCTGGACAGCTTGTCAAATTGGGTGCTAGGAACAAAGCTTAGGACATTCTCTGCCCATTCATATGATCTTGAAATAAATAAGTAGAAGATTGCCTCAGCCGGGAATTTCTTTATATTACAAGAGACTCTGCTAGAAGAAGGTTTAAATTCATAAGTAACTGAACCTGCACTGGTGTTTTTGTTCTAAGTCTCCATCCATTGTGCAGTAGCACAAAATCTGCAAGAGTGCTGTGGGCAGATTTGCAAAGAACAGGATTTGATATTCCTTGTCCATGCTTGAACAGAGCATTGGAACAGCAATACCTCAGCCCAAGACACGGACAAGACTCACTGATATCCAGGAACTCCTCTTCTAACCTGTGCCACATCGCACATGCTGATCCATAGTTTTACCTGAAAACCATACAAAAGTCATCAGGTAGTAGAAGAGCTTGAGAACTCCTTTATTTGTTCTCTCAGCATTTGATTCCAACTGATCTTTTCAAAGAAATGACAACTTCATTGATAGAAACCACAGGAATCTCCTCTGCCTTCTGAAACAATAAACTGCATTTATTAATCTCTAATGCAAAGTCTCAGATGTTACTCTTCACATAAAGAAGGAGTACTTTCTATTCCTATGTTTATCCAGTTCTACTGTGCTGGAGAGAGTGCTTATGCAGCTCCACATGCCAGGAGCCCTTTTTCTTCTTCTTTTCCACTCCACAGCCATCTGAGGCAACCAGAAATGGCAATTGCTCTGCAAGCAGAATGTTCTTCTTGTTCTTCAACTTTAGCATGTAAGGCTGGACAGACTCTGATATTTTGAGTGTGCTGAATGACATATCAGTTTCTAGCTGATATTGCTCATGACTGTGTTGTGTAAATAAAAAGCCATCATTCATAAGAAATAAAATCAAACCTTAGTTACACCTTTCAGTTTCACATTTAAAAAGCACACAGGTCAAAGGGGTTTCTTAGGCAATTTAGTTCACCTTCTATTTCCAGAATGCTATAATATGGCTTCTTGTCTCATGAAGCTCATTGCAATTCATAGGGCATAAGCTGCCAAACCTTACAGCAATGCTTGCCTTTGTGTGCCAGAAACTTAAAGGAATCTGTTCTTTACCTCACACAAGAGGAACCCTTAGCTATTGAATCCATCCTTTACTTAGCAAAATTCAATCACAAAACTTCTGAAAACCTAAGACAAACTTGGGTTGGGGACTCTTTCATCCAGTGAACACATAGGTCTCTCACGTGTTGGAGTTGCACCTTGGGGACATGTTCTAAGGCAAATATCATCTGTGATCACACATGACTCCATGGGTATATTACAGGAGCAACTAAATCCATCAACTTTGATGATTTTTTTTCCATCAAAAAGGAACAAACTATATTCATCCTTTTGATCACTGCACCTACTACACTGTGTACATATGGAGCAAGACTCAAACCAAACAAAACAGCTCTTTCTTTTGAACACTTTTGAAATTGGTAAACTCAATGCAGCTTTGTTGTGAGTGGAAGATCTCCACAGTGAGAGGTCTCTAAATATCACAGATGTTTCACTCTACTGGGGGAATAGGGGAAAGATGACAATGATGGATGTCAGATTGGTTGGTTTTCTCCTTCCCACTTGTCTCATTTCCTCAGTGCTGTAATACTGAAGGGCTTGACAGTCAGTTTTGAAGACCATGCTGTGCTTTCTGGAAGAAAATGGAAAATTTGCCAGTATCAACAGTTTATTTCCCCTCTAACGAGGCAAATAACAGGAGTGGATTTCAGAATGGCAGTAGAGCCAATGGAAACATTAGGTTGCCAAAAAGCAAATTGCAGAGTCTTGTCCTCAGCAGAGCTAGGAACAAGACAATCCTTCTCCAGTATACTCCTATCATGATACTATGCCAAAAGCTTCCCAAGCTTGAGGAAAACTCCAGACCCAAACTTCACTAACCATCTGCATCTCTCCTGAATGCCATATGAAGAGGAATTAGATGCCTCACTGACTTAAAACGGTTGCTTTCTGTCTTCTTAACTTAAAACTACACATTAACAACCAGAAGGTGACAGATCTATATTCCATAAGCATACTGCTTTAACTGTTTGTAACACTGGAGAATTGGCCATATCATGGCTAGGTCCATAGAGTGGTTTGATTTTTGGATGAAAGAGAATAGATGCCTTTTTCCTTTTCAGTAGGCTGCTTATAGTGCCTCTTGCCGTGTTATGAACATGGAATGCACATCACAAATTTGATTTCTCATTACACTTTGTTTATAGAAACAAACACAAAGATACTGTTCATTTGTATTGCAGCTGACTTTTCCCCAGTTACTTGTCTCAGTATTTGACTGTTTGTTACTGCTTTCCTGCCTGGAAGACTAAATCTCAGCATATCTTTAATTTGCAAGCAGAGCTCTAGAGGAATAACTTCACTCCTACTAAGCAGTAATTTCACAAGCATCTCAGTGGCACTGTTTGTAGAGTGATGTATTAAGAAAAGTAGTAGCATAATGCAACTCTAATCCCCTTGAAAACTAGTCCAAACATTATGCTTAATGAATACTTTCTATCGCTGCTCAAATCTTTGAAGAGGAAGAAGAAATATCTTCATGAGGGGCCTTTGTGCATTATCTGTCTAGTACTTCTAACAAGTTTAAAAGGTTCAACACAGTTTAATTACTTCTTTGTAATGAGAGTATTCATCTAACCATTTTTGACTCACAGATATCCTCCAAGATTGCAGTTTTTAACACCAGGAAATGTAAAGGCAATAGAGTAGTAGATTTCCCATTTACTAACCATTGTCTTTTAAAACTTCTCTTTCATTCCCCCAAAAGTTGTTGCCTCATTAATCTTCATGCATGACTGAAAGTGTTAAAAGCTTCCATGATCAATTTATTACAAAAAGACATCTTGGAGCATTTGAACTTCCTATATTTTTAAATAGCACTTTCTGTTTTGGTGCAAGCCACAGTCTTAAGTGTTACAGCCTCAAAACACTTTAAAATTTATGTAATTTGGGATGAAAAGTCTCTAATCACAGTAATCACTTAACCAAGAATTGAACTAAAGAGCTTGCTCTGGTATCTCAGGAATAGCAACAAGCCCAGCTGGCACAGAATAGCTGGGATAGTATCTCCCCCCAGCGGTCATTAGACAACTGTAGTACTCAGGAGTTTCTCTACATTAATTTGTGCAGGTACTTTTAAAGAAAAACAAAGGCTTCAGCCTTAATTCTCACTTCTTGTAAAACAGTAGAGTTAACAGGCATACCTCCTGCAGCATAGCCATGGAGGTATCTTCTTGCAAGTAGAGACTGATAACACTGTGTGCACAGAGCTTTGCAAACCACCATTGCAACAGTCCTGTGCAGGCTCGGCATCAGAAGGATTTCACACATTGACTGCTTTATTAACTGACGACACAAACCCAGATGGCTGAAAAACACAGCCACAGGCTAGAGGCTGCCTGCTGGTCCCTGCTTCCTCCTTACCTCTTGCCACTATCCACCTTCATCTGTGTTGTCCTTGGAAGACAGCCAGGTCTTCCCACATTCTCCATGAGTAGCCAGCTGCCCCCTCTCTTTGGTCCTGCTGTTTTATGGAATAAGGACGTTTTGGTGGCTAAATCCCCTAGAGAGATACCAGGAAGCCAGCAATGTACCACTCAACCTCCTTCTTGAGCAGTGAAACACACTCTGGCTCTGCTGGTACTTCTGCATAGCTGATTTACCTCCTAATTTCCTGATGAGTCACAGAGGCAGGTGCATTTTCTTAACTCCAGCCAGGGCAGAAAAAGAGCTGGTTCCTCTCCCAAAGAGAACTAGAAGAAAGAGAGATGTTTACAGGTAATTGGAAAACAGCCCACATCTGGGGAATAAGTTTAGGCTAAATGTTATGCTTTGTGTTTATTTGAGTAACCAATAAGCCAAGTCGCAGATGGGATAAGTCAGAAAAAGGATGACTGTTCTCAGAGAAAATTAGGAAATTATCTTGTTAACAGAAATCTTCTACTAGGCTAGTAGTAGCTACCAGTCTTTCTTATTCTCTGTAGATGTGCTCTAAAGCTATCTCTCTGATATCTCTGATCATCAAAATCTGTCTCTCTTGTCAAGGAGTGGTAAGTGAAAAAAATGCAATCAGAGCATAAGCAAAGAGGGGTAGATAACTGGAACAGATCAGTGTAAAAATTCAGCTTACTCACTGAAGTTACATTAATCAAATACATTTTGAATGCTTTTGGAATTTGGGAACTTCACGATGTAAAAGCAAGAGGTTCTAATTGTCATCATTTTTTAAAACCCCAACTGAACTATCTTCCAGCTATAATGTTAGCACTAGCTATTGCTAAGCCCATTTAAAGGAGCTCTGCTACTATGTCAGGTGCTGCGGTGCCTGCAGAATAGATGTATCATTCATGGCATGTAACAGAGTTTGCAGGGAGACAAGCAGTTCTGCAGTTTAATGCCTAACCTGAGACTCAGGAGTCCAGGCTTTAATTTCCCTCCTGGGTGAGCAGAGTTAATCACTAAGGCACAGGACCACGAATGGATTAGTGTGCCCCAAATGGGGTTTAAATGGAATTTAAGCACCTGAGGAGACAACCAAACCAGCATGATTATTACAGCTCAATACATGTCAGCCAAGCCTCGCTACCTGATGGCTCAAGGGTGTCTAGCCTGCCTTGATGGAGAAACTGCACAATAGCTTCAGCCATGAATGCTCTGCTTGCCCCAAATTGAGCTGATTACATTGGGCCCACGGCATCACCTTAAAGCTGCTATCCCACTTCTTGATCAGCACTGGCTTCCCAAACACATCCAGCCAGCTCCGAGTGCGGACAGAGCAAGCCTGCAGTTACGCTCATCTATCCATGCAGACACAGTTACTCAATGCCCTTTTTTATTCCCTATAGTCACAAGCAGGTACTTTGATGCTGGAGAACTTTAACTTATTTTTCCCCATAACACTGCTTTGAACAAAGACAGGAATCTCGCACTTACAGTCTGAAATAAGGAAAACAGTTGGCTTAGTCTAACCGATTAACAAAACTCCAATTACCTCAAATACAAATGCAAAGAAGGGCACTCATTAAAAACCTGATCCTGCATTCCTTATAAACTTAAAGATCACATTCAAGGTGCTCTGAATATTCAGCTTTCAAAATTAAGAATTTGAGTTCTCTTTATGACTCTCTATGAGGGGTCAAGTCGCTGTTTATCTATTCCATGACTGAATGAGCATAATGTTGAGCATTAGTTTTCCAGTCTGAATAAAACTATCCTTGAATTTAGAAGTCAGTTTTCAAGATTTTTAAAAATAATTATTCAAATTGACTATGCAAATAAATTTCCCTTTAACCTTGTTTGTGAACTCATTGTGAAAAGAAACCAAGGAGAGCTGCAAACGCAGTTGAAAAAAAGCAGTTTTTCATTCAGGCAAATATTGGGGGGCACTAGTTTTGAGATACATACCAAATTCCACTGCCAGTTTTTCAGAGAAGGAAAATATTTGCATTATATTTGTTTGTGAAGTTTTGCCGTTCTCGTTCCTGGTGCCCAGGTGCCATGGGGGCCAGGGCTGGCCGCCAGGGCCAGTCCCCCCACCCCGAGGGAGCAGGGCCTCAGGGGCAGCGTCGGCCATTGCCACAGGGCCAGGGACAGGACAGGCATCTGCGGGCCGGGGTCGGCCTGTCAGTGCTGTCAGGGCCCTGAGACCTGGCACAAAACTGTGAAAACTACAACAGTATTAAAAAAAAAAGCCACCACTTTGTAGACTACTCTGCATAAAAGTAAAGTTTCACGCATAAAGTGTCAGAGTATCTGAATCCCAAGCTTAAAGAAATGCAATGACTGTTTCAAGGTTGATATTGCTTAGAGATTTGAATCTGCTGCCTTTGATAAAGAGATTTTTTGCCTCAGGAATTTGTTAGCCATCTCTCCAGAGAAACACTCCAATCACTAATGGTTAGCTGGTGAAAACTCAGTGGATTTTAAAATACAGATTTTTTTTTTCATGGTTTAATTAGAAACATACCACAGATACAAAATCTGAGTTGTATGCAAAGTAATGAGTCAGATATAAATAATTATTTGAAGGAAAAAAAAAAACACTGCTTTTTCCATTCAGCAGCACAAGGCTTGTACAAGTTCCTATGTATTTCATTCAGGAAGAACCAAAGTTTCCTTTCAGTCACAGAAAAACATTGAGCTCTGACTCTTTGCATAGCCAAACGCTGTGCTAGCAGCAAAGAGCTACACTGAATCAACCAAAATTTGTATTTCCTACATTTCAACAAGCATCCAAAAGACAGAAGACACACTCCTGAGGTCTGCTCTTCAGGCCTACAGTTAGGGTTTCACGTGAAGCCCACTAGCATGGGGAGCAATTCAGAACTTCGCAGGCTACTTTTGAAGTCTGTGATTATTCTTATGAGGAAAAGGTTGCTTTGGTTAACATTGGGAAGGCTGTTTCCCCAAATTTATATGGTTACATTTTTTTTAGTAAAAATCACACACAATTCTTAGCAATAAGTTATACTCTTGAAAATTTAATCTAGGTAAACAAACAAAGCAGAAGCATTCTGGAATGGTCTTTTAGTTAGCTTTTACTCTTCATCTTTAACACGAAGTTTGCTCAGCCGTAGTATTTCCAGCAGGACCTGTAATGGTAATGGAAAAGGTAGTGCTTTTCAGGTGGCAGTATCTTCGTAAGGAGTTTTGCCTGGGAGGCAGACATCAGTAAACAGAAAATTCTACGACCTGGAGAATATCCCTTGGTGTTTGATTTTGGATTCATTAAAGCAGGATGTGCAAAGGGAATCCAAACAGCAAGATCAGCCGTGGTTTTATTGAGGAAAGAACACAAAAGGTCTGTATTCTGAACCTACTCTTGGTTGGCATGAGCTGTCGCACAGCTTGCTTAGAGCAGCTGCACACAGCACTCCCAGGAGACTACAAGCAAAACCTTCAGGGCTCCAATATTTAAACAAGCTTCCTAGTGACGTTAACTTGATCTTTGGAAGACTATGCTAGAAACAAAGCCTGCAAGCGGTGATGGAATAAATGAGCTATTTACTCTGAAGTTTAAATCTCCCAGATTTAAAAAAGAGTGAATATTCACTGAATTCAGTGAATTCCTATAGGAATAAATGCATCTGGTCACTAGGTGTCAGCCTTGTCTGTACCAGAAGGACACGGGAACTTCTCCCTATGCCAGTGAGCAGATGCAACTCCCAGGCTACTGAGCTTAGTGGCCTTGTAAAATGGGGAGAGGAGTGGAAGAGGATGTTGTCCATGTGGGATGGTTACTAGATAATATAATATTGATTACCCTCAGGTTTGGATGCTGGAAACAGCAGGCAAGCGTTGAATGTTTCTTTCATGCTGAGGAGACTGGTCACTGGAGGTCAGCTGCAGAGACTGTAGAGGAGTTATGCTCTGAAACAATGAACCAGGGAGTCAGAGGAATAAAATCAGCAGGGTATAAGTAATGAATCAGTAACTGTTTTGCAAGGCTCACAATATTTACTGTTTATCTTAAAGCACCAGTTCCTGGAATCATGCCATCGCCTGAAAATGCTGGCTCAAACTTCATTTTAAATTTATTTCTAGCCTTCTTGGATACAGGAACAATGCTTGGAAACAAGATTCCTGCAGAGCTGAAAACTGTAAGCACAACAAAGAAAACCTAAAATGTATTCTTTAAATGATTTCTTGAACACTTACAGTTAACAGTATAGTCAGCAAAAACAAATGAGTAATGCAGCAGAGCCTGAGTGGTGTTTGCAGAATACTAGTACATTTATGATTTTGGAATCTCTTCCAATGGAGACTTTTATGCTTTGTTTCTCATGTTCCCGAGTCTGTGAAGATTATCTTTTCTTTTGCTAGGGCCAACTACACTACCGTAGCTGCATGTCACTGCCCACTCACTGGGGGTTACTGCCTGCACAGACCTGTTGCCATTGCAGTTTCTGGGAATGGCTTCTCATATGCTGCAAGCAGTCATCCAGCTCAGCTGAAAGCAACAGTTTAGGCTGGGAAAACATGCATTTTTCACAAGATGCAGCAAAAATGATTTGACAGTTGATAAGCCTCCATTTTCTTCTAGGCTGTCTTAATAGACAGATAAGCTTTTCCACAATTAATGACGACAATATCATAGCCTCCCAGTGCTTTGATTCCCTCAGATACTGACACAGGCAGCATGTTTACATCCTGGCTAGGGTAATTCATGTCATGATCTCCCATAGTGAGCACCTATCTTTAATGCTGAACTTGTAAGGGTGTCTTCCAATAACAAACAAACAAACAAACAAAAAAAACCCAACAACAACAACAACAACAACAAAACAATAAGAAAGTCACAGTTAGCCCAGATATTTTGCAAGCCCTAGAAGTCAGGGCAGCAGCAATCTGATGCCAGCCAAGCTCAACATAAAACCAGTAGGATAATATTTTCACTGGAACAGTCTCAAGTCTAATACACGGTCCATACCCAGACTGCCTGCAGTGAGGATTAGTGCTATTTACTTTGCAAAGAAAAGGGTAAATAATTGCCTATGCACAGAACAACAAACAAGGCTGTTGGGTTTCAGGGACTCAGAAATCATTGAAAATAGGAGAATGGCAAGTCAAGGCCTGTAGAAGGATCAGTCCTTAATCTGTTTTATGTACAAAGATCATAATTCATCACAGCAGTTTTGGGCTGGGGACCCTGAGACACATTGGACTACATATTCTCAGAGAGCAGTGAAATGGCCTATGTGTTTAAATATCTCAGTCACCTTTTCTGGCAATCACCAACACCACTTGCTGAAGCAGACATGTTACAAGGGCACTGCCCTCTTCTCCCATTTTCCTTAATTTGCAAGTGCAGGTGGCTTTAATTTCCAGGGCTTGTTTTCACAGAAAATGTGTACTTTAAAGATAGCACAGATATTAGCAATTTATTAAACAGATGCCAAGAGAGTAGGCAGACAAATTTTGAATGGCAACACCATACAGAGCTGGGAGTCATCCACCCTGAGAGAGCCAGAGGCTTCTAGCTGGGGATGCCACTGATTTCTGCATCCTGGAAAAGCTGCTATGTCCTATAGCTGCACAATTACACTGATCATCTGATTGCCAGAATTTCATCTCTTGTGGCAGCAGGATGTGCTCTGGCTTGGTTTTCTTAGATCAGCATGCTTATTCTCAAAGATAAATACAACCTAGTACACCAAGGTTCAACAGTTCCCAATGATGAGCCAGGTTTACAGCATACATTTGGTACTTCACACTGGTGACATGGATCCTGAAGGAGATATTCCAACCATTAACTTCAAGCAACCTTTTTCACTGAAGACAAAGAACAGGATTCAGCTCCTAATACTTAAGTTTAGATATATACAAGTGCACTGTATGTTAAAACTACCTTTACAGTCAGTAGAGCCTAGACAGCAATTTATTGATCAGGTATCTACTTCAGGATTAACCCAATTATTCTTCAAACTCCACTGAACACACCCATCAGATTTCCACTTACTATAAAAAAAGCTTAGACAACTGTCTAAATGTGAGCCATATGAATTTAGACTGGCATTACTTTTGAAATTAAGAAAGTATCTCACTGCATTAAATTTATAGGGAACAGAGATTCCAATTTTTGAAGCTCTGAATCATGGCTACACTAAAGGAAGTAAAGAATGCAAGCATCTTCCTTCTCAGATATTAAGAGTGAATTTATACAAGGTACTCCACTTTGGGAGCAAACCGAACTATACTTCATCACAAGAAAATCCATAGAGAACCAGTTTATTGTAAATTTACACATCAGCTTATTTTCCAAAGACAACTCGACCAGACAGCACAATCCTATTAGGAGACTAGAATGAAGCTTACGGAGGTCAGAGGTCGGGTTTCCAAATGCGCAAGGAGAGACTGATACGGGCAGTGACACATTGAAATGCAAATGTGCCTATCCATTAAGATTGGTGTCTAGTGTGTATAATTCTGAGTTAAATTCACAGATACCCTTGTAGAAGTTTTTCTTGGCTCCGAATAAACTCAGAATCCATTGCTTAAAGGGTTCTCCAGACCGCTGTCAGCACGCACCTTGGAACCTACAAGGTTAACAACTAAACAACATTGCTGTTGACATTTTTAACAACAAAAGCAACACCAGTGCAGGAAACTCAAGCCATGAAAAACCCCATCGTATAAACAGATGCAGGAATGATCAACACTTTTCCTGCTCCAGAGGCACATAAAACAACCAGATTTTCAAACTTAGAGTGGGCCAGACAGGATGACACTGTGAGAATGATTGAGCCTTGTAGTTCCCACAATTGCAATTGGAGAAGTGAGAAGAGACCTCGAAAGATGCAGATGCAACAGAAAGAACATTACCAAAGGAGTTGGAATAGATCTGAGGATAGTTTGCTTCAACTGAGAAACCCGACAGTTGTTTAGATAATGCCATACATTTCTGCCACAAAAGACCAAGATGGTCACTTGGGCTAGGAGATGAAGGAGCATAGTTTGTAATCTTCCTCTAACTGGTTACAACTCTATCAAACCAGGACTTTAACTACGTATTTTCACACACTAAAGCACAACACAATAAAGTGATGTAAGACTGGTAGTTACAAAGAACTATTCCCATCTGATCCCGGAGGATCAAGAAATTTTAAGAGATAAAGCTGCATCTAGAATATAGGCTGGACATTTTGGACTGACACAGCATCTTCTGTATTTGAGATGTATATAAACATATCACAATTAAATATTTAAAATAAAAACCTGTGCAACTATTTCATATTAATATTCTGAGAGAAATTTTTATAGCACTTGCTCCACATTGCAAAGTTAGTTTTGCATTAACATTTTAAGTTATATCAATAAAACAGAAAATAATAAAATACCAATGGGAAGCTATCTTCATAATTGATCACTTTTATATGACTTCCTGGAACACTAACATCAATTATGCTCGCATGTCAAAACAATGTTGGCACACTGCCAGCAAGATTCAGATCAGAGCTACGAATTTATGCATCTTTTTTACTTCTTTCTTGAAATCAGTGAATGGTATATTCAACTTTTGGGTGTTAAACATGAATATGATACTATGAAATATAATGAATGAAAAGTCAGTATCCCTTTGAAGTGCCAGATTTTTTGTATGCAAAGACAAAAAGGGAAGATGCATTTATGTTAATCAGCTTCAAGTCTGCAGTCAGCCACCTGTAAGTACAATATCAACTGGCTAATATTAGTTAGTAGAGCCTATCTCATAAGAAAAAGGCAATTTCTAATTATGAAGGTATGTATTTGTTCAGAAGCCTTCATTTTGATTGCAGCTTTGCATATGTGATCTGTTTTCTCAAGGAGCATTCAAGAATATGTTGTTATTGACAAAAATTAACGTGACTTTCAATATTTTATGGCACAAATAAAATTCTTTTTCCTCAGCTACTTGATAATACTTTTCCTGTTATAGCAGATTCAATTTTCTTGCTGTGAAATACACTGTTGCATACAAAAAACCCCTATCAAAACAGGATATCCAAAGCAATCATTTATCTTAGGAACATGAAAACATGGTACAGATGCTTAAGTAAAGAGATTAGCCTTAGATACCAATGCTGGCTTAGAGTCTTGCATCAAAGAGCTGGACCATCATATAAATGACATTCCATTCAGAGGCTGTTTATTATGGATTTATTAGAAACCTTGTCAATAACTCACTTGTGCTTTTGATAATTCTGGACTCAGTTGCCAGATTTGTGCTCCTCACTAGATAAAATGAACAGGAAATCCTCTATAGCCTTGTCACTTTTGCACTAGTAAATAAAAACGAGAACTACTGTTATAAAATGCTAGCTACTGTAAACAGAAAGAAAGACAAGCATCGCATATTTTAAATAAAGCAACACAGGGCCCTTTTTGCCCTCTCCAATTATAAGATGATAAAAGATCACCTTTATACAGTAGAATGACCGGATTTTGAGGAACGTGGCTGTTTTGGCTCCAAGGTATTTGTAGCATTATAGTATCAGAACCAGGATACAGCTGCCTTGTGACTAAGATGTCGTTCACTGAATAAGTGCTATCCAATCACTCAACGTCACCAGACATCTGTTTCCTGTTTTCATTCTTTCTTTCACTGTTATCATTTTACTCAAGTTACCCTTTCACCTGAAAACCATTTAAAAACCTGGAATAACCAGTGTGAGCTCACGTGTATATATCAAAGAAGTTGATTTGGAAAAAAAAAAATGCTGAAAGCAATTTCTTAATTTTAATGCAAACAGAAGGAATGGAAACAAAGTTGCCTTACCCCTTTCCCCCCCAAAATACACAATGATACATAAACACTTTTGTCTTCTGGTCTTCACTAATATGACTAATTTCCTTCTTTGCTTCCAGTTAAGTAGCTTTCCTGTTGAGAACCACAACCTCCACAAAATACAATTGTGAATTGATTCATAAAAACAGAAACATTATGGCACAAATAAGGGAAGGCAATAAATACTCTTTTCCCCCTCCCCAACTCCTTCCCAAATGGAGGCAGTAGTATTGTAATAACAAAAAAAAAAAAGTATTGCTTGTCATTTAAGTTTCCACACCAACAATCATCAGGATGCAGAACAGGATACATCTAAAGTGAGAAAGTTATTTACTCCACATTCAAATTAACATCAGTTATATTTTTTTGGCACAAAGTATTATTCTTAATGTGCCAAAAAAAGTGTTGTGCACCTTATAAAAATACTCATGTTAACACCACCGAGACCAAATTCCTGCTATTCACAATCCAGTTTTACACTGGTGTTGTTTTGCTATGTTGCACCTATACTTAAATGACAAGTCAGGAGAACATCCATTATTGATAGCATATAACACACATTAACAGGGACAATAGAAACTGAAGAATGGTCAAAAATTAGTGACATTTCATATTAATCTCTGGATTAGACTATTTGTTAGTGTGTGAATGAGAGAGTTGTGTTTTATTCTGTTTGTGATAACAGATGGTCATATTAATTGACAAAAACATTTGCTGAGTAAAGCCAAAATCTGTGTTGACAAAGTGCAACAAAAATTTCATCCACTTATTGTTATTCTCTGAACAAAAAACCCCAACATTTTCTTTTCTTGAGGCACACAAGTTAGGTACAGCTGTTATACTAGAGAAACAGGAGATTCTGGAACTCCGAGGACTTTCCCTAGGAGATGGGATGGTTTGGCACCTACAGGAAACCATAAGTAGCATTTCCAAGGGCATTTAAAAATTGGAAAGCAAGCATTATTCTTGTGTTCTGATCTTCTGGACTGTTTCCTGCATCCTGATATCCAAATTATCCCTATTTTAAAGCCAAACTCAGCTTCCACTAAAGTTCAAGTAATTATGAAGCATCTCATTAATTTGTGAGGAGTCAGATCAAGTTCTAATAGATTAACTTAGTCTCTTCTCTCACTTTTCAATCTATTACTTGGTCCATGGTCCCAAATGCCCAGTCCTAAGCATCCAGATGAATCTTAAAATACCAATGCATAGTAATAATGTCTTTCTCAAGGGTATTATCTGAAGAAACAAGTACAGGACACAAAATCAAGATCTTTCAAGCTCTAATGCTCTTGATGGCAGTGTCAGAATTCAAAACATAATTAATGAACTCTTCTCTACTATGTTGGGGGTTTTTTTCCTGTCAAAAAATGGATGGTCTACCTCTCAGAGGTATTCAAGATATCATTTTTTACAACATTAATTATAATGCCATGTAATAAAATTTTAACACTAATATTAGTTTTGTACAGTCATGTTTCAGATTTTAAATCGCAGAAAAAAATAAACTAAGTATTAGGTCAAGCTACTCTGTGGAATGCTCTTCTAAAATAAATGCAACATTAAAATACTTTGACTGAGAAAATAACAGGCAAATCATTACAAGAGAAAGTGCTCAAATACATACTTTATTCATGTCAGACTCTACACTGTTTCCAAAGACTTTTCATTACATTCTGTTGTGACAATAAAAAAATTGACAGCTATATCAGTAGATTACATAAACAAAAATTTGTTTTGTCTAGTACAACAGAAGTCTAAAAAAAAGAAAAAACCACTTTGTAGCCATTATTTCATACCCAGATGTTTCCTGTACACCTGCAGTTGTCTTCAATACTGAATTCATGAGCTATAGTATTTTAGCAGCCTCTCATCAGTTGGCTTCAGAATTTTCTTGTCACTCATGTTTACAATCCATCCTGGAGCAAGACCAAAAAAAATCTGTCTAGGATCCTTGCGTGTGCTTAACATTTGGAAGAGTTCATCCTTAGTTATGTCTGGCAAAACGTAACCATATTTCTTGGCAAGTTCAAGCCTGGCTTCTGCAACCTTAGCTGGATCTGCCAGATACCCACGATTCCTGGCATCTGTGTAGTAACGGACTAGATCTTCAGGTGGAAGCATTCGCTTTGGAATAGGCTGGCCACGCAGGAAAAATACTACTGGCTTACATAAAATTTCTGTGTGCAAGCAAAAGAGAGATAATTAGATACTATGCTTCATAATCAATGTTTAAAGACATTAAATGACACCTTCTCATTTAATGAGGGTATTATTTGGCTAAATAAATTATTATTCTCACTTATAAAAAAACAACTGAAAAAGGAATCTTAAGAATATTCTTGTTCAGAATGAAATATTGTTTTACAAGTTTCATTTAACCAAACAAATAATCCTGTCACTATAAGTATCAGTTAAAGCAATCTGGATGAATCATTATTTCTAATATGTTTAGAATGCCTACTTTGGAAAGATACAATAACCTAACGTAGAAGATGCCAACTGATTTAAAGCACTGACTTCTAGCTTAGGAACAGTATACTTGTACCACTATTAACGCAGTGATATCAATAAATGCCAAATTTAGTGTTTCTGTCAGTATTTTACATAAAGAATCAATAGGATGTGCACTGTTCACTTATTTAGTCATTTATGAGACTCTCTCTTCCTGAAGTTTTACCACAGTTGGCAAATTACATTTCAGATCCATTTAACTTCAATATTTTGATTTTTTTTCTGTTTTAGAAAAAAAGAA
Source organism: Apteryx mantelli (assembly GCF_036417845.1). Lineage (NCBI taxonomy): Eukaryota > Metazoa > Chordata > Aves > Apterygiformes > Apterygidae > Apteryx > Apteryx mantelli. The sequence goes on along the minus strand of NC_089979.1, from coordinate 34,733,856 downwards.
CTCTCATCGGTTCAAGGTAATATATTTTGCACACTAAAAAATGTCCACCCTCTTGTCCTCTACTTCATTCACACATGAAAGCTCCATTAATGTCAATAAAAACTGCATAAACGAGTATTAGGCAGGATGCAGCCTCAAGCAAAGCAAAGCCAAACCACATTCTTCAGTGAAAGTGTTCTGAAAACAATAGCCATTTTGACTGGAATGATTCTGAGCTTCTGTAAATTAGTTATTTCCTTACTTTAACTGGAAAAGCATTTAAAATTAAAAATATAAATATCCATAGTGTTTTTTAAATCCATATATTTTTTTTGAATTTTCTTAGGGTTATTAAAACATGTGGAAAAGTTAAAAGAGAAATTCAAAGAAACTATCCTTTATTTGTTCCCCTATTTACAGGGCAAGTTAATTTGTACAATGCAGAATGGACTTAACTGGCTGATTGGTAAATGATTATTAACACTGTTAGGGCTAAAGAGGTGAACAGTAAAAAAACAACAACAAAAAAAAACCCTATGTTTGAGACTTTGATTTGGATCATTTAATCTTCTCACATCCACAAAAAATAAGACAAATGAAGGAAAATTCTTACCCAAACTCCTTGGATCATAGAAGGATGTTGTAACAACACCTCCATTTTTTTCAATGGCTGCAATTGCCAATTCAGATGCCCTTTGTACTTCAATGTTTATTTTTGCTGAAAAAATATCAGCACCCTGTAAGTTTCAACACACATTAAAATGAGTATTTTGAGGAACACATTTATTCTTTGCAAAGTGGTAATAAACACTAACCCCTGCAAAATATTATGATTTGCCTTCTCTCTGCACCAAGAAGGGTAACCAAATTCAGTCATGTGGGTCGAATTTTAAAATATTTGCCTTTCCAAAATTTCCATATATTTCTTTCAGTACATTCTAGTCTTCTTTTTTTCTAAAATACCTGTTCAACGGCTCTGTATGTGCTTCTTTAGTATCACTTTTGTAAAGTCTCCCAAGTCTAAACCACCACCTGATTTTCTTGCTAACACATAGTGCCCTCTAGTGGGCTTAATATTACAAAAAATCCAGAGGAAATAATTTAGAGAAGCAAAGATGTTTCCAAAACAGAAGAAGAGAAAAGAGAAATACAACAGCCTGATACAGAAGAATTCACCTGAAAACCCAAAGCTTTACATTACTCAAAATAATAAATCTCTCTTGCATGCTTACCTCTTCCACCAGCTGGACACCATAATCCCTTTTGAGAGGTTGCACTGTTACACCCCTGGCGTTAGTGAGTTGTGTTAAGTCAATCGGTTGCGTGGGGTCAACTCTACCCAAATCAATCAGGTACTGCAGCCTCTGAAGGCTGAGTGGTTGATACTGACGCCTGAGGCTGCAAAAAAAGAGAGGAAGTTACAAAATTGAAGCTTTAAGAGGAATTGGTCAGCTAGAATACAGCACACTTTCCATTTTCTACCTATTTCTAAAGATACCAAGTATTTTTTCAAAACAGATCCAAACTATATTTGCATTAAATTAAACTCAGAAGCTCTAGTTACAGCCCAAGACCTCATTATGCATTCAGGGTTGTTTTTTTTTTTTTGGGGGGGGGGGGGGAACACTATTACATTAGTCATTTTCCTGTTGCTGAGCTCAATTTACTCCAAAATACCTCTCTACCAGCTAATTGGTTTAGGAAGGAGCAAAACATGAAGAAATAAAAGTGTCAACATTTCCTGGCAAGTCAACAAGATTCTGAATAACTACCATCTTCAAAGGCAGTTCAGCCTGGCAGCTTCACTGATACATTGTGAAAATCTGACGAAAAAACCCCCCAAACCACCCCCCCAAACAACAACAACAACAAAACCAAACCCCACCCACACAACAAAATGACATCTCCCCCCCCCCCAACAACATCCCAGCTTAGTCAAAGAATATCAGTCATAGACAATACAATAGACAATACATGCTCCTTCATGTCTTGTCTTCATGGCTTGTCTCTATCTAACAAACAAGATGCACTTTTTTTTGTGTGTGTGTCAGCACTGTATCTGACATCTCAAAAGAATTAAACAGAATCATCCTCAAAACACCATTAAGGGAGAGAAACTTTCAGGAAGCATGCATTAACCCATATCCCCAAAGGAAACAGGAATATTTTGTTAATAGCAACAGCTTCAGCAAAATCTACTTTTGCATTTTATAAAATTCTAACTTTACTAAACAAAGCAACCCTTAAAGCAGTTTTCCAATTCTAGTGTCTATGCCTACTCCATACCATTTACGTTGGTGCTCAAAACTTTCTCATATGATCATTTGACTGCTGTTATTGGAAATTTGTGAGTGATAGTAGAAAAACAGAAAAGAAGCTGATCTCTGTTAATGGTAAGCTGCATATAGTAAAAAAGGCAAGCAACAGAATTAGTCCTATCAGATAGCTCCTAACAGAGGAAAAGCTGAAAAACTAGAGAAATGCTACTGCAGACAGAAAAAACAGTGAGGTGAAGATAAATAGCTAGAGATGTTTTCAGGACGCTCCCATTCTGCCACAATATTGTCTCTCAAGTTAATGTACAATGTTAACTAGAAAAACATTTACTGTAGCCTGGCATTGGAATTTTGCAAACAACATTGGGGAAAAAAAATACAAAATACTTTTTTTGTTACCACACGCTGCCAGATGCAGTTAAAATACAATAAGATTCTGTTAATTTTCTGTCACCGCAGAAGCTTTGATTGTTGTTGTTAACAAACTTGTGACCACTGCTAACAAGAAACTCAGTATCTGCATTCTGCAGCATTTCCTTTCTGGGGCTGCAGACCCGCACCCTCTCTTCACCTCAGGAAAGTGCTGCTCATTCACTTTTACAACAAATTAAGCAAAGAGGAGGATATCACATTATTTGGAAATTAGTTTTGAAGTGTGATTCAAACTATGAAAGACCTGCAGAGAGGAGGAGATGAGAACAGGTCTGTAAGTTACACTGCATGCATAAAGAATGGAAATATAACAATACACAGCTATCTGCTGAAGTTATATTATTAACATGAAATCAAACTGCAAGCTTAACAATTTATGAATAAATATATTAATTCTTTCATTTTAGAACTGTCTGGTAAAATACAATACATACCAAAGGAATATCTTAGTGGCTATAACTGTGGCAATTTCTGTTACCACTGCCTATAACAGCATTGTATGGGTACAGCAGTTTTTGTGACCGTACCTAAAAGCAACAGAATGGTTGGTGACCCAGGTCACACACATGCTGACTTAAGAAACAGAAATAGCTTTAAAAAATCAGAATATTATAACTGTCAACATACTGAAGGAAATGGTAACAACCCTGGCATGCAGATCAACAGCTGAGAACAGCAAATTAAGAAAAGGTACTTTAGAAGAATCATTTTAAATATTAAAAAGCTGGAAGAGGGACATGGCACAAACAAGCACAACATGAAAAATGGACAGAAGCGTGAACAAGACAGAATGCCTGCGTAGAACAATGGTGAAAGACAACTTAATGGCTTCACTCAACAGATTTGATATTAAAGAGCTTGATAATATCCTAGGTGGAAAAGGTGGAGCAGAGACAGAGACATCAGTTTTGTAGGGCTAAAAAAGTAGAAAACAAAGAGAAAGTAGAAAACAAAGAGAAAGTAGAAAACAAAGAGAAAGTAGAAAACAAAGAGAAAGTAGAAAACAAAGAGAAAGTAGAAAACAAAGAGAAAGTAGAAAACAAAGAGAAAGTAGAAAACAAAGAGAAAGTAGAAAACAAAGAGAAAGTAGAAAACAAAGAGAAAGTAGAAAACAAAGAGAAAGTAGAAAACAAAGAGAAAGTAGAAAACAAAGAGAAAGTAGAAAACAAAGAGAAAGTAGAAAACAAAGAGAAAGTAGAAAACAAAGAGAAAGTAGAAAACAAAGAGAAAGTAGAAAACAAAGAGAAAGTAGAAAACAAAGAGAAAGTAGAAAACAAAGAGAAAGTAGAAAACAAAGAGAAAGTAGAAAACAAAGAGAAAGTAGAAAACAAAGAGAAAGTAGAAAACAAAGAGAAAGTAGAAAACAAAGAGAAAGTAGAAAACAAAGAGAAAGTAGAAAACAAAGAGAAAGTAGAAAACAAAGAGAAAGTAGAAAACAAAGAGAAAGTAGAAAACAAAGAGAAAGTAGAAAACAAAGAGAAAGTAGAAAACAAAGAGAAAGTAGAAAACAAAGAGAAAGTAGAAAACAAAGAGAAAGTAGAAAACAAAGAGAAAGTAGAAAACAAAGAGAAAGTAGAAAACAAAGAGAAAGTAGAAAACAAAGAGAAAGTAGAAAACAAAGAGAAAGTAGAAAACAAAGAGAAAGTAGAAAACAAAGAGAAACAGTTGTTTGGCTAGCAGCAGGTCAGAGCTTAAGGTGAAGAAGGCACAGAGAAACAACAAAATGGACTTTGAAGTACACTTGCATGCCTAACACCTTCAGAGGAGTCCACTGAAGTCAATGGGACTGTTTCCAGTCAGGTCATTAGGGTGACCCTTGTGAAGCCTGGCAGAGAAAAAAGCAAGTACATATGGAGAAGCAGTCTCAGAGGGGAGAGGCACTCAGCTGCAGGAGGAAGGGCAGACTGCAGAGAAGAGGGCACATAAAAAGAGCTGTAAAACAACAGAAATCAATTGATTAAAAGAAAAAATAGACTCACAAGAAACGGGTGCTTCTACTGGTAAGGCAGCTAACAATTGAAAAATAATACTGTCTCCTTTACAGTTAGGCCTGTTTTGTGAAATTAGACAGATTACCAGCTTCAAGAGAAAGATAATAAAATCAGATAATGTTTCATTTCTGAGTAACTATGAAGAAACTTACCTGTGTCCCTCATTAAACCCATATTTTGGTATGACCAAATAAAAGGGAGTTTGACCACCCTCAAAGCCTAATCGAGGGCGATTTCCTCTTTGTCTTTGTCCTTTGTGACCTCGACCACACTTTCTACCGCCGTGTCTTCCACGACCGCGCCTCCTCTCCTTCAAAACAAGCAATGATACATTCAGTCAACTACTTTAGACGTAAATGTCTATTAAACATAAGATTTCAGAGATATAAAACAATTCAGAAAAATGCTGATTCTTGGGGGAAAGTTCAAACATGGCTCTTTTCTAAGGGGAAAAATAGCCAGAAAATCAGTTAATGTGATTTCTGCAGAGCACAGCTTGAGGCAGGTAACGCAAATAGTTTGAAAATCTACATGAACACATATTGTGATAGAAGGAATACTAGTACTCCATTCTACCGCTAACACCCCATACTCTCCAAGACAGATAATTTTCCTGAATTAACTATTGATATTTTCTCCTATTTCATGAGAAAGTTGTTCAAAACTTAAAGAATTTTCTGAACACTAACAACGAAAAACTCAATTATACTTCAGGGTGTGGGGAACAGAGCATGCATGTCATGGATACATATGACCTTTCTTCTGATGGACTCAGACTTTCTAAAATCTGCAACTATTGCAATTTCTACTGACTACAAATCAAAAGAGCAGACTCCTTTTCAAACTTTTAGCTCTGTTTAAATTAAGACTGCAAAATTAAGCTATTGGTTTTATGAACACTTTAAACTGGCATTGCAGCCATAAGTAGCAGTTTAGCAATCCTCTCACATCCACCTCTGCCTTGTGCCAGCAGAAGCACTTGCATGGCTAAATGGTGAACAGGATCAAAGACCTAAGCCAAGGTAAATCCTTTTTTTTTTTTTTTTTTTTAAGGTCTATTGCAACATTTGGTACAATAAACAGGTATGCAAATATCTGTGCCATTACAAGAAAGACAGCAAAGCAAGGGTGGAAAAGAGCAGCTGGAAGTGACAGTTATTAAAAGAAGCACTGCCAGCTCGCTTTGACCTAGACTATCAAAAACCTACTGTCTAAGATGATGTTATTTTATTCAAATACTGAAGATTTTGCAGCCCCAAGGCTCACTTTGATTCATACTTTGCTGGGATAAAAAAGATCCATAAGCTTCAGAATCCTGCTTGCTCTGATGTGCATGGTAACAGTTCACTGCTCAGCTCTGGGAAGCATGATCATATCTATGCATCAATTTGATGGATCCATTTGAATTCACAAAGTTCTTCCCATTTAAGTTAACATTCACTAGAGTGTGAATATATGTGAATATATGTCAGATGGCTAACTAGCTTCATAGCTGCACAATATAATTTACAAATTTGCTGCTTTCCAGTCTATTCCTCAACTTGAATCAGTCATAGTGGGAGACATGCAACACAACGTATTTTAAACAGTACTCCTAATGCTTATCATCTAGCGTAGGTTAAGTCATAGCATCGTCACTGTTGGAGCAATAGTAATTCAAATAAGTCATTATTAAAGAGACTACAGTAAGTCTCTTCACATTCTAATTTTTTTATTCAACATTCAAATTGCCAAACTTTGGGCAGCCCTAATTCTGCAAATCACTCTATGCAGTTATACTGCTGCACAGAATATTTAATAAAACTGAGGTATGAAACTGATCAGTACATCACGGTACTTACTAGCATCTTGATTATTAGGGCAACACCACAAAGACAAAATAGGATGTTTTACACTTTTTATTGTGTCTGTTAGTCTTCCAAAGTTATGGAGCTCTTAATGTGCACTGAAATACTAGCATAAAGGCCTGTACCAATATACATTGGAAAAAAATGCATTAATATGGTTGAAACACATCATCTGATCTAAGACAGAGTTTACCTCTATTAATATTAATTAGCATAGAGTTCAAGTGTGGTTTTATGCTAGGCTAGCCTATCCCTGCCACTGAAAAAAAGCCATCTTGTCCCTAACCCCCATACACTGTTTCTTTATTCAGTGTTTCTTGTGTGTGGTTGTGCAGCTTTGCATGGGACAGATCAGGGAACTAAGCTGAATGAAAACTAATTTTTGTCTAATTAGTTTTCAGCTTGTTTAGTACCCTGATATGACTCACCACACAACAACCAGCACAAAACACACAGTGGAAGTGAGCACCTGAAGGCAAAGGGAAGGCAGCTGGACCACCCTTTCTGGCAGTTGCCTGTACACACCCCAGATTACATGGTGACTTTAGTCAGTACAAGTACATTGACAATATTTGGTCATAAATGGAATGTAATTAGAACACTGATAGGATTTTAAGTGGTCAGTGGAGCCAACCAAAAAATCTGGGTTTGTTTGGCAACTTTTTTTTGTAAAGTCAAATGCTCTTATGTTTGCTTATTTGAAGACCTGATTAATCACTGAAAAAAGCTGTCGGACTTTTTAAAAAAAATACCACAGAAATATAGCTGAGGTCACTTGTACCGACTCAAATGGAAGGTCAATAGTTACAAGTAACACAGGAAAAAATGCTCATTTCCTATTTGAAGTTGCAAGTTACTTGGTAAAGCCCCAGTGAGTATATAAAAAGCTCTACCTTCAAGAGGGAAAGAGAAAAAAAAAAAAGTTTTCCTCAGCTCAGTAGCTGCCTTGAAAAATAAAAAATCCAGAGACAAAACACAGGCAGAGAAACATTAGTTTCACTTTCTTTAAACCCCAAGTTCGGACAATCTCAACTTCTGAATGTTAAGCCTGAAAATGCTATTTTGGAGCCTGGATCAGCTTGAAAACTTTAGAAATCACCACTCTAGCCCATTGTAACACCTCTTCTTCCAGCTCCTCTTGACCCTGGCCAAGCTGAGCATCCACAGCTCCAAGAGGAGTAACTTGAGAGAGGAACCCTGGCAACTGTGGGGGAGTTAATTTCCATTCTCTTGTCTTGTTACAAGTCTAAGAGGTTTCAATTAGGCAGTATCCACCAGCTCTTTAAGTGTCTTCAGTGAGACCTGAGCACTGACAGGGGAGTGCCACTTGGTGTTCCCCTCCAATTCTCCATTCCTGTGATTTTAGACCTTAACTTCTTCTGTTCACTGGCATTCCCCCCCAAAATCATTTGGATTTCCTTTTCTCTACCTCTTTATGACTGCATAGAAAAAATAACATTTAGTTTTGTTTAGGACAAGCCAGCAACTCTCCACAACGGAGAAATCAGGAGTAACAAGAAGTGCTGGCTGATGCCACATTCTCCGTCCTTAATTTTAAACCTTTGATCTTCCCCTTTTTAAATTCGTGCCCCCCTTCCATAAACATCTGATTTTTTCATACTTTCTTTACTGTCTCCTCCTCAGGGGGAGGGATGAGGTTTACCTAAGGCCACACATCAACCAGTCCTCTCTGGGGAAGGCAGCGGGCACAGCCGCCACCAGGGAAGCGAAGGGCAGGAACGGGGCTGATCCACCCCACAGCTATTTTCTGCGGCGCTGCCCCCCTGGGCCTCCCCTGGTTTCCCCAACGGCCCGTGACAGCCCCGGGGCCGGCGCCACCAGGGCCGGGCATGCCCCTTGCCAAGGCGGAGGAGGGTCCCGCCACCGCAAAGGAAGCGTCCCCGGGACCCATCCTACCAGCTGCGGGCACTCACCGGCTTCTTGGAGCCCTCGCTAGGCCTCAGGTTGGCCAGGCTGACCCTGGGCAGCGACCGCAGCAGCTCCAGGGCCTTGGCCGCGCCATTTCCTCCCATGGCCTCCCAAGGGCAACCGCTCGCCAGAGCGCGCTGCTTTACGGCAGAGCCCCAAGCCGCGCCCCCCGCGCTTTCCCGGCAGTGTCGCGCAGCACCTCCCCCGGCGGGAGGGAGGCAGCGGGCGCGGGGCCGCCCCGCCGCGGCGGGAGGCCGGGCCGGGCCGGGCCGGGCCGGGCGCCGCCGCCCCGCAGGTCCCGGCGCTCCGGGGCTCGCTCACGGCTGCCCTGCAGCGGTCTCGGGCTGCCCGGGCCGCGGCGCTGGGGGCTCCGTGCCGCCCGTGCGCCGGCGCGGCTGCCGCGGCGGAGGCGCGACGCTGAGAGAACCGGCGAGGTCCAGAAAGTTAAACTTCAAAATGGATCATTCTTTTGATTGCTTCTGAACTACGTATGCCAATTATGTTAGGCACAGGGTCCAACGTCCATTTCATTTTCCAATATCTACTTTTCTATTATACATGCTGACCTCATCCAAGTGTTTTAAAGCCAAGACTTGAAACCATCAGGCTGCGTCATACGGAGACTGACTGCTGCTGCACGGGACATTGATCAGACGTAAGTGCAGTGCCCTGTGTCAACCCAAAAAGCTTAAACGAAGACACTTACTGGAAGTGTGCATTATTATTAGAGACTTTCCCTGTATTGTTGTAATACTTGATCACTTTTTTTATTTTAATCTAAAAGATGGGCCTACTCAATAATCATACTGCAGTTTCAACTGGTATCTTGTGTATCATCAGTATTGGTCTGGAAGGAAGTTATTTTCTTCTAGAGGGGATGCAGGCTAAACTGAGTGAAGATAAGGGTAGTATTATAGAAGCTGCCACTGAGAAATTACAGAGCAGAGAGGATGGTTCTTAGTATTAAAGTCACCTGATACTTCCCAGTATAATATTCTATTTTCTGTATCAAAGCTTTTGTTTGACCAAAACCTTTTTCCATGTTGAATGTCTGCGTCATTTTTCACAAAAAGCCTTATTTTGACAAAAGATTACCAAATAGCTCTGCCAGTTCTGAGAATAAACAATGAATGAAATGGAAACTTGGAAATCACATTGCAGAAATTTGAGAATTCCAGTATGAAATTTGTATAGCCTCTTATCGCATTCAGAAGACTAGCAATATACATGAAATGCTGCTATGGAAAACAATCATATCTAAGTCCATTTCAGCCACCCGGACAGGGAAAAATATATTGTTTAGACCATGCCCTGAAAAGCTCTCACTACTTTAAGCAGAACCTTGAAATTAGATAGAAAAATACCATATATATGACACCTCTTTCACTGTAAAGAAACAGGCAACTTACAAGGCTTTGAAAGATTCATAATTCAGATATATTCGGTGATTATTTCAGGATTTTAGAAGCTAAGTTCCTAGAACTTGAGACATTTTAGTTCCTTTAAGTTAAGGAACAGACAAGAGCTTAAATCCATGTCTGCAACAGGCATACTCTGTCCCATACCTGAACAGGCCATTCTGCTATCGTGACTCTGGTATGCCTTGGGCATTTGAAAAATACTGCTTTGTTTACACAGATAGCTTTGTTTTGAAAACTCCAAGAAGTGCCTGAAAATGATTTGCACCCATAAAGTTTGTATTTCTCCAGTGACCCTGAAACAAGCTAGCAACAGCTGTGAATCTAGATAAGATCATTTCAGCTGTACTGCTCAAAAATTTTGTTCAATGAAGAGCAGACTACTGATCTTCTGGGCTGGATGTTCATCATCAGGCCACCAGACCAACTTCATGAAAGTTAAAGTTACTAAATAAAATGGTAAACAGCATAGTAGAGAGGGCAGACAGAATCTTGTTCATGATCCAAGGGCATGGGTTACAGTAAAAGTCAGGTTAGGCTTATCTCAGAAGCACTTGACATAATATTAAGCTCCTAATCTTTTAGGATCTGTATTACATTTTCATAAAATAGATAGATTTGAATTGGCTACAATACACAAAGCAAGAATACACATTAAATTAGGGAGAGAAACTAAAATCCAAAAAGCTACCTGTGAAATTAATCTAATTAACCAGGGATCCGATGGCATAAATATTATATATGAATACATCATAACAATCAGGGCAAAAGAAGTTGCATATTTAACATTACATAGTTGGTACCAAAGGTCTATCCAACGTATTTTATACAGCCATGCTGACAAAAATATTAACATTGCTGGGCAAAAACTTTGTGAAAAAACATCCCTGTCTGGATGGAACATACCAGTGGGAAGAATGCGAAAGAAATATAGCATGCTGCTATACTCAATTGCTGTTTGAGTTGCCAAAACAGCATCTATATTAGCCAGATGCCACCTAGCAAAAAACAATGAATAGATTGACTTTCTGGGAGGAAGTGTCTGACAAAGATATATGGAATAGAAGACAATGAACAAAGTATTTCATTTTCATAGAAATGTGTTTGCCATACTTATTCAGAGTTGGTCTAAGTATTCAGAATGGACTGGAACGATCCAGTACTTTCAATACAGAGTGCCTGAATAGCTTAATACATTTCAAGATGAATAAGAAGCATTCATTCACTGGCTTTGACCCAAGAGATTTAATTTGGTGATGAAGGCATCTGAAGAAGACAAATGAGTTGTGTCTAACAATACTGTTTGCTGTGTTTATGCTGGCTTTCCTATTTCCCGTGTTTACTATGTCTATTTATTAAGACTTAGAAAACACCCTAACATAAAAATGACTTAAAAAAAATCAAGCAAGTTACACCACAGAAGTACAACACAGCCTGGCAGATACACCTGTGTCTATTTGAAAGACAGAGTTTTTAAGGCACCAAGTATTTCAAACTCTTTAAAGCCACTGGACATCCAAAGACTTTTAATGAGAAAACAAACACTAGCAGCTAGTGCATGGGAACGTGTCGTTTCCCGATACGCTAGGCTTCAGCCTGACCTCACGTAAGAGTACCCTTAGCAAGCGTTAGCTACGGCAGCTGCACCCGAGAGGTCTGCAGCACGGGCACGCGTGAGCAGGCCGCGGTTCAGGTCCCCCGTTCGTGCTAACCCGCGGCAAACCGGCCCGGCCCGAGAGGCTGCTGCGTTAATGCGTCACCACAGGCGCGCCCGCTCTCGGCGCAACATGGCCGCGCCCCCAACGGCCGGCCGCGCGCAGGCGGCGGCGCGGCGCATGCGCCAGCGCGCAGCGTGCGCTCGCCGCTGCCCCCGCCCTCACCTCCATCCCCCCGGTGCGAGGCGGTGCGGGAGGCAGCCAATCGCGCCGCGCGGCGGGCGGCGCGCGGGGGAGCCAAGGAGGGAGGCGGCGGTGGCGCCCTGGGGAGCCGGAGCAGGGGGTGGGCGGGCAGCAGGCTCGCTCCCCCTCCCGCCCCGCCTCACCCGGCAGCGCCCCTCCCACCGCGGCGCCCGCCCGCCCCCCTCCCGCCTGGCCCGGCGCCCGTCCCGCCTCCCCGCGCCTGGCCCATGTCCCGCTGGCCGTCCCGCAGCCCGGTGTATGTGCGGCAACAACATGTCCGCGCCGCTGCCCGCCATCGTCCCGGCCGCTCGGAAGGCGACGGCTGCCGTGAGTCCGGCCAGGCTGGCGGGGGGAGCTGGCGGCGGCGCCGGGCGGAGCCGGGAGCCCCCTTCCCTCCGGGGGGCGAGGTGCGGCGGCCCCCGCCCCGCTTTGTTCTCGGCGGCGGGCGCAGCCCCGGGCGGCGGCGGCGGCCTCCCCGCGGCCTCGGGGCGCCGGCGGCGGGGACGGCCCGGCCCGGCGCGGCGCGGCTGGCAGGTCGCTGCGGTTGGCGCCGGGGAGGGTCACGGGTGTCGGCGGGAGCGCGCTGCCGCGGCGGGCAGGGGCCGGGGCCCGGCACCAGGGCCGCGCCGGGGGAGGCGCGACCGAGGCGGCCCGGGCGTTGAGTAGAGGTTTTTGAGACGGTCGCGTTTTGCCCCAAACAGCGCGTGTTCCTCATGTACGGAGGTTTCATAGGGCGGGATTTGATATGTTCGTTATGGGGATTCCTTTTTTAGTGATCTTATATCGCTAATGATTTTTTTTTCCTTTAGGTCATTTTTCTTCATGGATTGGGAGATACAGGGTGTGTATACTGCTTTATTAACACATACGTAGTTGTTTGTATAGTTTCAGATAAAAGGCTGCATGTTTTAAAGGTGCGAGCAGTTAAAGTTACTTCTTATTTTGGTGTGTCTTCAACTGGCTGCAGTGGCGGAAGACAGCATCAGAAGAAACTTGATAAATTCTGGAATGATGGTGGTGACAGTTTTAAATTTCCCAGCATAAAGCTTGAATCCTCATGAGGTTTTCTTTCTCTCTTTTTTATTGCTAAGTATTATTGCTAAGCCACTCTCCATCATCTTTGAAAGGTCATGGAGAACAGGAGAGGTGCCCGAGGACTGGAAGAAAGCCAATGTCACCCCAGTCTTTAAAAAGGGCAAGAAGGAGGACCCAGGGAACTACAGGCCAGTCAGCCTCACCTCCATCCCTGGAAAGGTGATGGAGCAGCTCATCCTGGAAGCCATCTCCACGCATGTGGAGGAAAAGAAGGTGATCAGGAGTAGTCAGCATGGCTTCACCAAGGGGAAATCATGCCTAACCAATCTGATAGCCTTCTCTGATGGAATGACTGTCTGGGTAGATGAGGGGAGAGCAGTGGATGTTGTCTACCTAGACTTCAGCAAGGCTTTTGACACTGTCTCCCATAGCATCCTCATAGACAAGCTCAGGAAGTGTGGGCTAGATGAGTGGACAGTGAGGTGGATTGAGAACTGGCTGAATGGCAGAGCTCAGAGAGTTGTGCTCAGTGGCACAGAGTCTAGTTGGAGGCCTGTAGCTAGCGGTGTCCCCCAGGGGTCAGTCCTGGGTCCAGTCTTGTTCAACTTCTTCATCAATGACCTGGATGAAGGCACAGAGTGCACCCTCAGCAAGTTTGCTGACGATACAAAACTGGGAGGAGTGGCCGATACGCCAGAGGGCTGTGCTGCCATTCAAAGAGACTTGGACAGGCTGGAGAGGTGGGCAGAGAGGAACCTCATGAAATTCAACAAAGGGAAGTGCAGGGTCCTGCACCTGGGGAGGAATAACCCCATGCAGCAGTACAGGTTGGGGGTTGACCTGCTGGAAAGCAGCTCTGCAGAGAAGGACCTGGGAGTGCTGGTGGACACCAAGTTAAGTATGAGGCAGCAATGTGCCCTTGTGGCCAAGAAGGCCAATGGTATCCTGGGCTGCATCAGAAAGAGTGTTGCCAGCAGGTCGAGGGAGGTGATTCTCCCCCTCTACTCAGCCCTGGTGAGGCCACATCTAGAGTACTGCGTCCAGTTCTGGGCTCCCCAGTACAAGAGGGATGTGGCACTACTGGAGCAAGTCCAGCGAAGGGCCACAAAGATGATTAGGGGACTGGAGCATCTCTCTTATGAGGAAAGGCTGAGAGAGCTGGGCCTGTTTAGCTTGGAGAAGAGAAGGCTGAGAGGAGATCTTATCAATGTGTACAAGTATCTGAAGGGAGGGTGTCGAGAGGATGGGACCAGACTCTTTTCAGTGGTGACGAGCGACAGGACGCGAGGCAATGGGCACAAACTGAAACACAGACACTTCCATCTTAACATGAGGAAAAACTTTTTCACTGTGAGGGTGACAGAGCACTGGAACAGGTTGCCCCGAGAGGTGGTGGAGTCTCCTTCTCTGGAGATATTCAAAATGCGCCTGGATGCAATCCTGTGCAATGTGCTCTAGGTGACCCTGCTTGAGCAGGGGGGTTGGACTAGATGATCTCCAGAGGTCCCTTCCAACCTCAGTGATTCTGTGATTCTGATTCTGTGATTCTTTTTGATCATTTGCATAAACTGATTTGAATGTGTTCTTTCTTCTGTTCTTGATTCAAGATGAGTGGCAGAAGATTTGTTGATTTCTGATCTTGCTTTCCTGAGAGTAGGTTCCTGGTTATTTCTGTGCTTGTCTAAATTTAAAGTTCTTTTTTACTGGATTTGTGGCTTGCCAGTTTGCTAGTAGGTGCAGTTAGTCCATGGTGTGTTCTTCAGTAGGTAATATTTAAGTCAGCCTGGATTTTAAAGTATCTAAGCAAACTTCTAGCTAATGACCTGATTTCTACTGATTTTGCTGTGTGAGATATGGTCTTCAGACTCCAGAAAGCAAAACAGATTGTGAAATACTTCAGTCTGTTTTTCATGTTCCTATTATTTCCAGGTTGGAATAGAAATGGGAAGAATAGGGAATTCTTGGAAGGAGTTACACATGCGCGCGCGCACACACACACACTGTGGGTGTGGTGTGATGTTTCTGTTTGAAGCTTCTGTGTGGCAAGACACAAGCATACGTTCAGTCTTACTGCTTTGGTATTAAAGATATTGAATTAGAAGTTGGGGGTGTATTGAAGTCTTTTTTTGCTAGAAGTCTTTAAAGGAAGCAGCAGTTAGATACTGAAAACAGCTGTCTGAGTGCTTTGTCCTTCATGCTCCCATATGGTCACAATTACATAATATTTTTTAGAACTTCGTTACATAGAACTTCAGTTTTGCCTCCTGGTTGAAAATTGTGATGTTTAAATTAAGAAATGAACTTTTTTTTGAAGAATCAAACAAAGTTAAGTTGGCTGTCCAGGTTATGGAAGTTTAAATTCTGACAATAAGTTAAAAACAGTTAAGTGCATACACTTGGCCATATTCTACAAGTGGAGATGTTTGCTCTCATTTATTGTTCTGACTGTTGGCTACTAACTCATCACCTTGTTTGAACTGTCACTCCTCCTTTCTGCTGGTGGGATGCATCTGAAGCAGCAGTACTTACTCCCTGCGTCTTGACACCAAATATTTACCATATGATTGCAGAATCTTTTGAGTTGCTTTTCTTATTTGCAAAGGAAAAAAAAAGCCATAAAGACTAGCTCTTCTACATATATTGTACTCCTCATACAAATCTGGTATTTCCATTTTAGTTACAAAGCTAACATGCAATCTCTAGCTTGCAAATGCACTGAGCATACTGGAATGTACGTGTTAAGAAGTTATAACACCTCTGCAGAGACATGCTGACTAGCTGTGTTTGTTCTTCTAGCCTCCTGCAGATTAGATAAGCTAAAACTACCTTTAACATACTACCATTTTTTCCAAAAAAGCTGTAGTAGTGACCCAAAGAGGAATTGTCTGAAGAGAAGTAATTGACAATTTCATAATTTCTCACAGTTTAAACTGATCTATTTCACATGACTATTTAAACTGGTAACTTTAGTTTACCAGTTTTAGTTTTTGCTCTGAGATGTGCCTAACCTTTTGTGAGGTTATGTTCTTTTTTGTCTTTTAACTCCTCTATAAATGGCACTTAAAGATTGTACATACTTGTCAAAGTCTGAACAAAAGGTATAACACAGATGATTGTTCTAAAAAGTTTGCCTAAATGTGTGCATAATGCTACTTCATAAATTTGGCAAATTAATCTTTATACTTGGCTAAAACGATCCCAGAATCCTACGTAACTAGTTTTTCTTCACCATATTTCTTCTTTAGATTCTTATTTGGCCTTTTGTATTCCTGCAGGTATTAGGCAATAAGATTACCCACCATTTGCAAATAGCGTATATAAAAGTATTGGTAGGAAGTAAGTTGAGGTATACAGCTACAGTTTCAAATGTCTGTGCTTTCTGAGTGCTTGAAACCTATTTAACTTCTTATGATGATACTAAAATTAAAACATACATGAGATTATGGCTTGTCTGCTGTTGGTTTGATTAGTTCAGCTATGTCATTGATGGATTTATTACAGATGTTTTCTATTTACAGTCAACTTTTCATCTTCTAGTTTAATGGGTGAGGTAGGACTACTGAATAATGGGGAAAAAAATACAGGCATTATTGAATGTTGTGGAAAGCAAAGTGCAGGTGCAGGCCATGGTTCTGCATTGATTCAGATTTGGGTCCAGATCAGTTCTGGCACAGATCTTTCAGAGTCCATTATTTAAATCATGATTCCCAGTTTTCTGGGTCATAGGAAGCTTGACTGCTCTTCTGCTGTGCAGCTCTCAGGTTGTTCTGGGCATTCATACAGCATGTGTTTGTGATAAGAAACTGCCTGGGAACATGGAGCGTGGTTCAGGGCTGCCTCAGTCAGACCATTTGAGCTCAGCCAGAGTAATAGGTCTGGTAGGTTTAGGTTGGATCCACATAGAGCTAACTTAGGTGTCAGTTTGTTTTTTTTGCAACACATTTCTGGATCTGGGAGAGCAGCAAAGTTGTTTGTGAAAGAAGCTGGCTTAGCTCTGCAAAAGCAGCAAAGCGGCCTCTGGCCGGAGCTGAGTCTTGAACCTGTGTTCAGATGTTGCAACACCCACGTTAATAAACCCTACCGGAAAAAGAGCAGGCTTTGTGTAGAGCCGAAGTGGTATTTCTGCAGCTGTGCCACAGCTGTGATCTTCAAATTAGATAAAGCATCCCTGGCTGTATATATGCAGCAAATACTCAGAGGCAGAGTGGACCTTTTAAGTATAGTACTGTATTTATAGTGTGTTGAATTTGTTACAACTTTTTAGAAGTGTTGTTTATATTGACTTAATTCAGCCTATTTCGTACTCCATGCAGTTACACCAACAGTAGAAATTAGAGCTAAGTCAAAACATAAATGCTATTTAATTTATTTTTTGTTAACAGGCATGGATGGTCAGAAGCACTTGCAGGTATCAAAAGTCCCCATGTAAAGTACATCTGCCCACATGCGTAAGTTCAAAATTGTTATTGTTTCTCCTTTTCTGTAGAGTTACACATTAAGAGACTTACAGATGCTGAAGTCAAATGGGATTTGGATATCTCTACACTTTTTTTTTTTTTTTTAAGTAAAAGTTGTTTAAAATAATTTTGATGCCATTAAATGTTTTGTCCCTTTTAGGAACTGCTGTGTGATTTACTTTAGGACAATATTGTATTTTTATTCATATTTTGCATTTGTTAGTAATTCAGGTTGAACAAATAATTGGGAAGTTTTATGTGCAAAGTGGGTTTGTTTTGACTTTATGCTTTCACTGGATCCATTTTACAATATACTTCATATTACTGCATGCATTTCTCAAACTTAAGCATGCGTATAGTAGATGCAATTTGCCTATTACCTACAGTGTATTTCAAAGATTCATGGGATACTCTTATTCATATTTTCAGCAAATAATGCAACTTGAGTTTTTTATGCAATTTGAGAAGTGAAATACTTGTGAGCAGGTCAGGATTCAGTAAACAAAGAGTTAAAGTCTATCTAATGTTTCCTTAACAATTGAGAAACTAATATAAGTATAATGCTAATTTGTTTTAACAAGAAATTCACATCACATTGTTCCCCAACAATCCTGGGAGTTGTGGGGCAGGCATGACAGGGAGATACACACCAAAAAATGGCTTGCTTATCAGCTGATTACTGGGCTGTGATTTACACATTTATTTATTAGTCATTCATTTATTTTTACCACATGACAAATTGCTGAGCCATTTAAAAAGATCTTAGCAATCTCTGCTGTTCCCTTTGCCTGCAATTTGTTTTCCTGCTGTCTTTCCCTACAGAACTTACTTTCCTCTGTTTCAGTAGATTAAAACTATGTCAGATCCAATTCCTGGCATGGTCTAATAGAGTTGTCTTGGTATGTCTGTGACAATGGCAAGCGGCAGCTTGGGGTAGGACTGAGTCATGCAGTGGGGGCAGGCATTAGTTAAGCAGGTTGTGCTGTTGAGAGAAGCATTGATGTGTGGCCAGACTCCTATCAGGAGGCTGCAGTTGGGTGCAACCTTAGGTGTGCCGACACTGCTGTGTAAGGTGACATTACCCACTGAGTATATATATGGCATAGTAAATTGATCAACATACTATTCATAAATGACTAAGTGGGATATATATGTGTGTTAAACATGTATGTGTGTATACTTTAAACATACTATATATAAAGATATATATTATATAAAAATATAGTAAACATGAATTATATATAATTATGTAATGTTACTGTATCTTTAATAAAACTGGCCCAATACCATTTTGTTTGCTCTCCATCGAGAGTGGTAAGTCAGCCCTGAATGATAATGTGTCTGGGGAGACAGGTTTCAAGAAACTCTTCTTGAAGAGATGCTATGTGGTAACTAATGTTAATTATTGTTTAAAAGTAAGATAAAATTTGGGATATGTAGTTGCACGATATAACTGCCTCTGCATTGTTAAATTTCGGTGTATACCTCATGTCAAGAGTATGTCAGTGTTATTCATTCTTATTTTCAGGCCAGTTATGCCAGTTTCTTTAAACATGAACATGGCTATGCCATCATGGTAAGTACTTGTTTAATTGAAAATGATTCTAGCCAAAAGCTATTGAAGTGTTTGAATTCATCGTTCTTAATTAAAAATACAGTAGACTTCAATGGTCTTAAGCCAGTCTTCATGTTGGTGGTTTGCTTTTTTTTTTTGCTTGTGTTTGTTTTTCCTGTATTTCTTCAAACTGTATTTTAATTTTGTGCATACAACTCTTAATTAAAATTCCTACTGATATTTTGAAGCAAATAATCAAAACTGAGCTGCTTAATCTGCAATAAATTACAGAAGAGAGCAAAACTCTGAATCTTTGTTGACTAGGTCTAGAGTTTTATCCATATTCACACATTGTCCCCTATTTCTTGTAAACTGTGGGTGATGGGCACTACATAATATATCAACTAACAACCATTTTAATCTGGTGAATATCTCAATTTCCTGTTTGTGTTTTAAGGAACTGTAATGGGTGCTCTAAAAAGTAATGCTTTCGTTCATATTTTGTAAGGTTTGATATCATTGGACTTTCTCCAGATTCACGGGAAGATGAAGCTGGGATCAAGCAGGCAGCAGAGAATGGTATGTTCAGAAATGCTTTTAATGTCTCAGAAATGCTTCAGTGTGTTCTTAAAAAGAGATTATCAGTCTGAACAGTTCATCCATTTGCAAAGGCAAAATTAATAGGGAAAGTAATGTGTATGTATCGTATTATCACTGATCCAAGTTTAGCTAAGTGCAAAGTTCTTACAAAGTTTAAAAAAAAAAAAAGTAAATCATCAGTTTAAGCACGTCATATTCTCAAATATAAAATATAGGTGGGGATCACTGAGCTCTTTTTTTTTTTTAAGATCCTCTGTACAGCACAGCCATTTAGAGCTGTAAAGGCATCCACTTGTGATGCTGGATAGTTAGAAGAGGATACTATCTTCTTGGCACTGGGAATTGTGTGAGACTAACTTGCACATTTTCCTCTTTGGAAGTGGTACAGTTGGTGCTTACAGCACTGGAATTTTTGATTGTGTCCTAGACACAAAGACACACGCTCTCTTATTTATTTAGTATAATGGATCAGATTCTCCTTTCCCTTAACATCAGGAAGATGGCCAAGGAACAGGGTGGGTCAGTCTCTATCCTCTCTTAAATTTTTTTCAGAACAGAGTGGATTTTAATTATTGGCCTTCATTTATGTTGCAGTTAAAGCGCTGATAGATCAAGAAGTAAAAAATGGGATTCCTTCTAATAGAATTATTCTGGGAGGCTTTTCTCAGGTAAGGTATGGTTGGAATTGCATATATTTCTAGGGAAATAACTTTTAGCTTTCCTAATGTGGGAAATCCTAGCCCTTCAACTGAAAAGAGATGATGTTAGGTGCTTCTGAAATTTTAAGGTGTCGGTTTTCCTTTGCCTCAACAAATTAAGTCTTTTAGATTATGAAAATAATTGCTATTCACTGAAAACCTGCATCTGGAAAAATAGCTACTAAAATTAATAATATATTTAAAGTCTTTAAGCACTATAATTTCTGTAGCTTTGCTTGAAAATTGTGTTAATATTTTTATTTTATCTTTAATATGTAAGATATTTGATGGCCTGGATTTATTTGAGAAATACTTCCTTCCTTCAGACTTGTAAAATAACTGTTGCTGGTAGATTAATTGGTCCATACAATAATTCCCTAGTTTGTGTAGGGGTAATAAAATAATAAAGCAGAGGTAATATTGACATGAGTGATACTGTTTTATTTCATGTTTAATTTTCAGCTGTTGGTTACAGTTTTGTTTTACTTGTGAATTGATCGCATTGACTTGGAGAAAAAAGCAAAATAAATATTTTATGGCAATACCATAGTGTTAGTTTTAAGGAAGAATTAGTTGAAACACAAGAGGTTCTTTAAAGGAGAAAACAGATCTTGAAAGAGGCATTAAAAGGGAACATTATCTTCAACATTCTAATAACTATATCTTTCTTTCTTAGGGAGGTGCTTTATCATTGTATACAGCACTTACAACACAGCAAAAATTAGCAGGTGTTGTAGCACTCAGCTGTTGGCTTCCTCTACGGACTTCTTTTCCTCAGGTATTTACTCTTCTTTCCTAAGCTAATTTACACTTGGGCAATGAACAGTCTTGAAGATCCTCTCTTGTGCAGAAATTAGTGAACATTACCGAGTACTGACTGTGGTTGAGTAACTCAGAAGTTTTAAAAATAGAACCTTGAGGGTTTAGAATTTGGCAAGTAGGGAAAAAGAGGAAATACTCAGTAGCTACTTTTGCTTAGAATGATATTCCTAGGAAACTTACAGGGTCAAGTAAATGTTCCATGAAGATCAATTTTTTACTTTGCCACTTGTTCTATTTGCAAGACACTGTCTTATTAGAGAATAATTTGAGTAGGTAGTTAAACAAAATGTTAGGTGCTTTGCTTGTCCAGAAATCATGCTTTTTGAGAGTTGTTCTGAAATTAGTACCAAATTTATGTAATTTGCAGAGTTTTTCATTTCATGTGTACAGAACTTACTGCATAAGGAACTTGCAAGCTATTCATTGTGTGTTTTTTGTTTTTCCTTTATGATTCAGTTTACCTCATCACACTAGAGTGAGCACCTGCCATAGCGTTATCTGCAATATGTTAGCCTTATGTGCCTCTGTGCTTTTTCCCCTCTCTGTGACTGTCTGTCTTCTCTTCCACCCTCTACTTCCCACCATTGACAGGGCATTATCAGCGGTGTCAACAAGGAGATTCCTGTTCTTCAGTGCCATGGGGACTGTGACCCATTGGTTCCTTTAATGTTTGGTTCTCTTACTGTTGAGAAGCTAAAGAGTATGATAAATCCAGCCAATGTAACCTTCAGGACTTACTCGGGCATGATGCATAGCTCATGTATTGAGGTAATTTTCTAACTTTACGATATTTTAGATCTGTGCGGTTAATTTTTTTCCCCCCAAAACAAATAAGTGGTACTTCTGGGTTTTGTTAGTTTTTAATAACAAGTAATTGATATTAATGACTTGTTTCACTGAATAACTGAATGCTTGTCTGAAAAATCTTCCAAGGCAAAAATGTAAATGACTAGTGGGAACTACCTAGCAATTTGTTTCTTTGTTCTTTAAAATATTTCTTTTATTTCTTCTTTTTATCAGAGTACTTTTTTCATACCAAAATTACCATTGCTTATGCTAGCAGCTTTTGCCATTTTAGTGATTTCCAACAGTTCAAAGAAGTTTCTGATCAGCTCCAGAGCTAGTGCAAGAAGAGAGGGCCACAAGATTACGTGCAGGAGACAGAGCAAGCCTATCCCCTTCTGGCAACAGCAAGCCATTAGATCAGCTCAGCTGCTTGCAGAATCAGACCAATAAATTCAGTTTGAAGATGTCTCCTCCTTTAAGTCATCCCCCCCCCTCCATTCCTTCAACACTTCCTTTCAAATCCGTCCATAAAACTAGCAAGATTCCTCTCCCCAAAAGGTTGTATTTATGCTGTGAGAATTCAACCTGCCTTCCAATTATGCTGCTAGCATAAGCTTTTGCTGCTTTGGGGTCATTTATGCAGTTTTACTGCATCTAGATAGTAATAGCATTGAGTTGTCACACAGCTTTATTAATAACAAATGTGCTGTATTTCTTGCAACATTGTCTTAATACTAGGTGATGTACAATTTCTTTCTAATTTGCACATTTTTGGTATTTCTAAGTATTTTCTAAGCCTGTGTAAATTGCCACCATCATAGATATGCTCCTGTCAAGTATTCTGATGAAGGAGCTGATCTAGTTATTAAAAATATATATATATAATATTATTTTTAACCTGGTTTGTTTTCACAGTCCAGTTTGAGAGAGAGGAGAGAGTAGTGTGTGCTCTTTTTTGTTGTGTTTTAGCCTCCTTTAAGTAATTTGCCTTGCCTTGCTGCCTGCAAAGTGATAGCCTATCAAGTAACTAATTATACAATGTTTGTAGCCCAACTGCTTGTTATAACTGAAAAGTTGAACCATTATTTAGTGTAGCTGAATATATGTTAGTAGGGAGCTTTGACTAATACATGCTTTTATTTTTGAACAGGAGATGATGGATGTAAAACAGTTCATAGACAAACATCTACCTCCTGTAGACTGAAATGATATGTGAGAGGCCTTCTGTATAAATACACCAGCATCAGCTGTGGTAGAGTGTTAATCTTTTCACATGCCTGATAGGAAGTGTTACTTCTACACCTGCAGTGTTACTACTGTGTTGCAAATTTATACTTATGACAAGGATTAAATAATACACATGTACAAGAAATGATAATCTTTTTAATAATAATCATCCACTGATGGGGCTATAAGAATGAGGCAGCTAGGTAACAATGCCAGAATGTAACATGCGCATACTGTTTTAAGATATGTCTGATTTTTGATTGTGGAATTTTAAAGTATTTGTACAGTAATTAAAGGCTCAGTTTGAGTGAGCAACATAAATGTGACTTGTTGGTATGCTTGAGATATGATCTTAATTGTCACTGAAAATATATTAAAATGTTTTGTTTATCTAATAGATGCATAAAGTACACAGCATGTAACACAGTAGGCATATGATGGTAGAATGAATGTTATTGAGGACAAAGCTTTAAATGTTAAACGTTAATCCTTACTCCAGGTAAGGAGGGTAGTTCTCCAAGAATGACTATAAGTCAGCAAAGGTACTTCTTGTATTTAAACCACCCTAATTTTTAACTGTTTTCATACAGGAAGATATTGTGGAAATTCTAAATGGACTCTTTCTGTGTTAGACCATCATATATCACTGTCTTTTTGCCATTTGTTTTTAGATTACTATAAATTGATGTCAGATGCTGACTCAGAACAGAATTCTGAAGAACTGTATTGGATTCATTTGAGTTTCATTTAAAAAATCCTGTTTTCGTATTGGTTATTCATCTTGTGCTTTAGTCTTTGTAATTTTTACTTGTGTAGAAATGTTGATGATATATTTTACATGAGCAATTCCAGCATATAGTTTTGACTTTTCTGTCTGCTTTGGAGTAACCAACTGAAAACAATGCAGTTGTGCATTTTTGAAGTCTCATCTGCAACACAGGCACTGGCAAATCTTAATTCCTTAGTAGTATAATGGAAATATGAGTGGAAGTGGGATAATTTAATCTTAAAATTGATACCTCTAATATTTTCTTTTATTGCATGCCCAACATGAAATTTTGGGGGGGGGAAGAACATGAAATTTTATTTTCAAATATATTATTCTACGTTTCCCTAGATTAGTGTAGCAGAGAACTATGAAGACCTACTATGAAGAAAAAAAATCTAAAGGATACAGAATGTCTTTTGTTTCAGAAGCCTAAAATTCTATAATACACTGGGTTGCAGAATTTGAAGCATGCCCAGCAGCCTTTTGCAGTTAAGAGCATTAATTTACTTTCTGGAAACAGCTGTTCTTCAGTAGAGTTCAGAGGCAGTCACTGCACTAGGAGTGTTTAAAAAAAATACACTACAGTATCTGCTACATAATATGCTGTATAATAAAATGTTCTATACTAAAAGGTTTGCAAGCAGAGAGTATTCCTATTTTGGTTACATCTATGTTGACGACACTGTTTTTCATACCTGTATATAAAGTTCTTACTCCTCTCCCAGCTTAATCCTCTTATAAGCAGTGTGTATCAGCTTGTACTAGAGACATGCCAATACAAACACAAATCAGGAATTATGCATTAATTGCATTATGCATTAACCCTCTTTAATATAGCTGCTGCCAGAAATTTAAGTTGACTGGTTTGAGTACTCAGTTTTCCTTGCTCTTCTTCGAATGTATTACACTTCATCTTTAGGAAGCCATTTTTCTTTGCTAATGCAGTTTCTCTGGATTATTAAATAGCTCTTAATACACAAAATTGAAAAGGAGTTTTTCCCAAATGGTACTGAAACACTTTCAGAGATTGTGTCTGTCTGGATGAGGAGAGGGCATGTCTATTAGCTTTCCCTTAGTCACTCTTCTCTATATGTTTGACAATTTGTCTTTCAGTTAATTTATTTCACAAAAGAAACCACAGTATTCTCATTGTAGTTGTGCCAAAGTTATGTTGAGAAAACAGTATCTCCTAGCTGGAGTCATTCCCAAATTTCATTAGCCAATTTTGCAGTCCTACTGAATTGCAAACTTGGTAAGCAAGCTCTATGTTATTTACCCTACTTTTTAAGCTTGATCTCCATTCCCCTTTTGTCTACATTAGTCCTTGAATATTGGCATATTTCCAAAGTTCTGCACATGCTTCTGCCTTTTTCTCTTTCCTATTTTCTTGTCTTTTTCAGAAATTGTTTGGTATCTCTGTTCAGCTTCTAATTCAATATCTGTTCATTTCACAAACATGTTCTTTCTTCTGTTGGAATTAATCTAAAAAAACTATTTCTAAGATGTTAAAATGAGATGAGTTCTAGGTTTATTCTCTGCTAGCTTAATAACACTTCCTTCAGTTTGATGCATTCTGTTCAGATCTTGTGGCCACTTCCTAGTACTTACACATTTTCATTCAAGTCAGCTTCAGCTGTTGTCTCCATGATGCCTTCAAATGTTCTTCTAGAAGTGAATGCTTTGTATGCTAACTCTAGCGTAACAAGATTTTTTTTATATATATACTGTTGTGTTGCTGCTTGCTTTATCTATAAAGAGCTGTGTTACCAATATAAATGTAAGTAAATGTCTTGACTCATTCTGAACTTCTGTGCTCTAGGAAGAAATCTCCTCTCAATTTTTATTTTTGCATAGGAAGTTGAGTATGTTTTAATTGGGGTTGTTAAAGAACCCAGATGCTAGAGGAAGTTTCAAAGATGTATTTGAAGCCTGTTGTGTCTCCTCCCATAGTACAGCATGTCTCCTGAGCTACTGTCTCTTGTAATTTCCCGGCTAGTTGGAAACCTGAGTGTATGATTCTGTAGCTGAACTTCTTCACTGCCTGATGTGATTTGGTGCTGGGATTGTTGTTGTAATTGGCATGTATTTTAGGCTGAACAATAATTTGGCCTTTTTTTTTTTTATGGTGTTATACTAAAAGGGAGGTGTTGGACTGTCAGTATCAGTTCTGTCCTCATAACCTATAATTTTAAACAGTCCAATAATGAATATTGTATTTTGGGATGTTAAACTTTCCCAAAAGAGAGATGATACCTATCAAGTCTGTGAAAACATTGGTATGAAAATGTTTTGTTTGGAGACCACTTTATTTCAATGGGTATATAACTCCCTAATAATACATTTTTAATTTCAAATTGATACTTAGATTTGACTGTAGTTTTGTGTAGTCAGAGTTCTGGTTGGAATTCTGCCTACCTGTTAACAAACACAGATTGAATTATGTATTGTAGGCTAAATCCTCTAGCTGTTCCTGAGGTAAAACTATATTGGGGTCTGTACTGTAGTGAGGGCTGTATGATTTGGTCTTTACCTCCTATCTTGTATAATTACAACACAGTAGATTGCTAAAAAGCACTGTACGCTGTAACTGGTATTAGAACTGTTAATTAAAACAAGTTCTCTCTAATGGAGTATATTGCACTTCATTAAAATTATTAGGATACATCTTTTATGTAGAGGTGCTATTTGACATGTTAATGGATGTAATCAAGAACATACTGTGTAAGATGTTAATGAAGCCATATGTAAAAGGCCTGGGTATCGTAAATTTTATAAAGAAATACTGAAAACTTATTCTTTGTGTTATGAGTACAAGCAATTTTTATTAAACCTTTAAGATGTAATTTACTTAATTTGCTCATTTTATTTATGATAAGAAATCTGAACTTTTGTTGAAATTATTTCTGAGGGGGAAAATGTGAAATCTTTCAGTTTCTATCATTGTGAAATAAATTTCAATCAGTGTTTGGGAAAGTGCTAAAGACTTTTTTCATACTTACCTGAAAGAAGTCCAGGTTTCATGTGCTGTGTAACAGGCACTTTAGATGCTTCTTGCAAATGTATTTCATTGCAAAGTATGCATGATTCTATAATACAAGAGAGTGCTGATTTGTAGTTACTATAAAGGAAGAAACATCAGTCAGGACCGATTCATGTTTTGCTACCTTGTTGAGAGAATTTTCACTTAATGTTCTTTCTCTGAATTTGCAGTAATTTTAAATGGGAGAGAAAAAATTTTTTTCTAGTACCTTTATTCTAGGACACTGCAAATCCAGTCTTCTCACTGTGTACTGTTATACTTTTCTTTGAGGGTTCTGCAGTGTCAGGGAAGCCTTTTCAGTTATATTAGGTTTAGGTTAACTGTAATGTTTGAGGATGATCAGTGGTATAGGTACTACAAGACATGTCCGGAGAAAATGTGGAGGTTACATGGGAAGAGATACTGTGCTTAGCTGAAGAAATTAGAGAGGCACAGGATCATCATGTAGTCAAGGTAGACTTTCCTTCTCAGGAGCACTTTAAAGCAACTGAAAGGCTGCTTGTCTCTATTGACTATGATGTCTAAAAGTCATTGTGGAGTACATTTATGAAGTTCATGAATGTATGGAAATGCATGTCAGATGCAGTGCTATATGTGAATATATGCAGGTAACTTAGAATATATTAAGAGCTAATAACAATAAAGATGCAATAATATTTACAGTAATTTGTTGGTTCATATATATTTCATGAAAACATTCTGAAGTAATCTTCAACTTCCAATTAACTTTCGTACCTAGCATCCCTTTTAGAAGCAGTGTAATTGCAAGGAGGGAAGTTGCCTGAATTAGTATAGTAAAAAATTACAATGTACTGCTGTATTAAACTTTATCAAACACAGTATGAGGCCTCTGCTGTGTTAAATGAAGGTGACTCGCAAGATACAAGATTTTCAAAATGTCCAGAGCTAACTTTGAAATGATTCCTTGAAGAACAGTAGGTGCAGAAGAACAGAATTTTTTGTTTGCTTGCCACTGTCGTGTTACCACCATTTGCCTTTGAAATAACAGGTTTTATTAATTCTCTTTGAGTGAAACGAGTGCCTTTGATGTAGCTGATTGAAATAATTTGCTAAGTAGTAGTATTTAAAATGATCCTGAGGGTCTTTAAAAAACTTCAGTATTTTGAGTCATACAAAAAAATAAGCAGAGTTTGTCCTAGAAATGGAGAATGTGGCTTGCTGGAATGAGTCTAATGTGACTAAAAAAAAATCAGATATTTTCTTAAACATTTTCCAATTTTCATACATAAATATCCCCAATTACAGATTATAAATCCAAAAAGTGAAAATAACTCTTCACTTCTTGAAATGAACTTGAAAATGCATTGCAAACGCCAGAATTTGAAAATGATGCTTTCGTCCAACTCCAGGTCATACGCCTATAATCTACAGCTAGTCCAGGGAAATTAAAAACAAAAAAATTCTTGATGAGCAACAGAAACAACTAATCAAGATGCATGTTACAGTTTTAGAATATTTTGAAGAAAATCTTGCAGTTAAGAGGAAGCAAAACACCAATTTGCCACAGCTCCTTTCATGTAGCTGTGATTGGACTACCCTTCCCACCCACTCCACCAGCCCATGAGTAACAAGGATCATCTGGCTGATTTGTTTTAGAATATTTTGAAGAAAATCTTGCAGTTAAGAGGAAGCAAAACACCAATTTGCCACAGCTCCTTTCATGTAGCTGTGATTGGACTACCCTTCCCACCCACTCCACCAGCCCATGAGTAACAAGGATCATCTGGCTGATTTAGACTGGCTCAAGTTCTGTTCTGATGGACCCAACTTATTATTACACTTAGGGCTCTCATAAAGAGGAGTAATGAGTGTAATACATGGTTATGTAAAACCTCTTGGAATGCCTTGAATTTTATATATTTTTTTATAGTTGTGCTAACATTAAATTAGAGGAGCTTCTTTCATACAGAGTATCAGTTCTGAAATTGGAGAATTTTAGTTGTATCCATAGGAGTTCGGAGATCTCTGCTATAAGTTTTGTGTGCTATTCTTTGCCCCCTCCACTTCTCTCCTCATTAATTTCTCAATATGTTATCTCTTAACAAAAGAGACTAGCAAAAGCCTACAATATTTCATATGGGCATTCTCTTAAGAGTCATTTCTGGCTATTAATCTTAAAATTTGTGGAAGTGCCTATGGTCCAACAAATAACAGGCTGGAGTGAGTTATACATTGGCTCTTTAAAGCAGCATGTGTACAATACTTCTCAGAGAATGTTAAAAAGATTATGAGAATATGCTGTGAGTGGTACATGCAGTGTGAAAAATTCCATGTTATTTCTGCTTTCTGATGGGGTGATATAGAAAGAAGCTAAACAGAGAGGAAAATGCTATAGATTTAACTTTGTGGTCTTTCTTCTACCGTTCTTTAGACTTTTAAAATGCATATTTTTGAATAGAAGAGAGAGCTGCTACAAAGCTGCTTGTTTTAGCACCATCTGAAATAGAACAACTATGCAGTGTGCTGTGTATTTCTTTATTGTAAAAATAAATAATTCTTTATCGTAAAGAATTGTGGTCAGGATGATAAAGCAGCTAATAAACAATCTGGTTAGTACTGGTTCAGGTAATTGAGTATCATTCTGATATTGTAGCAAGTAGTACAAATAGTGTAAGCTGGGTTTTGTTGTTTCATTTTAATGCAGCCATTTTCAGAAAAGGATATGCATTACCATCTGGTTAGTCTTTGATTTCCCTATTGAAATATTTTCCTGATGCTACTTATTTTTATTAGCTTAGATGTTAAACATGTATGACTTGCTGTCCCCTTATAATCCTGCAGCAGGCCTTTTATCAGTGCTATATAGCATTTAAGTTACAATTACCAGTTCTTTACCAGATACATTTTGAATGTTAATAGGGTTTCATCTGCAGTTCATCTATGCATTTCCAATTAATAAGGTATTGAATGGTATTTTTAAAAGAAATAAATACTTGAATTTACAGAATTTAAATATATTTAAACTAACTAAACTGACTTGAGATTCCTAGTTTTCTGATAGTGTTATCACTGACATAACTTGCACCTACCAGCATGTTCACTGCATAGTGGAGCTATAGTGTTGCAGTTGTGAGAAAAACGATAATTGTCATTTGAGGTTATCATCTTTTTTTAATGATGAGGCCATTGTTACCAGTACTGGGTTACTGCAGCTAAACAAAACTGAGTTAAACCTGAATTGACATGGTACCTTAAATGTTGTGGTGAGCATTGCTGTATTTTTTTTTTCCAAAATCTGTCCCTGAAAGAAAAGATTCCTTTCCTTAAGGAATCTTTTCTGTGTTTTTTTTCCTTTGGGCAAAAACAAACAAAAAAGCTGTAGACAAATTTTCTGTATGTTTGTCCAGTTCATGGCCTAGATCTAACCTGTGGAAAGATCTACCTAGCTCCCAAATGATTTTTACTGCTTCTACTCTACCTTTCAATTGTCAAATGCAGCTGCCATCCTTCTGTGTGCATTGAGCATTATGCAGAAGTGCCTTGAAGCTACCCTTCTCAATATGGCTTCATGATGTAAGACAGACTTGCTGTATACATGACACACAAGTGCACTGCCAGCACTCCCTGCACCAATTCCTTCCTTGAGTATCAGTTCACAGAAAACACCTGTCTTGCCTTTTTTCCAAAGTGTACATCTCTTACAGTCCTCAGTTGTACAACTCGGGTATCTGCAGCATTGGACTGCTTATGGCTAACCGATTTCAGAAGCTAAGCACCCTCCTGAATCTTAGCAGAGGATAATCTTCAAGCAATCCTTATGTAACCGTCAGCTATGCTTATGATTTTCTTGAAGTAAACACTTTATTTTTCAGAGAAAATGGCTGAATGACATTTTTTTTCCTCGATGGAATTCTCACATAACAAGGCATATACCATTTGAATTGCATTTTATTCTCCTGCTTTGCTGTTACTTATGAATTGAGTTACAGTGTAATTTTTTGACAAGCTTTCTAAATGCAGCATACTCCACTCGAACACATACACGATTTAGACTATTTTTAAGACCTGGAAGCGCTGGTGTAACACATTTCAGTGTGGTATTTGGTTAATGAGAAAGATTCTTCCTCTTCTTCATCTTCTCTGAATTCAAAATTCTGAACTTGCTCTAAAAGTGCAACTGAGAATTTCTCAATGGTACACAAACACAACACTTTATTTTTTTTTCTTTTTCTGGTAACAGGGAGGAGATAATTCTCCCTCTACTTAAAGTTAACATAATTAAGTAGCAGCCGTTGCTCAGGACCGGCCCTCGCGTGTGCGCGTCCCCGGCGCGGGCCGCTTCGCCCTCGCCTCACCAAGCGCCGGGGCGGCGCCGCGCGGGGGCCCCGCTCGTGTCGCCCTGCGCCCGCCCCGGGCGGGAGGCGAAAAGCAGGGGCGCCGCGCCCGGCCGTTACGCCGGCGTTTGTCCTTCCCTTGTTTCTCGCAACGCAAAAGACAGGGACTCGGCACGGGCGCCCCAGTCCCGCCGCCGCCCGCTCCGGGCTGCTGGGCAGCGGCGGCTTCTCCCCCGCCCGCGGGGCAGACACGGGGGGGCTGCGCTGCCGCTGCGCCGAGACCGCCCGCGCCGCGGCCCCTCCGCCAACCCCGGGCCGGGCGCTTCCCCGCGCCACCGCCCGCAGCCCCGCCCGCCCCGCCCACCACGGCGGCACGCGAACGGTCTCGGCCTGCCTCAGCGCTGCCTGGCTCCTGCGGCCGGTGCTCGATGAGCGCTGCCTGGCGGCGCCGCCGCCGTCCGCGCCGCTCGGGCTGCTGGGTGGCCGCGTTGTTCCGCGGCCCGGCTCCATTTCTGCCCGCAAGGCCCCGCGGGCGGCGGCCGCGACCGCGCTCTGCGGCCCTGCAGGGTGCGTGCTCCGCGCCGCGGGTTTAGCTCCCGCGCGGCCTGCCGGGCCGCGCTCGAGCCTCCGCAGCCATGACCACGGAGGACGAGATCATCCGCATTGCCAAGAAGATGGACAAGATGGTGCAGAAGAAGAACGCGGTGAGCGGGGCCGGGACGCGGCTCGACACAGCGCGGAGCCGGCGCGGGCCTCGGCGCAGCCCCAGCCGGCTCCGCGCGCCCTCCTGGCATCAGGCCCTGGGCCCGCGCTGGCAGCGACTCAGGCTTGCCCGCCGCCCAGCGCCGCCGGGGAGCGAGGGGAGCGCTCGCTCCTGCGGGAAGGGCTGTTGCAGCGGCGCCACCACCGGGGGATTTTCTCCTCCGAGGGCCCGTCCGGAGACCCTTCCCTCAGCCTCTGGGGCTCCCTTTCCCGCTTCCGCCGCCCTCGACGCTTGGTCCCCACTGCCTGGTGCCTCGGCGGGCGCCGCGGCCTCCCCAGGGCCCCGCGCGCGGCTGGCAGGCGGCGGCGGCGGCGGCGCGCCGGCCCCGTCCCTCGCCTTCCCGGCGGGAGAGGATGTGGAGCCGCCGCCCGCCCGGCCCCGCCGCCTGGCGCCTCGCGCGCGCCCGCGCCCCCTTCCTAACGGCTCTGCCCGCCCGCCCCAACCGCTCCCCAGCCGTCGTGCGGCATCGTGGGAGCCTGGCTCTGTCAGTGCGGAGGGCAGCGAGGGGGCGGTGGGGCTCTGTCGCGGCCCGCCCCGGCCCTGGCTGCGCAGCTGCCCCTCGCTTCCCGCTGCAGCCGTCTCTGAACGCCGGAGGTCGCTCGGGGTTTTCCCTCAAGCGCTGTTCTGAGTCAGCCATATGTTCCGCTGGGAGGAGGGTCTTTTCAAAGGTAGCGCGTCTCGCCCCCAGAACAAAAATACTGACTCCAAACCGCATTTCACACAGTCTTTCAGTGAAATCACAATACTGCTCTCTAAAGAGCAGGATGTTAACTGACTTTTGGGAAGCCAGTCATCTGTATCGCTAGAGGAAAACGGGTAGGGGAGGCCATCTCATTTAGATACTGTATTTTCACTTTTAAGCGTGAAAGATGAAGTTTAATGTGAGATATTTAAACTAAAATGAATGAGGAACCCTAATCCAGCTTTGACAGGGTGATGAGTTCTGTGGACAAACTTGTGAAGCAGATGTGGAATGTGACCTGCTTTTTTTAAACCTGAAACAAAGTATAAATACTAATTTTATTTTGTTTGTTAATTCAAGGAATAACTTCTGCTTCAGAATAGAGGTAGAATTTTAAGTTGAGTTTGCTTAGTTTAAATGTTATTCTCATATATTCCCTTGATACAGAACTTATTTAGGTAACATGTAATGGCTACACTATCCATACAAAAACATCAAAATAAGTAAAATTATTGTATGTGGTAACTGTCAATTACCTGATTATGATTACATATAAAATAGTTTACAAGTAAATAATGAACTCATTTTGTTTACTACCTCTTTGGCATGCTGCCACCTTGGTATTTTTTCTCAAGTTGTATATTTCAGTTTAGTGATATTGTCCCTGCAAGCTGTTATTTTAGTACATAAAATTGAAGTTTTTCCATATGATAATGCTTTAAACTGTAAACACTGGTAGTTTAGAACTGAGCTTTGTGGAACTTGGTTTATAGAAATCTTAACAGATACAGCAAGGAGTTCTTTCTTTTCCCTTCTTTAAGATAATGAAAAGTATAAATAACTTTTATTATTTTTATTAGGTTTATATAATTATAAACATAGTGATTTTATTAAACCAAAGACAGCCAATTGGTTCTGAATCCAAACAAATTATTTGTTACTACATATAAGCTATGCTTTGCTGTGTTTCAGATCTCTTGATGTTCTATAGTATTGTATGGTCTAGCTCCAATAGAGTCTCACCTTCTAATGATAGCATGAAAACAGGAGCCTCATCTAGTGGAATGAATTTTCTATAACCAACTTGTATTCATTTGATTTTTATATTCCCCCTCCTCCTGCCCCCCTGTTGTTTGGTGATGATTAGGACATACCTGATAAGAGATCTGGGCAGAGTTTAGATGGTTAGATCCAAAAGCCTGTTCCTTAATACAGATACCTAAAATAGATGATGAAAACATCTTCAGAAAAGTCCTTGAGACGTCTCAAGTTCTGTTATGTGACTGTTGTCGCTTTGCCAATACAGAGATGTTCATTGTTGACATCTAAGACCCACAGATTGCCCCTATGCTGAGGGCATGGTCAGATGCATGTGCTAGGAGCCCACTGACAGGATTGAAATTTTTATATCAAACAGTGGCAACGAATGCTTTAAAGAACATAGCTGACAGAAGGAACAGTAACTTGTGTCTATTGTATTCAACCCACGGGTTGAATAGAGTTCTAGTAACTATGCCCCTCTCATACTCAAGGAGCTCAGCTCTTTTCAGCCCCCTTCCAAAAGCAATCTTTGGGCTTTTCTGGGATGCAGTAATTCTGAGCTCTGCCTTTGTTTTTTATATATATATATATATATATTTTTTATTTCCATTCTTCCTGCTGTTCAGCACAAAAGAATCCACTGCCTCACTTTCCCAGTTTTAAAATTGGAGTAGTGGTTCTTTTCTGTTCCAGGGATGTGTCAAGAGGATAAAAGCATACTGACTGTGAAATGTTTAAATATTGTGGTAATGAAGATGATAAAGTGCAGTCAATTCTATCTTATCTGGAAGACTTCTTCTGATAATAGAAGGAAAATGGCAATTTCCAGATAATACTGGAATGGTCACTGATGCTGGGAAGCATCAGTGCAGAGGTACCATAGATACTCCTGGTGACCATAGTGTACTTCTTGGGGATGTGGGAGGCTTAGAAGTTTGGGTGTAATGCTTAAGAGCAGCTGGGGACACACATTTCGTGCTCTAGTGCCTGTAACCTAAATAACTTTCAAAGCTCTAGTGAGTGATGCAGTGTCTTTGTTGGGGTTAGTTTAGGTCTGATGTGGTCAAACCCATTGAGCGCGGCTGGACCCTGACTGCATCTGGGTGGAGCCGGAGGGCGTGTCTGCACCACAGTCCTAAGAGCAGGAGCACAGGGTGCAACCCAAGCCTTTGTGCTCTTATGCTTAGCTTGAACAGAGCTCGTGTATTCCAGCCCACTACCACACAAGCGGCTTTTTGCTTGATGCTGTGTCTCAAAAAGCTAGTGACATTGAGGACCTGAAATGCATCTGTGGGAGATAGGAAAGGAAGTGCATCTGGATTTAACCTGGTAGATTTCTCCCTCTGTGTTTCTCTTAATAATCTTTGTCCATTATAAGGTATTTCTTTCTGAACTGCACAATATAATTACTTACTTTATCCTGTCCTACAGTTAAAATGCTAAGTTTAGCAAAACTATGAGACCACTTCTGTGAAAATATACTTCGTTGTCTCACAAAGATGAAGCTAAATTGAGAAATACACTTCTTACATATTGGATAATATGTATTGATATGAGATATTATTATATATTGATATAATATACTAATAAACATATTGGATGATGATGTTCCTGACAACTTATATTCCTTTCCCCATTTTTCCTCAGTACAAACAGGAATTTTTTGACAGTTTCTATATGCTGCCAGTAACTCTTTTTGAAATATAAAATGCATTTCTGTGTTTGAGTGTGTATTTGGTGCATGTCCTTGAATGAGAATGATTTAATGAAACCCATCAATAAAAATAAAGGCTTTGATACTTTTTCACTCTGAAATTGTCAAGAAAGAGATGGGAAGAAGTGCTCTATGCTAATCTGTCATCAAAAAGGTGACTGTAGCTTGTGACAAAGTGCTATTTGGCATTTCTTTTGATGAGTTGAAAAGGCTGTCAGTGCAGACACCCTTCCTGAATCAGACTCCTGGTGATTTGCCTTGGCTAAAGATTTAATTGTAGCTATGCAGAACTAATAATTATTTCAGTTAAGTGATATATATAATTCTTGTACTTTAAAGGACAAAAAATTATGCAATGTTGTATTTAATACACTATTAGAAACGTATTTCTGCTGTCGCATCAAGATTTGGCTGCATATTTCAAATAGATGTTATTACTCCTTCAGAAAGACTGCAGTTGGTTAGAATGTGTGTTGTGCCTTCCTATGGCTTTTGTCATATGTAAGTACACTTTTCTTCCATGAAGTTGCTGTAATGAATAGGTAGGAAAGATAAGGTTGCACACACACATTAAAAAACTCAAGAACAGCTGAGTAAGCATAGGGAAGAAAATGTATGATTATTTCATCTTATTAAAAGTTTGCTCCCTTAAGTAGAACAGAATTGTAACTGAGTAGCTGTGCTATCTTCAGAAATTTACTCTGTCTTTTTTATAGCTTGAAGCATAGCTTTAAAGTATGAATATATAACATCTTTCTGGTATTATAATCTGATCAATTGGGAGAAGCTGACAGGAGTGATCTACTAAATCTGTATCGGGTAGATACTGAAATTGACTTTTGTTATTTCAAGTAACAAGGTAAACGAAAAATTGTTGCTTCCTTTCTATGCACAAAACCCATTTCAAGTATTTTCATTTGTGGTAAATGAATGGTTATGCAAGACCTAGTAGAGATATAATGGAACATTAATACAACTTTCAGCCAAGTGAAATGGGGCATTGTCTTTCTTTTTCTATAAAATTATAGAAATGCCTTGCAAAAAAAGACTTACAATAATGTTTTTAATAGTTTTTGTTAAAAAAAAGTCTTTCATGAGAAAAGTTGGAATTGCAGGTCTTTCTGTGCAACCTCCAGTGATTTGGAGGAAAAGAGGACTTTTGCCTTTAAGAAGAGTGCTTATAAAAAACCTGTTTAGCTGCTTTGACAATATAAATGCAATCTAAATTTAATTTTAAAAGCATGTAATTCTTAGTGTGCTTAATACAACTGATGAGAAGAGTCAAGACTTGCAAAGCATTAGTGTTACAAATTTTGATAATTCGATATAGAAAATCACATGAAATGTTGATAACATACTCTGGGTAAAGGATGCCATTTTATTTGTGGCATGGTTTGTTAAGCTACTGTGTATCAATTTATTAGTTTTTGAAAAGGTTTAGACTGAGAATAATAAAGTTGCTTTGACGCCTACAATTTAAAAGAAATTTTATAAAGGCAAATTGTTTTGCCTTGAATGTATTTCTAAGATAAGGTAAAAAGAGCGTTATAATTCTTTATTTGCCCTACAGTATCATTGTTATGCTGAAATAGTAGACTACAATATCTTGAGTTTCTTTTGAGATCATATGCCATGTATAGTTGGCTAATGAGTCAAATGATTTGGAGATAAGAGTTATCAGATTTTATTATTGAAAATAACATTTTGATTTCTGTCATTCATTTTGTTTTGTCTAAGCAAATTCTTTCTTTCTTGCATTTGACTTTGTAGCAGTAAGGATAAATAACCTGTTTTACTTGAATATAGGTTTGCACAGAAGAAAACATGCTTATGACTGTTTAGAAAGAGGTACGGTTTAGTATGCTAACTCAGTCTGGCACCTGAAAACAGCATGAGATTTCAATGTCTTGCATCATTGCTGCCAAAACACTACAGTTAACTTTAGTCTTATTTAACTTTAATTTGCAATAAAAACAACTTTTACATTTTTTTTCATAGTTATTTTTACTTGCTTTTATAGCAAAAAGTAAAATTTGGGGGTTGTGTAAGGTGGCAAATGGTGAAGTGTTCATTTTTGGTGGCTTCTTTGCTGTCGGGTATCTTCAGAAAAGCAGTGGTGTTGTAGCAGACTTTAGAAAGTTTCCAAAGTTGTTCCTATTCAGATGCAGCACAGAAGTTCTACTTTCATCTTATGTGATTATCTTTGGTGGTTAAATTGTAAGATGGTGCAGATGCAACAGCAGATTACATGAGCTCCTTTGCAAGAGTTAAGAGTTGATTGGGGAGAACTTAAAAACAAAGATGAGCAAAATGCATATTAAAGTAAACAAAATAGGGTGAGTTGAGAGAGGTAAGGAAAGGAAAAAGTATCAAATTCCAGTGAACTGCAAGGTGGTGATCATGTGGGGCTTGTTTCTCAACCTCTGTGAATTTAAAAAAAAGTGGGAAGGTAGGGGACTTAGCCTGGCTAGAGTGGCCTTTTACATGCAAGGTCCATTACCTTCCTGCTGTTCTTAGGTCACAGGTTTGGAACCACATTCCCTTGAAATGCATTTTAACCTTTAGGAGGTTGCCCTAATCTGCTAACCCATGTCCTCAGTAAGAAGTGGAAGGTGCAGAGACTTTTTTGCTTGTTGTATTAGAGGAGGTAAAGTATCAAGGAGGTAGAGGTTAAAGTAAATGAATATGAAACCTATTGCTGATGTTTATGGAAACTTTTTTTTAAATAAGGCCAGCATCTCAGAGGGAATGGGTAATGAGTGTTTAAATGAATTATTACAGTAGCTGTGTATATAGTTTGTTACTGATAATTAGCCTAACAATCTCTGAAATTAATTCATCTATCTAGAAAACTACCACTTATGTAGCATTAGTTTGTACTTTCCTTGTCATTTTAGCAGGGGAAAAGGGAAAAAAGGGGGGAGAGCCTGCAACAGCTGAATAATAAACAAGCAATTTAGCTCAGATGTTACAGCACTTTAGCATGGGCTCTGGCTTCCAGACTGGAACAGGTTGATGCTTGGCCAGTCTGATATGAGCCAAGAAGTGTTGTCTGTCTGCACTAATCTATATAGATTAATTTATGTATTCATTAAATATATTGTATTTCATTGAATACATTGAATATAAAGATAAGAATGGTTGAAAATGTTGAAAGCTCGTCTTGCTCAGCTTTTTCACTTGGGCATTTACTTGTAGACACACTTAAAGTTTTCTTTTTCCATGGGGGAAACTATACTTGTTTCTAGTAAAATAGCGTAACTTGAACACCATTTTTAAACCATATACTTTTACGGCTTTACCGCACCACCATAAATACGGTTAAGAATGTTATTTGTAAAGAGCTGGATTGATGGACACAGAGCTTCTCATGTGCAGGGTCTTGGCCTAATATAGGTGAGGTCATTTAGAAATGAAAATTGCTATTGTTTTGGTTTGTTTCTGATGCTGTTGAGTGAAATATGTCTGAGGCCATTTTCTAGAGGAAATGAGTTAATCGGATAGTATTTTTTCCGCCCAGAAGGCACTAACTGGTATTTGTATTGCATAGGATAAAACTTCTCTTGCCTTTGAGTGAATACTTTGAACTCTGAGTTTATGCCAGTTAATGGTCAGAGTGTGAGAAACAACACTTCTTGTCCTAAAATTGTTTTGCTGAAAAATTGGGAACTGATAGTTTAATCTGGGAACTTTGAGGAAGTTAAGTGTATGTTGTTGAAATTATGTTTGAAATACTTGATTGCTACTAAACTTTTTTTTTTTTTTTTTTTTTTGCAGGCTGGAGCACTTGATTTATTAAAGGAGCTTAAGAATATTCCCATGACCCTTGAGTTGTTACAGGTATGATTTTATATTGCTGGTATGTTTTAAAAGTTAACTCTGTAATGATGAGAGTGAAGCTGGCAAATTTGCATTATTATAAGCATTATTGTCAAATCAGCATTATTATAGGGTAGCTAATCATATTTCATCTCAATTTAGGGCACTTGTCATAGGTGTTTTCTTCTAGTAGCAAACTCTTAAAGTTGATCTTTCTGTTTAAGTTGAGAAATGGTTAATTTTGTCATGGACAAAAGGAAAGGGCTATTTAGAAACTTGCCTTACAGATAATCTTAGGTTCTTACTAACACAAATGTGACATGTTTCCCTCTCCCTTTGAGTAGAATCATCTGATGATAGCTGATACCTCCTTTTCTTACGTAGTCAGTTCTGTGTCTGGATTGCAAGTGAGGAGAGCCATAGTTCATACCTGCTCCATCTGTTTGTTCAAAGACAGGAGTCTTCAAGCAGGTTGTACTTCATCACTTCCTTTTTCATCCACCTAACCCTGAGTAGTGTTAATCTTACAGACAGGCAACTTCACCCGTCTTACTCCCCTGTGCAGGAGGTGATGGTGTGGTACAATCTTGTATAAACTCTCTCACTTGCATGCACACACTCTCTCATTTTGCCTATATCTATGTCTCTGACATAGTACATTACTGTTATAAGCTCTTTGAAAAAAATAAGTCAAGGGACTTTATCTACATGTCAGATTTCAGTGTTTGTCATGTAATTCAGCAGGGTTTTTTGTTTTTTTGTCCAAAATATCTGAATATTAACTGTCTCAGTGAAAATTAGCAGAGACAAATGTAAGCTTATTTCTCTGCCATCAATATGTACTGTCATTTTACTGTAAGATCTGATTTGCAGTGGTAGCCATTTGAATTGGAAGAGACTGAAAAACAACTTTTTGCTAAGTGACAGCTATTGGTCACAGATACAGAATTAACTGGAAAGTTCAAATCTCAAGTGTCAGTAGCAATGTCAGTCTTGATGTGCATTCTATATATTTTAGTGCAACATTTGGTGATATGTTTACCAAGAGTTTCATCATCACGCATGAAGGAGCATGGCTGATGGAACACTGTATCAGTCTCCTCCTTCTTAAAAGCCTGTGTTAACCTAATTCTTTTGAGGTTTTTTTTATGCATAACTTATTACTAACTATTTGCGTAATAGTTTTTTTCTACCTTTGGAATGAAAAAAAATCTCTGTGAATGCTCCAGAAATGCTTTATAAACTGTAAATGTGTAAATGCTGCTGTGCAAATTTCATGTTCTTAGTGTTGTGAATGAGACTAGAAGGCATAATTTTACACCAAACAGCAGGACATTCTTTACCCATGTAAGTTCTTAAGATCTTTATGGTGCAAGTAGATAACTCATTCCTTTTTAGCTGCATATGAAAACCTTTCTTAGCGTTATCAACAGAGGAGGACTCTTCATCTTGATAAATACAAACAAACCCAACTGCCTGCCTTGTGGGGCGCTTCTATGATCTTGACTTAACATATAAACAGTTGCATACTAATTCTGTCCCTTTTTCTATCCTGTCTGAAAGAAGCTTATTTTTTCCAATCCATATCACAGATAATGTGTTTTTAAAGTGGATTAATATTTCCAATAAAAGATTGTTTTGATCTGTACGTTGGGGGTGGTCACCATGTGAGTTTTTAGAAAAGGTTTCTCAGTGGTTACAGTGGGTCTAAATGGACCACGTATTTAGTCTACTCTTGCTCAATAGATTGACTGTAGCTTTAGTTAGGAGAGATGTATCTGCTGCTGTATTCAAAACATTTTTCCTCTTGAACAGGGGAATGTTGTAACACTGACACTATAATTTGCATTTAACAGCATATTTAGATTCAAATTTACAGTATTTTTGTTGAGAGATTTATAAATATGCAGAGTTAGCTGTAAGTTTTCTATGTTAGTCTCCCAGATTTGGTTAAGCAACGGAGGGCTCAGAGCAACAATTTAAATGGGGAGTAATCATGCGGATTGCTCTGGTAACCAATCATTAATGTGGTAATCTCAAGGAGGATGCTGATGAGAAAGTGGGAGCACTAACTTTGCTTCAGAGATTGAAATATCTGTCTTTAGACTGATGAAACTCAGGACATCCCTGAAATGCATACTTCCAAACCCATTTTTAAGCAATTTTGAAAACTGGCTACATGAAAAATCTCTCTGCAATCTCCGATGTGATGGATTCATCATTACTGTGTAATGAAACAACTAACAACTTGTCCTGTGACATGACTGTTATTTCAGTCTGCGCTGGGGAAATCCTCTGAACAATTTACAAGGGCTTGAAATAGAAAGGTGCACATCAGTCTGGTCTTAGCTTATGCTTATGTCTCAGGTCTTTCTTGCCTCGTCTTTGTCACAGAAAGATGAAGTGGTTACAGACAATAATACTACTTTGTCATATCTAACTGAAGTTATATGTAAGCAAGCTGATCCTTGCTCAACTATGCAGCGACCTGGTAGCCATCGTAGCATGTGATTGTCTGGTGGTCAGAACTGCAGATCAATTTAGCAGCTGCACAGTACTAAAGGCATTGTTTCCATAGTGTGAATGCTGGGTAGTGCCCAGATGAACAGAGAGACAAACTGTCTTTCTTTTAACTGACGGATTTTACTGGGTACATATACAAGTATGCAAAACTAAGCAGTTTTTTCAAATGCTGACAGCTGATCTGCATGATAATTTTGAGAGTATAACAATATTTTGTGATTACTTGGGTCAATTTGCAGGCAAACACATGGGTAAATCATTCCTTCCTGTCTTTTAGGTGAGATGAGGTCAAGTGCTTTAAATTAAAGCAAACAAATGAGCTGTGTTTACATACTACCTTAAGAAAACCAAGAGCTTAGACAGTTAACATAATCCTTTTCTCTTGTGTGATCAGAGGAAGAAATTAATTTGTTTAATTGGTGTTTTGAGTTGTACTTATTTAGTTAAGTTTGTATGATGGTGTCTTCCCCTTTCTCTGATGAGAGTAGGTAATGACTAATTATCAGGAGAAAGTTTTTTTTGTTTTGTTTTGTTTTTGTTTTTTTAGAGAGACATTTATTCAAATATGGAGAGTAGTTGATGAAGTTCCAAACGTATGTTAAGCTTCATTGTCTGAACGTAATGTCCAGAGCATGTATTTGGCATGTCAAAAGAGAGCGGTACTGACTAACGATTTACGCCTTTTTGCAACCAGTTGTTGCATCACACAAGCATATCATGAAAGGAATATGCAGGCAACTGTAAAGGAAGAAATGCAAAATGTTAGCCTGTATGTGGAGTTCTTGGAGAGAGAGTCTGCATATTCGCACTCCATACTTGCCATTGGCTTTTACTTAGAACCTTACTTACTGTGCAGGGGCTGAGGAGATGCTAGAAGGAATTGTACC
Organism: Apteryx mantelli; assembly: GCF_036417845.1. Classification (NCBI taxonomy): domain Eukaryota; kingdom Metazoa; phylum Chordata; class Aves; order Apterygiformes; family Apterygidae; genus Apteryx; species Apteryx mantelli. Next base: position 34,691,373 of record NC_089979.1, on the reverse strand, counting down.
ACTGGCTCTCCATACTCACTTTCAGTAGCCTGTCTTCAGTGCTCAGCCACAGAAGGGGAAAAGTGAAAGGGAGTACAAGAGCTGCTGCATCTAGTTGGTGTTTTCTGTTAATGTGAATGTGCAGAGTCCATCCTGAAAAACTTTAGTTACGGGTGAGTAGCCATCCATTTTCTTTAGTCTATAATCCATGTTAAGAACTGATGCTCAGACCCGAGGTTATTTGATGGGTCTCCTTTGCCAAAACAACTGCCAAATATTTTAATACATCTCCGGTCATTTAGCATGTCTGTGGTGCCCAAAAAAGTGCCATGTGTGGGTTCCAAGGAGTAATCTACAGAAACAAATTTCCATTTTTAGTATAACCCAAAGATCTGAGTTTTCCTTTAAAGAAGAGACAATTTATGACAAACCACTGCAGAAGTAAATAGAATAAAATATATTTTTTGACTCCTGCAAATAGTAAATGCAACAAAACTAAGCATCTTAAAAATGATCTAAAAAATAGTCATCAAAGTAAGATGTCAAATAAGAACTTGTTTGTGTTGTTAAATGCTTTTTTTTTCCTCACCCAAACTAAAAATGCATAAATGTTGTAAATGTGTAAATGCTCATGTTATATGAACACATTAACAGACTTCTGACTAAAGTAAAACTTTTGCTGCTAAGTGTGTCCTCATCCTCTAAGCCTTAAAAGGAGTGGATTGTAAATTAATGTCTTTTTCACTCTGTAGGTGGCAGTAGTGCCAAAGTTTTAAAGCCTGTCACTGACATGGCCTCTTCAAACGGGTAGGCTGTTCGTACTGTTTATATTTAAAAGCAGAAACCTCTGTGTTTAAGAATTAAAGACTCTTAACTATTGCCAAAATTATTAGGAATATAATACATGGTCACTCCCAACTGATATTACAGCTTCTTTCACAGCCAGGGAATGGGAGCTCTAAGAACACTGAAGTGACTGAAGCAGTTAGAAAGCTGCTTCTTGAACCAGAACGTGAATACAATCATTTTTGCATAGGAGATTAAGATTTTTGGTTAGAACCGTAACTAAAATGTTATATAAGATTTTTTTAGATTATTAGATGTGTTGAATGTCATAATTATTTTCTATTTAGGTAAGTAGTTCTGTAGAGTGTTTTTGAAATGATTTAGGAGCAAAATCTTTTGATTGACTCCCCCTAACTCCCTGCTCCCTTGCCCCTCCAAAAAAAAAATCTGTTAAGGGGACAAGTGTTGGTATTGCTGTATTTCTTTGCAAAATATACAAATTGATAAAATAACTTCTGTAAAGGCTTGCAGCCTTTCATCCTGATATTCTTAAAAAATATACTTTTTTTTTAACTGCTATTGTCAAATTACAACTTTGTGTGTGTGTATCTGTTAAATTATCTACATGTCATCATTTATGATATATATTTTTATTTCTGTTGCAGTCTACCAGAATTGGAATGTCAGTGAATGCAATACGCAAGCAAAGCACAGATGAAGAAGTTACATCTTTAGCAAAATCTCTTATCAAGTCTTGGAAGAAGTTATTAGGTATGACAGCACAAACTTTTTTTTTTTTTTAAACTGCGCTTGCATGTTTTGACTATATGCAGTCTTAATTCCGTGCCACTATCTTTCTTTAAGATTTTTCTGTGCTCCTGTTTTAGTATTGAAACTTTCTCCACTGATGTGTTTCTTTTTCCTCTTTGGCTCCCACCAGTGCATTACTGTGAAGTGTATTCAGAGACAAAGTCAATGTGCTTTAATTGGGACTGAGAAGCAGTAGGAAACTAGCTTCTGTGGCATGACTCATTTCTGAAGTCTCATTGCCTGCTGTTGAGCTAGTGTGACCGTACTGCAGTGCTAAAAGCTAACGAACCTGTTCTTGACTTTATTTCCTTTGTCAAATGTAATATGCGTTCTGAAGAGTTTGTGCGGAACCTTAAATAGAAGCATGGAGGCTTTGAAGTTTGGTTATAAAATGATTTGTGAAGAGGAAAAAGCAGAGCGCAAAACTGACTTTAAAAATCTCTTACAACTTACAGACAATGACTATTTCTCTGAGTAGATCTATACATCTATACTTTCTAAAATCTTCGTAGTATTAACTCACTATTTAAAATTATCTGTTTAATTTCCCATATAAGCAATGACTGCAGCTAAGGAATCCTTTCTGTTAACATGTTTTTATTCAAGGGTATTTTGGAGCACTTGATTTTAATGCGTTTGAAAACACTCAAAGCTTAAAAACTGTCTTTCAGATATTTTTGTTCAGTCATTGTGTGTACTCTTACTTCTTTGTATCACATTTCAAATAAATTAAGATTTAGAAAGCTTAAAGTTCTAGAACAGAAAACAGTTTGTATTAATTTCTACAGATTTCAATATTTGACATTCTGTCTAGAAAAATATGCTAAGTATCAGAAAGTGTTAAAATCTCCTACCATTTGAAGTCAGCCTCAGTTTATCAGTTATGTAGTATTTTATCAAATGCTTTGCTACTCTTTTGTAAATGGTGTAGAAATGACTTTATCCATTTGGTAGTATTTATCTAGACAAAAAATGGACAAATTGTGACTGCTTCCATAGTATACTTTTCTACAGTTTTTGTATTCTAATAAGAAGCAACAACCCTTATACCAGAGACATTTCTTCACGTAACTTTTTAAAGTTAGGTAATACTAACTAGGTTAGTATTAGTAATTAAAGTTAGGTAATAGTAGATATGCTGGTAAAACACTTTTAAAATCATGATACTGACTTTTGTTATAAATTAAAGGTGTATTTTAAAAGCAATCTGTTCAAAAGTCACTGGTAAATGTAAGAAATCACATACTTTTTATGTTTAAATTTTAATTTAAAAGTTGAAGTCAAATATATGTCTGGTGGATAAAATTGATAAGATATACAACTGGAGGCATAGACTTTGTTATTCACTTGAAGTACTCTAAATACTTATAAAAGCAGCAGCTGTGTGACCTAGTTAAGTAGATTCATATATTTTCTTACACTTCATTTAAGTAGTAAATGTATAATGAATTAAAAAAAAAAAGCCCTATCAAAGTTTTTTTTTTTTTTTTTTTTAAGGTTCCAATTTTTGATACCTCAATTTAATTTAGGCAATAACATGGAGGAAATATTCTGTTTTTTCCACAGAATACTGAGCTTTTGGTAATAATTCTAGATAATGCTTTTGTTTGAGCTAACCCTTCTATAACTATTGAGCAAAGGAGTTGCTATTGATTTGTTGAAACAATAGAAATAGTTTTCTGTTTTTCTTTAACCCAGTATCTTAAGTCAGTCAAACTTGTCTTAATATATCAATACCTATAGCTGACTCTTCTTTAACCGTTCAAACTGTTTAACTGAACCGTACAGAGAATTATTCTCTGTATGTTAGGACCAAAAGGTGTTCTTGCTGTAAAAGTCTAGAATAAGATTGTGGTGTTTGATGATCACAGTAGGTCAATCTAAGTGTAGGCTGCTGCTGAAAAGGGGTGGTCCTGACATTCTTGTTCTATCCTGTGCTAAAACTAGTCTTCGTGTGGCTATTTCGTAAGCTGGAGCAGAGAACTGACCAGATGAAAACTAATACTTGTGGTTTTCTTCTGGACTGGTTTTCACCTGTATCATTTCCTTGATCTAACCCATTTTGCCATCACTGTGCCCATCACAGGGGTTGTGGCAGTAACATTCAGATGGGGAAAGGTGGAACTTCCCCTTTTAATGGCTTGCTACATTCAGATTGTCTTAGGACAATTGTTAGACTCTACATTAAGACTGCCTGCATCAAGTGATGCCAAACGTATGAGGAACTGCAGAAGAAATAGCAAATATTTGAAAACAATTGGAACTTGAAAATTCTTCTTGATTATAATGTACACTTTATACTAAAGCATAGTAGAACAAATGTTTCACCTCTTGTTTCACTGCTATACACTCATTAATTCATTAGAACTTAAAATCTCATAACTCTCTGGAAGATAGGGCATCTAGGCTGTGTGAAATATGGGTGGGAATCTTACAAAGTACTCTTATTCTGTTTTATCATTAGTTTTGACTTTCTCAGAAGAATACGAAATACCATATGTTGAGCTGCTTGAGAAATCAGTTTCGATTATGCTGTTTATAGTGCATGTAAAATGGTATGGATCAAAGATGGCACCCGAAGCGGACAGCTGTTAATCGTTCCAAGCATTGTACTCAGAGATCTGAAGTCTTTGTGAGTTATTTTTATAAATGACATTTTAAATTTAGGAAAGAATCTTTGACTGTTCAGGCTGCATGTAATGTCTAAGTTGAATGCTTCTGGAACTTGTGTTTTAAAAATGCATGGGAAACATGAGAAGAAATCAAGTGAGGTTCTGAATCACCAGAGCATAAGAGATGTTTATGGCTTGATTCAAACCATACCAGGTTACGAATGGTTTTCAGTGAGGTCAGAAGCTGGCCAGTAGGTGGCTTGCAAGTATTGACTGGTGAGGCAGCAAGTGAGCTACAGTGCAAGATTAGGTTTTCAGATGTTGTTATGAAAACATTAAACCATGTGGCCTAGTTGATCACAATTTAGATAAGGAAGCAAATTCTGCTCTCAGAATAAAATACTGTTCAGTCATAAATGGGATTTGCGGATAGCGACTGTTTTGCCAAATAAGTGAGAGTATATAGAATATGCTGTGGAGATGATAAATATGTGCATATTCATTTAGGTTATAAGGTGTGTTTCTTTGTATTCAACTTAAAAGATTTTCTTTAAGGAATTTAATATTCTTCATCGCAAGTAAATGCTTATTGAACTCTAAGAGTATACACTGAAAAAGAATGTCCAGACCTTTAGCTAAGTAAACTTAACTCCAGTTTATGTGCTGGACTGGACTGGAAATGCAATATGACTGGACAATAAACTGACGTTAAGTACGTGTGTGATCATGTGTTGCCAGTAATAAAAACTAAAAATGGAACTGAAAGCATTTTGAAATGCCTATATCAAATTACTCAGACATGAGTTTTTATTGTTTTAAGAAAGAATGCTTCAGAGCTTGAAGTTCTTAAGAGAAGATAACGCGAGCCAGATTCCACAGAAGCGCATTACTCAAATGAATTTGTGCATACAATCTGTTGTTATTTTGAACCTGGTTTTGATTCTACTGTAGCAAACTGGTACAGTCTAGGACTATCTTACAGGTATGTTACTGCTGTCATTCAGTCAAATTGTTCAAGGGTATGAAATAACCTTCTGGCTTTGCTTTAAAAAAAAAAAAAAAAGAGAGAGAGAGAAGTAATTGGGGAAACAAGTTCCTGAATTACAGTCTAATAGTATTTAAGAATATTGTTTACTATTGATAGTAATTGTATGAGTCTCTATGAGATATCAGGTAGAATCAAGAACTTCATTCTGTGCAAAAATAGTTTTAGAACATCTCTTAATTTGCATATTAAGTATGATCTTTGGAAATTTTCTGTCAGGTTTATATTTGGAATTATTCAGAGTACAATTAGTAGAGCTGTAATTTGACAGGATCATCAGTGGAGGGGTAGTAATACATAACTACATCCTATTATACAGGAGACAAAACGTGTGGCAAGTTCATGTGTCATGCTCTTTTGTCACTTACAAAAATTTTTTTTTAAAGGGCAAACAGTGCCTCATTTTCTTGTTTTTTTTACAGAATTCAGATATTTCTCCTGCCTATGCTACTACTAGAAAGAAGCTTTTCTGATTTTACCTTCATGTCTTACTATATCTTGCAGAAGAATTGGTGACAAACGTACCTGCTTATGCATCTCAAGGTTGTTGTTGCTCACAGTCTGGAAAATGGGATCTAAAGCATTATTAAAGTTGAGAATCACTGTTAAATCATTGACTATGCCATCTGTTACCTGGTCTTGGACTTCTTTCTCTTAACTTATTTAAACTGAATACTCAGGAAACTTTCCAAGTTTTGGAGTGATATCTGATTTAATAACATATGACAACCTACCAAATGAAATTCACATATACTTCCAGGGAATATCAACCTTCCACCAACCTTTCAGAAAAATTCTTAGTATTTTTTTAATTTCTTAAATTTAAGGTTAAATTTATAAATTAATAAATTTGAATTAGTTTATTCTAATTTTTTTCCTTTTACTAGCAAATGTCTTGAGTTCACTAGATATATGATTCTAACTAGAAAAATCTACAGTTAAGCTACTAATGGCTTCTAACATTCACATTAATGATGTTGTCTCTGGCCATACGTTATTACATTAAAAAGTTTGTTTGGATGACAAAGAACACTGTCAGGTCATGTTTGACATTATTTCTGGACATTATTTCATTGGAAAAGCTTGAAAGATCTTTCCAATTAATTACAAGTCACAAATGTGAACTGTGATGCAGTAGTGAGAATTTTGATAGTCTTGTTCCAATGGCTGATAGTCAACAATTCATGTTACTAGCTTGTTCTTTATATTTTGAAGAAGAGGCATTAATATAACTTAGCTTTAAAAAAAAAAAATCTTTGTTTTGAGAAATTTTTATGGCCATCTGACACTGATAATTAAAGCTGTCAAGTTACATTTTTCATTCCTAAAATTGACTACAATTTCAATTTGTTTGAAAAAAATGGAAAGTTTTAAGTTTTAGTAGTTGTATAAACTTTAAGAAGTAATCATGCCTATTTAAAGGATCTTACTATAATTATCTAAATATTTATATGCTTCTCTAGATTTTCCGATGTGAATCACTTTTGAGCTTGTGAACTTTTGAATACCTTTCACCGAAAGGCTATTTTTCATCTTAATTTGTTAGAATTTCTGTGGTTGTCTTTAGTTCCCATCAGCTGTCATTTGCCAGTGACTTAAACTTGCCCTTTAAATGTAAAAAAAGTTAATTCGTGGAGTCTAATTTCCAAGGAATATATATATATTTTTTAATCCTTTCTCCAGAGGGTGGTTGACCCTCTATTGATCTAATGGGATCTAGCAGATTGTTAATTGCCTACTGTTCTTGCTTTGATACAATATTTAATAGAATAAGAAATCCTTACTGATGTGTGAGTTTAAGAAAAAATACTGCTTGACACTGAATTGCTTGTCCTCATTTACCTTTATGGGGCATAAATTGGAAAATACTGACTTAAACACTTAGAAAAATATTTCCAGCAATCAGATACTAACGTTATAAATGTATGCTCAGATTTCTGAAACTGGATTAAACAAAAATATTTGTAATTCTTCTCAAGTGATTAATGAAATTGCAGTTTTGAAGACATTTGCTCAAGATGGTCCCATTGTGGCAGCTGCTTGACCTTGATTTGAGGGATACTTGCATAGACTGGGCCACACATGTAGAAAGAGCTGTGCTTTTGCCTCCTGCTGCTTACGCCTGCCTCATGTACCCCTGCCCTCCCTAAGTAGAAGAGCAGTCTCAGTATCAGCTTTTGCTGAACTGTTCCCAGCTGCCTGCCTTCTCTGAGGAAACGGCGGTGGGCTCAATGGAAGCGTTTGGTAAACTGTAACTGTGAAAGAAAAAATATGGAGGCACGTGAGCTGAAGCAGAGGTCTGTTCTAATATAGCTATGCCATTTTCTAGAACCTGAGCTATACTCCAAGATACCTACTGGTCCATCGGTTTGTCTCAGAATTTCGGACAAAAATAATCAAGTACTTGAAAATGATGAGGGTAAATAGGATTACATATATATATATATATAGTATTTCTTAAATTATCTATTTTGTGTGTGCATTGCCATAGAGAGTATTCTTGTGAATATGCATGTTAAAACTGGGATTCATTTTCTTTCTGAGTAATATATACTTTAGGTCTTGTAGCAGAGAACTTCCTTGACCATTCAGTTTATAGCATTGTTTTCTTAATGAAATTGTTTTTTTAGTAATGATAGTTGATTGTATTGATATCTTTATTAGGATTTATAAATATCATCTGTATCTTATTAAAGAGTATCAATCCAAATGCATCATCTGCTGTGTTTAGTTTTGTTTTTTTGTTTAGTTTTGTTTTTTTAATGGAGGAATCTATCAAGGATTAAATACAAGGTTACAAACAGTGGGGTAGGAAATTCCTAAACTATAAGTTTTTGAAGGCTGGAGGAATATTCTGGACAAGTATTCTTGTGTGCTGCCCTGATTCCTATACTGTTTCTAAGGCATCTATTTTTGAGAAAAACATCTGCAGACAGAATACTAGATGGGTTCTTGGTCTGATCCAGTACAGCTCTATGGTCTCCATTCACAATGATGATTTTTTTAACAGAGATTTGAGATTTGTTAAACTCCTAACTTTTGATCCTTTTCAGTTTATTATATCATTTCTGTGTAGATTTGAATGCAAGTTGTGCATATTAAAAATAAGCCAATACAATAATTTTATATTGTCTAGAACAAAAATTTTAAGCTAGGTGCTTGAATAAGAGACCTGACTTTGAGAGGGTGGGGGGCAGGGTCCTTCTGAAAATCAGGATATTTTTAGATGCTTAAACAAGGTTTACCTAAGTTAGGACATCTTCATTTCAAAGACTTGAGCCTAATCAGATTTTCCTGTTTTGCTTGATCTGGTTTTAGTACTCTTTAAAGTTTGTAACAGATGTTTATGCTGATAATACAGTCAACAGGATTGGAAGAGAAGACAGTGTAATGGCAGATTTATGAGGGATTAGAGAAAGAGGAGTTCACAAAATCTAACTTCAGATGACTGAGGCCAGTCTTGCTAGGCTTTCTCCATAGGCAGTGGAGGGAGTCATCCTTTCTAGAAAGCAAGTCAAAGCAGGAGCTTGGTTTAGCCCCTCTGAATTCCTCTTTACAATAGGAGGGCACCTCTGTTTTTCTCACTAGACTGAACTTAAATGTTGTGAATGCCCTTCTTAATGACTGACTTCTTTATTCTTTCTGATGTTGTAAAATCATCATTAAACATACTCTATGTGGGGAAGACAAATTAAAGTATTTTTACACATTAAGGCAACTGACTTCAAAGCAATCAAAGAAGTTACTCAGTGCGTGTCTGGAGAACTCTTCAAAAGTATATGAACTTGATTATTTTTTTTTGAGTGTTTAAGTAGAAATACTGTGAATATAATTAAAGAGAATGATATGCATTTAGTGGGAACTTATATTTATTGCATGGAAGATAAAATTTGGAGACTTGATACACTAGTTTAAGAAGCTATCCTCTCTGCAGCAGAGCTGGCAAAGGGAAAGTGTAGAAGTCTGTGTTTTCATCATGTCTTCTCTGGCAGTTTAAGCAGGTGCCGAACTTGACCTGAAGCATCTGGAGTGTGGGCATACATTTCATTTTGCTGAGTTGGGATGGGAAGGGAGAGTCTATACCCCCAAAGGAAGTCAAAACAGAGTGGAAGCTGATACCATTTTTAACTGGCTCAGAAAAAAATCATCAAAGATATTCTACTAGTGCTTTAAAACAGTTACTGTTTCTGTGTAAAAGGAGTTTTTGATGTTTTTTATTTCCAGATGGACCTTCAACCGATAAAGATTCTGAAGAAAAGAAAAAGGAACCTGCCTCTTCCTCACAAAGCAGTCCTGAAGCAAGAGAAGAAAGGTACATTATTTGTGATGACTATACAAATAATCTCACTTAGATATAAATTAATATTAATCTGAGAAATCAACCAGTGTATACATATACTTAAATTTTTGTCCAAATTTGTCATACTAGAGAGAGCTTCCGCATTCTTTTGTAAATGCATGCTGTTGTATAAGAAATGCTGTGTTGTCAGGGAAGTAAATCATGCTGTTGCTAACACTAAAAAATAAAAGCTGAAAGTCAAAGGTCAAAATATGACCGGACTAGTTAAGAGTGTTCTATCTATCTTATCTGTCAAATACTTCTTTTCTCTCTCAATACTACTACAGAGCTCTTGGAACTGTAAAACAACTTCTAATTGCAATTTCCTGGTAGAATTATGTATGTTAGAGGTTTAGAACACTTCTTTTGTCTTTGCTTTTTGTTAAAACACTGTAAAATGCCATAAATAAATACCACCTCATTATGCATCTCTTTTGGTAAATGTAAAGGTATGTTGTCAGAAAAATGGACCCATGTTCATGACATGTTAGGAGCTGAAGAACACTTGCAAAATACTATCAGTAAGCCATAGGTTTTTTTTAATGTGATTCTACTTTTAGTGAACCTGTTTACAACAGCAGTTCTCAAATTGAAATTTCACCTTTAATCACTTGTCCCTGTGTGAGTTGAAAAGTTTGGTTTACTATTTGCAAAAACTACATTAACTCTTTGTTTGTGACCGTGGTACCCCTTCAGTATAGTAAGCAGTTACAAACTGGATGTTAGTAGTATTTCTTCCCTGTTTTTAAGTTCCATGAAGAAAAATGGTTGCATGTTTATGCACATCAGAGAGAACTGAGAATTTAAACTTATATCCCATATAAAGGGGTTAAAAAAAAATCTCTATATAGAATTCACCCTGGTGAATATTCCAGAGACACTTGTTAAATTGTAGTAGAGCTATAAATAACTTTAAAAATATGATCTATGTTCTTTTTACTGATTACCATCCAATGGATGTAGCACAAGAACTGTGTTTTGCCCTGAAACTAAGCTATTAATGGGGGAAATAAATCTTTCATATTCATTTTTTTGCCTTTTTTTAGCAGTTCAAGTAGTAATTCCAGCAGCAGGAAGGAAGAGGGTAATGCTCCCTCAAATTCTTTCATCCCTTCTTTTCCCCGTGCTCCAAGCACTTCGGATTCTGTACGAGTGAAATGTAGAGAAATGCTCTCCACAGCTCTCAGAACAGGAGGTGAGCTTTGCAGAATATATTTTCAAATTTAACTGTTTCCCTTCTTCTCCACTTCACCCTTCTCCCCTCTGCCCCCACAAGTTTTTCCTAAAATTTTTATGTCCATTTGTGTATATATACCTGTAGGCCAGTTGTGTAGGTTTGTCCAAATTACAAATACTGAGTAACCTTGGCAACAATGGGAATGTGTTGACTTTTTTTTTTTTTTGTGGCTGATGATACAGGATGCTTTGTGGCTTCCATTTGCCTGATATCCTGCCTACAACAAAACTTGCTTTTCATGGTATCTTTTAGGATATTGCCTCCATAATGCCTCATTTGAATCTCTGTAGAAACTGCTATTTTTTTGTTTTCTGTGAGAGTAACACTGTATACATGCCTTCTTTCCTTACACAAGAGATCCTGTGAGCCTTCAGATTCCGGTTATTGAAAGTTGCCTTTCAGTTTTGATTTAATCTTGAAGCCTCATTGAGGTACTTGTAGTGAAGAATCTCACATTGCTCATTCTTCATGCCTTTTGGGCAACTGTAAATTGCTTTACTGTCTAGGTTTTTTTTTTCTCCCTCATGTACACTTAGGTATCTTTAAACTGCCAAATGGAATGATATACTAGATGGGGAGCAAAGTGAAAACTGGACTTCTCAGAATGACCTGAATTCCTTCTTGCAGGTCTTTCTCTTCTACTAGAACTTATGACTTAGCTCCTGTTCTGCTATTACTAGCTTAATGTAACCTGCCCCAGTGTAAGGGAACTTGTGAAACATCTGTTTTCACACTTTGAATTCAGTTAAAGATTCAGATACAGCCAGTTATCAAAGCTGACTGAAGACTGTAATTTATTGACCTGTGGATATATAGTTCATAGGATTCTAAAATAATTTGTGATCAAACGATTGCATATAGCATCTTAGTATTCATGTTTCTATGTAGCTGTAATTTTAGTTAGATTTTCAAGAATTCTTTTTGCAATGTTACCTCCTATTGCATGTGTTACCTGATGATCCATGCGTCAAATACCAAACTCAAAGTACAGTGGGTTTTTTTGTTTGTTTATTTGCTTTTGTTTTTGGTTTTTTTAATGGCCTTCTGCATGAGACAGGGAGAAATGGTGTCTGGATTACTGACTGAAGTTCTCCCATGCTAAAATGAGAAGGAAGATATTTTATCTAGTTTTGATATTTAGATATTTTATCTAATTTGTCCTAAGCTATGTTGAAAGACGGATGTATTTTTGGTAACAGGTTTGGTCAGAAACAGTAAACAGTTATCTTTGAGACATTTCAGGTCATTGTCTTCAAGATTGCCAAGGTCTATTTCTTCTAACTTATATGTTTTAAGACACTTCTCTGCTTGAAAGCTTTTTTTTTTTTTTTTAAATATCTAGTTATATTGTTTCTGTTGTTACTCTCTCTCGCTTATGCACTCCCTCTCTCACACGGCGTGCACACACTCACTCACTTACTAATTGCGCATGCTTGTATTGTGTGGACTGAAAGAATTGATACAACCAGATACCAAAACATTTTCTTTCTGTAGTGCAGTCTATTCTACACATGCAGATATGCTGTGAAGATAGGTGCTTGCCATGCCGAATAGAATATTTGAAATCTTGCTGTATGACAAAATTCTTGTATTACTGTTTGTTTGCAGCTAGAATTCTTTTTTTTTTCTTTTTCTGGAGAAAAATCTGAAGGGTTTTTTTTTTTTTTTTTTTTTTTACTTCTGTTACTCTTAATTTCATTTGTCTTTGTTCTTCAAAGTAATATGCTAACAAAGTTTTGAAAGGATAAGTATATAGTAAACTAAATTTTCCTATACAAAAGGAAATTTCACTGTGGTTGCATAGTTTGCTCTGTTTCAGAGTTCTGGAAGGACTCTCAAGGTGATATAAAACACTGAGAAGACTGTCAGATTGCTAATATTCTAATTTTTGTTTTCCTCAGATGATTATATTGCTATTGGTGCTGATGAGGAAGAGCTGGGTTCTCAGATTGAAGAAGATATCCTTTGTTGTACATCTATGTACTCTAAAATAAGAATATTTGTTAAAAGTATTGATATGTTAAAAATGAGTTGACTTGATCCTTATATTGAATATTATTTTATTTCATTTAAAACAAAACCAAGCAAACTGTTCAATACATCCATGTAGAAACTCAGTGTTTAAAAAATACCACAGCCTGATTTGCCTTAAAACTTGTTAGTATATACATACTTTTATATATGTGTGTGTATAATACATATGTAATGTTATAGTTCCATATTTTTTCCTTGCAGCAGCAATATTATGTCTTGGTGAAGTATTCTGAGACAAAATGTTAGGCTCTTATATGTTCTTTAATTTTAAATCTGTTCTTGTTAGTACTATTTTATTCTAACATCTTGATTTCAATTTCCACAAATTTATTTCTAAGTGAATTTGGAGTTTTCAAAAGAGTTGTTCTGGTAGCAATGTTTGAACAATTACAGAGCAGAGGTGTCTGGGTTTTCATGTTTTGGGTTGTTTTGGGGGGGGGGGGTTCTTATGCGCAGAAAAGGTCTAAGCTTCCTGATCTAACTTGCTAATGTGCTTCTGTAATTACAGGTAACCCTCATTCCTGTTAAGGAATTTCCTGTTTGTTTGAAAATTTGGAAAATTTGTTTTAAAATTCTGTAAATGAGCTTGCCAGTACTTGAATATTTAATTAAGAAATTAATTCATCCTCAGAATAAGGTCAAGGAACTGGTCTTAAATTCATGGATGTTCTTTCAGAATTTCTGTTAAGATCCTACCACCCAAAAATTCACGTTTTACTGACCATCTGTGAAACTATGGTTGGGCCGGGGCAAGGGATATGGAATATTGTCTAATGTGTTGAACAGGAAAGTAACTGTTGTCTGGCGTTGGGGAAAAAAGGACTTGATCAACAGTGGAAAAGCACGTTGCTTTACAAAGATTGCCCCAAAACTGAATGCTTGATAGTGTTTGTTTGTTAACGTTTTGTTCCTTAAATTCAAAGCACCTATTTTTCAAGAATTAAAAAACACTGATATGAAATACAAAAATAGGGTACGAAGTAGGATAGCTAATCTCAAGGACACAAAGAATCCTAACTTAAGGAAAAACGTACTATGTGGGAACATACCTCCTGACAAGTTTGCCAAAATGACAGCAGAGGTAAGTAGAGAATAGGTCTTGAACTATTTCCCTATTTAACTTATGTCCTGGCCGGTCTTTATTAGCCACAGAAATAATTTGTATAAGCTGTCTGCGCTTTTTAAAAAAATATGGCTTGTTGGTGGCTTGCAGAGTCTGAATTCTACTGGGCTGTGTTGAGGCAGAGGGAATGGAAGCTGTGTATGTTAACTGTTTCTAAGTGTCTGATTTCTCTGTAAGTCAAAAGTCACGTAAACTGTTTCATGCGTTACAGGGAATTTGCACAGAATGTTGTGCAGCCTTTGGAAGGCCACATTATGAGTCAGTGATAGCTTTTCAAGTTCATGGAGATGTATAGAAATACATCTGGCTAGTGACTCCAAGCTGTTAAGCCATTCACCTCTTTGGATACGTAATGTTACCATCAGTGTTAGTCTGCCCTACTGTTTGTATTTTTCAAATCCTAACCTCTGGTGTTTTGCTTCTGTGCAAGGTATAGCGCTGTGGTTTAAAACATCAGTCCCTCTTGTGTTGGCCTTAGTGCTTGTTTAAAGCTTATCTCAAATTTGACAGAATACTTCAAATGATTTTGAAGGGAACTCTTTGCAGTAAATAAATAGAAAAAGCCATAAATGATGGGGGAAAGAAGTTAGGAGAATTGCCCTTTAAATTAAATTAAATTTCTGTTGTTGAAAGGATATTTTGAACACTTTAATAGAAATTCCTGTTGAGATGCTCACTGACTTTACAAATCAAAATAAATGTAGGAATCAAGAACTGCAAAATTAAATGTTATGGGAGAGAAAAATGAACTGTTAACTGTTAATGCCTCATTTGAGTTTTGTATCTCTGCTGTTATGTATCAGATTCTTCTTCCCCACCCCGTATGCGCATGTGCATGTTATGTACACGCACACACAGTCAGGTACAAAGGACTGTCTTGGAGACTGAGAAGAAATTAAATTTATCATCAAGTAATGAAAATCCTGATTGACTTTGTTCTAGAGAACAGCTTTTTCTATAGCTTTGTAGAGAGGGCAGGGCAGACAGAGGCTGATAAAGGAATCTATATATAAAGAAATGTGGATGGTATCTTCAGTGAATATTTTGAGTTCTTTTTAACTCTGTAAACTCTGTGTATGTACACATATAAAAACATACATTTCATGTTGTCCAGTGCCCATCCTTTGGGTTTGTAATTCCTGTCTTGGACTAAGATTATAAATTTAATGGCTAAAAAAATGATTTCATGAAGATGAGTTCTAACTGAAACTGTATTAATGAAAAATAACATCCCATGTGGATGTGGAATACAAGAATAAAATTTTAATGAAGAAAAATAGAACAACTTTTTTGTTCTGCATGCTTGGTTACTATACATTGTTGAAGATCCTGCATATTAGAGCTTTTTTTTAAAAAAAAAAAAAAATCAGTGAATCTGTTCTTTCTCTAATGTTTTGAAGCTAGGTGTGTATGTGTGAGGTCTTATGCAAATAAAACTTAATTAAATCTTATCTAACAAAAGCTTAAAGCTTATTGGAAAAAAAATATTATGCAATTAATTAACATTGATGACTTGTTTCTACAGTATTAGGGAGATCTCTGTTTGAATAGAACTACCCCATTGATTGTATGGAGTAGTTGAAAATACGTGTTTTGCCAAGGATGCAAAGATATCCACAAGTCAGTGTTGTAATAGAAGTTAAAAAGAACACTGTGAAACTTTGCTGTTTCATGTATCAGCTTCATCATTAAACTTGCAGGCTTTTTAATGAGTGTAAGTTGGAATAGATACTAATGATAAATTTAATATATATTTCTACTTAGATGCAGCTCCTTGAATGAGGAAGAAAAGCTTCTTTGAGTTTATTTCTCAGGAGGTGATGGATTGCTAATAAGAGATATTACAGTTTATATTGTCCTTTAGTGACACTGCTGCAACATCACTATTAGAAATCCAATTGAGTCTTGATTTGGAATAGCGCTTTGCAGAAGTCTCCCTGAAAAGGAAGCTTGCTCTCTGGCAGTCTGGGCTTGGTGGAGCTTACAGCAAAACAATGGATTTGGGGTGTGATTTTCAGATGGAAAAATATTTTGTCTAAAATCAGATGCTGTATCTCCCTGAAAAAGCATCGCTGGGTTATCTGTAAGGAACAACTGTTCTGCCCTGTCTTCCTCCTGCATCACTGTAGTGCTGTGTTTTGTACCAGTGATTCTTAGATTTTTGTTTATTTGGTGAGCCACTGCCTGGCAGTCAGGCTTGGTGCAAGTTTTGTCATTGTGACAAAGGATGTGCCTAATGTACATCTAACAGAGGGTTTGTGGTGTACAACAATGAGGGACTGTGCAGTTCAGCAGACCATTTTAATGTGCGGGCTTAATGCAGTCTATGGATCTTAGCTTTGGAATCATACTTCCAAGTTAAATGAGAAATACTAGTATTCTGACTTCTGGTAATGATCTGCATGGCTAGATACTGGCCTGTATGGCTATACTCTATTTCTTAGTACAGATATGCAAATAGACAAAATAGTGTAAGTTTTTTATATGATAACTGTCTTTTGTAGGTCAATGAGGTAATTATGCAAGTATCTAACCTAGGAAGAGGACCTTTTTTATCCTTCTGTACCTTGTATCTCTGTTACTTTTCTGAAGTTCAGAGTTGTATTTACAAGTAAATGTTTCTAGTTGTAACTTCTTCTGATTATCCAGCTGCATTAAAATTTTAAAATTTAATTTTTTTTTAGCTTCTGTGTTGTGAAACATCCCAGCTTAAGTCTTAAAAAATTAAAAAATCTAAAATTTGTAGAATTACTTTCCCCTTTCATAAAGAGATTATTTGTGGATTCTGAATCAAAATGGTATGTGCCTTCAGAATTCTGTGGTACGCACACTGGTAACAGTTTGTTTAAAACAAACTCTCTTATAAATTCTTTCTGCTATTTGCCCATAACAGGAAATGGCAAGTGATGAGCTGAAAGAAATGCGCAAAAATCTGACCAAAGAAGCTATCAGAGAGCACCAGATGGCTAAAACAGGAGGTACCCAAACTGATCTGTTTACATGTGGCAAGTGTAAAAAGAAGAACTGTACATATACTCAGGTACGTGGTTATTCAGATTGTTCATTTTCCTTTATCAAATTTTAACTTCTATATAAAGATTGTCAGAGAGAAAAATAGTTCTAATTATAAAATGAACATGTAACAAAATGTTAACAAAATACAAAATTTTGTGGAGGCAGTTGGAAGTGCTTAGATGTGCTTCCATGAAGAATGTTTGTTGTATTAGTTTACCAAAAATTTCACATAAATCCCAGCTGAGCATCTAAATAGCTTGAAATGTCAGTTTCTTGCAATGCTGAGTTTTTGCTTACTCTTCTGATTACATCTTAGTGACATGCTGTTAATATAGATGAACTAATTTACTGTTTGATATGGTTAAACTATTTTTCTTCAAAGAGAGTAAATAGGAAAAATACATATAATCTATAATTTGACTAACTTTAGACCCTGATTTATGATCATTCCTAGAACCTTTTCTAATTTAATTAGGAAATATATACAAAAAAAGTGCCTTAATTTGTTTAGCAGTGCTGCAAGGCATGCATCTTTGATCACAGAATCAACAAAATTCATAATGTAATATTGTATAATAGATGCTTGAAGTAGAAAGGTGTTTTTCAATCATGAGACTCCTAAGCCTTTTCATCAGTAAATATGTGGAAAGCTGTATTGAATGTGTAGTTTTACTGCAGACTGTTTTCCTAGAAGTATGTGCGCAGTACTTCATTGCTGAAATAGGTACCTTTAGTACTTTTAAATCTGTCAAAACTTAAGCCTGTAGTCTATACATAACTTTTCATACCAGTTAAAACCAGATTTAACTTGTGTTTTTATCCAGATGTGTTTCTTAAAGGTTTAAAATCAAAGTTTAACATTAACATTGAATGTATACTAGCAAAAGTTGAAGATACTAATTTTCCATTTTGGCTCTTGCCTTTGCTGAAGGTTCAAACCCGCAGTGCTGATGAACCTATGACAACATTTGTTGTATGTAATGAATGTGGAAACAGATGGAAGGTAAGATCATTAGACTCTTTTGCATATTTGCTAGTAGACAGTCAGGCTCTGTGCTTAATTTTCTATTTTACAATAAATAACAAATGAGTTTCTCTTGACTTGTGGTTATTTCCTAACCCACTGATTAATTTTTTATGTTGATATTGCCAAATAACTTTAGGTTAGAAAAATACCCTTGGTTGAAGTTGTGGGAACACACGGGTGAGGAGGGGAGCAGGTTGAGAAAAGTCAGCACATTGACTTAGACCTTGTGACATTCAGGTACAGATTTTCTGCTTTGTCTTACAAAGCTGTGACAAGTCCATCTCAGCCTTGGTTCAGTTCACCGAAACACATTCTAACCCTTTTTGATCTCTACTCCTATGAATAAAGTAGGTTGTCTTTGACCTTTTCTTGTTTTTCTTTTGTTTTTTCTACTCTGAAAAGAAGGGCAGATGAAAAAGAGATGACTTCTGCCAGGTTCCTGTGTCAGTATAGGAAGTGTGAGATAGTGATAACTTGATTTAATTTTTTAAAGTTCAGGATATGGGGATTTAGAAAGCTTCTGGGGAACAGTGATAGTCCAGTAAAGTGGAGAAATATCTAATGAAGAGCTGTAAAATTTTCAACTCACATGTGGTAACATGCAATATAAGGCACGATATCTTTATTCTGTTATTTTTCAATGTTAAGGATGCTGCAGCTCTGCAGAATCACATTGCAAAGCGTACTGTAAGATAAATAAGATGCAGAAAACAGTGTTTTTTTTTTTTTTTAATGCAGTTAAGTTTTACATATCTTCTGACTGAATATAGGTCAAATCTATACTCCAGGATATCTAAATAATTTATGAAGCTTAGAAAGTGTTTGATGTAGCACATAGAAGGAAGAGTTCATTTGTCCCTAAAACTTTCTATAAGGTGACGGTTAGAAAAAAAACCCTCAGTCTCTGTATAAAGATGCTTGAGTGAAGGAATGCTAGTATGGTATAAGCAAATGCTTTAACTAATAATTTCCACATCGTATGTATGGTGTCATTTTCTTTTTCTTCTTGCAAAGATTTAGAAATAAGCTGTATGAAGATCTCATAATATATTTGTTTTCTTTTGACAGTTCTGTTAGAAGAAGAAATTACCAAGACATCTGGACCAGTATGAAAGAGGATTTTGTAATTAGCTTTAAAAACTAGGCTAAGCATCTAGCTTCCTGCAAATGAGAGGGTGTTTGGTTTTTTTTTTTCTTCCTCTGTTAAGCAGCATACATCCCTGAAGTTAGCCTTTGTTTTGATTTGACACAACCATCATTTCGTTAAATGCCTTCCTATAGCTAGTAGTCGTTAGGGCCAGGTTGCTTGATTGTATGGTGAATGTTAAAATATTTTTTCATTTTTATAAGTAAGTTGACATTAAACTTTTACCAATTAAACATTTTGGTAACTGGCTTGTTTTTTCCTAACTATATGAATAATGTCCTGTATTTTTTTACAGTCTGAAACATGCCGCCTCCTCTCATATGTATTTACCTCTCCACTTTCTGTTAAATTGTAAGAATGGATTGTGTTTCTTACTGGTGTGTTTACTAATATTGCAAAGAGAAAAGGCATCCAACTTCATTTTAATCATATTGAACCCATTTGTTAACTGAATCACATTTGGTTAACTCTCTGGTTTGTACATAGCATTTCTGAATTAGTACTGAAATTCTGATCGCAGAGTTTGGAAATTTATTAATGGATATGTTGACCTCTTTTGCAACGGTTGGTTAAGCTTGTTTTTGTAACCAGCTTTGATCAATACAATTTATTTTATTGCTCTAAAGCATGTATGTTATGTTCTATCAGTGGGTATTATTTCTAGGAACATCTTAGAATACTTGGTTAAATTTGATTCAATTGTTCTCTTTTGCTTAACTTGCTTGCCAATGAAGTTTGTTTAAACTTTGTAAATAACCAAAGGCATTTTGTGGTAGGCCGTCCTAATGACGGCCAGTTAACAAATTCATCACAAGATAAACTGGCTGGAGTATTAATAGTAAATTCATTTCATATAAATGACATTAATTTTGTTCATGAACTGAATTTTGAAACGTAGAGTAACTGATGTGATTTGTAAACACAGAGGCCAGAAGAACAAGTGAGATGATAGAAATGCTGTTTGTTAGAGCCTGTTCTTTTAGCAGTGCACATGTTTAAAAGTATTTTTCAAATGCTCTCTCAAGAAAATCATGTCAACATCTTTAGAAGAGAAAATATTTGCATTACACCTAAGTTTGTATTGTCATTTAATTTATCTAAGCCTGGGGCTGAGGAGGTCTATCCTGGCAATGTATAAAGAATTCTTGGGGGAAGTATGTGCAGTTTCTGGAGAATAAATTCCTTGACTGTAAAGAACAAATGGGAATTTTTTATTGATCATTTTTTGTGTGATGGAGGCAGGCTAAAGCATGAGATAGTATGGTGACACTTCAGCGCTGCAAGGCAAAAAATGTTTGAATACTTTATAGAGCAAGCTTTTTCGGTCAGCTTGTGCAAGGAAGAAAAACAGGCTTTTCTCTTGAAAGAAAAAATGATTAAAACAAGAATTTAGATTGATTACATATGTAGCCATTTTTTAAGGCAGAAAATTGTTCAGAATTTCAAACTTTCTTACATAACTTTATATAAAAACAGTATTTTATAAATATTACTCTAATTCAGAATAATTTCTTTATTACCTTTCAGAGTCAGTTTATATTTAGACCGTTTGGCAGGATTGCTTGTTAAGAGTCATTTAAAGATGCTGCTTTTTTTTTTTTTTTTTTAAGTTAAGACAGCAGCAAATGAATTGTAGATGCTTAGTATCAATGACAGTGCTTTACTCTGAAGTGTTTTTAAGTCCAAAAGATTGTGATAAAAGTGATTGCAAATTGGGTGTCAATTAGACCTAAATTTCTTTTGCTATTCAAATATGTACAGGACAGGCTTGGTTTACATAACCTTCCTCATGTTACATGTCTTTTAATCTTTATGTCTGTGACACATAGGAGAACTGTTCTTCATGAGAAAATACAGGCATACCTCGGAGAAATTGCAGGTTCAGTTCCAGACCACCACAATAAAGCGAATATCTCAATAAAGCAAGTCACACAAATTTTTTGGTTTCCCAGTGCATATAAAGGTTATGTTTACACTATACTGTAGTCTATTAAGTGTGCAAGAGCATTATGTCTAAAAAAAAGTACATACCATAATTAAATACTTTATTGCTAAAAAATGTTAACCATCATCTGAGCCTTCAGCGAGTCGTCATCTTTTTGCTGATGGAGGGTCTTGCCTTGATGATGATGGCTGCTGACTGATCAGGGTGATGGTTGCTGAAGGTTGGGGTGGCTGTGGCAGTTTCTTAAAATAAAACAGCAGTGAAGTTCTGCATCGATTGACCCTTTCACGAAGGATTGCTCTGTAGCATGCGATGCTGTTTGACAACATTTTACCCACAATAGAACTTCTTTCAAAATTGGAGTCAGTCCTCTCAAACCCTGCCACATTGGAGTCAGTCCTCTCAAACCCTGCCACATTGGAGTCAGTCCTCTCAAACCCTGCCACATTGGAGTCAGTCCTCTCAAACCCTGCCACAGCTTTATCAACTAAGTTTATGTCATATTCCAAATCCTTTGTTGAAATGACAACAATGTTCCCAGCATCTTCACCAGGAGTAGAAAACCACTTTCTTTGCTCACCCATAAGAAGCAACTCGTCAACCATTAAAGTTTTTTCATGAGATTGCAGCAATTCAGTCACATCTTCAGGCTCCCCTTCTAATTCTAGTTCTCCTGCTATTTCCACCATGTCTGCAGTTACTTCCTCCACTGAAGTCTTGAACCCCTCCAAGTCATCCATGAGGGCTGGAATCAACTTCTTCCAAACTCCTGTTAATGTTGATATTTTGACCTCCTCCCATGAATCACCAGTGTTCTTAATGGTGTCTAGAATGGGGAATCCTTTCCAGAAGGTTTTCAATTTACTTTGCCCAGATCCATCAGAGGAATCACTGTCTATGGCAGCTGTAGCCTCACAAAAAGTATTTCTTAAATAATAAGACTTGAAAGTTGAAATTACTCATTGATCCATGGGCTGCAGAATGGATGTTGTGTAGCAGGCATGAAAACAACATGAGTCTTGTACATCTCCATCAGAGCTCTTGGGTGACCAGGTGCATTGTCAATGAGCAGTAATATTTTGAAAGGAATCTTTTTTTCTGAGCAGTAGGTCTCAACAGTTGGCTTAAAATATTCAGGAAACCATGTTGTAAACAGATGTGCTGTCATCCAGGCTTTGTTGTTCCATTTACAGAGCACAAGCAGAGTAGATTGAGCATAATTCTTAAGGACCCTAGGGTTTTGGCATGGTAAATGAGCATTGGTTTCAACTTAAAGTCACCAGCTGCATTAGCCCCTATCAAGAGAATCGGCCTGTCCTTTGAAGCCAGGCGTTGACTTCTCCTCTCTAGCTATGAAAGTCCTAGATGGCATCTGCTTCCAATAGAAGACTGTCTCGTCTACCTTGAAAATCTGTTGTTTAGTGTAGCCACCTTCATCAATTCTCTTAGCTAGATCTTCTGGATGACTTGCTGCAGCTTCTACATCAGCACTTGCTGCTTCACCTTGCACTTTTATGTTATGGAGACGGCTTCTTTCCTTAAACCTCATGAACCAACCTCTGCTAGCTTCCAACTTTTCTTCTGCAGCTTCATCACCTCTCTCAGCCTTTATAGAATTGAAGAGAGCTAGGGCCTTGCTCTGGATGAGGCTTTGGCTTAAGGGAATGTTGAGGCTGGTTTGATCTCCAGACCACTAAAACTTTCTCCATATCAGCAATAAGGCTGTTTTGCTTTCTTATCATTTGTGTGTTCCCTGGAATAGCACTTTGAATTTCCTTCAAGAACTTCTCCTTTGCATTCACAACTTGGGTAACTGTTTGGCGCAAGAGGCCTCGCTTTCAGCCTGTCTCGGCTTTCGACATGCCTTCCTCACTAAGCTTCATCATTTCTAGCTTTTGATTTAAAGTGAGACATGTGCAACTCTTCCTTTCACTTGAACACTTAGAGGCCATCGTAGTGTTATTAATTGCCCTAATTTCAATATTGCTGTGTCTCAGGGCGTAGGGAGGCCCAAGGAGAGGGAGACGGGGGAACGGCCAGTCGGGGGAGCAGTCAGAACACACACAACATTGATCAATTAAGTTCTCCATCTTATATGGGTGCAGTTTGTGGTGCCCCAAAACAATTACAATAGTAACATTGAAGATCACTAATCACAGATCACCGTAACAGATATAATAATAATGAAAAAGTTTGAAATAGTGCGAGAATTACCAAAATGTGATACAGAGATGCAAAATGAGCACGTGCTGTTGGAAAAACGGCGCCAATAGACTTGCTCGACACAGGTTTGCCACAAACCTTCAATTTGTAAAAAACCACAATATTTGTGAAGTGCAATAAAATGAGGTATGCCTGTATAGTAATTGTTTTTCTGCATCTACTGAGTTATATGTGGAACTTATTACAAGAGCTAGAACGGTAGTAGCGCTTTCTGTGATGTACATGTATCCAGTAGGCACTCAAATAAGACACTTGTTTCACCTAATGCTACCTTGTGGCCATGGCAACAGCCTTCATGTTTTCACTCTTCTGCCCCTGAGATAAAAACAGAAGCTTTTTTCATGTAGTGAAAGGTAGAGCCCAAGAACTAGATACAAAAAAGAATATAGGTGTCTAAATTCTATTCATGCTTCATTTGGGTACCCAAATCCAAAGTAAAAACTGCTCAACAGTGAGCTCTGGATGCACCTTCGTTCAGCAGGTGCTTCAGTTCTCCCAATTGCCTGAAGTTGTCCTCCTCTACCAGAGAGGATACAAAGCCTAAAGAATGTGTAGGAGAAGTTGTCAGATGTGGGGCTGGAATCATATCTCACTTTCCCAGATGCTTGGCTTACCTACTCAGTCATACCATGACTGGCCCAGTACACTGGAGTTTCTTTTATGCAATGAAAGATGTCAACAGGATTGGCGATGAATCTCTCTCATCCACAAATAGCTTTAACAAGCTCCTTTAGTATCCTTAGGGATGTTTGAATCCTCTTGAGCAAAAGAGACTTGAACACAGTTGCCCTATAGTCTAAGCTAATATTTTAACACTATTACAGAAGAAGAGGTGGTTCTATTCCTCTTAAAATTGGGGAAAGAAAAGATTTTTAAGAAGTGTCATTTTTCTTCAATAAGATAGGCTGTAGGATTTTGCTCAGAAAACAGTTTTAGCTTCTGGATTCTTAGAAGGCATTTCTTCATATATAACTCTGGTACCTTCCCCAGAAGAAGTGTGGGTTTTAAAATGTCTTGTCCTGAATGATTCTTTTTGACTAAAACTAAACAGAAGGTAAATATTAGCTCAGTGATCTCAACTTTTATGAATCCCATTTTGAAGCCCTGTAGTACTTTCCAGCATTATGGAGGAAGTGCCAGGTTTTTTTATTTTATTTATTTTTTGTCTGGAGTTCTGGGTTCCACTTGTGATCACATACATGAATTTAACTTGCAGTTTAAAATCCATAACAACTCAGGTAGAAATTCAATTCCTCAGTCTGAAGTCTTCATTCCCCCAAAAGTGGTTGTATTACGTTTCAAATGTGTGACCTTTGGAACAGATGATTAGTACTCATCCATATAATTAAATCTAAGGAGTTTCACCTCCTTAAGTAGAATTTCATACCCATGCATATTAGCTTCTGTTTCAATACATCATCAATCAGCTTGAATTATCTTACCCTTTTAAAAGGTTCGGGATTAATTTAGTTATAACATTAGTATAAAAAACCTTCCATTAATGTTGTTATTGAAATGATAGCAGTATACTTGTATTCTCAAGTATTGTTTAGAGCAAACTTGTTTTAAAATTATTTTGTATTGAGACAGTCTTTCTTATTACTTCCTGTGTTTCAGATAGTTTTTTTTTTAATTGGAAAGAATATCTAGGTACGTGGTGCTAGTGTGACAAATTTTAATTTGTCTTTAGAGTATATAGCCTGAAAGGCTCTGCTATAGTCTTTTTTTTTCTTTATTTGTATTGCGCTAATGAATTTGGAATTTAAAGGTCAGTGTAAAGTACAATGTGCTGACTGAAGGAGTCCATACAATTTTAATACTGTTTAGCAGGCTCATAAAAAGAACAGTCTTTAACAGTATGCATGTTCTGTGGGAGTTATTGGTTTGTAAAGTGCAGGCACTGAAGAATTAATATCAGTGGACTGGAAAGTTGTTATAGGTTAATGATATCCTGCAGCTAGATAAATGCCAAGGCAAACCAGCCAGGCTTATTTTCAAGCTAAGCTAAATAGATTTTTGTGATAATTTTGGACTTTAATGAGTTATATATAATATCTTGTGTCAGTGATTGTTTTGTCCTCCTATTAGTGTAACATCTTGTCTATAGTAACTTTTTGATTTCAGTGGAATTCATATTTGCCTGAAAAGACATGTTTGTGCATAATTAGCAAGTATATAGTAATGAAATGCAATTAATAAACTGTCTTCTGTGTGGGTGGGTTTTTTGTTGTTTTTTGTTGTTTTTTTTCTTTAAATCCAGTATTAAACAGCCTCAAAATGACCTAGTATTAGTATTTTTTGTTTTGTTTTTGGGGGAGGGAGGGTGTTAAGAGATACTCTTAGGATATCTAGGGACTAGCATTCTGCCATGGATCTTAGGTATAACCTTAAACCTAAAATACAACATGAAAGTTTAAGGTTTTTCAGGAAGGATCATCACACTGTGGTAATACAGAAGTAAAATGAAAATTGCCTAGACAGTTTTATTTAGCTGTTGGGACACACAGAAAATAAGATTAGAAACTATTATTTTCTTCTTTTAATAATCTGATGTTAACCATAGAACTACCCAAACCAATCCTGTTTTTTCTCCCCTCAATTTCAGTACATCTTTTTCTCAGAGAATAATAATATATATATTGTTTGATATAAAGTCCGATTGTTCAGTTTGTCACCTAACTCTTATTGAAGTATTTTTGCAGGGAAGAGAGATAACTTAAACTAAATCCTCTGTTTCATGAAATGACACAGCTTTGAACTTCTTTGATGCACGACACTGATCTTTCCAACAAACTGACTTTGACCTAGTTAAACTTACTTTGTCAGTTTTAGAACAGCCTTACCCAAACTGATTAAAACAGTAAGTACAGCATTGGCAGTTTGAGTGTAAGCTCCCTGTGAATGCTGCCAGTTTGATCTTTTGCTGAAGTTACTACCTATCATCCAATACTTAATGTAAACTGAGATTGTATTGAGAGTGTATTGCGTATGTGATAAATTGATAATGATGATGTATTAGGCAGTGGCAACCACTAACTGGACCGTGCCTTAACTAGTAGTACATGAAAGGGCTTCCCTTTAACCTTTTTTTTTTTTCTGAGATGACATAATGGCTTGCTTTTTTTTTTTTTTTATCTTACCTTGTGTCAGCTCTTCTCCCATGATACTGTATAATGAAAAAGCTTGTTATTATTTGTTTGATATGTTTTCCCCTTCTTGAATCAACACTTGTCTCCTGCCTAGTGCATTGAGGAAGCAAATAAATTGGTTTCTTAAATTCTGCCTATTTCCCTTTTTCAGAGAGAGGAAGTCCCGTTTTGTCCTTTTCATAGTGCTGGAATTAGGCAAATAGTAGGCTGTAGAAAGATTACAGTAATGTCACTGAACTATGGCTGTATAATTCTCTCCTGTTAAGGTTGTTTTTTTTTTTTCTTTCTTACTGTTCCCCTTTTGTCCATGTACTAATATGCCATATGTCATTTGGTTCATTAAAATGAATGTGTTGGGGAAAAATAGAATTTAACAGAAGTTTACTGTAAACTCCAAATTTTAATATAGTGGGATTGTAACAAATCTCATAAAGAAGTTATTAGAATAACAGATCTACAAATAGATTATGCAGATTTGACTTATTTTCTTCCTAGAACTTCTGCTGATTACCAATTTTGAGGTACACAAAAATGCTTATAGGGAGATATCTGTCAAAAATCAAGTGTAATGCTTTGGGGATAATGTAAATGAACATGGTTTATTAGTAGATAGAGCTATTGCTTTTCTTTTGGACAGTCTGAAATAATGCCTTATCAGCACCCAATAGTTCTAGCTTCTTTCTCTTGTCAATGAAATATATGAATGTCTGTAAAATAAACATGTCATATAACTGGGGAGAACTTAATGTGTACAAATGCAAGATGGTGGATACTGCCAGTCTCTCAAGAACAAGTAGTGAAATGTTTTTTACATCTACCTGCAGAGTGAAGAGAACAATACATGAGAATTCTTGTGCTTTATTTAAGAATTTAAATGCCCAGACTCTTCCTACTCTTATGTAAATAATTTATAAACATCAACAGTATGAACTTAAAAATGCTTTCAGCAGATTGTTGGTAGTAAAATAACACTTTTTCAGGAAAAAGTTGTTGTTTTTTTTTATAGGCAGCATTATTTCAACCATTAGCTTTCATAAACTTGAGGTTGCCATGCTGATTTTCATTAGCCCACTGCATATCTGTTAAACACATATTCTAAAACAAGTGGAGTATACCTGTGCCAGGTACGACTTGTACAATATGTGAAACTTCAGTCTAGGGTAGCCCAGATATTGACAGCACAACTGTTTTTATTTTGGTCACAGTATGGATGGGGCAACTGGTTTGACTTTCAACTCTAGCACTCCACTTAAAAATAAAATTTAGTTTTTATGCTCAATTGGCAATTGTACTTTGGAGATATGTCCCTTTATAAGAGATTTGTGTCCGAGTTGCATGCTGCATTGTAAAAAATACTTTTTCTTTAAACATTAACATTTTATCTTCTTTCTCTTCATTCCCTTTTGCAAAGGAATACTTATTTTGATCAGAAACTGTAGTTAGCTGCAGTGTCAGAGCCTTGTGTAGATTTAAAACAGTCTGTATTAAAAATTGCCTGAGTTATTTTCAGGTAAATATCTGGTTAACTCTAAATTTCCTGTTGATTGATGTAGCCCAGAGTCCATTTGTTTTAAAATAAATACACTTAAGAAAGAATCCTATGCTTCAATGGATTTTTCAGATAAGGACTGAAGCAAGTCCTTATAAATAGCAGAGTTCATAAACCGTGGGTAGGAGTCTCTGTGCATTAAGGTATAAATTTGAAGCTGTGCGTCATCGAAGGTATGTTGTGAGGGTTCCAGCATGTTTCGGTTAATAACTTCTCTTACTCTGGAGTCCAGACTGACCTGCAAGTTAAAACAAAAAGTCATGTAAATGGCAGTAGTGTGTAGTACACATGATTTTTTCAGCTCTTTTGGCTTGAAAAAAGCAGCCTTTGTTAACCATTTCAGTTGGCATCCTTCAAGAGTGTAAAGACTGTTAAATATACATAGGCTAAAAATGGCTGTATTCAAATTTTGTAGTAGTAATCTGTCGAGTATGGTTAAAAGAATTCTCTCACTAAGGAAACCTTATTTTGAACGATGCTGCCTGAAATACCATTATTACTAAAACTTGTGAGACTGGTAGAATTTTATTTTCCAGACCAATTTCCTTATCTGTAGTAGAGTTGATTTGTAATTTTTTGTGACATTTTGTTTCCTTGGGAATTAGCACTGTTGTAAAGAGACTGAATTCAGAGTGAGTAGTATTACGCAAAAGGAAACTGTAACCTAGGAAGCTGTTGATTAATCAAATTCCTATGTTAAAAAGCAGGATGAACTGAATATAAACATCAAGTAGCTATATAATGCTTCCATACGTGCAATGTTTTGATCTCTCTCCTCCCCCCCATCCCCCGCAAGGCAATGGTCTCTGTAGACGTTAGCGTTACTGGAATAGACCGATTAGATTAAATATTGTTTTTATCTGCACAAGTACAGTTTGCACCACAATCAATTAAGTTACGAATTTTGCAAGGAAGTTAGAAGGTTTAAAATTCCAGCCTCTTTGTAGGATAATGTTCAAACTACGAACTGATATGTCTTTGACATGTGACCTATTTGCTAACAGGGAAGTGACAGGTAGCTTTGAAAAATTTCAGTCAGTTTTTTGATCTATATTGTATTTTGTCAGCTACTCTGTGAGCAATTTATTTGTGCTGTGTGGCAAACAACAGACTTACTGTGCTTTTAAAGCATCCCCCACCCCTTCTTAATGCAAAGAGAAAAGAAATTGGTTTGTCCAGCAAATAAAATTTGTTTGAGCAAGGATGAAGTCTTCATCTGTACCTTTGTTGTGCCTCAAATGAAAGACTTCGCATTAGTGTGCCTGGGTAGCAGTATGAACAGTTTTCTAACAGCAAGTGAAAATAGTTTTGACCGTCTCACCTCAATGTTGGGTTTGCTTTTTTTTTCCTTCTAAATCTCTGCTTATTAGCAGTGGAATGCATAGAAAAAATATCCTTGGGTGTTTTTGTGGCTTTAACTGTGCAAAGCAGCATCAAAGAATGTATTGGGGAAAGCAATGTACCTCTTTTGGAGAAAGGATAGAAATATAATCTTCATAAATTAGTCTTGCTTTTTCTTCAATGACACTTTCGTTGGATTCTTGTTTTAGTTCCTCACAGGCCATCCAGAAAAGCATGTTTTCCTCACTGAATTCGGTTCGGAGAAATTCGCGGAAAGCATTTCTACCAGCTGGAGTAAGCATTAGTTTGTCAAATGACTGAGCCCAGGCATTTACTTCTTCAAGTGTAGGAGCAGGGCTTGAGGAAGAAAGAGAGGACAAGAAAAGAGAAATGACTGACTGCTACTTAAGCTATTTTCACCTGGCAGAAGGCATCTGCCATCATGTTGGAACAAAAATACAAGGTTCATGTGGCTCTAATTCCTCACCTGAACTACCCAAGTGCAAACTCTACTAAATGTAATTATAAGATGCTTTTTGAAAGTGGGCTTATCAAAAGCTCAGGCACAGATGATTGTCTGGGCTTTGATGCAGAAATTCCAGTTTATTGCTCAAAGTAATTGCAGCAAAGTCCCTCTACAACCAGTAAGTGGGATTTTTTTCTACACATAATAGTCCTTGTTGAATCATTGTTAAAAATTGAATGAAAATACTCAGAAAGCAGCGTGGAGCCAAATATAAAAGGCACCCTCCTGTCTGTTGTGGTTTTGCAGGTGCTCCTACCTGTTTGAGCAATTCTGAAGAGACAGTTGTGTGACTCTTGAGAGGACCTCAGTTCCCCTTTGTATTTATTCTTTGTGTAAGGCTGAGCACTGCCAGTTGGCTTGGTTAAATACTTGCTGGGTGGGAAAAGGATGAATTTAACAATTATTTCAGAAAAAAGGGAGACTGTTTACTATGCTTTTTTGATTTCCCGTGTTATGAAAGTTGTGATGTGGTTACATGCTGCATATAAATAAGATAAAAGATTATAGATCAAACCTTTGGTTCCTTATGAGTTAGAGACATGACTACAAATTCATTTTAAATGACATATGGATAATAATAGCTATTTGAATATTTCAGGTAACTTACTTCAAACATTCACTGTGGTTTGATTTGTTTGTTTGTTTCATTTTTAGTTTAATATAATGCTTAATAAAGACTGTACCTTTCCTCGCAATTTGGAATACCCTCTGCTTGGAGTTCATGGGATGTTCTTCTTGCTCTCTCTTCATCTTGATTTCTAACAGTAAGACTGCAAGATAGAAAATAAAAATTTAGTTAACTTTATAAAGGTAGAGGCTGAACCTACACCAGATGCTTCACCTCTAATATTTTACAAAATTCAGCTAAAGGAAAAGAAGCTATGAGTAGCCATATGACCATAGTTATACTCTTGACAGTAGTTTTACACTTGTGTAAATCTGGTGAGCTTTAACATAGCTGATCACTGTTCAAAATTGTATCACGTAGGCTTTCTATTCAGGGTTAATTTATGTATACATGAGTACCCCTTATCAGGTACCAAAGCCATATGTATTCCATGCAGGCTTATTATGCTGTATTTTGTGTGCTTGATGGAATGGTTTTATGCGAGTTAGACTTCAAGAGGTTTTTGGAACGATGATTCTTTGTGGGGTATTTTTTATATCCACAGGGCATGATGAGTGCCAGGTGTGGAATGATGACACTGTTACAAGAAAGCCAGAGTTTAGCAACTGGAGCTCGAGTTTTAAGCAAGATAGACACCTTTATATATGGATGTTGGATGTATTAAACATCTTTCAGAGTTCAAGTGTAGACATACCTACATAGTACGGTTATTGATTGCCTCCTTGAGAAAATGGTAGTGTATGCTTCAAAAACTAAGGCCCAGAGCAAAAAATAAGCAAATACATCATTGCTAACTATCACTTTGATTATGTCTGACTAGAAATGAGTATTAGTTTGTTGGTCTTTGTAGTATTAAAGAACAAATAAATGTTTGCTGCAGTCACTAGTGATCACTGAGAAATTGTTTTTGATGTCCCTCAGAAGGGCAGGTGTCAACCCCTGCTGCTCTGATCAAATGCTAATTTAGCTAACTGTAGTTGTTAAAAATTCCTTTTATAGTTTCAGCTACTGAGGATTCTTTTTCTTTAAAGCTTAATTTCAGAACGTGCATATCTCCTTTTAGGGAATGATGGCTGTATTCCAGTTCATAGATAATCATAGTTCAGTGAGAAATAACTCATACATGCATGTGCATGCACCCAGATACATTCATATAATGTGTAAAGCTGCTTAAGATTTGTCAAGAAAAAAAGGTCCTAGTGAACTATAATCCATAATTTATATGAACCAGGTCCTCCAGCTGAAATAAAGCAATAAAGCTGTTATAATTTCTAGGAAAATATAATACCCAATTTCTTCATTTATTATCTTACCTTTCTTTAGTGTAAGTTTGTTGCTTTAGTCCTTAGGAATCTCATTCATCTATAGCAAGGCTTTTTGTTAACCAATTGATTTTTTCCTTTCCTTGCTTCCTCTTAAACTCACGGCTTTGTCATATTTGCAGCCTTACTACTTACTGGTTATCTCCTCTTGCTCTCTCCAGTGTTAGTCCATAATCTGCAGAGACCTTCCTGGAGGATGGAGAATTTAAACATTTTAAGGCTTAAGGAGAGTGGCTGGAGGTTGGCAAGAGAGAAGAGAGATGCTTTTCTCTTTACCAATGGAGTCCATGCATTGAAAAGGTGGGGAACCTTTCCTGTTACCAAGTTGGATAGCAATCATGTTACTTATTGTAAATTCATTTTTTTGTGCAAAATCTGAACCATACATTCAAACCAATGAACTATTCAATTTCACCTTTTCAGTAAAGCAAGCAAGCAGTTAAAGAATGTTAGCGCTGTATTGTATTTGGGGTGTATTGAACCCAGTCCTATATTATACTTGTTGCCACTGATTCTGGCATTTTTTTAATATGAAAAATGAGTATATCATGGATTACACACACATGCACGCACACATGTAGTAATATGTTTGTCAAAGTTTTCGCAGAGTGAGGGGGGCCAACAGATCGAAAAAGGACTACAGTCTTCATAGGATAATATATGCAATGGAAAAAGGCATAAGAAATAACAAAAGCTTTTTTAAGAAGAATGTGCCATGCCTTACAAAATGCCCTTGGAGATAGGCTGACTCCCTAGAAATGTACAGGTAAAGAGCAAAAAGACTGAATGTGTGCAATGCTGTCTTCTCAAGTAGAGCAACAAGCTGGAGGCTTGAATTTTGGTTGTAGGAACAAACACAGGCTCTGAGCTTCCGGGTTATGAGGCTCATTTCACCATTTCTTCATTCTAAATCTACTATTAGGAGGATGCTGAATGCTGGATGTTCTGCAACTCAGCTGCATGACTCATGTAGACTGTTATTTTTATTCTTGTTCATATTTTTTCTGTTCAAAGTACTTGAGCTATTTTGAGGAAAGGCTTTATGAATGGGGAATAGCTTAATTGCAGTTTGTTTTGCATTTCTTGCTACTAGAAAACAATTGTTCTCAAAAAAAAAAAATCAGAAATTATTTTAAAGCTAAAACAGGCTGCTCTGTTTTGTAGCCTCTACCAGTTCCCAGATGATTTTGAAATGCAAGTAGAAATTATAAGCATCATGAAATTTGGGTAATTTCATACAGCCTATTGAGTAAATTACTTTCTTTGAATTGTTTGAATAGTGAGGTGTACAGAAAATGAACGTCCTTGGGAATATCAGGTAAAATGGCAAAAAAGCAGTTTAGCAACAATTTAAAAGATAAAATGCAAATTTTATGTGCTCTGTCTGTAGATAAATCCCTCTCCCTCACTCCCCCTCTCTCTGCCACTCCTTGTCTCTGCCGCTCCCTCTCTCTGTCTCTCTGTCGCTCGTCGCTCTGTCTCTCTCTCTGTCTCTGTGTATGTGTAATATGCAGCTCTAGATTGTCATCTGAAGAGTTGTCAGTGCACTGGAATTTGTATGGTGATGCTTTAATTTAGGCACCATTCTGCAGGGTATCAAACGCTGATCCTGAACAGGCACAATACTTAAGTACATATTTACCTCTAAACACCCGCTGGAAAGCTTTATAGGATCAGAGCCAGAGCACTTAGCACCTTGCAAAATAAAGCCCTAGGTCCTTACAAAATATTCACTATTTGCATTAGAAAGGGCAGAACTGGTTATCTAAGCTTCTGATTATTGAAAGCTGAGTGCCAATAGCAAGGGAATGATCAGCCTGCTCTTACCTTGCTTGTAATGTTCTTGTAATGTCCTGAAAGCACTTGCTGCTGGCTGCTCTCAGAAAAAAATGGTAGAATAGAGTCCTTGCCTGGCCACTAAGGTTATTCTGTGACTTTTTCCTTTCTCCTCAATGCCAGGTTTGCTTGCCTTGAAGTGTTTCTGTATGATGGATGTTTCCGTATGTTTCTGTATGGTAGATTTATAGTGCATTTATAAGAAGCACTCAGCTTGCTCTCAGTGCTTTGGTTGAATTGCTGTGGCTTTTTAAGACTTTATTTTTCTTTATTTCAGTGCAAATGCTGGTCTCACCCATTAATTACTACTGGCCCCAGACAGACACAAAACTTTGAGTATGGCAGGTTTTACCTTCAATTTTGAGTGAAATGACTTGGATCTGGCAGAGTTGATATCTGAGATAAGATGAACGCATTATTCCTTTATTAAGGAATGAAGCAATGTTTTTCCCTTGCTTGCTTTGCATCCCCAGTGTGTTTTTGTCCTTAATGCCCTGTAGCAGGAGTTATTGTAAATTACATTCTGCATAATTCCTTGTCTTCAGCAAATAATGCGCACAATATTTAAAGTCTCTAATCCCAAGGATATTAGCTTCATATGAATAGCAGGTGCCATGAGTTGACAGCGCTAGTTAATGGCAACAGGTAAACTTGACATTAAAACAAAACAAAAAAAGAAGTTCTGGAGATGTGGTTATTAGTTCTGGCCTACAAATTATTTCAGCTACTCCTAATTCCATTTAACACAGTCTATGCTGTTCATTATGTCCCAGCCCTAAATCTAAAACTGTTAAATGTTCTGGTATTGCTTTTTTTCTGGAAGCCCTGATGAAGCTCAAGAGAGCTTCAAGAGGAGGACCTAGTCCTCCTGCGCAAAACAAAGCTTCCACTACACAGTAACAAAACAGAAGCAATAATAATATAAAATTCCAAGGCATAAGGTAGTGAGAAGCAACTGAAAGATGGCTTAAAAACTGCTTCTGACTGTGAGTATTGCTTGTCTTATTCAAGAGCACAATGTCAAATGTTTTCTTCTAATTAATATGTCTTGTATGTGCATAAAGTGTTCGTTTGGTACGTGGTATATCAGCTGAGAACTGACAGTTCAATGAAAATGCCAAGACCAACCAGTTCTTACATAGCTAGAAACAAAAGATACCATGAAATAAAAATTTGGGAAGACGAATAATTCTATTGTTCATTTTGTCTCAAAGAAAAGGTAAAACAGCAGGATATTTCCTCGCACCTGCAGTTGCATGGGACTGGTTAGGTTTGGGCCTGTTCCTTCAACTGCTTACATGTTATATGCTCTGACCCTGAGTACTAATTTGGACAATAAAAAGACAAGGATTTTTCTGAGCCAAAAGCCTAGGCCTGAGCCAAACAATGCTATAGCCTTAGAAGAGTAAGCACTGAATGCTTTTAAAGTGAATCAAACCTGTCCATCTGTTGCCTCTTGTAGAAAACTTGTGAAGCTGCCTTTTCTTGACATTTATCATATTTGTATAACTGTCTGTACAACAGAACTGTGATGTGACTGGGCTTTTAGATATTACCACACAGAAGTTTAATTACTTTATTTACATAATATGCAATATTTTTAGTTCTTTTTTGGGCTGAAAATAGGTTTGATTTCTGAGATAGGAGTACTGCTTTTGGTACTGTGTAAGATGACACTGTGATAATATGTTATCAGTTTGTCAAAAGTGTATTAGCAGTAGAGCTCCTCTTTGTGTTAATTGAAGTTGTGTAGAAATACTTTAGAGGAAGCTTTGCAAGTTCTTTTTTTTTTTGAAACATGTAGGGATCTCATAAGATTATTCATATTATTTTGGAATCCAGAATTTTGCCTATTTTATATGAAGAGTGTAAGTAGTGGTATTTTGGCTTTTTTAGTGTTTTAATTTGCTAGTGACAGTTCTAGCACAAGAAAAAAAAAAAAGTTATCATTTCCAAAGCTTTCTGAAGCTGCTGGAATTGTATACTTCTACAGTAATATTACATCTGACCCTTATCACCTGGATCTGGATACCTTGATCTAGTTCTTCCTTTTTCAGTATTTTTCATTAGTTTTTAGGATTTGGGAACATTGCTTAATACTTAAGATACACCACTGGGATCAAAGTAATTCTGTGTTCTACACCAGCTTTGCTGATATGGCTTTGGTGAGTTACTCAACATTTCCATATCTTGCTTTCATATGGACAAATGGGATGATAATACCTCCTTACCTAAGCAGTTTTTCTTGGCCTCCCTTTCCCATTTGAGTGAAAAGAGACTTTTAACACAGGGAAGAGAAAGTGGGCATTTAACAGTTTAGACCAATTTAACTAGTTTTTGAGGAGACAAAATCAAACCTAAGGGCTTGAAGAGACAGTTTGGCTTGACTCTATTGATAATGCAAGTCACAGAATTTGATGAGAGGGTGTATCTTTATCAAATCTGAAATGTCTGTATGACCTGTCTTTTAAATCATAGTGTTTTATTTATTTATTTATTTTTATTTTAAAGTCAGTCATAATAACCTCACAGAAGCCACTGGAGATGCCGGATCATCTACAAAATGGGAGTTAATTGCAAGCTTAGCCTGTTTTTTCACCCTTTATTGATAGTATACTGGCTGCTTTTCTGAAGTGCCTATGCTGCTATTTCTAGCACACAATAACTGTTAGGTAGCTTACTCTGGTAAGTTGCAAGTGGTTGGTGCAGTGAGTATATAACTTTGTTTCACGGTAACTTCTGCAAGTCCAATGCTTAATTTACTAATTTATGGGAGCACCTTGGACATTCTTTGTTCCTGTGCAAAATGGGTATGAAATGCTACTAAGCAGAATGGTAATATTGGGCACCTACTTGGTCTGGGGGTGAATGGCTATATGACTAGAACCTATACTAACAAGAGTGTGCAGAGTGAGGATAATGAGGTTTTCTGAAAGGAGGCACATAAGAGGACTCTACAGAACCCTTAATGCCCATAGGATAAGAAAATACTGTTCTTACCATTTTGTTATTCCTTCAGACTAATGTGCTAGCTGGTGCTTCATTAACAAGGGAGTCACTTCCATGCATGTGTGCAGGCAGTTGCACAACCTAGAAGGCGGCTAAGGAAAGAACTAGAATATCTTTACTTTTTAAATTCTACCTTAGTTTTTCTGTTTCCTTTTGGAAATACTGCACAAAGCATTTTTTTCCTTTTTTCTTTTTTTTTTCTTTCCCCAAAACAGTGGGGAAAAATTAAAAGTGAACTGGAGCAGAATGCTGCATTTAGTACTAGAGCACAGTCATCTCTCTTTTAGTCCCAGGTTGTACAAGTTGTTTGGCTCGTGTTGTCCTATACACTGGCTGTCACCTCCCCTCCCCTTCTCTTCTGTTCCCGAGAGGCTTGAATAAGAGAGTGTACCATGAGCAGCTGCAACAGCAGCACCAACAAAAGCAGCAGGCATTGGACCCTCGATTTCCCATGTTGCTTTGTGCCTGTGCAGAGCCTGGGGTCTCCTGGGCTGTAGACATCTGCCGTTTGCGCATCTCCATCCGCTCTGATCCCATGGGCTACAAGAAAGCAAGAGAAGGAGGAAGTAAGTAACATCTGTTTTCTCTCTTTCGTGTTTTGTTTTAAAAATGTTACCAAGAACTACTTAAGGTTGTATCTTCAAAAGAACTGAAAAGCTAAATGCTTGGCTTTTCTCCATAGAAGCTGCTGGGTATTAAATCCTTTGGAAGAAAACACTCATTTTATTTAAGTGCTGTGATGGAAGGCAAGAGGCTAATGAATTCCTGCATGTGGGTGGGGAGTACAAGGAGAAAACAGAAGTGATACAAAGATTGTAAAGGGGAAGTGAGGTCTCTCCTCTCTCTTCTCAGAGGGCTGCAGCTCTTAGGGCATTCATATATAAACCTAGGGATTTCCTGAGGCTTTGACTTCAAGATTTGTCCTGAAAGAAACAATGTAGAACTGAGATAGTTGGAGGCCCTTGTTTCTTTTCTTTCTTTTTTTTCTTTCTTTCTCATGATTAGCTGGTGCACTGGTTTATTGATGCTTGAATGAGACATCTGAGTGCTTTTGAAAACGTGGCCTTTGTGGTGAGTGTTAAGAATGCCTCAGACTTGTTGGTTGTGCCATAACAAAGGGGAAAGGCCAGTTCTTATCTGTCCATAATGGGACCGACTGGCACAATTTTTAACAATGCTTTTTCTGTGGAGAAGGAATTAGGACCTTCTTTGTTTGAAGATGAGGAATTATTTAAGGAGAAAACATATGGCCAGACAGCATTAAGATTTAACATGTCCCCCACCACCACCTGCCCCCGGCCATAATTGGAGACAACATGAAACTAGTTTTTGTGGAAGCACTGGTTGTGGCCTTTGCACTGTTCTAGGAAACCTTTTTGGAGCCTAAATTCTGCAGATTATACAGAGAAGCAGTGCTAATGAAACGACAGTCCCCACTGAAGTCACTGTCCCTTTCTGATGCATCTTTCTGTGAGCTTCAAATTTGCTCTGCAGAACTTGATATGCTGAGGGTTGTGCCATATCTAAGTGACATCTGTGTTTTATAGACAAAATGCCAGCTTGTAAAAGGATTAGTGCATCTTTCCTCATTCTGATTGTATTTGATCTTCGGATACATAACTAGTCATCCTCCTATATCAAGTGATGTCTTTGTGTATAGGTTTTTTCAGGTTGCTACATCATCTTTTGAGGCTGTGACAGTTGTATGGGAACTAAAATTATCTGTTACAGATTATGAGTTATTTTGTATTTGTAATTTATTTCTGGACTTGAAACATCTGAGCTGAATGATGGAGGGTTAAAAGTTGCTTTCCTTTCTAAAACATTCAGTCAGATTTAGGAACTATTATCATTGTAACTTGAGGGAGAATGCACAGATACTGTCACAGACTCTGCAGAAGTGTCAGGAAAAAAGTAGGTTATTTTAGCACAGTACAGCATTAAACTGTGCTGTTTTTTTTCCTGCTGAATTTGTTTTTCTATTATAGAGCTTAATTTTTATTTTGTTTTTGCTAGAACCACCCACTGTCTCGAGAGAAAAATGTATGACATGCTGAGCAGAAGATGCACCTGTTTTGCAGGAGGAATAAATTAGAGGAATAATACACATACAAATGATATTTCATTTTGTGCCTCTGTAGAGCTAATCTGACAGGTACTATCTAAATGTCCAGAAATACAAAATTTTAGTATTAATTTTCTTCCAGGCAAGGGAAAAGTAAAGGAGAGTGGAGATGGGAAGAATACACTTTTTCTCCTCACCTCATCCCACTACCGCTTAATTCAAAGAATCTCTTTCTGGATCCACTGTTACCTTTGCAGATTCTTCTTCAGAACTGTTCTTTGACATTTTAATGAAATGGAAGAATATATAAGTAGCTGTATGGCAAAAGTTGCCCAATAGCATAGTGGTGTTAGTTTCATTTGTGAATCATATGCCTTACTCGAAAGCTTTCTGGTACTATAGGTTTTTATGAATGTTCATCATAAATGATTTATCCCACAGTTTACAGAAAATGAGTGACTGAGCAAAATAAAAATTCAAGACAGTATATCAGATTAAATTATTCATTATCATTCTCCTTTGGCAGATGTATACCAGCTTTCTCATTAAATTAGCAAGCAGTTTTTGGTTATTTATGTAATGAAGATTTTTTTGAAAGATATTTGTAGCAGATAAAGCACAGTTTGATGGTAGAAGAGTTGCATTAGAGTAATGGGAAGCAAAAGGGAAATCACTGGAATATATCTGTTGCTTAAAGGCAGCCCAAGCTTGGATTACAGAACTGTTCAGTGATTATCATGCATGTATTTCCTGCGGGAACTGAGAGGTATATCACACATGTGGCAGGGGTTTGGAGTGGATGACAAACTAATTAGGATGTGATTTTTCTGTGGTGTATTAATAGGAATACTGTGGTAGGATGCGTGAAGTAATTTATACCTGTAGTACTCCCACAGAGGTATCACATTCCAAGAAAGATCTAGGGAACACAAGATGTTTAGAAAATGTGACTTATGCAGAAAGGTCGTAGAAGTTGGAGAACAATAGATCATCATAACTTTTTACTGATCAGAAGATCAATATCCTTTTCAGTTCCCTTTTCTAGATAACAACCCTAACGCCTAGCAACCCTAACTTATATTTCCACCAGGCCTAAGTAATGGGTCAGCTTGGACTAAGTAAAATCAAGGCTAGATAGTGGTTTAGCAAGATAGACAGCAAAGCAGTGGAGCAAGTTCTTACAATGTTGTAGAAACTCCTTTGGTGTTAAGACACATTAGACAAATCAGGCTGGTCCAGGTTCACAGAACAAGTGATGACTAGTCCTGCCCAGTGCTGTTTTGCTAACTTCATTCTTTCCTGCTTTTTAGTGCAGCTCTGGCCCTAAACCAAACTGCAGTCAAGCCCATTGTTCTATATACTGTTTCACTTGGACCAACTCCCTTTGGTCACATAAGCATTATTAACATGCAAGAGAAGCAAATGTTTTCTGTAAGAAGTCTAGCTTTTGTGTTTCATTCTCTAACCAGAACTGTAACATAAAATTCATATGTTCATGTTTGCAGCACAGTATTTGTTGCAAACGTATATCACAATCATGACCATACTGAGACCATGTAATCCAAGCATAATGAAGCCTGAACATACAGTAAAACATAGGCTCTGCCCAAAGGATATGTCATAATTTCATATGTATATTCATGTATATACACTGTTTTTCTGGATTTTCTTGCTTTTTTAAAACAAAAAGCCACAAAAAAAGAGAAAACTGAGGAAACACAAACCCTGCAATTTAGCAGCTGTGTATGGTAACATAAGAAGTTTACCAAGAGCTCCCTATCTGCTGCCTTTGCTCTCCCATAAACTGCTCCTTGCCCGAAATAGATGCAAAGGCACAAATACTGAGTTTGTGCAAGTCATCTAAGGATTCATTTTCAAAGAAAAGTACTTTAAAAAGCATTAAGATTATCTGAGTATGGCTTGTACACATAGAAATATAATGATCTTGGAAGCTGTAGGGGAAATAGTGATAGAGATGAAGTAACTTGCTGAGGTCACATGGTGAGCTAATGGTAGAGCCACTGACAGAATCCAAACAGAAAAGCCTTATTTTATGACTGTAGTAGTTTTTCTACTGACTTTAGCAGATCCAGAATCCACCACGGGTCTCTAAAGTTCTCCACCAGACTTTGCTTCTTTTCATTACAGCTACTGTAGTTATATAATGGGCAGACATTATACAAAACAGCCAGAATTACTGTTCTGAATTGTGAGAGTCACAAAGTATGTATGGCCCATAGCTGTGTTGTTGAAGAAAAAAACAAAAGTGATTATTTATAGTGTCTCAGCAGTCATATACATGAAAGGACAATAGATTTATCAGCAACTCCAATGTGTATTATTTGAAGTAATTTATAAAATTGCTTCTTTACATTACAATCTATGTTACCAACAGAATGGAGGCCACTGAAATTTAGATGCTCTTAGCAGAAAGGAGAGATTTGCTGTGTTTTATTTTGTTTGTTTTGGAGGGGGTTTTTTTTGCCCTCCTAGTAAAAAAAGTTTTGTGTTTATATAATTTTGTGGCTATTAATCTGGGATATCGGATGGTCCGACTGGGTCATGGAGTAGGCGTAAAACCACTTAGAAAACCACTGTATATGTTCTTTAAATCAATGCTGAGGCTAGCTGTATGTTAGATGGAAGAATTATTCACCTGTGGATCCTATTGCTATAGTACATAGTGTCAATAACTGGTATCTCTTAAAATTCATTATCCCACAGTGGTGGGCTGAAAGGCCTAAACTGACTGTAATCAAAACCAATGGAAGTGTAACTGCTAATTTTGCAAGGAGGATTTCCTTATTTTCCAAACTTATATTGTGGGTAATCAGGGCTTTTTTTAATAGCTGAAGAATTTCAGTTATCTATGGCATTTTGGGCTAACAGTTGGCTTTAAAGTTTTTGAAGGAAAGTAGAAACATGACATATATTGATACTTGTGTTTAGCTAAATATTTTTCCTTCCCAATCCCATCTGAGAATACATTTAGTAGGCAGAATGCTGGAAAACGCAGGCTCACAGGTGGTGGAGTGAGGAAGTAGGATAAGAGGCACATGCATTGCTCCCCTGCCAGCTGCTCCTTTTCCTAAGTTGCATAAGAGGTAGCTTAAATTTCTCCTGACAACCCAACTGTAGTGCTTTGCTTTCTTACTTTGTTTTAAACTGAAATAATGATCTTAAATAATGATCTCTGTTTTCTTAAACTTGACGTTGCAGAGAAATGCATGTACAGAGCTGGCCAGGGAAAACATTAATTGCAGTAATCAGTTGGGGACCTTTGAGCTTGAGGAGCCCTGAGAGCTGAAGTATATATATAAGTGCATTCAAGGAAGAGGGATTCCAGTGTTATGATTTGGCTGTAGAACAAGAGGGTGCATTCCTGAGAAAACAAGATTTACAGACATCCTCCTGCACCTGCTGCTGTCAAGGTAGATCACTCAAACCTGACAGGAGACTGTTTTTAGTCAATATGGCATTGATATGAGAAAACCGGTGACCAACACTGGCTAGATTTCTCCTCATGGAAAAATTGTATAATGAATCAACTAGATGCATTTTCTGTAAATATCAGTGCTAATGTTCTTTCATCAGCCAAAATATTCTACTCCTTACTCCCAGGTGTGCATTTTGAAAATAGTAATCAGTAAATATAGCTTCTTGTGACACCAGCCTCCAAAGTAGTCATTCATTTGGTCAGCTGATGCTTCTAAAATAAAAACAAAATGGGGGTGTTCTAAGTTTTTCAGTTTTCATTATATGTAATTAATATTTAGCTTTAAATGGGTTTGTTCCTGACAAGGGTCAAGGTTTTTCTGCTTTTTTTCCCCTGGACAATCAAATATAGTATGTCCATCAACAGAGGATGATTTGCTTGGAACATCAAGATTATGTACTTAGAGAAAATTCCATCCTATTTTTCCATACATAAAATTTCACAGAATCACAGAATGGTTGAGGTTGGAAGGGACCTTTAGAGATCATCTAGTCCAACCCCCCTGCTCAAGCAGGGTCACCTAGAGCACGTTGTGTCCAGGCAGCTTTTGAATATCTCCAGAGAAGGAGACTCCACAACCTCTCTGGGCAACCTGTTCCAGGGCTCAGTCACCCTCACAGTAAAAAACTTTTTCCTTATGTTCAGATGGAATTTCCCGTGTTTCATTTTGTGCCTGTTGCCTCTCGTCCTGTCACTGGGCACCACTGAAAACAGTCCGGCCCCATCCTCTTTACACCCTCCCTTCAGATATTTATGCATATTGTTAAGATCCCTCTGGAGCCTTCTCTTCTCCAGGCTGAAGAGTCCCAGCTCTCTCAGCCTTTCCTCATAAGAGATATTCTCCAGTCCCCTAATCATCTTAGTAGCCCTCTGCTGGACTCGCCCCAGTAGCTCCATCATGTCTCTCTTGTACTGGGGAGCCCAGAATGGGACCCAGCAGTTCAGATGTGGCCTCACAAGGCTTCAGCAGAGGGGAAGGGTCACCTCCCTTGACCTGCTGGCAATGTTCTGCCTAACGCAGCTCAGGATACCATTGGCCTTCTTGGCCACAAGGGCACATTGCTGGCTTCTGTCCAACTTGGTGTCCACCAGGACCCCCAGGTCCTTTTCTGCAAAGCTGCTTTCCAGCAGGTCAGAAAATTTGAAATATTAACACTGATTACATTTAGTATGAGTCAAGTTTTTAGCTGGTAAAACACTATATCACTTCACTAAGGCCGGTGAAGATGAGGGGGTTTATACCAGCTGGGGATCTGATCTGGTATTTGTATTTATGCCTCAGAGAAAAGCGAGTTTATTACCATGGGTCATTTTTAATATGAGATGGTGCTAAGCAGAGATGTTATGAATTGTCTGAAATGCCTTTCTTCAAAATTTGTGTAAATGTTTTGTTTAAAAAAACTCCTTCTGTTTACTGGATGCTTCTCCTACTCTCTGAGTGTAACAGTGCCTGTAGTCATATTTTACCTCAAGTGAACATGACATTTTCCATGTTACTAAGGGAATGCACAGGGTGAATGTGTATGTGTGCACATGAACTATAGTTTTGTATTTCTGCTGTGATTTAATAACTTTGTATTTATTTTTTGAGGGGACTCTTACTGTTTTGACTATGAAGTAGATTAGAAGATGGATGATTTTCTTTTAAAGAGAGGCTTCATTATCCTTTCCAAGGTCCTGTAAGTATATTTAGATTTTTAGATATATTTCTTTAAGCAGTTAAAGATCCAGACCCGTTCTGCTGACACTGAGTTCAAGTGATTTTCCCATTTGATATTCAGACAAGGCCACGTTACTACTTCAGGGTAAGGGAGGAAGGTCCAGGAGGAGAACGTATCTCAGACCTCCCATGGAGAGGTTAATTAGCATAGTTTCTGATAGGGATACTTATGTTCTGCAATACACCTGGATTTCAAAAACCTCTAATGCCCCCTGTCTCTCGCTCTTGTTTAATACCTTATTACTCTAGGCGCTCTTCCTAGGTTGTTGCACTGTATGAGAGAAGCATAGTCTAAATTTGGTTTGGTGGGAAAAACAAAACAATCAAAAATTGTTTTTCTTCCTCTAGGTAATCTCCCTTACACCAAAATGGATATCTTGGGGCTCCAAACTCCCTGTGCAGTGAGTCTCTTTTATCTTCTCAGATTTCCAGACCTCTTAGAAGGTCTGGAAGACCTGTGAAACAGAGGAAATTGTGTAGTATTGACATATGAGACCCCTCTGTACTAGATGCTCTCTTCACTTGAGAACTGGGGTCTGCCTTCTCTGTCCTCTGCTATCCAGAGCAGATATGAAACTTGTTAGAAAAAGGGTTTGAAAAGAAAACGTGGGGGAGAATGAGAGATTCAAAAACTGGAGATGGACCGCATATCTTAAACGTGT
This sequence comes from Apteryx mantelli, assembly GCF_036417845.1. NCBI lineage: Eukaryota > Metazoa > Chordata > Aves > Apterygiformes > Apterygidae > Apteryx > Apteryx mantelli. The sequence continues at coordinate 34,646,748 of NC_089979.1, read as the reverse complement.
TTTGTAAGGAATCCAGCAATACTTTTAGACCAGTGCTTGAAAGAGGTGAGATACCTTTAACCAAAGTACTTTAACCTCTACCCCAGCATTACTTACTCCCAACCCTGGTACCGTTTCAGTCAATTGCTGAATATAACCTGAAATGTACCTCTATGTTCAATTATATCTGTTTCAGGCTGCCTAAAATAATCATGGCACTATCAAAGACACCTATGTCTGCTTGGGTAACCATAGTTTAATAGGAAAAATAGATAACTCTTTCTGGTTCATATGGATAGGGTGGAACTAACAGCTTATACTCTGCTTTTTTGGTATTCAATAGGATCTAATTTTGCTAATATGTAGCTGTTGTGGTAAGAGGTATCATCCTCAAACTCTTGCCACTGTTTAACTGGTCTCAGCTTGAAGAACTTAAGAGCACTGCATGAGCAGGCACAGCAGGGCCTGCCTGGAGAAATCTTCAGTACTGTGCAAAATTCCCACCTGGACAGCACGAATTAGTCAAATACTTGATTGTGAAGGGGGCTAGGAGTTTGATTGTTTATCATGTTTCAAGTCAGTTCCATCAGTTCAAGCTGATTTAATGTTTCATCTATGCAGATAACTAGAGGGGGAATTTTTGGACCTCCTAGAGAGTAAGCAAACTGAGTGTTCAGTCACAGTCCTGATACCCAGCTATGCCACTATTATAACTATAGGACAAACTATAGGACAAACTTGAGGTTCAGTCTTAAAACTTAAGCTCCATAGTTCTTGCCACAGTGAGGGCCCCAATTTGGACTCCTAGCTCCATATTTAGGAAAACAACCATGACTTTGGCATGATCTGGAGAACTGGAAAGCACCTATACCAACAGTTTCATAGCTACACTAAACATGTCACCTACAGGAAACATAAGCCCAGGAAAACTCATTGGAAGATTCCCATTGATTTCAACATGCTTGGGTTTATGGTCTTGTTCATAAACTTCATACTTCAAATTAGTATTAGCGTCTATTGCAAGAAATCTTGCCTAGAGGACTTTTGTAAAGAGAAGAAAGATATTAGTCTCAGGGCATCTGTTCTGGTCCCTCTCTAATTAATGATCACAGCAAATTTAGTCTATTATAAAAAAAAGTCCCTAAAAAGCAATGAACCAGAAATAGAGAAAAATAATTCTTTTTTTTTTTTTATCCAGCTAGATAGCATCTACGATTCATATGAAATGTACACACTTGCATTACTGAATGCTAACAAGTAATTTTTTTTTTAAAGTAAGTCCAGGGATTTAAGCAAGCATTTTAAAAGCTACTTTTGACAATAGTGGAAAAACTAAAATGTATGCCTTAAGAATAATGTTGAGATACTAGAATAAGTATGCTTATCATGCCTTTTCCACTCTAAGGCATGCCTATCTGGCATTCAGATTATGAGGCATTTTTGTATTTAACCTTATGAACACAAAGGAGTGCAAACATCAGGGATGAAAAATATTTCCCTGGTTAAAAGCAGCTCAAATGATATTTGGCTTAGCTGTAACATTTATAGAATTTGCTAATCCTTTAGTAGAAAGGTGGGCTACCAAGAAAACAGCCTTCCCAAAGGAGGAATATGTAAAATCTAAACTGTGAACGTCAGATTTTTTAAAAACCAAGAATGCACAGAAAAAATTTGTGGGCAAACCTTTTATATTGTTATCTTCATTTTATGTTAAAGCACAATGAAATTTTGTCAGCTCATCGGAGTGCAAAAATTCTGTTATTAAAACATAAAAATAATGTTCTGTCCTGGTGCATGTTACAATTAAGCAGGTGCGCAAGCCCTGACTTGTGCTAGGGTCTGATTTCCATAGCCCCAGTGTGAAGATCTTGCAGTAACTACACAGAATGCGAATCTCTGCACTCTAATTATAGCTGACAGCCAGTTGGAGTGCACAGATTTCGATCATCATAGTCCATTAATTTTTCAGTAAATGCATTGAGCCTGATCCAAATCCATTAAAACTATGAAAAACTCCTATTGGTTTCAGTGAGCTTTAGGTCAGGTTACATAAATCTTGCAGTTGCTGCTCTCTCTTCAGATTCTCCTCCCTCTTCCTAAAATGATAATCAGTGAGCTGGAAGAAAGAGATTCTCTCATTCTTTACTACTGTCACAAGATGCTTGCAACCGGGCTCAAGCTCAAAGTAAATCTCTGAATCCATATTTTATTAATTTAGGAATATTTAAGGCTGCAACATACTCTTACTGAAGCCTATGACAGTTTACTGTCAACTGAAATAAGAACAGGAAGCTTGATATTCGTGCTTCTTCCTCTTCATTGACAAATTTGACATACAGGCTTTCTGCATCAAGCAGCGTACTATTTTAAACGGCGAAGAATTATAAGTTATATTAATGAACTCGCCCACGCATATGCACGTGCTTCAGGCATAGTTATCAGATTCCCTCTTAGTGAGTTAGAATAGGATCAGTTCTTGGGACTTTTTGTGCTGTTGGAGATCTTGTAGTGGTAATGGGGTGATTTAAGTTGTTGAGGATTTAAGAAAGCAAGTCAGACTATAGTAGAGAGGATACTGGCAGCCACATAGATTAATGCAGCTTCTTATGCCAGTATTGAACTCGGGTCTGTCAAATGCTGAGTGGATAAGATCACAAAAGAAAGTAATATCCTCCTATGAGTTTAAATAAAAATTCTGGGACACTTCTAAGATGTCTAGAAATTAAGTCGGGTACCTTTACCTGTTCTATTTCATTTATTTTTCCAGAGGAGTAGCACCTCAGAGGAGCTTGGTTCATCTATCCAGATTAAAGCTGTGCTTTACATTTCAAAAGGAATGGCTGGAAACGTATCACACCCACACAGTTAACAGGTAATGACACCCAGATCATGCCACTTGTAATTTAGGATCTTATTTTGCCAAGGGCTTAATGTCTTCTGCTGCTTTTTCTTTGGTATTCAATGCTGCACAGTTGGCTGTAAGGTCAGCCTGGTATCTGCAGAAAATTCCCTGTGCTCAAACTTTTCTGAGTAAAATCTGGCTTTCTTCCTAAGAAACATAATTAACTGGGGATTCAGTGTTTTTTTTGTTGTTGTTGTTGTTTTGTTTTTGAGAAAGGTGTCCTATATTTCTTATGATAGTAGTGCAGGAAATACGGCTTTACTTTGGACTCTATCACATAAGATTTCACTGAAAACGTTACTCTAAAATGCAATTAGCAGGGTCATTCTCTATCACTCTATCACATTTCTCCTGTAGAATGGGAAAGATTTGAGAATTCTGGAGAGAATTTTACACCTACTACACAGAAAAAGCAACAAAAGCAACCTGCTGCTCTGGTCCAACCATTTGTGTGGGTGCTATGACAGTCCAGCACAAATGTGAGTATGGAAAGAACGTAGTCCCATGCTGAGTCCCTTTACAAACCAGGTCATTGTAAACTGGCATTAAGCTAAATCAGTATCGAGTCTTTATCCTCTGTATAAAACAAACTGTCGGAATCCCTTGCCTTGAATTTTGTGGCAGTTGGAGTTAACCTCATTTGGTCTTGGTCAGTTCATACTAGCTGATCAGCTATTTTGCAGGTAAGAAAACAAAACAAAACAAAAAAACAGGCTTCCCAAATGCAGAGAGTTCTACCCTTGTTTCAGTCCTACTTTGGCTGGCTTTAATATCAGAGGAAAGTATTTGCTTCTAGTTATTTTTATGCAGCTGGCTTAAAAAAAGTTCATTCGGCCTAATATTTTACAAACCTCTTTACTATGCAAACAGTGGCATTGGTGTGTATAGCAGATTGCTCTGCTCACTCCCATCATCTCGTGCTGAGTGCTTGGTTGCATCGTGCTTAATTATGAATGGCCTCCAAAAAACCCATTTTACTGTACTATAAAGTGACTCATATCACACCGAAGCTTTGACAACTCATACTGGGTATTAGAGTCACATGGTGTTGGATTAGTTAGTGACTCATTTCGTATTGTACTCGGTGCTGAGATCTGACTCATATCGAACTGTGTTAGGAGCTGACTGACATTGTACTGGTCTGAAAGCTGGTTTGAATTGGGATGACTCATCTTGTAGTGCATTAAATAGTGATTCACATACCATTTCCTATTGATTCTGACTGTTGCAATTCACTTCAGATTGTACTACGCTGGAATCTGGCTACTCTGTCAGGGTAGACACCTTTGTAGCTGCCTTGTGCTCTGCCAGCCTAATTATAGTGTTAAATGAAGCAGTATCAGCCAGGAGAAATATTACCGAAGTCAATGGAATTCCTAATTTAAAGCTGGAGTAATATCAGAACTGGGCTTAGCTTCCTATTCCATAATTTCAGTAATGACACTTTATTGACTTCTCTGCATCAAGTGGCTGTGTAAAGACTTCAAAACATGCCTGTAAACAGAAAGTTAAGAATCACTAACCTCTAGGTAAGAGTACTCTGTTTATGCATTTTCTTGCTTCTGAATGCTAGCAGATCTCTGCAATATTTCCAAGGCATGCTTCCTCCTTGGGATAATTTTTCATGATGACAAAAAGATGGGATGAACTTTCAGAAGTGACTGAATATTAGTATTTATTTGCCTACACTTTTGGCTGGCCAACGTGAGACCTAGGATCCAAGAGATGCAGAAGCCTCATACTTTGAAAGTTCTTTGTGATACCTCAAACTGAGCCCACAAAAATCACTAGTCATCCTGAGAAATGTATACTGTTCTCTCCAAGGGATAAAGAGATATGTCATGGCAAGACTTAGAGGTGATGTTAGCATGATTAACTATTTGGGAGCCAGAGTAAAGATATCAAAATAGGTATCGATGGGGGTAGATAAGAAAGTCAAGGATAAATAAAACAACTGCTCTCCCTTTTTACAGCGTTTTGTAATATATAGTGCTAATATAACATTCAGTTGGCTTGAACATGCTCTTAGTTTAGAAAGATGCTACTAATTTTAACCTATCCTCAAGTAGCACACTCCAATTGTATTTTTGGTGCTTTGTTTAGTAAACTAATGGTTATTACTTTATGGTACTGTAACATAGTAATAGCATAACTGGCACAGTGACACTTAGCCCTGTTGAGTGCTGGATCTAATGCTGATGTTTTGTTTATGCAATGAGTACAGACGTACAAGGAGTCTCCTTACCATTTATCCTGCGTCGATGGCATTGTACAAAATTTTATCTTAGATTTTTCAACAGCAAAAATGAAATAAAGTGATTGCAGCAAATTATCTCAGTATTAAATTACTGTAACTCCTACTGGCATCTACAAGGATAATCTTAGTTAACTTGCTGCAGTTGTGCCTGATTTTCATTACCTGCTTTCTCTTATCTACTGAAACGTAAATAAGGGCGTACCTCAGGAAAAGGTCTTTCTGCGCCCCCTCGGCTGCATGATGCGGCAGGACGGCACGGGCAGAATCTGCCTGGAAGTGCTCGTTTGTCGTTACTCGTATCTCCAACTTCGCGGTGCAGCTGAGGGCAGGGATGCCCGGGGCCCCCGAGCGCGGACGCGCTGCGGGACTGCCGCCGCGGCGGGGTAGTGAGGCCCCGCGCCCGGGAGCGCCGCCGGAGCCGACCCGGGGCGCCGCGGGGCTGGGGCCCTCCCGCCCCTCGGGCCGCTCCGCCGCCACGGGGGGACCCGCCCTGGCCGGCGGGGGGGAGCAGCGGCGGGGGCTGCCCGGCCCTGCCCGGGGGAGCCGGGCGGAGCGACGGGACGGGGCGCTCCCCGGCGCAGGGCTCCCGGCTCCCGGCTCGCCGCTCCGGGGCAGCGGGGCGGGGCGGGCTTTTGCCCCGGTTCCCGACGGCCCCGCTCCGGGCGGCGGGGCGGACCCTGCCCCTCGCCGGCCCCGGCCCGGCGCCGCTCCGCGGGTCCCGCCGGCAGCGGGGGAGCCGGCAGCCTGCCGGCGGGGCCGCGCGGTACTTACGGTGTCGGCGGCGGCGGCGGGGGCCCGCTGGGAGTCCTTGCCCGGTTCCCCTCCGTTAGCAGCGGGCTCCGCGCCCGGGGACAGCGGCTCGCCAGCCCCGCGCATGCGTCCCCGGCCCGGCCCGGCCCGGCCCGGGGGACGCTGCACGGCGCGACCGCGGGCTCGGGTGGCTCTCGCCGGAAGGGCTCGGGCCGCGGGGGCTCCGCGGCAGCCCCGGGCTCCCCTCCGCGGGCCGCGCTCGGGGCCGCCGGCGGGGCGAGCCCCGGGGCCCCTAGGGCTCCGGGGCGGTTTGCGGCGGGAGCAGCCGCCGCAGCGCCCACGTCGCGGCGGCCGGGCGAGCCATGGGGCCGGCGCGGCCGGGCGCAGCCGGCGCTGGGGGAGAGACGCCGGGGAGCGCGGTGTGAGAGCGCGCGCGTGTGTGCGCGCTCGGGGGAAGGGGGTGGGAAGGGCTTGAAGAGGCGGCGATGCCGCCGCGGGCTCCGTACCGCTGCTTCGGTTTTCATAGATGCCTTAAATGCGGGCCGTGTTTATAAAAGTCTGGATTGGAGCAAGCTTGCGTTTTAAATAACTGCAGGGATGCATCCTCCTCCCTCCCGCCTCCGATCTTCTAAGTGCACATAACACAGCACCTCCGGGGCTGTCTCTCGGTCTAGTTTTCCTGCTTTATCCAAGTGCGGCGTTACTCGGTTGCAATAACGGCGCAGGGAAAGGCGTGTGCCTGATCTCGCGGGGGCGGGCGAGCAGAGGCTCTGGTTTCCTCGGCGTCCCCGCGTACCTCCGGGGGGGACACTGCTCCCTCAACAACAGCCCTTGCCACCACCACCGCGTTTGGGGGACTAGCATCGATAGTGTCCTGCCCCCGCACCCCCGCGGCAACCCCAAACACCGTCTGTCGGGAGGGCGCAGCGCGCCCGTCGGCGGGACGAGGTTTAACACGCGACGGCGGCCGGGCTGTGCCACGACGGGCCCCGGGCAGAGCAACGCGGGCTTCCCGCGAAACCGTGACTGAGCGGGTGCAGAAAGGCCCCGCGCCCCTCCCCGCGGCTTCCTCCGCGCTCCGCGGTGACCGGCAGAGCCGGCAGCCCTGCCGTCGGGGCGCGGAGCACAGCGGCCGCGGGAGCCGCCTTGCGGGCCCCCAGCGGCCCCGGGACACCGGAGCCAGCTGGGGGGACGTGGGCGGACGGCGGCTTCCCCGGTGCGGGGAGGAGGAGGAGGAAGGGGCGGACGCGGCCCCGCGCAGCGGTACTCACGGCGCCGGACGGCTCGGGGGGCGGCGCGGGGCGGCGGCGGCGGCGGCGCGGCTCCGTGGCTCGCCGGGCATCTCCGGCGCTCCGGGCAGAGGCGGCGGGGCGGCGGCGGGGCCGGGGCTCTGCCCAGCGCGCCCGCAGCAGGGCGGCCAGCGGGCAGGCGGCGGCCCCGGTGCCGGCCAGCAGCGCCGCCGCGCCCGCGAGGCTGCCGCGGGGCCCCGGGACGGCTCGACGGGGCGCCGAGACGAAGCGCGGGCCGGGCCGGCGGGCGGGGAGCTGCGGCCGGAGGAAGGGACTGGAGAGCAGGGCGGGCAGCGGGGCGAGGGGCCCGGCGGGCCTCGCGAGCTGCGGCGTGCGGGGAAGATGTGGGAGCGGGGGGCGGGGGGAGAGAGAGAAACACAAAACAAGCGTTAGTGGGGGCCGGGCAGGCGCCCTCACAGCCCGGCTCCGAGCGGGTCCCCCCCGCAGCGCTGCTCCGAGGTGACGGGCTTGGACCCACCGGCTCGGGAGCGACTCTCCGGCCCGGTGCGGCGGGCTGGCCCCGCCGCCTCAGCCGTGCTGCCGGTTTCTAACTCTTCCAGGCTGCCGCTTTGGGTGCAGCCCGGGGAGGCTGCGAGTGCCCCGTTCTGCACCCGGCCAGCGCCCTTTGGGGCTAAGAACTGGAGGCAGTGCCGGAGGAGCATGGGGACAAGGCTGGCCACCTACAACCTGCACGCAAACGGCCCGCCTCCCCCCCAAATACCCACGCCGCGGGAGCAGTTGCACAGGCACCTCCCGGAGGGCCGGGCTGCCAGCGCGGGTCCCGGACGCCCTGCGGGGGCCGCGCCGTGGGGCCGCGCCGTGGGGCCGCCCCTTCCCCTTCCCCTTCCCCGGGGCCGGGCCCGCGCCGCCGCCGCCGCCCTGTCCATGGTGCTGAAACTGCGCCGGCGGGTCCTGCCCTGTGCACCGCTACTCGGCCTCTGGCTTCGCAGCTCGGCAAAGCCTCTCCAGTTTGCAAGCTGCGGAAGAGCGTGACCCTTCCCTTCCCTAGCTGGACGTCATGGTCCTGGGGAGATGAAGCCACCCCAATAGAGCAGGAGCCCAGATTAGGAAAAGGCAGAAATCAGTGCTAGAGAAAAGGGAGGCCCCTGGGAGATCCTGCGGGGCTCTGCCTTCCCTTTCCTCTAGCACTGATTTCTGCCTTTTCCTAATCTTGGCTTCATTTTTCCATCACGATGCAGCAGCCCTTCCCAAAGCAGTTTCCCGAGTTCTGACCTACAACCATTCTCTTGGCATCAAATAGACAGGGAGGAACTGAAGTCTGTGTACTGTGACACCAGCCCTTCCCACAGGGATGGCACCATCCTCAGAGGCCTCAGCCATGGCTACAGCAGTGGGAGAACGTGGCTGTGGTGCCGTTAGCTCCAGGTGAAGCTGCTCAATAGAGCTGAGACCTGCAGGGAAAGCTGCCATTCCTGCACACACAGGGATTCTGCTGTTGCTTAGCAGCATGGCGAGTTCCCTTAGGTTTGATCAGAGGTGAGCTAGGGTGGAAGCTGGACAACATTCCTGAGGGAGAGAAAAAAATAGAAAGGTTGATGTTTTTTCTCCCCATATTAGTATTTCTCCTGCCTGGTGGCAAGGAGCCCTCCTGCAAATCTCTGCCCTTTTGGTTGTGGTATAAAGCATATGACTGGATGTTAAATATTATAAGTGCCAAGGCCTGGTCAGGACCTATGGAGATATTACAGGCTTGACAATTAGGATTAAATGATACTGTCTCACTCCTTAAGCAGAGAAAAGGGAAGAGGGACTCAGCAAGTGCACCATGGTGATTCCTTATGTATCCTGAAATCAAGTGAAAACACTAGTTAACGCTGCTGGCCTTTGAATCCAGCTCCTAGTCTCTCTGCTGGAAAGGGTAGTCACTGAGCAGAGGTGACTCTCCTAAGCCTTCTCCAGACTATGGTCCCAGGTGACCTGGATGTTAGCAAGTGTGTTTCAACAAGTGCAGGTTTAAAAGGCTGGCAAAACATAATGCCTTTGGAAGGTATGCCCTTGCTCCATCCTTCACACTTCTCTCAGGGGAGGTCATGATGAAATAACACCTTATTAAAGATGGCTAGTTTTTTCAACATTAATAATGCATAGTACTGCATAAGAAGATTCACTCATTCTCCCTAGCATGAGCGCTTTTAGGTAAACAAAGCCACTTAAACTGAGTATCTTCCAGGGCTTGCCACTTGTAGACAACTCTGCCTGTGTGCATGTATGTTTGCACTATTGTGTAAGTATACAACCACCTAAATCTTGAAACTGCTGAGCTGCTTAGATGCCTAAATCCTCTCAGAACTAGTAAAATAGGCACCTTCCCCCTGTTTTCTCTCTGACTAATGGATACAGGCTGATGTCCAGCTGCATAAAACAAGACTGCATAAACAAGTGCTTGGCCTTCTTTTACATGGGGTTTAAAGTTGAGAGACTTCAGGAGCTGAGAGACACAGGTTCAACCCCTTCCCCTAAGAGAAATTGAGCGTGTTTCCCATGTGCTAAGAAAATCCCCCCAAACCATCACAGCAGTCTGTCCTGTATGGGTGTGTCTGTGACTGTACTCTTGTTCTCCACTTTTGCTGCCCCACTTTGCACAAGTAAATTCAACTTAAGGAGCAATTCACTAGGGTAGGGAGAAAGAAAGCAAAATGAGCGTGTCTTGATAACCTAGATAGGCACAGGAGGCATGGGCATGGGTCTGGTCTCTGTTCCAAAAAAATGTTAAAAATGAAGTCTTTACATATGAATATATGTATGAATATATAAATATATTTAATAAAATTACCCTCAAATCCCATAGTAACACCTTTTTTTGTAACATACAAAGTAAATATTAAATCATGACTCAGTTTCATTACTGATGTTAGCTACTAGTATATAAGGTGTTAGAAAATCTGCTAGACTTTTCCTGAACATTTTTCACCAAGTCAACAAAAATTATTGATAAACTTTTAGAAGGGAACTTGACATTTCAGCTCTGTTCAGTACTCAGTATTTTTCTTTTATTCTGTATCAGAAAGGAGTGGCCTTTTCTGGGAACTCCCTTGCTACTTAATATTGTCCTTTAGCATGTTCCTTAGACTGCAGCCTCTCTCTCTCTGTAGACCTGTTTGGTTAATGTATTTTCCTCCTTTTGTCTTTGTGGGAATGAAGGAACCTCTAATTATTATTATTATTGCAAATTTGAGTGTTAATTTTTTATTTATTCTCATTGAAAATGTTAAGAGCAGGTTATAATAAAGGCAAAATAGAATGTGTATCCATATTTTAATAACACATTATTCAGCATGTTTTTCAACATTCTAGCAGTTGCACTTCAACAGGTGACACAATAGGTGGCATATTAGCTTTTCTTGGCTTGTTTTGCTTTAAGGTGTTAAGATTACTGGGCCTCACACTTGAACTTCTGCTCCGTGCCCAAGGAGAGATCGTCCACCTCTGTATGTGAAGGAACTGATGGCCTAGAGGCTTTGCAGGAACTAGTCTGTTTCAGTGTTTCCTGCTCACTTACCTTGTTAAGCAGAGTTTCTTGACTCTGGAATGGAGCTGATTCATAGTGAATTAGGGAGCAATTCAAATATAAAGTAAGGAGCCATTTTTGTCTGTTTTCATTGACGTGAAAGTGCACTTGTTACAAATCACTTTTGGCTAGACTCTTTTGGGAGAGGAGATATTTTTAGAATTAAAATGGCTTTCCAGAGACTTTAGTTGAACTTAGTTTTTTTGGTTTTTTTTTTGTTTTTTGTTTTTTGTTTTTGTTTAATATCAGCAATGTTCTAGTATATGCTGTATTTTGTCCTTTAGTGAAACCTTAAAATGTAAACCTATGTATACTTTTAAAAGAACGTATTTTAAGTAGCCATACTTTGAAGTCAACAATGCAAGGGAAGTTTGGGGCAACAGCTTTCCTGAACTCTTAAATATTTGTATTCTTTCAACCTCAGTTACTCACAGGTGTGAGTAACTTTTCTTAATGGAACTATTAGTAATTGATTTCAAATAGAAGATCTAGATTCAAGGCTGATGGAAGGCAGAATAAACCAGAATCTTCAAACATGTAAAACTAACCATAGAGCTGTGTGGAGCAGTCCATAGAGCATTAACTTACCCTACATGCAGGGGATGTGTGTTGGTACTTGATTTTTCATAAACATGGATAACAATGCGTTAATTCTCTGGTAAGAATTTATTTTGTGTAAGCCCAAGGCTATGTCACTTACATTGTCAGAATGTAATCTTTCAGTATGATATACACCCAAAGCCTAAAGCATAAGGCTTCTCTTAGTCCTTTGCCTGAGAATGAAGTTTTCCCTGCTAAAACTTGTGCTAAGACATTGCATTAAATTAGGAGTTGTGCTTGAAAAAGTCATTGTAATTGTTAGAGTTGGCTTAACACTCAGTGCAGTCAGAATTGTTTACCATTTGTCTCTCTGCTTAGCACTTTGAGAATTTTTACAGCTCCATAAGGTTGTTTTCTAGGGCAGTATAGTTTCCCAGGCTCAGCCCATACTAAATATATATTCTGCAAAACTATCAGCCTCTGTTTCTTTTCTTTACACAATGATTGCTTTTATACAATACTATGCCTTTGCCAAAATTGCAGATCAGTATGGGAATATGTGGATCTATATGCAGCTTACATCTGAAGCAATAATGAAAGGTATCATTTCAGAGAGTGGCGAAACACATTTCTTCATATACATCAGAGACACTGTCTTTGGAAACCAAAGAGTCAATCCACAGTTGGCGTGAACCTCCAGATCTATTGAGTTGTCCAAGTCAGCATCTACTCTGAAGTCTCTGGAAGTCTGGAAATTAGCCTCTGCTGTCTCCACTCACAACCCTGTTTTCTTTCTACTCCTACATATCATGTCTTTGTTACTTCAAAGGAAGAGGAAGCTTAAAGAAAAATAATCTTTGAGGTGGAATTAGATATTAGAAATAAGGCGATATTTTCCAGTGATAGGTCTGAATGCCAGGTTTCAGAGCGTCAGAGTCAGCTCAGTGATGGCTCTGCTCCATGTCCTGGCCCTGGTGCAGCTGAGGCATGCAGGTACTTTGATGTTTCTGAGCCTTCTCACTGGGGTCTGTGGCATGACTCATGCACTCGAAACCCTTGGTGACTCAGAGTTTCTGGCAGATTGACAGAAGACCCAGGAAGCCGGCAACTTGGGCAAAGACTGTCTACTCAGAAATTGCAATATGACGTACACAAACAGGAAATCTCTGATGGAGTATGGCTGCATTAAGACACTATGCCATTCATTTTATTTGCCCTGTTTGGCAAATTGAAGTCCCACTATATTCTAGTTGATGCTCTTGCCTTATATGTGTCAATAAACAGTTAAATATGCAATGCCAATTACATTTTTTAATCAAGAGGCTCATGTACAGCTCTAATTCTATCCTCCTTTTTTTTTTTTTCATAAATCTTTGAATTATTTGGAACCATTAAAAACCCTACAGTTTTGGACTGATTTTTTTTTTTAAAGAAGATCTCCCATTAAGGCAATATTCTGTTAGTATATGTCCCAATGACATTAGAAAACCTATAGCAAAGATCTGGGCAAAAAGCAGACCAGAAAAAGATAATCTAAGTACAAAGATTTGTGAGTTTCCAGATCACGGGATGACAAACTGCTAAGTAACCCTCATTACCGGCTTCCAGCAGGTGTCACTGTGTACCTACAATTTGAATGGGGAACCTAATCAGTTGAGGATTAATAATGTTACATGCTAAAGCAATATCCCTCCCCTCCCTTGTTCCTTCCCTTCCTAGTATTAATCCTCTTCTCTGCTCACAACGCAAATTATATGAACTAAAGCAGGAGACTACAAATATTTTCCTCTTTTCATGATTAGTGAAGGAAAAAAAATTCTTCACAGTGTCAATGTTACTCAAGAGAGACATATCCAGTCATGACCTGCAGGGATATTCCTGATATTGTGGGTCATGATATAACTTAATTATTGCAGATAGGTGCTTGGTAAGTAATAAATATAGTCAAATTAAATAAGACTCCGAAACTGATATGAATGCAATTTTTTGATCTAGAAAGTATTTTGTAGTTATATTCCAGAACTGATTCAGAAAGAAAGATTAATGGAATCAATCTGGAACCAATGTTCCTGAACAGCTTGAATTTTCAGAATAGTTCAAAGTGAGTTTGAAAGCCTGGTTGCAGAGTAATATTCTAGCTTGACGAGATTGCTGAGGAAGCTACTGGGACTTCTGCCATTGACTTGACTGTAAGTAGAGTCAGATTTTTGACCTCAGGAAGTCTGGAGGAATTTGAGGAATTATGTAGCCATATTAAAAGGCTGATGGGAAGAAATATAATATAACTCACAGGATGTGACAGAGAACATGGGAAGGTATCTCAGCTAAAATGCGCTATGCTATAATTCCTTTGAAAAAGAAGAACAAAAGAATAAAGAGCAGGCAATGAGAGAGCGCTGAAGGGTAAGATTAAAAAGAGTTGTATAAGAAATGAGAATATTCTAGGCTGATAAATGTTAGCAGGAAGAGCAAAACCTGTATTTTCTTATTACAGAATAGTTTGAAGTGCAGCTAATATTTCTTCAACATATTAAAAAAGACCTTTGAATGATGATGGGAGGAAGAGGAAAACATCCAATAAACTTCATGCTTGTTTAGGAGTAGATTTACAAATGGTATCAGTTTCCAGGTCTCCTCTGAAGCCATAGATACTGAGTTACAGGTTATGGGTACTGAGGATCTGTCCTCAGTTTTGGGGAAAGGCATGTGATGTGTTCCTGTGAAACCATGTGTTTCCCCTGCCTGATGCTGAGAGAGACAGACACTCCCTTCTGCAGGCTAGGCCTCCTCCTCTGACTACTCTGGGGCTCTTTGCCATGTTTCCTTGTATTCAAAAATACAAAGTACTTTGCTGTGGATTCAAGTTGAATTCTAGGAGTCTTAGACTGAGAAGAAAAGTCCAGATGGCAAGAAATTGAGATAAACCTAGTTTTATATCCCACCTTTATGCATTATTGTTCAAAAGTCATTGACAGATCAGATTTGTGGCAGCCCCCCAAATTACCCTACTGTTTCTAAAGACTACGTCCTTCTCCTGGGCAGTTGAAATGTCCCTCCTAACCTCCTTTCTGCAGTTCATTTCAAATTTTAAACTACAAATGTCCGAACGCTGACAACACAAAGTAGGACTGAAAGTGTCCTGTCTGCAATAGCCTGTACTTACTTCTCTGATCTGTAACAGCTTAAACTTATTGCTCCTGATGATTTGGAAAGGCTGGTAAGAATCCAGTGAAGTTAGGCTTTTCTTTCTGTTTAAGCGTGTCTGCTTATAAGCCAGTACGGTATGTAAGAGAGAGCACAGCTTCTTCGTGAGTCTGAAACAGTTTTACAGTCTGATCATGCTACTGTTGATCGGGTAAATCATTCAAGCAGATGCTATTTTACTTAAATGATGTGCATGCACTTACCCCTGCAGGGTCTGTATGAACACAATAGACACAGCACAGTGACAAAAGCTAGTCTGTCATAAAAATAGCAACCATCTTCCAGAATCAAATATTTCAGTGAACTTGAAGAAATTCCAGTTTGAAGAAACGTCCTTGGCATTTAAGAACATGACTCATTTATCAGTCTTCTGACTGGAGAACTATCCAGCTATTCTATGCCAAATCTTCCAGAAGCTCTAGGTATAAACTAAAATCCACTCTTTTACCCTCTTATTTAGAACTCATATCACATGTTGTATATGCCACATTTATTGACATGTAGATTTCCAGGTAATTTGGATCATTAAATAGAGCAATAATTTGCAAGTGAAAAAACAGGACAAAGGGACAGAACAGAGCAACTCAGCCCTGGCCCAATCTTAGTACCTGTATGAACCCGAGTACAAACTCTGAGTACCAAAATCCACAGAAATTGTGAGTGCCACACACTAAATTCTAAATTCCAGGATTGATAAGGAGTCCCTAAAAGGAGATTCCCTTCTACAGAGACATCCCCCCCATAAGAATGTTTGTGTTTAAGCAAACTGGTTTGGTAATCAAATGAGAAAACCATATGTTTTACAAAACCCAGTGCTTCAATGCAAGAAAATTAATACTTTCTAATATCATAATCCTTCTACCCTTCATAATAAATATCAATTATTTTTCTATTCAGGAACAAATACTTTATCTCATTTAGATATAAGTCTGATCTGCTGTTCTTGTTCTTGTTATCTTGAAGGTAGCAGTTAAGT
This sequence comes from Apteryx mantelli, assembly GCF_036417845.1. Classification (NCBI taxonomy): domain Eukaryota; kingdom Metazoa; phylum Chordata; class Aves; order Apterygiformes; family Apterygidae; genus Apteryx; species Apteryx mantelli. The sequence continues at coordinate 34,631,322 of NC_089979.1, read as the reverse complement.
TGAAAGAATCAGTCCTAAAGTAGGTCACACAAGATGTCTCTGGAAATATCATAGCTACTTCCTGAAATTAGGCCTTGTTCACAAATGAAACTGAACAGGTAATGAAACAAAATTGAGCCCCTCCTTATTCTACATGAATTATTCAGCCTATACCTGACATCTCTAGACTCCTGAGAGTAATTTTAATCTTTCTTATGGGTGTAACTAAACACTTGCAACAGTGAACCAGGAAAATTGATATGACATTTTGTAAGAAGATCATCAGTGGGCAGTTCCTCTTTTGCTGCAGTCTGTTACTGCCTTTAACAGTAGATATGGAATTTTAGATTAGCTTTATTTGGAGAATACTGTAAGTATAATACTGAGGACAGCTAGCCTCCTGGGCTGATTCCAAACAAATTTGGTGGTAGAATAAGATATCAAAGTTAAAGATATCAACATCTAAGTTCCTGCAAGTTTCATTAGGCTCAGTGCCCAGTATAGGGAATGGCTATGGGAAAGGCCAGGCCTTTGTAGACATCAAAATCAGTCAATAACCAGGCACAGATCCACTGGAAACCAGGCTTCACCAGTTCACATGTTCACAGATCATTGTCATTTCACAAACTTTCCCCTTCAGCATATCTTCTGGACCTGCCTCAGGGTTAGGTTTTTATGCCTGTGATGAAACATACGTTCCTTATACTGTATTCTATGTAAGTAAGGTGCTTTCTTTCCCTGTGTGGGCTCTGGGAGATGTATGATGATCTCTCCTCCACATTTCCTGGCTTGGCAAGGCTTTGACTTTGACCTGCTCTGAACAGGATGCACATAACTATCACCTAGCAACCTGGAGCTGGATTTTGAAATTAAGGTATTTGTAGTAGGACTTACTTCCATTCTTTTTGCATCTTTCTTTTGACTCAATGAATGAAGATGATTTATAAAGAACTGTAAACAAAAAGGAATGAAGAGCAGCTCTGTTATGACATGGAAGGGGTCAACAATGTGCAGGACTGAGTAGGCTTTAAATGGATTGAAAGAAACATTTCTATTCCTCCAGTGTCTCTTAACTTGTTCTGGAAAGAATTTGCTATGAAAAAATGTGTATGTGATTCATAACTTCTGCCTCTTTGCACCGCTCATGGGAAACGTATCAGGTAGCATGCATTGTATACAAACAATAAGGGAAGGGAAAGGAATAAATTACTTTCTCTGTCCACTACAGCAAAGTAGAGCAAGGAGGAATGGATTTAAACTGGAAGCAGGGACATTTAGGTTAAATATGGGTTTTAAACAGTAGGATAGTGAAGCACTGGAGCAGGCTGCCTAGATTGTGGAATCTGCATGACTGAGATTTTTAAAGAGCAGATGAGGTATACCTGTGCCAGGAGGGCTTGGGGGTGACTGACCCTAGCAGAATGGGTCAGATGGCACTATCCAGCTCCCACCTGGATCTGCCTTCAATGATATTGTACCCTACATCATCCTCCTGGTCACTGGAAGGATTTGCTGCTTAGGGTGGAGTAGCCCATATCTGTGACCCAGACATGACTTATCCTGGCAGTTTGGGGCTCCTCTGGCACTCTGAAAGTCCTGACAAATCTGAGGTGGAAGTGGCAAAAGCAATGTTTCTTGCTTTTTCTTATTCTGCGCCAGTGGACATGAGGTGTATTGGAAATAAAATAGGGTGTGATGGGAACACATTGTGCTCAGGTGATCTCTATCAGCCTCTAGAAGGAAAAAACATAGATCAGAACAACACTAACTATATTATATCTTATCACTCTGGGGTTGGTGATGCACAAAGACACCACATTTTAGTTTTGTATTTTATTGGAAATCATTTAGCTTCATCAGTCTAGGTGTGAGAGACATACTATGGGGTAAAGGTTAACTCCTCCTGTTTCACAGATGCTGAAAATAGCTGCTTTTTTGAGAAGAGGCTTCCAGGGTTTTCCAGAGAGGAAGGGCTGCTTATCTTCTCCAGTTTCCCTTATCTAAACTGTTGATTCTTGTTGGTGGAAGGCTATCGTAGATTAATAGGTTTATATCAGATATCATATTTACATCATATATTTATAAATCATAAATTATCCATATCTTAAATCAGTTGATTTAGAATCTAGGGTGAGTGGGGAATTTAGTAGCCAGCATGACATTTTGTTACACTTAAAAAAGGTCTTCCTGTATTAACGAAAACACAGTTTGCAGTAATTCAGGCCAGGCTAGATTGTTTTGCTGAAAAATTTCTGAAATTAGTATAAAAACAGGTTATCTTTTGTTTTTTATATTCATTAAATTCCTTTTCTGACAGTAATATCCTAATCAGCCCAAGATTCTGCATTTTTTCATTTCAAAGGTACACAGTTAAGAAGGAAGTTTTAGGGCTATTTCAAAGGTAAAATATGTAAATCACTAAATTGGAAAAACACATGACTGCAAATTATTACAAATTATCCCTGAGGACTAGATAAATTGAACTTCATTAATATGCAAGTAATCCACCTGTTAATGTGTAATACATTATTATTTTGACAGCTTTTGCAAAAGAATGCCCTCTGATTATTGTCTGCACAGCTATTATTGGCTCATAGACAACACTGAACAATATATGTATCTGTTCTCAGAACTGTGTTTCTAGACGTGAAAGAAAAATCCTTTATGAATTAAAAAGAATTATTCTTATAATTATTCTTATGCCATGCGATTATGGAACAGTTTTTAAAAAGATCCTGTGATGAGCTCTCTTTGTTTCACAAAAACGCAGAATAGTTGAGGTTGGCAGGGACCTCTGGAGATTGTCTAGTTCCATGCACTGCTCAAAGCAGGGTCACCTAGAGCAGTTGCTCAGCATCTTGTCTGGTCAGATTTTGAGTATTTCCAAGGATCTCCAAAACCTCTCTGGGCAACCTGTTCCAGTGTTCGACCACTCTCACAGTAAAAAAACTTTTTTCTTTTTGATAGAATCATTCCTGCATAAACCATATTCATCTGTTCTTACATTCATGCATGATGCTACCGGTCAAAGTATATTATTACTTTTTAAAGGAGCTAAATTTAATGGTTTGAATTGTCTGGCACACACTAGTGTACACAGTACATTCAGATGGGACTTGGGGGAAGAAAACCCTAAACCAAATGTGGAAGGCCTCTGCAAGGCTGCATAAGGATAGTAAGCAAGCGGTTAGAGTGAGAATGACTCTCCTATACTGTTTTTAGCTTTGCTAGTGGCCTTTTGTGTCTCCCTGAGCATGTGTTTTGGGGCCAGGTCTGCTAAAGGGTGTTCTCAACATGCAGTACTCCACCCTGGCTTCCAGCCAAACCCACAGGTCTGAACTATGCACCTGGGGCTTCCCCCTTACAGTATAAGGACAGAGCTAGATATCCAAATATATTATCCTCCAAATCCCATTATGCCTCAAGGAGACAGGAAACTCCCAACACAGGAAACAGGCCTTATGATGCATCCCTTAGAGGGAGTTATGGGCTTGATTTGGCATTGCAGGGATGTACCACCCTTCATTTGGGAGTCACTGCCTCAGACTCACCGCTAGATCTAGATGTCTGAAAGCTCTGTTGCTACCGTATTTGTTGGAAATACAGGAGATATAGGTCCAGATTTTTCTTCTGCTGTGAATTTGTATGGGTTGATCTCCTTGACTGGTGACCTAGACACTGGGTTGCCAGTGAAGGTCTGTCAGTCTCAGCTTTCAGAAGTGTTCTCCCTGGCATGGACCTGGCCGACCAGACTAGGGGAAGGAGGAAAACTTCCCAATTTCACTCTAAGGGAGCTAGATCCCAATGGATTTCAGTCTGGGACTCACTGAATACCTAATAGAAAGGAAAATAGAAGTATCTCTTGATGAAGGGACAGCAACTTGCATCTCTGCTTGGGAAGTACTTTAAACACAGAGTAAAGAGTCGCTACCTCCTCTGTAGTCCAAGGGATATTAAATTATTATACAACAAAGAATAATTTCAGCAAAAGGGAAGGAAGGGACACCTGCTGTCCTACTCAAGGATATATTGCAGTAAGTAGTTAGGTTATCCTTCTGGGGTATGTGGTTTCAAGTCACCACAGGGGAAGGTTTTGAACCTGGACCTCCCATAATTTGGGTGACAGGAGTATGTGCTAGGCTATCAGATGTAAAAGGAGTCACTCTCCTGGGTCCGGACAGGAAGGCCTAAGAGAGTTTGAGTCTGCGATCGACAAATGAAAGGAGATGTCTTTCTTGTAGCTGGAAGTTAGGTATCTCTAATGTTATCTGGTATTTCTGCTGATGGCCGTCTCTCCAGAATAGTGGCTTTCTGAATTCTACTCTTATGCATTCAGTTCTGCTCACACGTTATACAGATTCCTACTCCCTAACTCAGAACTGTGGATTCTAGCAGGCAACGAGGCACCTAACCCCAGCACGCTCTCATGCTGTTCAGTGGAGTGACCACATCCTGTTGTGGATCATGCTGTTTGTGCCTAAGTCTTTTAGATATGAGAATATTTATTTAATAGAGCTATTATAATGTTTGTTTTGTATTCCAGTCCTGTATTTTTCACTTCCAACTTCACATTTGTATTCTGTTCCACCTCCCACACCCAATATAGAAAACCAAAGGTGCTTTAACTGATTGACAGATTCATGCCCTGATGAATGTAAATCCTCAAAGGCAAAATGTTCTTGCTGAAGTAACATGTGCTATCAGATGAGCATGTTGAAAGGGAGCACTCTAACACGCAAAATAACTAGTACAGTCTTTGTCAAAGCATAAATTACCCTAATAAGTGTTACTGACCTTGGTATGGAGTAATCCTGAAAAACTGCCTCCTGTGCTCCACAGTATTTTCCGAGTTCTGAAAGCAGCCATTAGTGAAACAAGATCTTCCTTGGAGGAATTCTCTTGCAAACAACAGAAACCACTTCCAGCTTCAACCTGACCTCTCTGTAGCAAGGCTGACGGGCCTTGGTCCTCCTAGTAGGTCTGCTTAGGAGACAGGCCCCAATGGACACTGCAGGTCACAGAAGCTTTTAGGACTGATAACAATCTTTAAAAATATGCAGGAGGAGCCCTTTCTTAACTAATAAAAATACTTTAGGGACAAGGTATATCCTTGTAATAATGGATACATGGTCAAGAAAAAATTTAACAGCACAGAAGACTATTGAGAAATAATGTTCTTCAGCTTGTCCTAGGGATTACTTTGCTTACCTGTAAAATCAACTGCATATTATTTTACCTCATTATCTTGATTTAATCTGTAAGTATTCTACAAAATAGCCACTCTTTTCCCTACCTAACGGTATATTGTGCTATCAAAGAAGTTGTCAATAAGACTAGATTCTCATAATTTGGTGGTGACAATACCCTGTAATTTTTCCATTTCACAAAAGAAATCTGGTTCCAGTTGAAAAAATGTTGCTCATGAATAAAACAGATCATCAAACATATCTCAAACGTTACATCTACTCAAAAAAATAACTACATCTGTCAAAGAGGAAGAGCACTAGCTGCCAAGCGATTCAGTCCACAGCCGTACAGTTTGCATCCCTTGACTGTCTCAAACATAACAATTAGATAAAATGTGACTATTAAAGACTATGTTTCATCCTATTTAACCAGGCACAACACCTGTTTAAAAGAACAGCAAGAGTGTGTTCTTGGTATAAATTACTGTTTGGTTTGCTTCTAACATCCTGTGACACAACTATAAGCTTTAAAAGACATACAAATGCTAGTGTGACTAAGTATGAAAAACAGGCTTCACTGAATAAACATTTCTGACATGGAAACCTACTTGGGAGAGATTATACTGACTGAAGAGGGTGAGTAAATTTATTAATATTAGGACTTGTCCTGCTCTTACAAAAGATAATGACAATATCTACTTTCAGTGTTAACAGTACCAGCAATTAATAACTGACAGCACTTACACTGCACTTATCACCTGAAGATCCTACAGTGCTTTACAAAGCAGAGCAATCATGCAGCTGGCACATTGCTCTTTGCAAACAACATCTTTTACGAATTTTGACCTTTCTGGCGTCATTTGTGAATGGATCCCTATTTCATCACACAAGTGATGATTCGCAGCAATTGTTGAATAATTTAGCTGAGCTGTGCTTGGTCAAGAGTGGTTTGCACATTATATGCAGTTGATTGATAGGCAGTTGATGGAATAGTGTTTGACATCTCCAAATTCAGAAAGGATTTCTGTAGAGGTGAAATTTGCCACACGAAGGAATAAAACAATGCCATGCTTCCCTTGGGTTGCTCCTCCAGACAGACAGTGTCCTTGTGGCCATTTCAGTTTCTGCACTGTCTCCCACACAGAACTCAGATGGGTAGGATTTGGGGGCAGGAAGGCAATGCTGATGCAACTGAGTCTCATTTGGGTACTCACAAGATTTCAGGCTAAAGTTGATGTTTAAGGAGGCTTAACAGTTGCGCTCTGCCTTTCCTGGGCGCACACATTCTAATTTCACGTTATGCTTTTCTTTGCCCCTCTGTTCCATGACTTGGGGAACAGGCAAAAGAAAGCTCTCACTGGTAGGACAGTGTCAGCAGGAGCTGGAAAAGATTCTGTCCTATCTGCACTTGCCCAGTCATATATTGATTCTAGGTGTATTATTCATGTAACCAAATCTGGAGCCCTTACGCTTTAAAATCATAGTTATGTTACATTAGGGAAACACAGTGAGAAGGGTCCTATCCAGAGGTAACCTGGGCATAAATTGAAATGTGGCATTTCTGTGGAGAGCATTCTCATTCTCTTCTGAGGAACTGATAGCAACGAGCTCTGTTAATAGGATTTTAGCCAAATGTTGTCATTAGGAAAATATTAGGTGACCTATCTGCAACCTCTCATGATCTTTCTCCTCAGTGCAATGTTTCTGGGGTGTTTACTTTGTTTAACTGGCATAAAGTACTTCAGGAACACAGGAGAATGTGCCCATGTTGACTCTGGGTTAAATAAGTCCTTGTATTTTTGTGTTGAGACTGGTAAGAAGCAGTTTATTCACTCTTGCTTTTTAACACTTTTATAAAGCAAGATGCAAACATGTCAGAGGGAACGGATTTTTAAGCAATGCAAATGGAGATTAGAAATAAACAACTCACAGGCTTCATTTAAATGTCATGAAGAGAATTTTAAAAAGCCTTTAAACTCTGCCTACCACTTAAATTTTTTTTTCTTGTAATTTAGTTGCTCTTTGAAAGCCTGTTCAAGAATAGATAAACCTAGTTCAAGTGTTCTGTTAAAAGATGTGCATTTTTCTTTAGTGCAATATATTTAATATTTCAATTTGTTTACTGTTTGGCATGTTGAATTAGATGGCAACTTAATGTCAGAAGCAGCCACTGCTCACATTTGGAAGCATCAGCTTCAAAAATTCACCTAAAGCTGAAGGGAACATGGGAATTAATGAGGACTGTAGAATCATTCTGATCAAAGTCCCGGTCAGTCAAGCAAATTTATAAGCCTAAACACATAGTTTGTCCTTAGGGATCAGCCTCACATATGGAAACATTGTGCCAGAAAGAATTTGAACTTTTTGCAGGCTTCAGTGTCACTGGGGAAAAAAAAAGAATTAACATGATCTTGTCTATTCTAGGAGTGTAAATGACAAACTGATTTTGAATCTTATGAACTTAGGTTAATTTCCTAAGACCTGGGAAATCCTGTGTCTTGATTTCCTGTCAGTAAAAATAAAAAGTGTTTCTTTCCTAAATTAAGTAAAGCTTGCAAATTATTTGTGTACCCCAGTCTTAGGGCCATACACGTTTCTAGACAGGTAAGTTTTCCAGCTTCCTATCACTAATACAGTCCTTGTAGATAAACTCCACTGACATCAATATTAAGCACGGGTTATTGATGCTAATAACAAAAATGACAACAACAATAAGTATTTAACTACTAGTAACATTGCTTGCATCTGGACACTTAGAATATTATTTGTTGATATGATTTACAAAGATTTCTCAGTCGTGGAGACATGTTCCATCAGAGTGTGTAGCCTCATACAAGAGCTTCCACGTGACTGAAATTTCACCTCAGCTGAGCTTATGAAGAGGTTATAGAACAGCTTTCAGGCTGTCACTGCAGCCTGTGCTCGTAACCAGAGTTCAGAGCAACACAGATGGAGCTGCAGCATTTAGAAACATAAGCACAATATAAACTAAATGCCACAGATAACCAATGGGAGAAAGGAAGCTGGCTGCACTGGTGTTTAAAGAAATATGGACAGTAAGTGACCCTGAACCTTGCAATGTCATTTATCTCTGCAGATAAATCCCTCCACAGAGCAGAGAAATAATATGTCATGTCTGTTAGGTCCCTGATTCACTTCCGTGCACTGTGTTCTGAGAGACTTGGCAACAAACTGGCATGAGTGCAGGCAAGAGACTTAAAGGTGATCACCAAGCTGAAATGAAGGGTTCACCTGGGATGAATAATAGGATGACTAAATGAAAAATGGCTGAGGACATGAGCTGTGAAGAATTCAGTATATGGGCTTCATGAATACCAAGGGTTAAATTCAGGAACCATTATATCTGTGACAGAACTCCCTTTGCCTTCACAAGGGTCAAGAAGTCACCAGGTTTGGTGTGCTGAATGGTCAGATAACTAGGGATAATGACATGAAATGTTGAAAAGAAAGTATTTGGTTGATTATCAGAAAGTGGCAAAGCAAAAGTGGTGAAAGTCATTTAGGATTTTTGATGAGTGTATTACTGTGTGTAATTCAAATGAAATGGCCTCCAGGGAACAGATGTGCATTGGCTAAGGAGCTGGGACGGAGAAGCCTATTCTTGCTTTAACTTGTATGGCTGTACGACAGATATGGGCAGGGAATGCCTTTTCCACCCTCACTGCCTTTGACCAGATGGATCTATTCTTTTGACTGCTTGCCTTAATCTTTCTCCACTCTGGTGCTAAGTTAGTCCAAAAACCCCCACACTTTGTGGTTTCAAGAGTGCATAGCTTCACTGCGTGTCTCAGCCATCACATTGCCTTCCCCACCATGCACTAGGGTATATCACTTTGTACCAAAGTTTTAATAAGATACCTGTCACTCTTGCTCCATTGAGCTGCACATGAACATGCTACTCACCATTAATAATGTTGGTTCACCCCTCAGACAGCTTTCAGGCTTATGACAAAATAGAGGATAGATAACCGTTGTTTTTAATTAAGGAAAATGGTTCAGCTCTGCAGTTTCACTAGAGAGGATTTAATGTAACACCCTAATAGATTTTAGTATTAAACTGTGTTTGGTTTCTTTGGTGTATCTTCTTTTGTTGACTACCAATAAAAATCATCTGAGGTAGCATCAGTAAAAATTGCAGATCTCTTCAGCTTCTAAACACCAAGAAGCATCATGTTTTCCCTCACCCTTTTACCACAGATTAGCTCTACAAAGTATGAATCATTTTTTATGAGTTAGATGGATGTGTTTAATTTGTTGTTTGAAAGCAGGCACTTAGAGGGAAGGAGGATCACCAGCTCCTTTGTCACTGTGGTTGCAACATGTTGAGGAACAGAGTGCAGAGGATGAGGCTCAGGAATAACAGAAAGCTACGTGAATAGAGATGTCTTGGTGACAAACAGTCCTTGGCTGTTATGTATCACATTAACACTTTCTTTCTGCTTCTTTCCAGACATGCCCTTTCCTCCCTCCTTCAGGACATTTGGATAACCCTGGATTTTGTCTTACCTTGAAAAACTGCTGTGCCGCTTTAATGTCCTCATTTTCAATTTGTAGGGTCTCCTTTGCTTGACAATTGTCTGCATGGTAGCGGTGCGTCCTAAAATAGAGCAAAAATTGCCTCCACATCGATCAAATAAAAGGGCTGTTCCTGAATCCAATTATACAGTGACCTTTCTTGGAAAAGCACTAGTTCTATTTAACGATGAAACAAAACCAGATCCCAGACATTGGGCTGAATGACAACAGCATAGAGATGGCTTGTCCTTACACCGATGGGCAAATGTCAGGGCCTCTTGCAGCTTGACGGTTGTTTCCTGCAGTTGCCGCAGTTCTGAAGACAAACAGGATTATCTGCCCTCAGATATCTGCAGTGCCTCATCCCCTGAGTATCGTGCCAGCTTAGAGATTAGATTTACTACTTTACAGGTTTTAATAAATTCAGAAGGAGGAAGAAAGGAACACAGTGGCTGAACACATGTCAAGAGAAGTAGGCTGTAACAATCATGGAGCACATTTTAGCATCCTACAACTAATGGATTTCATTTACAACTTGAAGTGAGAAACAATTCATGACATAGTTACGCTTTGCAGACAGTACCAAATAGAGATGCCTGTCTTAGGTCAGTGGTGTCTGTCAATCACATTTTTCCTAAACGAATGAACAGATGGTCTAGTGGTAATCCATCCAGCCCCAATGAAAATACCACATTAGCAGCAGCTATGTCTGCAGATAGAGGCAAACTAAATATAAAGACTAAGACTCCAGATAGATTATTAATAGATTATTTCTCTTAGCTTTACAGAGTACTGCCAGGCCTTTGCCTTCTATTTGTCAACATTCACTCACCATTTATTTTTCTGCACTTTGAAATATAGATGGAAGAAACACAGAAAATATTGGAAGGAAAATTGAATTATTGAGAACTTTTAATGCAAATAATTATTTAAACATTGTTTATAATTCTGGCCATTAGTAACCCTGTTATAATGAAAGCTAAGTGAACAATAGCATTCCTTGTGTGGGAAGGCATTCAAGAGCCTTTTAAAAATTCGTCCTGGAGATGGCAGAAATTCAAAATCATAAATATGTTAGTGCACCCTGAAAATAATCAGACTTTCAATGTATTCATGAACATTTCCAGTTCTAAGAATTTTATATTTTACATTAGTATTTTCTCTAGAATTAGCTGAAACTTCCACATGAGAAGTTACTATAAGTTGGCAACCAAGAGTGCTTCTCTTTTGAAAGTGTCAGGTAGGATATTCTAACTATTTTGAAAGTTTCCAACTTCTTCTTCAAGTTCAAAAACATGCCTAAACCAACATTTTTTTCTGCCAGGAGTCAAAAGCTTTGACAATTCAGCATTGTAGTTATAAGGTTTGTAGAGTGTCATCTGCAGTTATAGTGTCTCTTGTGAGAAGTGGTGCCTTGGCCATATTTCTGACTTTTTTTAAGAGGAATCCAATAAGTGCCAAGGAGAAAAAATAAACCAAAGAAGAATGAAAAAAACACTTTTCCCAGCATTTGACTTAACAAGCTGAATTGCACTAAAGATCACTGTCTATTAGGAAAGCTGTTGCATAAACTCTGATAATACGTCTGACTTTGGCAGAACTACTGCTGAGGTTTAAGTAACAACCTTCTTTTCTATCCTCTGACCAGACTTACTGTCACAGCTGCACTGTGTAGCTCAGCTTTTCCCTTTTCCTCTAAGAAGTTAGTGCTCTGATGTAGTCTTTTTTGTAAGGAAGGATGAAGATAGAGGATCTATTACTTTCCTATTTTATCCCAAGGGTGGGCTTTATTTCACCTGGCGCTGCAGCAGATTCCAAGAGAAGAGTCAGCTCCTTCTACACATTCAAGTATCTTGTCCAACCAAACGCTGTCTGCACAAAGCAGCACAGCCTGATGGTGGGAGGAGGAGAGATGCTGTAGGCTGCAAAGAGGTGCTTGAGATTGAGAGATCCTCCAACTTTCAATACAGAAGTGTGTATCTGTGAGACAGAGAGACTTTCTCCTACTTGCTAAAATAATATGCTCCTCTATTTTAACTTTGGCTGTATCAAGGCTATTAATACAGCTAGTTTTTTTTTCTGGCCTTTATGTTCCTGTTTCTGCAAAGTACTTTACTTTCAGTTTTTCTGACAATATAGCATTGTTCAATTCTACTGGGAGAAAAAAAATTGAAGATGTACTTATTACAATGAAATGTTAATTTATTTTTCTGTTGACAACACAGTTCCTATTGAAGATGACATATGTATGGCTCCTTCACTGAGCATGAAAATTTAATTTCAAAGAGGTTGTGGAGCAATCAGAAGATTGCTTGGTATGAAATTTGCAAAATTGTGTTATATTAGCTTTATCAGATCCTTTAGGCCAGGATTTGATTAATTTAGAAGAAAAATGACCCAAATTCTATGTCCTAAAAGCCAGATAATTCTATATTGTATGTTAGAATTTACTCTTTTGTTTAAAAAATGCTCAAAAAATAATGACCTCCCACTATGACACAGACACGAAAGTGAAGGTAAAATAAGAAAAGAAAATAAAGACAGCCTAGGCAGTAAGAAACCTGTTCACAGTGGGTCAATCTTGCCATCTCAGTGTGCTAATCTCACTTACTCAGGGAAAAGGCCAATGAAGCATTCCACATTTCTTCACATTGAAAAGTCATTTCTGTGTCTGTGAAAATAAGCTTCTGTTGTGAGATCCCTCCACCCTTAGACAGGAGCGGATGGGTCCCCCTTTCCCCTTGCCCCAGAGATCGCCCCTGATGTCTATGATAATAGCATCTTAGTGTGAGGCAAACATGAAATCTGCTGGGAGAGACGGATTAAATGGGAAAACAATGAGATGAAAATATAGATTTATATCTAAATAATTAGTTCTATTTATTTCATCCTGAAATTTAGAGGGAATGCCTTATAATTTCTTGAGCACATTCACCAGTGGAAAGAAGGACAAACCGTATCTTTTGGAAGACAATTAGTGGTCTTCCACTTTAGGCCTTACGACACAAGTGTTAGGCTAATGTACCAGATAATGTGCTGGAGGACACATTCTGATATATTTCTTTTCATCTTGCAGTAGAGTCAGATTACTGTAGGGTCATCCCTTTTTTGCAATGTGTTTTTTTTCCATACTGTATAGCGGTGTTTTGGGGAAAGGAGTATTTTAAATTTACAGAAACAAATTTTTTGGTTTAGTTCTGGTTTTGCACTCCCCATTAGTGTGAACTTGAGCAAGTTTCTTTATATTTCTCTTTGTCTTGGTTTATCTGGCAAACAAAGATTCTCCTACTTTACATTAGAGCTGTATGGGCATAACCACTGATGCTTAAAATGCCTTCAAGTCTCACATCTTATGAAACCAGCCAGATTCCCCCTAACATTCCTCTCTTCCAACCCACAGAGAGATCTGAATCTTAGTTATTTCATCTTCTCTGTTGCTGCCTCTCTCCTGCTACATAATATAAAATAACAGGTTTTGGAATTAAAAAAAAAGAAAAAAACAGGTTTAATTTAGTCGCTGGTGACCAAGTGCATCTGGCACTTGGATCTGTGAAGGAAGAAAGACGTCCTACTGTTGCAATGTACCTGTGGGGACTTTGTGCTGAAAGAAGCCATTTGAGGACGCCCACTGGTAGGGCTCTCGTCCATCCCTTGTCATGTGATGTACACGTTGCTCCTTTCTGCTCCTTTCTACATTGCTCTGGGAGGAGGGGTTTTAAGCCTTGGGAAAGCAGAAGCTTGAGCACTCAGAAGATCTGATCTGAAATCCTGGATGAATCACCTTAAGGTAAAATGAGGTGTGTGTTTTAGGAACAGTAGTTGTTAAAGGTGAGGCTACTGTCTGTGCTCTTCTACTGTGTGGGTACCATTTTGAAAATGTCCTCCTTTTAAATTTCCTAAACTGACTTCCCTCATGAAAAAAAGCTCTATCTAACTCACAAAGGGCCTAAGGTAAGATTTTATGAAACATGAACCAAGTTTTCTTGTACTTCTCCAAAGTTCCTTGTAGTAGACAAATAGATCAAACTGTTGCCATATTTGATTTTTCTATTTGTCAAGAATATTTTGTGAATTGGAGAAGTGTATCCACCTTTCCTGACTTTCTACAAATATTCTATTTGGATAAGCTTTCCAAGCCATTTCTTTGATACATGCTAAAAACTGGAGACAGCCAGGGGATGTATAGAATGCTGAAAAGGTTAAATGGCAGGTGTGCAAAACACTTCCGTAATTTGCAGACTATATGAGAGACAATGATACATTGTTTTTATTACAAGAAGGAAAGAACAGAAAAATACTCTCATGAACCAGCTGTCTGTAGCCTTACTGTGAGTATGACTCATCTGCATTCATTTTTCTGGTATTAAACTATTTCACATTTTTATTCCAAACAATTTGTGACTTTTATGCCTGCATGCTGATATGCATTTCAATTGCTCTTTATGTTTTATGTATTAATAAATTCATCTAAATACTGCAACTTCAAATGAAGCTGTGCTGCAAGGAGTTAATGGACAAGCATTGACGTGACCAAGATTAGCTAAACGAGAATTGTTTTGCAGCACCTGAATCCTGAAGGATGGATAGGCTTATCAGAAATGGGAGCATAGCACTTTTCCAATCATAATCTCTAGCAAGATCCAGTTTGGAGAATCAAGATGCATGATTAAAGCACTATGAAATTCTCTCCAAAGTTCATGACATGATAGGTTTTTACTGGTTACTGAGAACTACCTCTTGCTATTTTGAGGACCATGGTGATTATAGGCACACGTGAGAAACTGCTATAATTATTATATGATGTTTTTGTTTCTCAAAGCCCACCCTTGCAATGCACTGAAGTTCATTAACTCAGTGAGTGCCTCATGAGACTCACACTGAATGAAAACTTTCAGATGTGCCTAAATATTTGGCAGACTGGGAGATAAGAACGCCTGTAAATCTGTAGCATACACAGCATCCTGTGGCAAGGAGTTCCCCAGTGTAACTATGCACTTGGCAAGGGAGTATCTCCTTTTGCTTATTTTGAATCTTGGCCCTACCAATTTCACTTCATGCCCCTAACCCTTGTACTGGAATAACTAGTGAACAGTCATTCCCTACGTGCCTTGTCCACTCCACTCCTGATTTTATAGATTATCATAGCTTCCATTAGTCATTTCTTTTTTGGACTAAAGAATTGTTGTTGACCCAGTTGATCCTCAAGCTGAATTTGTTCCATAACTTGATCACGTGTGTTACTGTTCTCTGTACCTTCCTAGTTCTGCTATATCCTTTCAGTGATGGGTGATCAGGTCTGCACACTATGCAACAGTGCTGCTGAGCACCGAGCTGATGTTTTCATACAACTATAACAGCCCAAGATCTCATTCCTGAGTGATAAGAGTCAGTTCAGAGCCCACCACTGTGCATGTAAACTTGTGATTGTCTTTTTCCCCATACGTATAATTTTATATTTATCTATACTCCAATTTCATCTGACATTTTATCACCTAGCCACTCAATGTCATGAATTACTTCTACTGTCAGGCCTTTGCTAACTTGAATAGCTTAATATCAGTAGCAAATTTTTGCGCCTCACTATTTACCCCCTTTCTTAAACATTTCTGAGTATGATGAACAGCACAGACTACAGCCAAATGCTTTTGACATTCCACTGAACAGCCTTATGCACTGTGAAAGTTGATCTTCTGTTCTTACGCTCTGTTGTATACATATCTTCCAAGAGTTATTAATCCATGCATAGACCTTTCCTTTTAACACAGCAGAGGTTATTTTTCAAGAGCACCTCTAGATACATCTTGCTGAATGCCTCTTAGAAATCCAAGCAGACCGTATCAGTCAGATGGAGTCTACCTTGTCTACATGTATATTGCCTGCTTCAAATAAGTTAAATAACTTCAAGAGTTGTGAGACATAACTGTCCTTTACAAAGCTGTGGTGATCTTTTGTTAATGTCTTGCATTTATTCCTTCACCTGGTGCATTGTAGAGTGTGTGAGTGTATGTATGTATGTGTACACATGTATATATATACATATAAAATATATAAAATAAATATATTATTATAAATGTATATTGGGGACCAATATATTGTTTATATTCTCTAATATGGTGCATTGTGTCCAATAATTTGATTCTTTGTTAGAGATTCTGTTAATATGCCCTGTATAGATATCACATTTACCATCTGGTAGTCCCTTTAAATGCCCTCTGGAACTCCTGTTAAAAATTAATGTAATTAATTACAATTACAATTATTTCTCCTGTCTTTGCACTTCTCCTTCTGCTAATTCAGTGGATGCATACTTTCAGTCATCATGCCTCACTAAAAAAGTTACAGGAAAGTTATAGTAAAATCATTTTTACTGTAGCATCTCAACAGTCTGTGAAATGAATAATAAAGCTACAATCTGCCATTTTTATGACACAGTCAAAATGGCAAATCACATCTTTTCAAAAATTTTTTTTTAAATAAAAAAGACCACGTTACAGTAGTGATCAGAATTTAGACTGCAAATAGAAAAATGTCTTCTTTTAGCCAGATTGAGTGGATGGTGCTGGACTCTTGCAGATGGTATAAATAGGCAAAAAAAAAAAGTCTGCTATAAAAAAAAGGACCAGTGATGACCTAATCAGGTAAGATCTCTCCAAATAAGAGAGCACATTGGGTTCCAACCTGAAAACATGAATTTATGTTCTCCACACAAAGACTGCTCAATGTAAAGTACTGAAGCAATACTGAAATTAGGGACTAGAACCAAGAGAATGGCAATCCTATTCAGTTAAACCAGAATTCTGCTAGAGGTGGTGGGGAATATGCGGTGCAAAATATTCTATAGTCCAGTGCTTTGACTGATTTGCTGGAAATAGGTGATCCCAACCAGAAGAAATGGCTTTGCATGTCTAAGCAAGTTTCTGACCCATGCTAGATACAGGGGTGCATGATGACTGTAACACTACTTGTGTTTTAAAAATGGCAGCTGCAACTGCATTTTCAGAGATATTAATCTGCTTGCTATGGGTTTGCTAAGCTCTGAGAACACCTATTGGACTGAGCCTTGAAAGTAAAGATGGAAGATGTACCTGGTCTGGGTATGTGAAGGCACTAAGTTATCTGTGTTTTCAGTGCTGGGACATTCTGGCATGTGAGGTGTGGGCACAAGTATCATTCTAGACAACCCATGAAGTTTCAAGGAAGGAAAGCCTTAAGTGCCACCAGGTTGGTTAGGGGCTAGAATGGTTAAATGGCTAAAATGGATAGAGTGATATTTATCATCATTGGTAATGTGATTTGAAATAACTGTGGAAAAGGTGAAAATGTTTATTCCAGGTGCCTGATCCCAGAACCAAAAACAAGAGCAGTAAAACATACTACAGAAACAGGAAATGCTGAAATATTGAATCCCATGCAGACAGAAAGTTGCAAGTACTCATAAAAGATGGAACTGTTTAAAATAAGACACAATTCTCTCAGCCACAGAAATAAAAATCAGAGTGAAATAAATTTTCAGAGTAACAGATTTCTATTGAGACTGTGTGAAGACTTCTACATTGGATATCAGTAATTGTACAAGCTTTTCTTATTGATGTATGTCAGCAACATGCAAGAATGCAAACATGTTGGATTAAACCTCAAAGTACCATATGTTGGTTAATCCACAGAATCACATTAATGGATGTGTTTATTACATACTAGTTGACACAGTGTGCAAACTGCTTAGAGAGCTTTATTCTGTTAGAGCATAAAGAAATAGATTACAAATGCTCTTACTTGGATTGTGCCTGCTATTTAAGTTAAGATCATGTTATCAAGAAATCAATGGTTTTATTGCAATATGAAGTAAGATCAATTTTAAAAGAAAAAAAGTTTTCATGGAAGAAGTATAATTAGTTTTAATCAGTGCATAGTAAGGAAGACCTCTCTTGATTTATAAAAACACGAATAGAGATAATGGACAACTATAATTCAAAGAACAGTGTACCCCTAAATAAAAAATACACAGAGGCCCTAACAAAATGAGGAGTTAGCTGTAGACATCTCTAAGCTCTAAATTGGCTTTCTCAGCCTGCTTGCACACAAAGCTCACTGTGACCTATTTTTCTTTTCTCTGTCTTTCCCTCTGATAGCAGAACTACTTTTCAGGATCATTTCGGATTACAGAGTGGTAGGTCTATGTACTTCATCACAATATAACTTGAAAACTTTGCTCATCAGCTAAAGAGAGAGAGTTTTTCTAGTAAACGTGGAAGCTCAAGTCTGTGGTTTCTGAAACACTTGGGCTTTCAGTCTGAAAAGTTTCTAACTTCTTTTGCTTGTGAAGACAAAGCCCAACATACACTGGACATCTTTTAAAAAAAGAAAAAGTTGTGCAGGGTATGTATCCCAGTGAGATATGAGTTGGGAGGGACCAAACAGGGTGTCCTTGGAGCATATCCTGATGCATGTGATGAGATGAAGGGCAGGTGTGCTACCGTGGGCTGTGTGACACAACCACAGCACAGCACATGCAGTCAGATCTCTGTAGAGAAGCAGGGGCCTCAGTCCACTTCCCTGCTTTCCAGCAGTAGGAAAGGGTAAGCTTGCCCTGTTGCAGCATGAGAGATGGAGAGAAAAAATTCTGGGTCTGGACAAAAAATGCAGACCTCAGTGACTGCAAATTCAGTGACTGCCCTGACAGACTGGGATGTTGGGTCTGTCCCAAGTGTGAAGCAGTTTGCAGACAGCTCTTATTGCTTCACGCAGATGCCAAGGGTGACACTTCTGTGCCTGGAGCGGGGCTTGCCACCTCCCTTGCCCTTCCCTGCCTGCGATTCTTTCCCTGATGTGGCAGCCCCCCTGCCTGGGTGCGTGCAGCCACCAGCGGCACTCAGCACCTGCTGCAGCAGCTAGGCCAGGCCTGATCCTCGTGAGGGGGCCCCCTCCCTGGGCCTGCTAAAACGCCCACCAACTTGCTCCGCCCCAGGAAGCCCCAGAGGCCGACTTCAGCCTTTCCCAGCCCCTCCGATTTCTGCCGTGGAAACTCTGAGGCATTTCTCATTAGCAAATAACATGCGCACACATCTGCATGTATCCTTAGTATAGAATTATATCCCTATAAAATCACACATATAGATATTTAAAAATATATCTATAGCTAAAATATATATATTTTAAATATGCATACATATTTAAATATGTATATATATTTTCAATATTGTATATATATAAAAATATGTATAAATATATATACCACACGTACAATAAACGTGTATCATACACATATATATGCCCATATATAGATGTGGGCGTTTGTAGGAAGGGGAGAGCCGAAGGCAGCCGCCAACGGCCGCCGCCTCAGGCGGGGCACGCCCCTGCGGCGGGTGGGCGGGGCCGAGATCAGGCCACGCCCACGCGGCGCAGGGCTCGGCGGCCGGTGGGGAGGAGGGGGCGGGGCTCTGAAGGGACTGGGCCTTCGAGGCCGCCGTCGCGGTCATGTGAGCGCTGTGACGTAGCGAGCGGTGTCACGTGGCCGCGGCGGGTACCGGGGGGGGGAGGGCGGCCGCGGCCTGTGACGTCCGGCAGCTGCCACCGTCGCGGGTGAGCGGGAGCGGGCCCGTGGCGGGGTGTGTGCGCGCGCGTGTGTGTGTTGGGGGGGGAGGGGGAGGTGTGGCGCCACCGGCCCGTGCCGGAGCCAGGAGATGTTCTGGGCTCGTTAACGGGTGTGGAAGCGGCGCCGGCCTTGGGGGTGTCTGCTCGCGAGAACGCTTTCAGGGGGAGGGCAGCGTTATCGCTCCCCCGTTGAGGGTCGTTCCTTTCCTTAGACTCGTAGTTTCATTCAGTAATACAACTGAGGTGTGTTTGTTAGGGGTGGGGAAGAACGTGCCTGTTTGCTCTTACTTTCTTCCTTAAAGGCAACCAAAAAAGTCCAGAAACAGGCTGGGTGGGGAGGCTTGATCTAGTTTAGGCTGTGAGGAATTCCTGCTCCAGCTCGATCTCAAGCCTCTGCAAACACCCTTCTTGTTTTGGTATCAAAGTCGGGAGGAGATTAAGCCATAAAGGAAGGAGAAAGCAGAAGTGGTGAAGGTCACTGGCTACAGTATTGTGGTATGTCCTGATAAAAAGCATACAATGTTCATATGTATTTTCCAGTCTGCTTCTGTACAGTGATGATGATATTTTCTTAGTCTAAATAACTTGGTTTTTAATTTATATAAATTGTGGTGCTTTTTTTGAGGTCACGGTTCGTGTATTTTTAGAGGAGAAATATTCTTAGGCAAATAATCAAACTATATCGCTCCTAAAGTATGGAGATACGTGTGTGTTTGGCACACTGAATTGTAGCACCTTATCATTAGTCCTGATCAGAAAGGAAGACAGCTTGTTTTTTGTAGGGCTGCTTGGGAATTGCAAAAGAGTAAGTAGTTTTTAGTCAAGTAACTTCACACGATTGCTTAATTGAGAATGTACCAGATAGGGAATTGTTTCATACTGGTTTATTTCTCTTATTTTAGGAAATGTGGTTGGTTAAAGTTTAGTGTGTAGATGTTGCTGTGTTTTGTTTGTTTCAGGGAAGTCACATTTAAAAAAAAAAAAAGTACTGAAAACCAAAGTTTTATAAGTACTAATTACAATTTTAGGGAAAGCTGGGTCTGTTTAAGGGTTTTCTGAACAGGGCATTTAAAATCTTTTTTTTTTTCTTCTTGAAAAAATATTGGTTAGGTACTCTGCTCTTTATTAATGGGTCTCAGATATGATTTGTGTTTCTAGGTGCATTTTAAATCACAATTAAAATGGATATCCGAGGTGCTGTAGATGCTGCTGTCCCAACAAACATCATTGCTGCCAAAGCTGCCGAAGTTCGGGCAAATAAAGTGAACTGGCAGTCATATCTTCAGTAAGTAAAAACTTACCACAGATCATTGACATTACCTGAGTTGTGGTGAGTGTTGAGTGGGAGGGGAGGGACTTTTTTTTTTCTTTCCTTTTAAAGTGTTATAGATTTCTTGGTGTTTTGGGTTACACTGGAAAACTAGGTTACAATGAGTAACATTCCGTTGGAGTGCTATGAAGATAATTGGAAAAAAGTCCACCATAAATGGAAATGGTTGGGGAAAATTTCTTATGACTTCTTGCAAGAAAGGGAACTTTGCTGCTGTAAACTGAGCACCGTGTAATAACAAATAATATAAATCTGCACAAATGTATGGTAAAACTGTCCATTTTTTTTCTTATTATTATTCAAACTACTCAAAAAATATGGCTATATGGGACAAGTCTTGAAGGAATTCAGCTCTACAGTAAGACACGTTATATGTTGGTATATTCCTTCAGCCAGAGATAGCCTTTTGCGTGGAAACAAATTGTACTAGCAAAACTGGACTTTGCCTGCTCCAACAAAATAAGGTGTACCTCAGTTAAAGAAAGAATAGTGCTGGGAAGCAATGGAAGCAGATAGATCAGGGAGTAAGCTGAAGCAAAGACTTCAGTCTGGAGAGAACTGTGCTGCCGTTTGAGATACCTTCAGAAATAAATTCTGATTTTATGCAGTGGCACTGGGAATAGAGAGAGCAATGTAGTCCAAAGAGGATATAGGGACCAGCTGGGAAATGGGTTTGTGAATGAGGTGGGAAGAGGGAGAAGAAACAGAATTTTACTAGTGCTCTCTCCTCTATACTCTGGAGTACAACTGCAAGATTCTTGAGTCCTTGCATTCCTCCTGACAAGTACGTGTGAAGAATATTGGCAAAGTGTGAATGAGTTTCATCTCTTGAGGGTCCATATATGACAGCAAACTACTCCAGTGTTAGTTGCTTCATAACTGAAGGTACAAACCATGCTGACAATGCTTTGTGGTTACCAATGTCATGCTACTTCACAAAAGATTTTTTTTTTTTTCTTCAGATTGCGGTGCTGTGTGTGTGTGTGTAAAATATATATATATATATATATATATATATATAAAAATATATATATATATACACACATATATGGTGTATTTTTTAATATGGGAGATGTGTGTGTAGCCCCCCCATACTTAAAAAAAACAAAACAAAACTGAACATATACAAGCTGAGAAATGCTAACACAGTAGATGCTCATTAATAACTACATACCTGTGCTGTGTAGCCTAGTCTTGCCTATTCCGTTCATCCATTTGTATCATTTATCTCCTTGTGATTGTATTTCTGCATAGTTAACTGGATTAAGGTGCTGATCTGCTGTGGAAAGTTGCTTTTTCTAGGTTATTTTTCAGATGAATCAGTTCCTGGTTCAGTCTGCGGTGCAACATTACAGTAGCTTTGTAGCTTTACAGCTAGCTTTGTAGTGACAGCTATCAAACATTTGTCAAACTGTCTAAATGGCTTTGCAGTTATTGTGTGCTGTATTATGTATCTGGTAGGAAGAATGTTCTGGGGGAGTCCGGGCTACTGTTCCTGGAACATGAGCAATTAGAACAGCTCGTTTGCGGTTGCTTAGGATGACAGGGGGAATACAGCTGTTCAGTGTCAATCTGTTGAACATGGGATATTCCTTTTCACGGAGTCTGTGGTGGTTCAGACTATAGGGCTGGTAAGATTTGAGCCTTTGTTAGTGCAGGGATGGTTCTGTTTGGCAGCGAGTTGTATTTTGAATATACATGTGGGATTCATTGCTTGACTCTGCTTTATGTGGGCCACTAATTTTAATTTGGCTTCATTGTTACCTCTGGTGATGGGTAAGGGCTGCAGGATCTTGTCTTATTTATCTATCAGCAGCTTTCGATATAACGTTTCTTGACCAGCAGGCAGGGTTGATGGTTCTCTTTCAGATTCTAGGTGCAGAGTATGACTTTTTTCTTTCCTCTGGAGCCTATGAAAAAAGAAACCATACGTTATTTTCTCTTTTTGATAGGTCACCCAGGTTAGCCAGGTTTGAGGGGCTACCGTAGTTCATCTTGCTAGTGTTTGTGAACTTGTGAGACTGGTCAATGCCTGGTGCCCTCAGAATGTCAATGACATTTGGTCCTGTTTATTATTGCTCTGAAATAAATGTGATCTGTTTGTTGCTCATATTTACTGATAACAGTTTGGCGGTTTGGCTAAGGCAGCTTCGAAGATGGAACAGAAGTGGTGCCAGAGGGACTGTCAACCATTGTAAAGATAACAGGTTCCTTGGCAGTGGAGTTTGCTTGTGATTTATTGCTGACAAATATCAGCAGAACTTGGGTGCTTCTAAAGAGGAAACATAAAGGTGTACCTTTTCTTTTGAACGTGTCTCTCTCACAACTACTAAGTTTAGATGTGATAGCATCTTTGAGGCAGATGCCTTAAGGGAAGAGTTGAAAGAGTCAGCTAGTGCAGATGTAGCCAGCTATATTGACTGATATTTCTAGAATGATGCACACTTAATGACTGGGGGCTGCCTGCTTTTGATGCATCTGTTAGAGGCAGGTCGGAGTGGATTATGCAGTTCTATAGAGCAGAACAGTAGGAAGCTTGGGTGCTGAAAAAAGAAAGAGAACTTTTATCAGAAAAGACTTTTATGCCTGGTTTTCTGAAGTTAACACATCAACTCAGGCATGACATAACTTGTGTTCCTTAAACTGTATATAGTATTTATGTAGTTGGAGCCAAAGACATTTAAAAAAAATACTTGATCAGATTTTTTTTTAAATCTGTTTGTGACAGTTGTATGTGATCTTTAAAGCATCTTTATATACATCATTTGCAATAGCATTGGAGTCTGGATCAGATAGGAGGGGCTTCTGAAGTTCCTTTCTGCTATCTCTGTTCCTCAGTGTGAAAGTAAAATGGCTTACTTACAGTTATAACCTTCAGAGGTGGAATAAACAGTATGTCAGTTAATCTTTAGCTTGAACTGACTCTAAGAAAGAAGGCATGCTACTAAAGTCTGACCAGCTGTAAGCTAAATGTCAAACTGCACTAACTCCCAACTGTTGACTTGTCATGTTTTCTGTGTATACTGTTGGCACAAAAAAGTGAAATATTTAGGCATGACAACTATACGTTACCTATGGTTGCTGCTGTGTTCATTGCTCATTTCAAACTTAGGTTGTGGTGGGTGGGGAATTTTTGGTGCTAAAAATTATACTTACTCTAGGTTGAATTCTAGCTACGATTTGCGTCTGAGGGAGAAGAAACTAACAAACCTTGAAACAGTGGAAGATGATGGAGGTGTCTGAGCTATCTTTTGGAAGCTCAATATAGTTGTGGTCGTTAATTCTTCTGTACAGACTTTCCTGCCTTTGTATCCTGAAACTCCTAGAGGTTTAGAGGTGTTGATTCCCTTTGCTAGTTGAAAATGTGATATGTCACTGTTGTGTACTATGAAGTTGCTTTCAGCATTTGCCTTGAGGTGTCAGAATACACTTGTAGAGTACACATCTCACTTGAAGGAATTTTAGTTTTGCTTTATAAAGACCCTAAAGGTGGTAAATGAGTTCTTTGGAAAAGTGAACTGTTCAGGATTTAACTTGCATCTTACTGCACTGTAGACTACTGCACTATGTATACGGCGCTTGACAATACTTCTTATTTAATCAGGTGATAGGCATGGCGCCTAGTTTGTGCTTGGATTCCCAAGCTTCAAGTGCTTTGTATATGTGTTTGTGAATTCTGATTTTTAAAGTATTGTTTTCTGTTTTAGTTTCATGGAGGGGGGAAAAATTAAGAAGGAGGAAAAAAAAAAGCCTCCTGAAGCAGTTTAAATATTATCTCTGACTTTAAAAGCCAGTCTTCCCTTAGATGAAAGGTAGAGGTTTCCTAACTTGTGGTGTGCAGCTTTTTTGTTGGTCAAATCTTGTAGAATACATTCATCCTGTTTTAATTTTGGGATGTTAAAACTGTTGATCAGCTGAATATCCTTTAGGTACATGTAAAGTATTGTAGATACCTGGATGAAAACATTCATGCCTCGACATGATGATAGGCAGCTCTAATAATGAACTTCGTATTTGCTGCGGATGTATTCAAATATAAGAAAGTCAGGAATGACTTCTACTAAATGATTTAAACAAAAGGGGAACAACAGTTGCTGGAGGAAATGCATAATAAGTAAAAGGAATCACAGGTTTCTGAATCATGTTGACTGACCAAGAGGTTCTAAAAATGATCTTGTTACAAATTTGTGCTCTTTCTAAATCTTACGCAGCTGAGCTTTACTACCCTGTTCTAGTGCTCTCAAAGTCAGAGCTTAGTAGCTCAAGCATCAAGCTTTAATAAGGTGGTTATAGGTCTAAACTTGACTTGCATCC
The DNA here is from genome assembly GCF_036417845.1 of Apteryx mantelli. Taxonomy (NCBI): domain Eukaryota; kingdom Metazoa; phylum Chordata; class Aves; order Apterygiformes; family Apterygidae; genus Apteryx; species Apteryx mantelli. The sequence goes on along the minus strand of NC_089979.1, from coordinate 34,606,386 downwards.
AGACAGTTGAAGGTCAGTCAAAATGACTTTTGTCTGTAGGTGAAAGACTGTAAACATCCTGGAAAATAAGAACCGTGACATTGATTGCCTGTTAGAATGAGGGACAGAGGGAAGCTTTGGTTGCTTACATTGCTCCCTTAAAGATATTGGGAAATGCCTGCCTCTTTGAAGAGGGTGAGAAAGTGTGGTAATAGTATCAGGGTAGCTGGTACCCCTGTTGCTGTCTGTGTTCTTGTTTTTTTGTATTGGTTGCTAAGGATTACTACATAATCGGTTATTTCTATCTTAAAATTAGATGAATGGAAATTGATGCATTTGAAATTACTAAAACAATGCATTAATCAGATGCATGAGATCCCTGATAAAAAACAAACAACTTGTTTATAAAGCTGTCAAATCCGTTATACAGTTTTGTGTGGGTTAGAAAGTGTCTTTTTGAATGGTGCTTATAAACCAACAAACAGTAAACCCTAGCCTCTCATCTGTTCAAGGCAATGCCAGTCCCCCCACATCCCCCCTCCCAGGCTCTAATGTTGGATGAAAGCAAGGAGCTTGCAAGCTTTTTTCCTTGACAATTGGCAGACCTCTTCTAATAGCCTCGATATAAACAAGTGTGTCTGTTTTTGTGCTGAGGCTTTCTTAAGCATTAATGTTAAAAAATTAAGGTTCACCTTAAGTTTTCTTTGAAGTGCTTCCTAAATGGCAATATTCTTATAAACAGATAGCTCATCTGGTCAGTTTTTTTTTAAAATCAATGTCATCCAGGTGTTCCTAGTTTGGCCAGTATTGATTGAAACATAAGAGAGACCTTCTAGTTATTGGTCGTTAAATCCAATCTCCCTTATTTCTGGCAAATAAATTATGTTTCTCTTTCAACAACAAATCAAACTCCTTTTTAAAAAAAGAGTTTTATTCTTTCTTTTCTCTTAAAAGGCATGTGGTAGCAGTGTGGTCATTCTTTGGCTAATTGCTTTTTCTCTGTAGTTGGTTCAGTTTTAGTAGACACTACTGTCAAAGACTACCAATGACTTTATGAATTTTCCATCTAATAAGTCTTAATTGCCTTTCCTGAGTGTATAGGAGGAAATTTCTTAAAAAGCAGCAAGAATATAGGAATAATGCACACAGTACTAGACTTACTATGTCCTTTCCCTAAAAAATAGATGGGTGAAATGTGTCTGTGCTGAGGCTGTCCTCAAGACCTACCCTTTTGAGGAAGAGAAAAGATTAAAACATGTTGCAAGTCTTATTTATGTCTCTGTATTTCATGAATCCAGGTCAGCTGACTTAAAAAAAAAAAAAAAAGAAAAAGAAAGGAAAAAAAAGGCAAAAATTTCCTGTAACTTTGCAAGGATTTTAGCGGAATCTTTAGTCATGGAACATCTGAAAACTGCCCCAGAACTTGGAAAAAATGAATTAAAAGAATCCATGCTACATAGCTTTGAAAAGTGGAGGAGGCATCTGATTTGGTGGAAATGTAAGAGGAGATAAGTCTTGGAAATATTGAAGCAGAGTGTAATACTTCTGTCCTCTGTGATTTTTGTATTGATGATTTTGTGCACAATTTTCTTATTTCCTGAAGCACTACTGGTATTAACTAGCAACACTTTGGATTTCAATGACTACTCGTTTGTAAATCAGTTTTCTTATTTGAATAGTATGTTTGTACTATCTTGACTTGTTTGTTATTTGGTGCGGTGGTAAGTTTTGCATTGTAACAAAAACAAGTCTGCTAACTTTTCAGTTTAGCCAACAGCTTTCTGCAATAGCATTGATGATGTCTGTAACTGTCTCAGTATTATTTGTTTTGGTTTAAAAAAAAAAATCAACTAGAGATCTCTCTTATAGCAAACTGCTGTGGGACACCGATCTTGAGCCCTTTTGCTGTGTGTTTGGATAAGCTTGCATGCTGATCAGCTTTTAAACTACCAGGAAAAGCTTAACTATTTGTTAACTTGTGAAAGCTAAAAATATATTAGGAACCAGGTCCTTTGTACTCTTTAAAATTCTCTTTGGAACTTATGGCAGACTTAAAGTAACGCTTCATTTTATTTTTAAGCAGTTATTTCAGGTTGGATTAGACTATTATTCATGTTATGGATTATAAATTTGGCACAAATGTGCTAGTTGTCTGTATTTCAGTTCTTTCAGCTATTTCCACTGACTGTTTCTTTCAGCCTCTGGAAATCTAAGAATGATTTAGAGAATGCTGTGGAGCAATGGAGTTGTATAGGAAAGGATTTAGAGGGATCGTTCTGTCATGAGAGTTTCAGATTCTCTGTACGTGAGATTCTTGGCGGAGAGGAACTCTTTTGTTCTACTGTGGGGTATAGAGTTGGTAAAGTGGTACTGCTGAGATACCAAACTGAAGAAAATAAGGTCAAACAACTTACTGTGTGTGCATCTTGCTTATGGTTTCATAATTTGATTTTCAGAGGGCAGATGATTTCTGGTGAAGACTGTGAATTTATTCAAAGATTTGAACAGAAAAGAAATCCAGAAGAGAAACAGGAGCTGTTGCAAACAGAAGGCAATCAAGTAACTTTTCTTTTAATAATTTCTTTTTAGGGGAGGAGAATGGAGGGAAACTCATGCCAACTCTATCTCAGTGTTGACAGGATACAGTTAAGACATTGCAGAAGAACTATAAAGCTTTACATCTAACTAAAATTGAATCATAATGCAGATTGGCTATTATTTTAAAAACCTATTTAATAATTATTAAATATCATCTGACTTTGAAGGAATCTGTTATGGGACATGCTAGCTCAAGCCTTTCCCCATCCCAGTTAGCTTAATCATACACATCCATACTTCAGTCACTTATTTTTGAGCTATCTCTTTCCTATAGTTTATTGATGAGAGCTACTGCCAGTGCTATTTCCATTTAGCTAGATGAACAATTATAATTTAATTCCATCAGTACATCCCACTGACTGATAAAGTGGATTCAGTTATCTTAACACAGGTCTAGTGTCATTATAGACACTAAGATACAAGACATCTGCACTGGACAGAGATGATATAAGACTGGTGAAGGTGACCCATGCTGTTTGGCATGTGGAGTCCAAGCAAGGCACCCAAAGTCACTTTAATGATACTTCAAGCAGTAGAACCTCAACCTTGAAGCCTGAGGTTCTAGCAAACAACATCAGACATCATTTGAGTTTGGGAGAGGTATGGAGGTGAAGGGTAGGAGATGTGCTCAAAAACCACAGAACTTTCCCTTTCTTCCTTTCTACTTTAATTTGTAGGCTGTCCTTTTTTACTTGTATTATGTGACTGGTATGTAATGGACCACAACTTGTATAGTAACAAAAACTTGTATGATGAGCTTTGCATGCTACTATGTAATTACAGTGTAGCAGTTCAGAGTTAGATTTTTCTTTCAGCTTTAGTTGACTGTGGGGAAGGAGAAGGAGGAAGTGTAAAAAGCAGTGTTATGACTATTTCAGCTTATTATATCTGTGGCTGAAATTGTAGGATAGAGTTGTTCAGGAGGCAGAGAATGGTTTGAATATGAACCAAAGTGTCTACTAGATATAGGAGCTGAACAGGTAAGTGCTCTTTCCTCCCTTCCTCCTGTGTGAATTGCTTAAACTTTCTCATGACATGTCTAAGTTGTTCCTGTTTTTTCAATTTAATTATTCTTGTCCTCACTACTGTATAAAAGCACTAATGGAGATTTTCCTAATCAGCCTTTCAACAAAGCACCTGGCAGAACCTTGCTGACTTCTACTAGGGAGTATTTGTTATCTCACTTGAAAGCCAGAAAACAGTAATTTGTAAAGGTAATGATTAATGTGACAGAAAATTTTCTCCGTAATATAATGCCAAATGTATTCATCTTTTATTGCAGTCGAATAAGACATTGGGATGCTTAATGCTTATGTAAGACTTAACTGTGAATTAATGAGGTCCTGTTTTATATTATCAAAAAGGAATAAAAACAATTGTTAATATTAATTTTAATGTCTTTTTATTTTCTAGTGTGCTAAAACATTTATAAACTTGATGACTCATATCTCCAAGGAACAGACAGTTCAGTACATTCTGACTATGGTTGATGATATGCTGCAGGTAGGTCAACAACCTGTCTTATTTTAAGTCTTTGAATGAATGAATGTCTATTTAGTCTAATTCAGGGTTCTTCAGGTGTTTGTCATACTGTATTAAAAGTATTCTTTTAGATTTTCAGATCTTGTATTCAGAAGTTAAATGTCAGAACTAAAGTTACACAGGTGACTTTGGTCTTGTTTATATGTGTTCATACTCTGAGTCACATACCTTTATGTTAATCCATCTACTCTCAACCTTGATTGATGCAACAACTTGGATGTTCAAGGATGACTTGTGACTTTAGCCCTTCTCTGTTGTGTAGATAGCATATGATTTGTAACTTACTTGAAGTTTTTGTTGCTGCTTCTCCTACAAAAGTGTTAATTTGGCTTCCTTCAGCAAGAAGATGCAGTTTCTATAGCTTCAACTTTCCAAAATAAGTTAAAATCTTGAGACAATATGCTCTGGAATACTGTGTAGTTTAATTATAGAATGGGAGCTCTTGGTCCAGTGAAATATATACAAATACACTGTAATGGAATACTACTATTTAAAATACAGACTTTATAGCTATGGGATACAATGACTTGGAATTTAGAATAAAGTTTGCTCTTGACTTGTTCAGGTCAGCACAGCAGTCCTGACACAGGTCAGTCTACTCTATCAGATGTATGCTTCTGCATTTTTTCACTTCCTAGTAGAGTAAGAGAGAATGACTGGAGTGATGACATAACAAGACGAGCTGAGCTGCATGAGCAGTTCTCCCTGTTGCTTGCCTAGAACATTTGGCTCCCTGTTTGACAGTCAGTTTCTCTTCTGCTGTTTCGTGATGTACCTATTTAATACAAGGTAACAGAGAAATGCATCCAGTAATAACTTAGTGGTTGAGGACATTCCCCTAAGAAACGGACTATGTGAGTTCTAATTCCAACTCTGAATATTCAGTATTGTCAACAGGCAAGCTGAAAAGTGTGAATCTCTCCACAGTACATATTACATGGGGATTATGGTGTTTTGTGGGGGGCATGGATTCAGTTGCTCGTCTCCACATTCAAGTTGTGTAATGAGTGAGTGCCCTTACTGCTAGAATACTAGCTAGTGGTGGCGATTCGTTTCTCATCTTCAGTTTTATCAGTCTGACCCTTTTCCTTTTTTCACTGGATTTTCTTTTTCTCCTTGTTCCAGCAACTTTACTTATGGGCTTGATCATGATTCTAAGAAAGATTTCTTTGGGTGGCTGGTGGAAGTGAAATTAGTGTGGTAATTGCCTTATGAGAATATCACCGTTCTGCTTGTTTGTGAAGATGGGGAATTTTTGCATGCTTAAATCCCTAAGGATACACTTCATATTCTGTTTATATGATAAACACTTGTAACAATTTCTCTGGATTAGTGACCTCTGTCACACTGCATAGTCTCTGATATTTATGAAAGCTTTAAGAACCTGCACAGTATTTAGTGCAGCTAGCAGCACCACCCAAGCAAGCTTCATTATGCTTCTTCAGAAATGACAGATGCTAAATTATTCAACTGTTGATATGAATACTTCAGGTTTTCCTTTTTACCAGTTTAGTCAGTAGTTGCCTAGAATGGAGCAGCACTACATATTTCAGGGCCATAGGCTTTTCTCTATTTCCCTCCTGTCTTCACCTCACACCTTTGCAGCAAACCAGACTAATCTGATTGATAGTGTGATGAAGTTATTTCAGCTTTTCTGCTTCCAGACTTGTCTGTCTCCCGCTTAGCTGTGTTGTAAACTGAACTTGTTGATCTAGTTATTTCTGATCTTTTTATCCAGACTGTGTGTAGCACAAGTGCAGATGTTAACAGCAATTTGATCGAACTGTCATTTTTCATCAAACTAGCCCTCACAAAACTGAGGTTCTCTCCAAGGCACTGTGTTCCTGAGACCTTACATTTTTATTTTGTATTTTGAAAAACAGTAATTTTGAGCTTTTTGGTCTGCTTTGTGTGAGATGTAGAGTATTAAACATGCAAACTGTGAATCAAATCACTGTGAAGGTTATGACTGTCAGCTAGTGACACCTGACTTCCCTAGTCAGTGATCAGAACAGCAATTTGCAGTGCATGTGGTACAGGTAACTTTGATACTTCCAATGAAGAGTTGCAATTCTGACATTCAGTAGGATGTCAATGTTTGGATCACAGATGCATTCAGGTCATCTTGTGCTTAACAGATTGCATTCCAACAAACAGGCTTGCGCAGCTGATTCTTGGTCCATAGTGTTAATAAAAAGGTGTCATATCAGGGGAGGAAAGCCCTTCAATTAGAGGAGTTTGAAAAATTAATAAAATGGGTAGGAGAGATTGAAATACAGTTCTCACATTTTCAGAGTGTCCTAATTGCAGGGCTTCTCAGCTACAAACCATTTTGTCTTCGTTGGTATGAGCTGCATACTTGATTGTAGTAGCTTGACTTCCAAGGGGAGACATCTTTTTAGACTAGACAAAGCATATGCCCCAGACTAGGGGCATACGCATCAGGCTAGGAAGTATGTGGAATTGCCTCAGCCTGAGGAAAGTTAAGAATCCAAGCAATTTATTTTTGTGGGGGAAGAATGTTTATTTGCTAGGTTATTAGGAAGTAGCAGAGCTCCTCTTTCTTCTTCAAGTTTGTGTGGCCTCTTCTTTCCTCTCCTTTAAGGAGAGCCATCATAGCTGCCTTGCACAGTGCATGTTAGGTGAAATGCTTGAAGCAACTCTGTGCAGTGTCCTTGTTCGGGTACTTGTGGTGTCTTGTGGTTTGGCCTAGAAGCTCTGGAGAACAGGCTTCTTGGGCCACTCCTGGTGGCTATGTCCTCTCCTAAGTGTTCAAGTAGACTGAGGTGACAACTGAACAGCTACAGATTCATTCTGGGAGAGAAGAGCTTGCCTCCCATTGGGAAGACTAGAGAGGCATAACTACCTTCTATTTCTGAAGTTTCACTGGTAGCTCACACAACCAGGCTGAACAAAGGGCTTTTGTGTGGAAGTAACAGCATGTGAAAAACTTTACTTTATTCAGGCATAATTGGAAGAAGAGTATTGTTTCTCTCTGAAGATGACAGTAGCTAATCTCTCATTCTGACTGGCTGATCAAAAGTATATACGTGTTTTTACTCAAGCAGGTGTTGGAGTACTGAGATATAACTAGGTGTTTGGAGTTTGGTTTTCCCCCACCCACCCCCATACTCCTTCATCTCCAATCTTAATATTAAGGGTGCTGAAACATTATATTCACAAGTAACTGTCAAACTGAGAAAATTTTCCAGGGACTACTACAATCTAGGATACACTCTGACAATATATGCCAATATAATGAGGGGGCAAATAACTGTCTTATGTTGAATGCTTTTACAAGTCTCCCTTCTTTTCCCTCTCCTTGTTCTTACAGGAAAATCATCAACGTGTTTGTATTTTCTTTGATTATGCAAAGCGTGGTAAAAACACTGCATGGTCTTACTTTCTGCCAATGCTGAATCGCCAAGATCTTTTCACTGTGCACATGGTAAGCTTTAACCTATCTCTGAAGGTGATAGAGAAAAATGATGTTTTTATTTTTTCTTTAGGAGATTTTTAGAGTGTGAAATTAAATGCTGCCTTGGCTGAAAAGTTTTCTTCTTACAGTCTAGATGAGTCACTCTTAATGTAAGCTTCACTTGACCGCTTTTTAAAAAGAAATACGTTGTTTATTAATATCATTCTTTCCGGGAAACTACAGCAGATTTTAAGGACTCAAAAAAGCAAGGATTTTAGAGTTAGTTAATTAGGTACAGCTATTAGAAAAACAATTTTTGTAACAATTGCCAGCCAACATTCCTCAGGTTTTACGAATATTGGAATTTAAGCCCCCTTCAAGTGAAAGGGGGATATCTTTATCTTGCTGATCTTATTCTCTCATATGCTCAAGTTATTGCTGCTTGTAGCCTGCTGTAATTGGACTGTAAACATATTGGGGAAGAAATAATGTCTACTGTGCATTATGTGGTATCTGCTGTGCTTTGTGCCACTGGCTGCTGCTGGTGTATATGAAATAACTTTAAAGCAGGTCTAACTGCAAAATTGTTTTCTGGAATTCTTAATATTCTTCTGTCATCTGTGCTGAGAACTGTCCATTTCACCTCAGCCATTTGTTCTTTTCCTTGTGGGAGTAAATATGGTTGTACTACTGTGAATTCCTACTGGAGACTGTAGCTTGCACCATTATTATGGTCTCGAGGACGAAAACTGCATGACTACAAATTGCTCTTCACTGCAGTTAACATTATGTTTATGCTGGCATGGTGTGATAAAACCAGATCAGTGGCTTAAACCACAAAACTGCATACCAGGTCTGCCGTATGCTCTGGTGGCAGTACTGGTGCAAGGAATTCCAGTCAAAGAGAGCTGTTGCCCCTTAGGTATGGCCAGCGCTACTGCATTTATGACTGTGCTGTGACTTGGCCAGTGAGCTAGCCTATTTTCAGGGAAGACTGGTTCACTGCCTGGTTCTGCAAGCAAGTAACTTGGTGCAGGTGAAGGAAGAGGCTGTTGTTTTGTTTTGTTTTGTTTTGTTTCTTTGCCACTGTTGGTGCTGAGGACCCCTGCTGCAAAACCACAGTCTGAGTACTTGGACAATATTGGCTTCCCAAGTGTGCAGGTGAAGTGTACTTCTCAGATCCTTGCAATGCAAACCAATTCATCTCCCTGGAATGATGGCTTGCAAGTGTACAGTTCGAAATTACTATGTTCAGTATTTTACGGTTCATAGATGTGTTATTCAGTCATTGTTATGTTCTGCTACCTCAAAAATATACAAATAAATTTCCAAATCGGAGAATCTCATGCGATGTGAATCCACTTTAAAACATCAATTTGCTCTTTTTACTTACCTGACTATGCATTTTAACACCAATATCTGTGGTTTTTTTTTTTTTTTTGAAGCACATTAACATTTTTCAAAAGAAACAGTTTTAGGCTTATGTTGGTGTGTTTTTTTTGTTGTTGGTTTTTTTTTTTTTTTTCCTTTTCCTCCTCCCAGTGTGCACACTGAAAGACCATTGATGCCACATCAGTGTGTCTGCATAGGTAGATCAAAGTATTTGTCCTCTGTGCCCAGGCCCAAACTCTAAGTATGAATGATCTTTGGTTCAGGGACTGGGTAGCAGTTTTAACTTGGGAGCATGCTAACCTAGAGTTCTGCTATCTCATGTTTAAGAGCCAAAGGGACTTTATAGGATTGCTTGACCACGTTGGATTGTGTCAAGCAAGTCCATTTCTGAATGCAGAGGTGGTTGTACCAGGCTGTCTCCCATACTCCCTTCAGAAATCTGTGATGGTGCTGCACTTCTGAATGCTGTAAAGTGGGAAGGTGCCTAAAATAGTCTCACCACTGCATCAAGGAGCTACATGCAGGCAAACTAACCCCAGCATCAGTAGTTCCTTGGTTAGACTGTTTTTAAAGCTGGCTCAAATATTTCTGCAAATATGCTGCAGACTACAATGTAGTCACTTAAATTAATTTGAAAAAGCTGGCATAGAAATACTCTTCTGGTTTGTACTTATTCTTGTCATAGGCATCATGAAAGCTTATCTGAATGTGTTCTTATTCTTTATTTCTCTTTAACTGCATTCTTAAATTCTACCTTCTTTATTGGTTTTCTGCTCTTCTTTTTCTGGGCTTGAGCCTTCTTCCTTCTTGATGATTACTTGCTTCAGTTTAAGAACATAAAACTTTAATGTTTTATGATCATTTGCATTGGCATATGCCTTAATTGCTTAAAGTAAGCATGCTAATGTATGCATTAGATGAAGTGTCTTATTGCTGATGGATTTTTGACTTTAAGTGTCCTACAGCAGTAGCCCATTGATAGAAGCTCCCCCCTCCTTCTCACTTCTTTGGTGCGTTGTGAACTTCATCAGATACAGCTATCCAATAACCTTGTAAAAATACACCAGCTACTGGGGAGTAGACGCAACAGAGAAAGCCGAAGGAACAAAATTACTAGGTGTGAAGATCCTTTGACATGGGAAAGATGATTTTTGTAAGGGGCCACCTTTTATCTAAACTTGGTTTTCAAAGCATACAGGACATTGCTCTGATATTAAATCTGGAAATTGCTGTTGCATTTGAAAATCTGTTTTTTGCATTCTCTTTCAGGCAGCAAGAATTATTGCCAAATTGGCTGCTTGGGGGAGAGAACTTATGGAAGGAAGTGACTTGAATTACTACTTCAACTGGATTAAAACACAGCTCAGTTCCCAGGTATAAAACTACTTCCTTTAAATATTACAGTGACTTTGGAAACTTTTTTTAAAGAATATGAATGCACATATGGATGTGCATACAGAAATTCTTCTTCATTTTTATTTTTTAAATGAAATTTCATATTGATATTTTAAAGCTAAATCTTTTTTCTTCAAGCACATGCTTTCTAATTTAAGACTTAATTTCACCTCCGCTTCTTGAAATCTAAATTAAAAGTGATTTAAAAAAAAAAAAAAGCATTTTGATTTTTCTGTTGATTAATATTCATTCTCTCTTGGAAAATGAGAGAACATATGATGAGGGGCTTTTGTCTCCTTGTATTGTTTTGCTTTTCAGAACTTGTTACAATGGAGAAAAATCAAATGGCAGCAGGATGTGAATAAAAGACTTTTTTTTTTCCTAGTTTGCTGTAGTATAAAGCTGTCTTTTAGCAGTCATGTCACTTGAAACTGAATAAATCCTGATTTGTTTGAACAGTATTTGTATGGCATTAGCTCAGTATGAACTGCTCACTTCTGGCTTGTCCTTCAAAGACAAATCTTTCTCCTTTGTGTTTGTTTCCCCCCCACCCCTATGAAACTTGTCAGTAGCCAATGATTCATCATTCTCTAAGATAGTGTTGGAACAGAAGCGGATTCTGGAAAGCAGAGAAACAGTTTGGTAGGCTTAGTACCAGCGTATTTTTCATCGATTTCCAAACTATGGACGTATTAGAAGGAAGTTTTACTTTGCCTCTGTAAGCAAGAATTTTAAAGTTGGAATTTCTTTCAGAAAGATTCAAGAGAATGGCTTTCAAATTTTAAAATGAATAAAAGTCTTGAGTAAATCTACAGTTAAAAAAAAAAATCTTGATATGCTATCTCAGGATTATCTCCAGGCATATTCTTCTAGACATGATAGTGTGCGGTTGGAAAATAAATAGTAAATCATAATATATTGAGGAAAAAATGGTATCTCATAGACTTTTTTTTTTATCTTTTGTATTTTGTGTCTGGAAGGATGGGGGGATTGGAAGAGATTTGGTAACAGTTCTGTAAAGGTAAGGGACAGCTCTGATTTTAAACTTTCATTTTTGTGCTAGAAACTACGTGGTACAGGGGGTTCTGTGGAAGCAGGAACAGTCTCCACGAGCGATGTGAGTATTTCTTTGAAATATGTCAATTTTCTTTTTTAGAGAGGTGATATCTGCTGTTGGGATAAGGGGCAGAGCTGTTTTGCTAGAAAATACTTGGAATCAAACTGTACTACAAAAGATTGCCAGATGATGGCACCAAGAAACAAAACACTGCTTTAAAACACTGGTTTAACAGAAAATGTTGGCACTGGAAGTACATGTTTTACAAGTTATATTTAGTTGTTAAAGCTGTAAATGTATTAAGCATCCTCTTTGTTACAATTTGGAGAAATGATGGGCAATTTTTGAACAATGCTGTCTGTTTTGTACTAGACTTTCTGACTTGTCAGTAAAAGAAGCTTGGGAGTAGGGAGTTTCTGGCTCTTGAAATGTAGAACTTGCAAATGGCACATCAGACTAACATTTGTTAACAAGCTAACATTGCCCCTCAAACCTCTGTAGCATGGAATTGCAAGAGTACTTGTAAAGCTATAAGCTGTTCGTATTCAGTATTTATTTATACTGAATTTCACATAGCTATAATGGCTACTCATCTTAGAGATGAACTGTGTGTGGCAGTATAGCAAATGCAAATGATCATCATAACTGACTTTTCTGTTTTGTGGTGGCACAATGAAGCAGTTCATCATGGCTTCTGAATGTGGAGTAGGATTCGGCAGTTTGGTCTCTTGGTCCTTTCACAACCTGAATATTAGAGTGAAAGTGTCCATAGTTTTTCGACAGAATTAAATATGAATTCAGAATTTGTTTCTCTTCTAAGTGAAGTAATTGCTTTAAAGAATTAGCTTCCCATAGGAAGCTAATAAAAGCCTCTTAAAGTACCACTGACCAAGATTTAAATTAGTAAAGCGGAAGGACTTTGTGTTACCCGTGACCATGTAGTAGGGGATTAAATTATGGCCTGAGCATGGAAGTTGAAGTATGTACAGTTTTGTGTCTCATTACTGTAAGGTTTCGTTAAACTGATAGCCCTATGTCTTGTGGCCCTAAAACAGTAAATCCTTCTACATGCCGTACCACTCATTATGGAGTGATCTGTATCCAGTGTACTGTAGTGCTGTTTGGATATACTACTGTGGAGTCCCAAAGCAGCAAAACTCATAGTGCAAATATGTTCTAGGATAATTAGGTTGTGTACAGTATTGAATTGACTTGGTTATAGTGTTTCTGATTTCAGATCTAGCTTGTGCAGAATTTCCAAGCAGGTGCTAACTAAAGTATTTCAGAATAAAGTAGGGATGCAGTTGTAACATTTTACGTGGGAAATGATGGCTGGGATTTATTATAAAATTTAAATTTAAGGTAGTGTTGAAAGAGAAAGCTTTTATGGTGATCTATTTAAAGATAAAATAACTCCTAGTGCAGGAATGCGGTTTCGTGATGCAGATAAGAATACATTATCCTGGGGAGAGGAGGGTGTCTGTGTGGAGAGAGTTGTTTCAAGAGTTACATTTTTTGTGTATGTTGTTTTTTATTTGCATGGTGTATGAAAGTGAATTCCTACCCAGTGAAATAAATGTCCTTTATAATGAATGGCTGTAGATGTTTAGACTCAGTATTTACATAAAGGTCTTAGAATAAAGATGAATTCATTTTGTGACTCTTGTAAGGGAGTTTAAGTTCTGTTTATTGTCTGTTATCTCTTCATTTCATATGGGGTTGCCTAATTTCTTTCTTCCATTGAATGTTTGAAAGGTTTGACTTGGTAGATCAGTCATACAATACAATGAGACTTTAAAGGCGCTTAGTAAAGAAAAAAGCTTATAGGAAAAAATACTTCATCTGTTGCATGTCTGAGTATTAGTCAAGATATGCCAGAATCTGAGCAAGAGGAGAGAATAAAATGCCACTTCTGTCATACCTTGGGATCTTTTTGCTGCTGTAGTGGAAAGCACAATGTGCCAACTGAAAAAAACATTTTTGAACTGCAACCAATCTTATGTATTATTGCACAAGAAATACATACTTTTAGAGATGAAAAGCTGTTTAATTATTCTGTGTCAGTGACTGTTCGTATAGGAATTTGAATGAAAATAGAATTCAGTGATGCACATCTCGGCATTTCAGCATTTTCTTGAAGGGAAAGTTTTAGTCTTCTCGTAGCACAGTATAATGTGCTAAGCTTTTCATTAAAAGGGAAAAAAAGAAAAAATTAAAATGCAGCGCTAAACTCTGAAGATGATTGTGCATACTCATCTCTAATGGTATTTTTATATATAAATATACCTCTCATGTATTATGATAAGCATGGTACTTACTGTGTACTTACATGTATAGGGAAATATGCAGTTGTAATGGGACTACTGCTGTGCTGAGTAGGAGGATGGGGATGGGAAGAACTCTAACTGAAAATTCCTTTTTGCTACAGAGACCTGTAGCAGACTTAATCAAGTCTGGTAAACAGTTATGGTACAGCTGTTTTAGTTTCCAGAGTTTGCGCAACAGTAATAACTGATTCTCTTGATGAAATGGCTCTGGCAGTGTAATCAAACAGAAGACAGCCTTAACACAAGCTGAGAGAAGGCATGTTCAAATAGGCTATAAAAATCTGTTGTGGTAATGGTAAAATGGTATCACTTTCATAACATTTCTTTCCCTTCAAAACTCTTCTCTGCTTATATTTTCCTTTCTACCTTTTCTTCTCCTGTCAGATTTTTTTTTTAATTATTATTTTTTAAATAAAGGGGTGTAAAGCTTTATAAGGGTGACCCTGCTTAAATCAGAAGTGTTGCTGAAGAAATGTGTAACGAAGCATGCTAGTAGAGCCTGTTGTGGAAAACTGAGCTTCAGTGTTTAGTACCTAACTCTTCTAATAAGAAGTGATGTATTCTTGTTTTCACCTAGAGTTCCCAGTATGTACAGTGTGTTGCTGGATGTCTGCAGCTGATGCTCAGGGTCAATGAATATCGCTTTGCATGGGTAGAAGCAGATGGGGTAAACTGGTGAGCATTTATTTCAATTTATATGGATATACTTGCACTTACAATAGCACATTCCCAATGACCCCTTTTGTAATAGAATTCTCTTGCAAAGACAGCTGCTGTGTTTGAATGCAAAACCTGTTTGTTTTCAAACATTAATACATTCATATGAACAGATGAAACTTGCAGATATAGGTACTGATTTTGAGGTCTTAACGCTACTTTGTCTCTGTGAAGAACTGCTTATATAGATGTCTGAAGGGGAATATACCTATTCATCTTCAGTTAAAGACTCTCTGAGATTGTTATTTACTAGTACAGGAACTAAAGAAATGAGTTTCTGCTGTGTTTTCAGTATCTTTCAGTTGGAGTCTTTCAGTCTTGAAGTATTAGTGAAAGGAGAAAAAACCCCATGTATTCTGAAGCGATGCTTCTCTTCCCCCCCCCCCCATCCACCACATATGGCTTTAAGTAGATTGTTCTTTTTATCCAGATTCTCTTCATAAATAGCTTTGCATGAGGTTAAGGTGGCATTCATCTTCTTTAAGAACGCTCATGTATAAATAACTCTTCTACCATGTGTGTCTTTATTGGGGTTGGTGGCTATACAATTTGGAATCTAAGAAAAGAATACCTTTCTAGCCCAAATTGGAGAAAAGTCAAAGTTGCCAGTGAAATGAAAATTCAAAAGACTTTCAGATGTATCAAGGTGACACTATTGAAATGAACTTTTTCACCAAGGTTGTTGGTAATGGTTAAGAAATAACAATAAACTATTGAAATGTTACAATAGGCTTAATTTCAACAAATCTGAGTTTTGTCATCTTAATTTTGATAGTAGTAATTTTGCAAGTTGCTTTTTTTTTTTTAAATTAGCTTGGCTTTTTGGGGGGAAAGAACTTGTAAATTGCTTATTAAAATTTCAAAACAGAAACTTCGTTCAGCTGAAATACAATTTTTTCCCTCTTCTTTTCTTGGAGATCGTGTGATGTTGTTTCTTGCCTAGTGGTGCTGTATTATATCTGTCCCTTTTGTGATCTGGTGCTACATATAAGCTATTATCTGAAAACTTGCTTGTTAAATAGTCCCTACTTCAGCTCATTTCAAACACTCTTGTGGAGTGATACAGCTAGGAAATGTATTCTTTCTGTATGTGTAGACTGTTCTGCTTGCATACTCCTCCTCTTTCCTGACTCTGAAAAAGTAGCTATGTGTTTCTCCTGGAATGACAAATAATGCTCTAAACATGCCGCTAGAAAAAATCTCAGTCTGAAGGTGGATACAGTATTAAATCAATTCACATTGGAAAAAGCTTCTTTATGGCTATAAGGCAGAGAAATAAAATAAAAAGTATATTTTAAAAGATGGCTTCCTAAACAAGCTGCTTGGATGATGATAAATACTGGTGCAGCGTATTGTGAAGTATGTGTTGTGCACTCATCCCTGCAGCTCTTACCGATAAGTTCCTGTTAAATGTGTGTATGTGTTTTGTGTGTGGTGTTTTTGTTTTTTTTCTTTTTGGTAATAAAATGTTTCAAGGTAGAATAATACAACGCATGCTGTTATTTAAAAATCAAATGTATATCATGTTAACTTTTCAGTATCATGGGGGTCTTGAGCAACAAATGTGGCTTCCAACTCCAATATCAGATGATTTTCTGTGTGTGGCTGCTGGCGTTTAGCCCTCAAATGTGCGAATATCTCCGTCGATATAATATTGTTCCAGTGCTGTCAGATATTCTTCAGGAATCGGTCAAGGAGAAAGTGACCAGAATCATCCTTGCAGCATTTCGGGTAAGTGTTTGTTAACTGCAGGTGCAATGTGCTCAGCTGGTTTCAGATGTTGCTGAAGCACAGCTGTTTCTGTTATACCTTATCAGGTATCCTGGATTGAAAGCTATTTCTCCCTCTTTTTATGACATGAGTTTTGTTATAGGTAATACAAATGCTGTTACAAGTGACAGACAAGCAGCTTTTAATGCCTTCTTAGAATAAGTCTGACTAATAGTATATTGAACACTGGTATTAGTGGTTTCTCATGTTTAGTTCAAGATTCTTTTTTCTACTAGTAGTAGTGCTAAAACACTGGAATTACTGATACTGGATTAAAGCTTCCTAAGGCAGAATTTATTAAAAAGAATACCATTTTGAAGAGAGATCTGTTTGCCCAACTACTTGATTGACTTGGGAATTATCTACTAGTCCAAAAATCTTTCCTTGGTAACTCTGTCAAGATGAACGAGGATATCCATGTAAGAGCGGCTAGCTGACCTACTGTGTTCATATTACCTGAAAATGGCTGATCCTACTTAGGATACTTCGGAATAACTAAGCACTGAGGCTTGATGCTTTCATTGTGTAATTCATGTGTGCTAATTAGGCCCATGCATGTAGTTGATGTGCCCACATGTCAAGCGTCCTGTATGTGATACAGGAATGCTGTAACAACTTCTAGTCCTGTTTTAAAAGTTAGACCTGTTGGCGGATGAGGTAAATTCACAGGAGAGACAAACCTCACTGTAAGTTTAAAGATGGAACTTGAATGTCCTGGGCTCTGTCTGCTGCCAGTGAAGAGAAGCATGTTCAGAGAGTGTTTCAGTGAACGTGTCTTCCCTAGACCATAGAAGCAGCCTAGAACAGTAAACCTGACTTCCATTAGGTACCCAAAATGGTCTGTATTCAATTCAGGGACTGAGTGACTTTCTATTATTGACTTTCTGCAGACAAAGAATCAAAATGCAGTATGTGTTTGGACTACTTGTTTGAAGAGTAAAATGAATCTTAAAATTTGAGATTTTACACTTCATTATTGAAGAGTGTATGTGTTTACATATACATTCTGATGCTCTGACTTGTGTTTTTAAAAGTTGAGTCTTTAAAAATCTCAAAGAGCAAAGCATGAGGAAAGCGATAGCATTGTTGAGGATCTTAATGTTAGGATTAAATGGGGAAATACAGCAAGAGAGCTTTAAAAAGGGGTGACAGGTTTCAATATCTTATGTTCAATATCTTCCAATTCTGAGGTCATTAAAAAACCAGGAGAAATAATTGCTAGTTCTTAGAGTTACTATGTTTTGCAGGAGGAGACAAAACCAAGCCAGGTTCTTTTACTAAATAAAGGCTGAGGAGGAACAAGGTGGTTTTATTACAGGTTTTGGGGAAATTAATGCTGGGGAAAGAAAACAGTGAAGTTAGATTAGTGTTGGCATAAGAATGAGGCTGTAAACTGACAGGCAAGAAATATAGATTGGAAGTTAGACATTGAAGCTGTTAGTTCTGGAGCAAAATTAAAATAGGTAGTGGAGGCAAAAGGGACCATTTCCTTTGTAAGAGACTGCAGTATAAATTTATGGAAAAAAATAAGTGATTTGCATAAATGGCTAGGCTTGACAATCCCCAGATCCTCCCCGTGGTCCATGCCTTACAGAGGGAATGTCATGAGTTTTGGCAATTGATATGCATCTGCCCTGCTATCTGATTCCCTCCCAATTTGACCTGTTTCACTTCTTTGGTAAGTTAATTGTACCAAGAATGTAATTATAATGCACTTTTTTTTCTTTTTTTTTTTATTGGTGAAGCAACAGGCATGAAGTACTTCTGACTACTTTGAATCAATTACTTGCTCTGTTAGAATGTATTTTTTTACTCATCTTTTTGTGGTTTTGTAGTATTTCTCATTTTTGTCTCATGCCACTTTCCTTGCTACTCATTTTGTACCTTAATACTTTTTAATCACTAAATAGTTTACTGATCTGTTCTATTTAATTATGTGCTCCTGTTTGTATTCTCCTAATATACCCTTTCCATTTCAGTATTAAAAAGTTTGAATACCTCACTTTAGTATGAGTTGTTTAATAATATTGGGAATAGCTTCTGCTTCTGCCTCTCTCTTAAATAGGAGTTCTTTAGAAACTTTAGCTACATGCTCTTTGAAATTGCTGAATCTTGTCTTTTAGGATCCATTATTTGTTCTTTTGCTCTCATTAGCACTTACAACTCTAAGTAGATAATTTAGTATTACTTTCTCTAAATTACCTTTTACTTTTCAGGTCTCTTACTTAAGGGATAGAAATGTATATATTTTTCCACATAGGAAAATGAAATGGGTTGTATGTGGCCATTAAAAGCAGTAATAGAACTTTTTCCTCATGCAAGTTTTAACATTAATTTGCAGTATCTTACCTTACTAAGTAACATGATGTCTGATATCTTAGAAACCTTAGTATAAAGATTGTGTCATGAACAAGAGGAATGTAGTCAAATTCCTTCTGTATAATTGCATCACTTTTTTCTGGTAAATGTTAAGGCTTATTCATATGAATACAAACTCTATTTGTTAAGGACTTCCTCTTTTAATATGGATTACATGTTTTCAGCTTTATCAAAAAGTGCAGGTGGCTAGCTCTGATTGAACAACGTAATTTGAAGCTGATTACACTGAGTAAAAATGTAATAAATGATATTAGAACTTGATTATTACATTCTGTGCTTGTCTTACCAAAAAGCTTCTGTTTGAATAAAAACATCTAGTTGGAATGTTACCAAATTCAGAAGAAGCTGATCTAATTCAGATGTAAATTCTTGAGTTGGAAAGATCAGTTTTTTTTAAAGACTTTTCTACTTTATGCTGGGACTACACAGAAAATTAAAACTGATAAACCTAGATAAAAGTAGTTGTTTATGGCAGAGACTCTACAGTTTGGGATATCAGCCTCCCTTTTTTCTTTGAGTAGTGTTTCTGCTTTATTTGATGTGGAAAATGATCAAAGCAGGTGTATTAATACTTTATAATGTTTAAGGTAGCATGGCACACCACTCCATTTAGGAGGAAGAAGGTCCAAATCAGTTGCTTGAATGCAATGGGGTTTGTGCTTTTTGGCATATGTGATTGTATGACTTCTACCTTGCAAACCAGAGCCATAGTCTTTTTCAAGTTTCTCTTGATTCATGATACCCATTTGCTTTAGTCCCACACATGAATACTCCTCATGTGCAGTAAGATGAGTGCCAGGCAGTTTACACCACTGAAGTAGGTGTAAAGCAATCACTGTGTGGCAGACTCATATTTTACTTCTCTTTGGAGGGATTATTTCATGAAGTGCTCAATTCTGCCTAATAGTCACTTCTTAAATTAAAAACTGCCAACAAGGAATTTCAAAAATACTAGCCTTTTCATTTCAGAATAGTCTGTTCTTTTAAAAAAGAAAAATTTATTTTCCTAGAATCTGTTAGAGAAATCTACAGAGAGAGAAACTCGCCAAGAATATGCTCTTGCCATGATTCAATGTAAAGTTTTAAAGCAGCTAGAGAATTTGGATCAGCAGAAATACGATGATGAAGACATAAGTGAAGATATCAAATTTCTACTGGAGAAGCTTGGTGAGAGCGTGCAGGACCTTAGGTATGTTTTGTAGTATGAAATTTTGAAAAGTGTGATTATACAAACATTGGTAAAATCTTTTAAAACATAATATTAAATATTATATACTGTTATATATAATGTATAGTATTGTATATAATTATATATGGCTACAATACACAATATTATAGTTATATAATATATGGAATTATGATACTTATGTGATGGCTGATAAGACAGCATACCGGAGGTATTGGTTGTATATGAAAGATACTATTACAACTGAGTATTTACATGCTGAATTGAAAAATCTTCTTCACTACTGGATATGTGATCTTCATAACTGGTAAACTGTTAAGAAAGAACTTCAATGGGAGTTGGTAGGAAATAAATGCAGTCCTAGTCTAAGCTAAGGACTACCTAATTAGCATACTCTTTTTGCTGTCCAAGTTAACTCAAGGTATGCTTCTCCTTCTTTCCTGTGCGTAAATTGAACTGCATGTTAGTTTGCATCAAAGGCTTAATTTTATGAAAATCAAGGACCATGATCCTTTGGAGAAATTAAAACGCGGAAAATATATTGATGATAATGGCAGGAAAGCATGCAAAACAGCTGATAAATTTCCAGAAGTTCAAGACTGGTTTTTAATTTTGGGAATCCTGTTTGGGGAGAATGAGGGCTAAATACATTTTTCTCTTACCTTTCATGCATTTCAGTATTTTTAAGCAATGATGAACTTTTATGAGCAGGAACAGTTCTTGTACTTTGCAGAGAGCTGACTTCCAAATGTGTCATAACAAATTGTGCTCCAGTTCTGTCTTGCTAGGGATAGATTTGGGTGTGCTATTCAAACTCCCTTCGTGGAAGCTGAGCCTGTATTTTATTCTGAGTCTTTTGTATTGCAGCTCATTTGATGAGTACAGTTCTGAGCTCAAGTCAGGAAGACTGGAGTGGAGTCCTGTACACAAGTCTGAGAAGTTTTGGCGTGAGAATGCTGTAAGATTAAATGAGAAGAATTATGAACTACTCAAGTAAGTCCTCAACTCTTGATTCATATTATGCTTTAATATTTTCAGTATTTAACTGATACTGTGTGTAATACCTAATTTATGTCAACAGGGAGTAATAACTAAAGTGAAAACAAGTTAGAATGCATGGTCCTTACCCAGTACTGATCTTGGCCAAAAGCTGTATTGGTTATTTGCTTTAACTGCTCAAAATATATTGATGACAATGGAAGGAATATCTCTAGCTTAACTCACTTACAGACTTGTACAGATGCTTTTAATGCTTTCATTCGAAAAACAGTTATACTAATTGATGTAATTAAAAACTGATTTTGCCATATCTTAGGCTTAATTTTGTGGTTTTTGTTGTCATTGATCAGAGTAAAGAACTTCATCCTCAAATACTTGGAGGCTGAAAGTTGTGCTACTGTTCTGTGGAAAATCTGATTTACTGCATTACATCCTAGGCTGTCTGTTTTGTCTTTGGACTGTTTGGTGCAAGCAGGTTGTTACATGAAGTGTAGCCAAAACTCATCTTTGCTATTGGAGTTAGTGACTTGCTTTCTGGCTTCTGAAAGCAGGCACTCAAAGACATCTGGGTTTTAAATAGCTGTGGGAAGCTGTTAGTTGTCCAACTGTGTCATCATTAACTGATAATTTGGTATATATGCTCTTCTACCTGTTCTGTGTTTGCTAGTAAGTGCTGGACCTAACTGAAATCAGGAGATTGAGTAGAATGGGTGATGTTAAAGGCATGGCAAGAACAGACTGAGTCAGAGTCTGTGTGCGCTCCAGTCTGCCCTGAAACCTCGGCAGAGGGCAGCAGAGCAGAGAACCCTTTGCTAAATATGTAGGCGATGCTTCCAACTACAACATGAAGATGATGTTGATACTTAGTATTTCCAATAGCAGTTGCAATATTTTATTGTAATCATCTCTCCCGGCTTTGGGACCACCTGTTAGGTAAATGTGTTGTGCCTGTGCTGCAACAAAGTCAGTGATGTACAATATATTAAAAAAAAAAAAAAAAAAAGTCTTGGGGGGAGGTAGAGGAAGACAAGGGATTTGACATGGTTTATACCAAGCCACTTTGTACTGTTGAGGTTTCTAAAATTCCTTCCACTTTCCTTTTAATTATCTTGTACCTGAGAGTTTTTCCTCTGTAGTATAAGGCAGAGACAGACAATCCTGTCCTCTCCAAGCTGGATCATTTTCTTTTCCCTTAATATCTGCTGCACTATTTGTTTTCTAAATCTAATACACTTTTGTTAGATTTGCTTTTCTTCCTGCCCTCCCCCATTATTGACTTCTTATGCAAGTGATGTTGGACTTGTATTTTGCTCTACAATATTTTGTAGAACCTCAGTGTCTTTTGATTAGTGTTACAGTTCCTGCTCTTAAAATTAGGAGTTTTTTTGTTTTTGTTTTTTTTAAATGAAAAGCACTTTACCTATTATTTTCCAGCCTGTAGGGAGGTAGTGGCTGCGGTATTTTAAAAAAAGAAAATTCCAATAGAATTCTTCCATTTGAATTTTTAACCCTCTGAAGTGTTTGTTTCTACTTATTGCTAACTTTGTGTAATTAGAACATATTTGCATCTCACTAAGTGTAGATGAATCTAATTTTCCAGTGGTCCAGATGCTTAGTCTTTTAAACTTGTTATTAGTCGCTAGCCTTCATATCTGCCAGGTTTTTTCCCTCATTACTGGCTAGTGAACAGAGTTACTGGTGACTGTTTTCCACTCAAAGTGATTAAACTACTTCATTAAAAGACCAAGACAGTGTTAAGAATTGAGAAATTGAGAAACTTTTATAATTCTTACAGTTCTGTATTACTGTTCATGCTAACTAAGTAAGTAACATATGCAATTGGAGTTTATTAGAAGGTATCTCTTTCCTCATCTCAGTCTTTAAAGAGAGTGAGGACAGAACTTTTTTTTTTTTAAACCACAGCAGTTGATTAAATGGACGATATTTCTGAGGTAAAGGTGGTCATCCTGAACCAAACGAAAAAATCATAATTGAACAGACCAAAGAACTTATACTGCTCTTTTCTTAACTGCTTTTTCAAAAGTAGTGTTCTGCATAAAATTCTGCCCTTTTGCCAGTCTGCATCATATGCTAAGGAAGGCACCGGGTGTAAGGTAGGGGGAGGAATGGAGCTGAGGAAGGGCGGGTTGATAGCAGGCTGGTAACATGGCTTCCCAGGCTCAGTGTAGCCTCCTCGGTGCGTCACAGGCAGTGTGGCCTCGTAGCTTCCTGCATCCATAGTGCGAAGCCAGCTCCTGTGCTCGGGAATGGAGAACGGCTGGCAAACAGAACTGGGGTCTATCATTTAACACAAGAGGCAGCATCTGTTGGCTTTGTGTATGCTTTGTTTGTGGTGGTGTCTTGACGTGCACCCCCCCCGGTCTATAAATATTTATGTATTTGGTTAGTACAGCTGGTCTTGAACTCAAAACTGTTGGTCTTGAAGTCAACATATATGAAAAAGTAGGTATTTTGTAAACCTTAGTATAGGTATTTGTAGGTGTGGCTTGCTATAGGGTCTTCAGTGAATGCTTTTAATAGACTTTTGTTAATGAAGGAAGCATCTGTATTGTTTAAAATCCAACTGCATGTGTGGAAAAAGTTATATTCTAGCTTTACTCTGCAAATGACTTGTATGACATGTTTATGGTTGCAAACTGTTAATTTAAATTCAGTGGTAGAAAACCTGAGATTTGATTGTTTCAAATCCTTTCGTAGAATCCTGACAAAACTTCTGGAGGTTTCTGATGACCCACAAGTGCTGGCTGTAGCTGCTCATGATGTGGGAGAATATGTACGACACTATCCCCGAGGGAAACGGTGAGAAAAATACCTAGGTGCTGTTATTCAAGAGACTTAAGCTAGAGTATATACTTTGCCTGATTGTTACTTCTTTATATTAAGATATGGTGCAATGGAATTGCAGGTTTTTCTTAAGTTCAGTTCATTGGGAAGGTATTATAGATGACAAAATATAAACTGGATTCTTGACTTTTGTTACTACTATGTTTTAGTGGCCCTTAAAAGTGAAGGGAACCTATGTCTAAAGTACTCAGGAATAAACTTTTCAGACTAAAACAGAAGTAATTAGAACAGCTTCAGAAGTAATTGGAACAGCTACTAAGAATTTAATCAGCATGTTGTTTTTATCCTTTATTAGGGCTAACTATTGGGCTATAAATGTTGGACTTACAGTGGACTTTCAGCAATGATTTTATTTTGTGACTTTAAAACCACTGAGACAAACAATTTTTTGTTTTCTTACAAACAATTATTATAATTTCTAAAGATACTGGCACAGCTTCGGTTATCACCTTCCTATTTTAGTGTGTTTTCTTTTGCTACACAAATATAACTTTAAGCAAAAATGTTAACATTTGCTGTAAACCCAAATTCCTGTCAAAATATGCACACACGTGCACACCCCCCCCAAAGCAAACAAATATAGTTGTGTGTGTGTGTATATATGCACACACACTTACTATGTTTTCATATATATATATATATATATATATATATATACACACATACACATACACTGCTATATTTGTTTGCCTTGTTCTCTTGTGAAAACCGGTGAGCAAAAAAACTTACTTGCTGAATAATCCCATCTCTGAAGAAATGACACTACTGTAGCAGGAAGGGGCATTAGGAATTTTTGCAGGAATCATGCTCATCAGCCACCCAAAGTGGGGAGCTGGGACATGTGATTTAACTTATATAGCAAAGCAGTGGTCTGTTTCTGGTTCCTGGCTAGGGTTTAATTGAGACGAGAATAGTCTTCTAAGGCTGTTGGAAACCTCATGAGCATTTCTTGCCGAGACTGCTATCTCAGCATTAGTAACAGTCAAGCACAACAGACTCAAACTTCATGTTACATATGTGCTAGAAAGACTTGCTCACTCTAGGAAGACTCATAGCCCTTGTAATACTGTAAATAACTTGAGCTCAAGATGTTTTAAGATTATTGGAACAAAATAAGTCCATCTTCTAGGTCCACTAAGAAAGATCAGAGGCATTCAGTATCCTTTTGTGTTTGCGCTCCCCCCTTCTTCTCCCAGTCTATAAATATTTATACATTTGATTAGCGTAGCTGGTCTTGAAGTCAAAACTTCAAGACTTACACAGCACTGCTCAGTGATTATTCAGCAAGTATTTGTTGATTAGCTCTCGTGTCTTCCAAAAGAGATTTATAACCACTTGTATTTGAAGGCAAGGTATTCTCCTGCGAGGTGGAAACCCATATTGCTGCCTGAAAGAAGGCAAAGTGGAAGGGTTTTTACTGAATGCTCCTGCTTTAAGCTGTCCCTTGTTTGAAAGCATTTTATTAGACATTTGCCATAATCCTTAAACGGCTTGCACACGTCCACTTAGGAGTATAGCACAATACATGGTCTAATATGGCCACGTGGTTGCAGGACCAAAGCTATTCAGTCAAGTGAGTGGGCAGAAGGAACCTGCCCCTCCCTGTCTCCAGTTGGGAAAATGTACTGCTGATGGGAGCTCAGCTCTGCTCAGCAGCTGCTATACCCTACTCTCCCAGGCTGTTAACCCAGTTCTGGGAGGCTTCAGCCTTCAAAAGGAGTGGTCACAGGCAAATAAGTAGTGTCCTAGGTACTATTCTAACCCACGTTCTTGTTGCAAATTCTAATAATTCAATTCTTTTCTGCATACAGAAAACTAAATAAGCCAACACTGTTCTGAAGGACAAACTAAAACGCCTCAATTTATGTTTCTTTCAAAGGATTTCATTTGTCATCTAGTGTATCCTTACCAAGTATGACTTCAGCAACTGTAGGACTAAAAGCTTAAAACACCTAAGCACAATGTGTTGGTTGCCACGTATAGTCCATTTCTTACCATAATAGTTTTTGGTATATAGTTATTTACTGCTCCTACGCTTGCTTGGCCTTTCACTCTTGCAATGTATGACTCACTTGAGGATGGATGTGTAAGAGCCTGAGCTAAAAGAGTTAATGGCCCAAACACTTGGCAGAAGAAGGAAGGAAGGTACTAACAAGATAAGGTGTGGCTGGAAAAGAGAATCATGCGAAGGCAGGATAGCACTTTTCTGGGGCCAATCTACTTGTCTTGGGCAAACTGTTTCAAAACAAGTCTGAGACAGCATTGCACCTGTGTGTCTGATGGGGAAGCGGGGACTATCTCTCACTGGACCCCCCTGCCCCTGTCTGAGAAGCTTGGAGAACAGACTGCGCATGTGGGGTAATTACCATATGAGGCAGGACTGGAGGTGGGAGGGGGGGCTAGTCTATAAATAGCGCAAATCAGTGATGCCACCTGGGCACCCTGCTATCCGCAGGAACTGGAGGAATGGCTGGAGCCCAGGGTGGTGACCCGGATCTTTCCTTTACCTCTGTTCTTATGTCTCTGGCTCTCTCTCTGTCTGGCTCTCTCTCGCTCTCTGTCGCGCGTGCGCTCTGTCTGTCTCTCTTGCTCTCTGTCGCGCGCGCTGTCCTGTCTCGTGCTCTCTGTCCGGCGCGCACGCGCTCTCTCTGTCGCGCTCTGTCATGCTCTGTCGCGCTCTCTCTTGCTCGCTCTCTCTGGCGCGCGCTCTGTCTCTCTCTCTCTCTGGCGCCGCAGCGCTCTGTCTCTCTGTCTCTCTCTGTCTCTCTCTCTGGCGCGCGCGCTCTGTCTCTCTGTCTCTCTGTCTCTCTCTCTCTGGCGCGCGCTCTGTCTCTCTCTCTCTCTCTCTCTCTGGCGCGCGCAGCGCTCTGTCTCTCTGTCTCTCTGTCTCTCTGCTCTCTCTCTTCTGGCGCCTCTCTCTGTCTCTCTCTCTGGCGCGCTCTCTCTGTCTCTCTCTCTGGCTGCGCGCGCTCTGTCTCTCTCTCTGTCTCTCTCTGGCGCGCGCGCTCTGTCTCTCTCTCTCTGTCTCTCTCTCTGGCGCGCGCGCTCTGTCTCTCTCTCTCTGTCTCTCTCTCTGGCGCGCGCGCTCTGTCTCTCTCTCTGTCTCTCTCTCTGGCGCGCAGCGCGTCTGTCTCTCTCTCTCTGTCTCTCTCTCTGGGCGGCGCTGCGCTCTGTCTCTCTGCTCTCTGTCTCTCTCTCTCTGGCAGCGCGCGCTCTGTCTCTCTCTCTCTCTCTCTCTCTGGCGCGCGCGCTCTCTTTCTCTCTCTCTGGGGCGCTCTCTCTCTCTGGCGCGCGCTGTCTCTCTGTCTCTCTCTCTCTCTCTCTCTGGCGCGCGCGTCTCTCTGTCTCTCTCTCTGGCGCGCGCGCTTGTCTCTCTCTCTGTCTCTCTCTGGCGCGCGCGCTCTGTCTCTCTCTCTCTGTCTCTCTCTCTGGCGCGCGCTGCTCTGTCTCTCTCTCTCTGTCCTCTCTCTCTGGCGCGCGCGCTCTGA